>NC_088202.1:37285048-37894779 GCF_037126465.1 Ornithodoros turicata | reverse complement strand
CTTGTAGTTATTATACATATACCGAAACTTTGTTCGAGCGTTCAAAGGCTTTCAAACTTTTAATGAGCTCCCGCACAGCGCTTTTGCTTGTTGCGCGACTGTGCCCTCCGTGAGAGACAAACAGTTCCACATGTTATCGAAAGCTTGTTCAACTATACGAGATGCATTGCGAGGGAATCCTTTATCTCAGTGCGTAGTTGAGAAAAATTATATACAGCGAACCCTCGTTAATATGACCACCACGGTTCCCGCGGTTTTTGGTCATAATGCAAGGCGAGGTGTCATTCTAACGAGAAACGCATCATCCGCTGTCCGGATAGTCTGCTGCGCAGAACAAAAGCGTACATAATTATGATGGGTTATTTTCCGAAAAAGTTCGTTTCGTTGCTTGGAGCAATTGTCAGCAATGAAGTTTCCTAGATGGACATTTGCACCATATTGGTGGGAGGAAGCGCTCTCTTTAAAACGGATGCAGAGTCGCTTCTTCGTTCCAGCTGTCAGCTCGGTCATCTTCTGCTTCGTTCCGGCCATTCATACGTGCAGGACAGCAGCAGCACACTGGAACCTAGACCCGTGGTCACTATACCGTCTTAAGCACATCAGCGCCTTGGCGGTCTGAAAAAGCGCTATGAGTAATTCCGAGGTCAACAACATCAGGAGCATTACCAAACATTGGCGCCCTACTTTAATAAATCGAAAACTCAGCCACGAGACACCAGTCAAAGGGGGAAACAGGGACGGGACGAACAGCGAACGGTTCGCGATTCGTTCACAGTTCGCAGTCCCTGCTTGCTGTTTCGGGTGTTTCCTCCTCTGTTTGGTGTCGTGGCTGCGTTTTCGACTTGTTATGTACCGATTACGCCAACAACACTTCACTGTATTAAGTAAAACGTAGGAATAGTTGTTTGTTCGTGTTATACATGGGAGTGGCAAATATTTCGTAAGAACGGAGCATGATATATGTGCATGTTAGCGAGTCTCCTACTGCACCAGAGGTGCAGTACTTCGACTGAAAGCGCTCATAAACATACAAGAAGATGTTTCGCTATTGCGCAGTTCCAGCTTAGAGCAGAGGACAGGTGGAAGCACTTATTCATTTACCCTGGCACTTGCAAGGAACCTAAATTGAAACAAATTACACGTGCGCCGCTCGCAGCAGCCTTGGCACTTGGGCCGTGTCCTTCTTTACTTCACCTTCTCGTAAGCATTGTGGTTGCATTTTGTAACCAGAAGGAATGTCTTTTTTGCGCGTGCGTGCGAGGCTGACAACGCCATCTGGGGACCCGACTCAGGAATTAATGGAGTAAGGGTTGTCCACGAAAAGGTCAGCGTCTCGACGACTGCACATGATGCAAATTAGTTTCATTAATATCACGTATTTCGTGACAGTGCGCGTGGTAAAGTTGGTGTAGTCACCAACAGCATTCCTATACGAACAGCATACGTAGACGTCCGAGGCATAAGTAATAAATAATGTAACAGGAGTAGCCTTACACGTAACGTATGTGAGCCACACGCTGCACGTGCCGCAGTGTAGGCCTTCGAATAATGTCGACCACCTGCGGTTCTTTCGACGTGCGTGGAAATCATTCGACACACGGTGCTGGAAGCAATGTTTACCTCCCCCGCGTTGCTACCGACCTGTGGAGGGATCGAACCCGCGATCTTGAACTCAGCAAGTTACCGACTGAGCTACCCAGGCCGGCCCACGGCGTACGCAATGACAGACCTATAGAAACTGTGTGCGAGCTGGGGTGGCGATTGGAAACGTGCAGTGACACGCTCTATCAAATGATTATTACAACCGTTTGTCCCAACGGTTTGTGAGAAAACCGCTGGCGCATCCGCATTCTTTATCAGCTGATGAGTAGACGGCGTTCAAGGGGAATCTGTCCTAGCGTGAACAATCACAGTGTATTCAAAATGTGAGCGTATGGGGAGCATACTACCCGAGGCATTTCCTGTAACGCACCAATCCAGTGCGGGAAATTAGACACCAAATGCGAGCCACAGATAACGCTCTCGAGCACCACAGGTATGCTTGTGAACTTTAAGTACAGGGTCGCACCATATAAAAATACGCTTGCCAGCAGGTTACGCTCGGTATTTACTCATTGTAACCTGTGGAACATTGTGTTCTCTACATATGAAGCTCTGAAGGAGATTCAATCCTGGTAAATTTCAAAGTGATTCAAAATCGCAGCTAAACGTTATAATGCAAAGCGTGCGAATCCCGGATTCAAAAGCGTCATGGGCGGCAGCTATTGAAGCAGCGCTTAAATAGCTACCGCCACCCGAATACACATAAAACGAGTATGAATGGTCAGTGTCTCTGTGTCAAACGCATTTTCCGTGAAAACAGTGACTACAATAAACGCGTCCAAGACATGATTTTAGAATTTCGGAACACAAGTTAATTCCCCGAACTTCGGCATGAATCGTTTGTCAGACCATCATCCGTGAGCACAAAATTCTTTACTGATCCCCCCTGGCCCAAAAATGTTAATGATAATGTATCACCAGCGCATATCGCAAAATACTATGCAATACTAAATCCATTCGCAAACAGCTCCTAAACAGCTTACATGGGATGACAAAGAAAAATAAATATTCCCGAGTCCCCCACTGATGGTTTCATTCTGCAGATCGAATAATCTATGAAACATCCTCGTATCTTCCCGCTTGCTTAATCCTACCATCATTAGCGCTGTCCGACGTTTTTCCTGAGGTTTCCGCCAGACTTTCTAGACGAATATCGGTACAGTTCCCCGTGAATTGGGCCCGCAGGACGCCCACAATACCCCCTGTCCCCTACTCCTTCCTGCTGTCTTCTCTCCATCTGTCCACGTCTGTACGCCGCTCATAGCCACAGTTGCTTCGCGGAGCTAAAACCAATACGGCTGCTGGCCCTGTAGGCAATACACCGTGTCAAACTCGCAATGTTACCTTCCCTTGTACATCTGCGCGCAACCCTAGTTCTGAATTCCCAATTTGGTTTCACCAGCGGCATGGCGGAGCGGGTTAAGGCGTTCCGCTCGTTGGTGGTAGCCAAGGCCGTGCTGAAGACTGGGAGGTGGTGGGTTCGAATCCTACCACCGGGTGTGCTGTCTGAGGTTTTCCCTGAGTTTTCCCGAAGACTTTCCAGACGAATGTCGGCACAGTTCCCCCCGAAGTCGTGTCAGAACGCATACCAACCACCCTGTCTCCCACTCCTTCCTGCTGTCCTCTCTCCACCTGTCCACACCTGTGCGCCACTCAGGGCCACAGTTGCTTCGCGCCGCTAACACGGAAGGAATAAATAAATAGTTCGGTTTGATGTGAGGAAAAATAATATGGATGATGTGGCGCTCATGAAGAGAGCCGGCCACCCCAGTTCAATTAAATATGCAGTAAAGTAAAATAGAAAACTAGTAATAGTAGTTCTGAATTTTCATTCAACATCTGCCAACCACTTTATCCTAATTCATCCAATACTTGTTATCTAATATTATGCTAAAAGTGCAATGTCCATTACATTGGGTAATCCTCCAATACCACGCCGGAAAGTTATACGCACATCAGTTTGATATTCAAAAGAAGCGTCTATCCCCTATTTCCGTTCACTTCGACCTGCCCGACCGTAGCATAGACAACGATTTAAAAATTCGTATATTAGAATCAGGTTATATCAGGCATTTCTGACGGCTTTTAAATATAATTCCTTTTGTTGACCTTGCCCGACATTCATTTTCTATATAATTCCATCAGAGGAATTGCGGTTTAGTTTCCAGAGGTTATACGCTTTTCTGTTCCTCATTTTTCTCCTTGCCTGCTCTCCTCTTATTATTCACGTGACCACCCTACGTGTATATAGATGTCACTTCCTCGTTATTTTTGTACCTGATGAAATTCATGCATGAAAGTTTCTGCTCTAACAAACAGAAGTTGCAGTGTTTTTATCTTTTTGTTTCTAGGCTGGCTCGCAAACTCTCAGCATGCACAAACCTTTGGTACAGGTGTAGCGGTTGTCAACAACGAAATATATTTCCAATACATATGGAGCATTGCAGCGAAGTGCCTTTTCGCAACCCGTACCTTCAAAAAGAGAGACAAAAAAATCTAGTTGTATCTATGGGCCTCGTGACGCTCTTATTGCCAGTCTTGCTGAGTAGTATAAACTGGGAGACAAATAAGGCTCTCCGTTAGGTATTACAATTGCGTAATAGTTATCTTTCGTAACTGCAGGTTTCACAAGTGGAAGTTTCACGAATAGAAACGTGAGTGAGAGAAAAAGAAAATAACAGCCGGTGGATGTCCATCTCACCTCTGGGAAATGCCACAGTTGTGGAGCAGCAATTTCCCCATTCATCATCATTAATTTATCTGTTGCTGTCGTTGTTAGAGCGGCAAGAAGTTGCTATTCTTGGGGAGCAAAACATGTGGGGTATTGCGCGCGGATTATTGCATTGGAACAGCAAATCTTTTGTATCTGCATCATGTATGGAACTCCGACAAAGCGGCTGCAGTAAACGAAAAATAATCGACTGAAATGTTAAGGAGAAATTTTTGTTTTACGTCGGAATGATTCCAGTTGGTTAGATAGTTCCAGTACCGAATAATTATCTAGCAATGATTATGAATCGTAATCATAATCATAGTTGCCAGGTCAGAATCCTACAAAAATCGCAAATGCGTTTCAAGAGAGTAGCCAAAAGTAGCCAATTTGACCTGCGTGTAGCTAAGTTATACTGGAAGCCAGGGCTGTAGAGTGAAGACATCACGTCATACGCCTGGAGCCCTACCAAGCCAATGTTACCACGCATATGGAAATGCCATTTGGACTAAGACATGTGCGCTACACAGTGAGGAATGAGTACATAAACATTTGCATCGGGTTAAGAAATATGCTGTGACATAAGATCATTCTGCTCCAAGTGCTGCGTGCCAGTGTACATGGATAATACCATTCTGGTCAGCGTCGATACTCACGCTTTCGGCGGTTAGCTCAAATGAGTGACACGGCGTGGCACCACATGTAGCCGCTGACACGGGGAACCCTAGAAAACTTCCGGTTGTGCCTGCTGCGTGACTTTTTTTGTAAACATTGAAAGGGCGTCACGTTTTTCCCGGTTAAGTCAAATGAGTGATACGGCGTGGCGCCACATGTGGTCGTTGACGCGGGGAGCCGTACAAAACTTCTGGTTTCGCCTGCTGTTTGTAAACAGCGAAAGGGTGAATGCAAGTGAGCGACACCTACTCTTGTCTCAAAATCTAAAATTTGAGAGCTGCTTTCTCAACGTGAATATTTGGGCACGTTGGTTCATTCTTTGCTAAAAATTGATAAGAAAAAAGCCCGCCAGTGCTGGGGTAACACCAGACGACACCCCACAGTGACACAAAACAAAATATATCTCGTCTTTTGTCAACTTTTGCCGCAGACAGAAGAACCTTTGACTATCAACTGGAGTTATTTAGCACGAATGTATCCTTCTCGGAATCCCTTCTTCAGCGCAGCCTCAAGGACCAACCGCATGCGGCGTTTTTCGAGTGACAGAACGCCGAGCTTCTCTCGACGACAAGCGACGCTGTCGAAAAACGCCCATAGCTAACCGCATGCAGCGTTTCCACAACGGCGGGTGGACGGAACCCCAAGCGAGCGTTTGCCTAGCGCGTTTCTGCATTGTCCACATGACTTAATAGAGACTTTTTTTACAAGTGAAAAAATCACAAACACAGGTGCTTTGGAGCGATGACATATTGTAACGAACAACATAAAGCACAATGCGCATGCACGGAGCGATGTGTTGTGAATGCGGTTCCGCTGTTGAGCTTCACAAGGCGCCCAAACACACGAAGTGAACGCAGTATTCCAGTTAACATATTCATCAATCTCATGCACACTTCCTTTTGTGTATTGCACGCCAAATTGTGGAGGCTCACACAAGAATTACGTTTTTAACGTCTATAGCAATCATCTACCGAACGCGATCCACACGAGTAATTCCGCGAGACGATATCTATAAGCTTCCCCTAGAACGGCGCGACCGGATGGACCTAAGCTGAGCCTAATCACTGATTCGCCACTCGTGCGCGCCACTTCCGCCACTTGCCGTCGATATCTGCTATCGTCTGAGACTTCAAGGACGGCGTCGCGTCACTATTGTCTATTTGTCTATCTTTGTCTATGTATCTATCTATCTATATATGTCTGGGGGAGGACCCAGTCTTCCGCAGCTGGGACTTGCCGCGCTACGGCCCACAGATGGAAAACGCCTCAAGTGGACAATCGGAATTTAGCCTCACGTTAGGCCCATCCGCTCGCCAGTTTTTGGGATGCCCCATAGATGGCGACACTTGGAATTGATCATAGTCGCTCAGGTGGGTCGCGTTCGGCGGTTGTTGCGGATGTTAAACGTAATTCTTGTGTCAGTGTGACCTTTAAACATGCAAAACACAAAGAAAAGTGTGCAACAGATTGCTGACGATTGGAATGCTGTGTTCGCTCCTTGTATTCGCTGAAGACTTCCCACATGCTAAGCAAAGGTTTTCACACAACAGTAGGAAGTCTACTTTGTTCACCATCTCCAGACTCATGAACGCCGGAATCCGTGCAATGTGGCCCTGTCTACGCAGTTTTTATCATGAAGAACGACCGACAAGGTCCAATTCAACCATAGCTCCAAGAACTTGAAACTTAGCTCTAACCCTACCTAAGTTCCTGGTGAATTCCAACAAACGGCAAACCAGGCACTCACCCACAATCGCTCCGCGTCCAGGAAAGTCGATATCACAGCTGTCACCAGTTGTTTCGTATACAGTGTTAGAAAAAAAATATACCTTTTGGGGTATAAACAGCTTGTCCCAGGGCGCATACCTTTTGAGGTATAAACTATCTTGATACCTCCCTTAAGGTATGTTATTTGCACCTCAGGGTATAACCATATACCTCGTAGAGGGCATATTTTGAAGACCTTGTGGTATAAATGACGAAAACGGTAATATCCGATTTATTTCAGCGTCATATCAGAGTCGTGGCTTCCCAGCCCAACTTTCCACACACTTTGAAAAAAAAAAAGGACCAAAGGAACGATAACGAAACAAGAAAATACCTGGAGACACTCACGCACGAGTTCACAAAGCATGGATGAGAATCGGAGAGGAAAGAAATTAAGCAACAATTAGCATCAAATTGGAAACCAAGATGCAACACCAACAAATATTAAGAAAAATATTCCCAGGAGCAGTTGGCATTTGCTGGAGAACAGATACATACACAACACACCGTGGCTACGCATGGTGGAGACCATCCTTCGCCCGGGAAGCAACTTAAGAAGTGAGGGCGTGTAGATTTATTTACTTTGGGAACAAATAATATGCTTCCAGATGTCACTGCCCAACCTAACTACAATGCTACTGTATTATTCACTATATTTTAAAATGAACTTCTTGTTTAACTGAGATGATATAGTCGCCGTCACAAATTAATGTGATCCCACATGTTACGGAAGCAAAGGTATACAAAACGCTGAAGGTATAAACGTAATAGAGAAGTACTTTCTTATACCCTCAGCTGCCGTGGAAGGTATAAACTCACTTATCTATACCTTACACATGGTTTAAATACACTCTAAATCGTTTCACACCTTTAAAGGTGTAAAATAGGTGTATTAACAAAGATCACACCCTTTTCACACCCTACAACTTTGTTTTTGAAGTTCCTGAGGGTGTAACAATGGTGTACTACACCCTCAGGTGAAATATATGGTGATAGTGTGTCGCCTGGGTGTAGAAAGGGAGTGCGTTTGTTTTCGTTCACATGAACAAAAGTAAATATATACAACAACAGGGAGCAGGAAGTTACATTACAAAAGTGCATGCCCTGGATTTACAACACGTCTACCATCTGGTAATGCATGCAGATTTAGAAGATCTGTTGAGATAGTGCTTAAATTTCTTAAAACACGTTGCTCCTCATTGCAAGACAGAACAAATACATGACAGTGCTCATCATACTCAACTGTAGTTAATGTTTGTATGAGAAAAATGGTATCAGAGTTAATAACATGCATTCCTGCAATCTCAATGAACACGGGTAAGTCCTCCTCGGAAGATTATTTGGCAAGCCAACAGCAAATGTGTTATCATTATCAACTGCACTTTTCACATATACTCTAGATTCTGCGTGAATATCATGGTCATGAATGTAAATCTGAATTGCTTCTGGAGCATGTTGAACTAGTATCTCCTTGGAACCATCAGTAGATGTGGCATTTCTCATGAAGGGCTGCGACCACACATACATTTGATAAAATTGATGTCTTCTTGCTAATGAAAGGGTTATGTTCTTAAAATGTCGATTTTTTTCTAGCAACATCTTTAAAATGCTGGTGTTTCCCTTCGAAACACGTACAACCATACAGATAGGAAAGGACCAAACATCCTGATGAGTCGCGGATAATGAACAACGTAATGCGTTTTACAGGGGTTAGATATTTGTGCGTACAACACTGCAAGGCATTGAAGAAATATGCAGCGAATAAATGCAGCGTTCTAAGTAATGAACATGCATATGAGGGAGGTGCCTGCTCATGAGAAGGTCTACAGTTTCACGAAAAGCTATTACAGCTGTCATGCTTCATTGGCATGCACAGCTGCCACGCCATACATGATTGTCTGTATGTCGGCTGTGCATGTTTACACACATATTTAGTCACCTTGATGTGCATACATATATGGACCTCAATGTGATTATACGCAATATGCTGGTAACTGTGAAAACACAGTTACCAGCATATTGCCACAAACCAAACAGTTTTACTCGGCGTTACACCCTTCACACCCCAATTGCCAAGGGGGTGTTAAAATACACCTTAAAAGGTGTGCGCCATGAACATTTGGATTTACACCCTTTAAGGTGTAAAACGATTTAGAGTGTAGGGTATAGACAGAGGTAATGAGGTATAAATGTCGTACTTTAGACATGATTTATATCTTTTTTATGCCTTCTATATACCTTTCCTTCTAACAGTGTCGCCTGGGTCCCAGGACCAATGAGAAGATGCCAAGTGGAGCCGAGACCAGTTTAATTTCTCAAAATTACAGCGTCCTACGCTTATAAGCAAAAGTACAGCAGCGACCTCTCATTGCATGCCATCCTGCCGCCCTTTCTTCATCGTCCTGGTTGTCACATTAAGTCCAGGCAGAAAAAGACGGCGAATATGCAACAGTGTCTTGTGAATAAGACCGGCGTTCACAACAAATGGCTCCATGCGTGCCCATTGCTGCAGTACCTTGTTCATTACAATATATTACCGCGCAAAAGCACCTGTGTTTGAGACTTTTGACTGGTAATAAAAGTGTTTGTCAAGTGATGTGGAGTTTCTTTCTTTGAGAGAGTGCAGAAACGCTCGCATGGGACGACGTCCACCCGCCGTTGGGGGAACTCTGCATGTGGTTAGCTTTCGGCATTTCTCGACACCCTAGCTTGCCGCTGAGAAAAGCTCGGCGTTCTTGCACTCGAAAACCTCTGCAGGCGGTTGGGCCTTAAAGTAGCACAGAAGTCATCTTTAACACCCAGTTTTCTTCCTATAAAACTGTTAAGTAGGCCAGTAAGATGCACCATACGAAGTAATTTACACCACAGAGTCATAATTATCGCAGAAATTGAATTTAAAATACGCCGCAAAAAGCGACCGTGCGCAACGGTGGTGAAGAGCAGTACCAGCCTGTGATCTGCCTGGAACCTCGCGCTGACGCTATAAGGAGAACGCTCGCTGATTGGCCTAGAGAAATGTTGTCTGCTACTCCGCTGTCGTCTGCTACTCGGCTGTTCGGGGTTCCGATAAAGCCTTTCTCCTTGCTCGGTAATGCTTCGGCCGCTACTTCTATCCCCAATTCTCCGGGAGAAGTGGCAAAACAGGTTTACAGCGGCAAAGGGACAATGCGCTGACCCCCACTGACCGGCAAACCAGAACGAGTCTCCTTATGCCGTCATCGGTGACGTGCCATCGTACCTCCTCATCCTCGTTGTAGCTGGAGTGGTGAGTTAAGGGTGAAGGCGCGGAGCTATGTTTATGTGAGTTTTTTTCTGGGAAACAAATTGCACACATCAAAACCTTTCGCACTATTCGGTATAATGACACAGACACTTTCATCAGATGTCTTAATCTGAATTCTTTTTGGATGGCCCTCTGTACTCCTTTAAGACTCCCTCACGCATACGACAACGGCAATGTTAATGTACCGTTGCCGTATGTCGTCGCTCGTACCTCGCTCCCGCAGTGGTCGAGTGATCTCCCGGAGGGCGGGGGATCTTCCTTTTCGCGACAAGCTAAAATGGATGCTAGCGATGACGCCAGTGATTCTGCTTCATCGTCATTCCTGGGAACTTTTCTGCTGTTTATCTCAGCCGGAAGGTGAATGCAGAAAAGAGGCAGAAACGCCGGATGTTCTGGGTGCGCGAAATTAATCGCCCATTGGTCAGTTTAGCGTAGGTGGGCCAGTGCACGGCAAATATTGGACATGTCTCAACGTCCTTTCACCGTGCAGCGGAGGAGCGGCGTGGTTACAGCGAGAAAACGGCGCGATTTGCTGTGCACAGTTGCCCTCCGTCATTTCCGTATGTATGGAGGGTTTTTTGAACACGTTTTAGCACAGAGTTATAAATGGGGTACTCTCCAACTGATACTCAACACGCCCGAAGTGTATTTGTCCTCCAATCCACCTGGGTGGTAATGTCATTGGCTAGATGTGTAACGGCACAGCTCACGGAATGCAGTGAGAATGGCCATACCATGAGGTCTGATGAACGGAAGTATACTTGTCACCGCTTCCTTTTTTGTTTCTCAGATGATTTCGCGCATGGTTTCCGTTTGAGATACTGACCTTTCAATTTTGTTCCCGTTTCTGTTTCCGGTCATGAGACGACCGCTTCTGTCGCTTTGTGTGGACAACCCTTTCAAGCTTTATAGTCGTTGCTGAAGTGTTGCTTTCGAGTGCGCGACGCGTAGTATAAGGACTCGTTTCAGAGAACGACATCTTAGAGTAAAGGTAACAGATTATCGGCCTACGTTGTAGCGATCGAAATGGTTCGTTTTATCGGAAGTTCTGAATCGGAGCAAACCAAAGAGGACATACGTACTTACACTTTAATATGAATATCAACCGCACAAAGCAAGCGCAGAAAAAAAAAAAAAAGACATGAGTGAGTATATCCGAGCCTGTGATGTTCATAGTGAAGACCTGCAGTAGAGCTGACGCACTAATTGTGTTTTATACCCCTGTTACACGGGCAGTCTTCAATGACTATTGAGACTAATGGACCTTTAAAATGTACGTATTGCGGCATCATGCGTCTAACGCGTCAATTTGTCAAACATCAATAGGTTGGTTTCAAACATTGGTTCCAATGCACCATGATAAGTTGACACGTTATACGCTTGGTGGCGCAACGCACATGTTCATTGCCATTGCCATTGATGCCATTGGCTTTAATGGTCATTGAAGACTGCCTATGTGACAGTGGTATTAACCAAAGATGCGCTGGAAGACGCTGACCATACAATAAATAAACTATTCGCTTGGAAAGCGTTGATACCTGTCCAATTAAGTGACCCCTTTCCAATCGTGCGGTTTCCCGACACAATCGTGGATAAGACAGTACAAGAGTGGAACAGTACCTGCTACGGGGAACAACAATCCGTTTCCTGTTTAGAGGGAGATTTAGTGAACGGTTTTCACTCAACTGGGTCACGCGCGGAGCAAAACCCATTCACTAAAACTCACTATTCTTGACCCGATTATCCGTCTCTGACGTAACAATAAGTATATATTTAATCACAAATGCATCACAATCACAATGGATAAAATTCACCGGTTAATACATCTGTTGTGTACACTAATGAGACAGCATGTATCCGGAGATCTGCTGAATTCCAGTGGCTGGAAACATGCGGTGGGCGAAATAGATATTTTAAATATTAAATCGCCACGAGAAGCACTTGCGTGCTTTTCCCATCGGGCACAGGAGTAGAATATCCTGCCTCGGACACCTGTCACTAATTTTTCTTCTTTTATGTCGCATATAAAATATAGTAGGATGTCGTGCATAAAAAATAGAGGAAAGACAGTTGAAGGCGTGCACCAGGCCCTTATTGATATTGCACATGAATGGGAGCACAGAGAGTCATTTCACTTCCGTTCTGCACTTGCACACGTGCTGTTACCCGTTAAACCACATTTTAACAGTGTCAGCCATAGAGCTGGTTCAGTGAAGTAGCCAACTTTTTTTTTTTCGATGGAGGCTGTGACTCCTATAAGGGCCTAAGCGAAGGGGCGACATTAGAAAAATAAGTTCTGGTTGATCAATGCAAACGTGCATCGTTAGTAAATGGTGTTCATATTGGTTGAGCGCTTCGACGATTCGTCTTGCGACGACCACAAAGAAGGCGCACATAGAAGGGCGCTCGGTGTTGTGCGTGTCTTGTGTTCGTCCTGTGTTTTAGCGTTTTTACGTTATGGAAGACCAAAAAGGAATGGCGGCATTTATGCACAGCCGACTGAATTTCGACTGCACAAAATCCACACTGCCGAGAGGGACTCATCAAAATACGCGTTCGGTGCTAAATGAATTCGCGTTGAACAAAGGAGACTGACTCTGAGAAAGTGAAGGTGTTGAAGAATTTAGAAGGTGTTAGAAGGTTAGAAGGTGTTCGAACGACGCCACGTCGCTTCGGGAACCATACTAGGGCGGCGGATATTGGATGCCGCACTCCACAGCTCTAAGTCGAGTTCTTAGTCGAGTCTATAGCCTCCAAGGAGTCCTCCAGCCGATAGTTTCTTAAAGCACGTTCAAAGTACAGTGACGTCCGAGCCGTAATATGAAGGGATATAAACCTGTCTTGGCCAGCGGATACGCAGCAGCTGCACCTCTTTTCAACCACCGGGCCAATTTAGACGTCATTTGCATGGAATCGCGGGTAATCTGGAAGCACGAGCGGCCTGTAATTTAGGGACGAAACGAACTCTACTTCTGGAAACGAAATGTCACGGCGCCAACAAGTTCATCTTCTAAATTACCATTGATGGTCGTGAATTCATTTAAAAGGCATCCGTTGGCCTTTGGAGAGGACATCGGTCTACGTTCTGGGGTGCAGCACAATGAGAGCGTATCCTTGTAAAGTATCCCTGCACGATTAGTTAGCGAAGAATGGTGTGTCCCAAGTTGGAGTCAATGACGCGTAATTGCGAGCCTATCCTTGCAACTGACGTGCTTGCGCTCCGTTGTTATAAGTTTGTTGGTAGCAGAAGTGTCCTTCGCGCGAAAGTAACAATACACAGGGCGCTTCTCGATGAGGGAGCCAAAATTCATGGTTAATTTTTCCTTCGAAGATAGCGCTATTCATACCTATTTGTCGTATATGTCCTGCTTCGACGAAATATTGTTTGGACACCCAGCGCCAGCCTTAATGAGCTTTCATAACGAACAAGTGTAGAAAGTTGGGGTAGCTGGTATCGATCCATAGAAATACAGCTGCGACGAAACGAGGACAGATAAGAACACACTGCATCAACAGCTCATAAAGAATTTCGTTAAATAATTACAACGCGTCGGTGCCTTAAATTTTGGATGGTCTAGAGAAAAGCACTGAGGTAAAATAGAAAACGGCCCGTAGTGCCTGACGAAGAGCTTCGTGGTCGAAACGTCGCACCGCCCGTTATCATCTTTTAAATATTAAAATCTTTTTTATTGTAAAATAGGAACTACAACGAGCTCATATGGTGACAGATGGAAAAATGCAAAATCTCCGCGGGTCCTCCGAAGTTTAGTTTTAGGGGTGTCCGCTTAATGCCCCTCCTTCCATTGTGTTCAATCGCTGTCGATGCACTTCCTGCCGTTCCGCGAAACTGATGTACCCGCGCTCTGTAATGGAATAAATCAAGGGTAAACCCGCGGACTCCCGCGTATTGATAAGCAATTATCGACCAATCACACTAGCGAATGCGGACTATAAAATTCTTGCGAAAATACTGACTACTCGCTTCCAAGAAGTAGTACCGTACGTTGTTGGGGAGCATCAAACGTGTGGTATTCGCAGTCGTACCATTTTCACAAATGTACATGTGGCGCGAACGGTCCTCGACTGTTGTAGTTTTTTTGGACTGCGAGCAGCTTTAATCCAGCTAGATCTGGAAAAGGCATTTGACAGAGTCAGCCATGCGTTCCTTTTTCTCGTCCTGCGCCATGTGAATGTAGGACGTGTTCGCTTGAAGTGGGTTGGCATGTGCTATCGTGATGTTAGTACGAGGTTTCAGGTCAATCGCGTTCTGTCTCAGCCTCTGCCTGTGAAGTCGTCTGTCAGGCAGGGTTGTCCGCTTTCACCCTTACTGTTCGCTCTCTATATTGAGCCACTGTGCAGAGCTATTCTGGGGGACCCACATGTCCGCGGCTTCCGGAGACACGAATTTGAGGTCAAGGTTCTTGCCTACGCCGATGATGTCACTCTTTTTTGCTCAACAGTAGGTAGTGTTCATCGTGCTATTTGTCACGTACGGCGGTTCTGCGAAGCTAGCGGTGCGTGTGTTAGCTGGCCTAAATGTAGTGGATCGTGGCTAGGTAGGTGGGACAACACGCCCAGCCTCATGGCAAATCTGTCCTGGTCCAACCAGCCCCCAAAATACCTAGGGATCGAGCTGCGCTGTTCTCGAGCATCTGGTCCTTTCTGGACGTCCTTCCTTGCCCGCTTCCGACACCTCGTGGCTGCTTGGAAGCCTCTGCATTTCTCCATTTTTGGCAGGTCCTACGTTGCGAACACGTTTTTTGCGTCGCGGGTAAGCTACTACCTGCAAGTGCTCCCGTGCGCTAGAGTCTATGTAAATCGCATTCAGAGGTGCCTGTGCACCTTTATATGGAATTCCACGTACGAGCCGATGCGTCGTGGCAACCTTTTTAGGCCGATCAAACTGGGTGGCCTAGGTGTGTCTTGCCTGTTTGTCCGGCAAATTGTTTGGCGTTTTTGTTTTGTACGCAAGCAACTGAATCCCTTCCTACAGCATTGTATCGCTGCGATCCTTCGTGACGAAGTCCCTGAAGTATTTGTGTCCACGGTTTATGACACACCAATGTCTGTCTGGGGCTTCTACAAGGAAGTAGCCGCCTCTTTCCGCTTTCTGTTAGCTCGTTTCTCGAGAGAATATCTGTGCGAGACCACTCGGAAGGGGTTGTATCACGCCATCTTGGACTCACTTTTTCCGCCACCAATGTATCGCACGGTGTTTGAACCCCAGCCCGGGGGGTGACATCCTTTTACGTGTGAGCCGCATGCCTATTAGCGCAAAAGTGAAAACATTCTTCTTCCGTCTTCACACGGGGACGTTGCCGCTACGTGCATGGCTTCGTGACAGGGGCTTCTGGGTTCCCTGGAACAATTTCAACTGCCGTCTCTGCCCTGAGGAGGAAACAATAGAACATGCTTTTCTCGGCTGTAGGGATGCCATCTTCTTCTGGGATGTCTTCCAGCGCACATTCAAGGAAGATATTTTCTTGTCTCCCCGTTCCATTCGCTATCTTCCTGTGCGGAGTGGTAGCGCACTGCCGTGGGATATTTTAATCCTATTGGGATTATATGCGTTGTGGGTCGCGCGTAAGATATATGACGCCAAAGAACCGCCTGTAGGATCGTGGCCAATATTTCGGCGAATGCTGTTTTCACTGGGAGATTTTTTAATCTGCACGTCTTGTGAGGAGACATCCCAGAAGTGGCTGCACGTGATTGACCTCCTTCGGGCGGGACCCGTTGACTACTGAGACATTTTTGTGTTCTTTTTCCCTTTGTATTGCTCCATCCCTCCCGCCCTTTTGGGTTGTGCTGTATGTTAGATGCCTGTTGGCAGAGTGTCACTGGAAACTATAGGGCTGTAATGTAGATAGTGTACATATCTACTGTTCCACACCGCATCTTGTATATACCATTGACACATTAAAATCAGTTTGATTGAAAAAAAAAAAAAAGGGCAAACCTCATGTTCAGCAATCAAGAGGTGTGTGGTTCGATGCCCGCCACTGACTGGATTTTTTCGACGACTGCCATTTTTTAAATTATCTTCGCTGTCGTTCCCAGAACTTCCTACCTAAGTAGAGCGCGGCAACGAATGGATCGAAAGAAGTGCGATAGACTTTTGGTGGCTGCACAAGGTGGAGGTACACCACCAGCTGAGGAAGGGCCAGTGAGGAGACTGAAAGCGTGCAACAGAGTGAGGGCAGACGAAAAAACAGTCGCATGTAAAACGGAACTTCGCCGGGCGCACGGAGATTTTGTGTGTTTATCCATTTTTATTAATTAACAGAATTAATTACAAAAGCTCATTAAAGCTATTAAAACGCCATTAAAAATATGTTATGCTGAAATAGGCAGTACCACAAATAGCTATTTTCGAACATTTCGAAGAAAAGTAAGCCATGAATT
Source organism: Ornithodoros turicata (assembly GCF_037126465.1). Classification (NCBI taxonomy): domain Eukaryota; kingdom Metazoa; phylum Arthropoda; class Arachnida; order Ixodida; family Argasidae; genus Ornithodoros; species Ornithodoros turicata. The sequence goes on along the minus strand of NC_088202.1, from coordinate 37,878,337 downwards.
TAGAAGAAGAAAAAAAAAAAGAAGACCTACTCCTCAGAAGTACCTTGTATAGTCCTTCGACAGTATTATGGAGTAGCCGACTCCTATGTTTTGTAGGAGCCACCATCTCCATATTTTTCTTTCCTAATTCCAACTCAAACCTACGTAGAGCAGCGTTTCCCAGCCCAGAGCAGAGTTTCTCGTTGTGTCGGACCCCCAAAACCACTGCGAATCCGTTCGAGGGCCCCCGTTAAGTACGATTCATGTTGACATAAATAAGGGACATCAAGCAAGAAAAGAAAACAAACAAACAAACAAGGCACCACCATGCAGGAAATGAGAAGGTAGTATATTTTGATTCGATAGCCCATACGATATTTCGATTTAGATTCGCGCGTCGCCAAGACGGCCTTCTGGCTGTCTTCGGTCGTGGCAGCCCCACACTTTGGAAACCACTGCTCTAGAGCAGCGTTTCCCAAACTTTTGGCGGTGACGGACCCCCGGAAGCGATGACAACCAATTCACGGACCCCACACACACACACAAATATACCGGGATACGCGCTGTGTACACTGCATTGCAGACCGCGTTTAATATGCGCCACAGGGTATAACAAGGAACGAAATTACATTTGTGTGTTACAGTTCGTGCCTGGTGGCGCAGAAGACACCGATTAACCGCTTGCAACGCAATCGCATGTTTGTCTGCTCCGTTTCGAGCCAAGATAACACACTGCTACGCCATTTTGTACTTTTTCTTTGATGGTGCACTGCTTGTCAACTCTCAAGATTGATAATACCAAACAGAGGTATCATCTGTAGTGCCACCATCGCTGCAAGAGGTCCGCAGGCTGCCAAATATAAAATGCGCTAAACACAGGAACACTCTCAGTCAGTTCGAACTCGAAGCAAAACGATATGACGCACTGTATTTCCCATGCTAGCCAGTGCATAACCAGCAACCTCGTCAGCTGCTGCGTGCTTTCGATACAGCTTCAGAAACGATTCCGTACTGGTTTCTTCTTCTTGTTTGTATGTGTATGACGCGGACAAACGTACATTGCAGGACTTTTCTATCAGAAATTAGAAGCTAGCCGTTGAGCAATTTTGGAAGTTCTGGATGTTTGGAAATCGGGCAGCATGTACGAGCGCGTGTTTGTGGGGACGAAAATCCTCACTGAAATGTGAGAGACGGTCGCGGACCCCCATGGACACTCTCGCGGACCCCCAGGGGTCCGCGGACCACACTTTGGGAAACACTGCTCTAGAGGATATAGGATTCTTATTATTCTTCGTCTTTCAGTTGTATTTCTGTGGTCTAGCAATACGAAAATTGTGCTGTCAATGTCGACAGAAGGCGGATAGAGTCATTTCTATCAACCAGGGTGCCCAAGGGAGTCGGTCTGTGTCTCCTTCCTTCCAACGTGGTCATCGCGAATATACCGCAACGGTTGCCAAAAACGTGCCCATTAGTATATGCGCCGACGACATATATGCTTTGGTCCTTTCGATCACAACTGTCCCCATTGCAAAAGTGTCTTCAGAATACGTTAGTTCGGCCACCTCGTTAAGGGTGATGGGCACGGCTATAACAGCAGGGGAGACCGTATTTCTTCAGAGTAGTAAGCAAGAAAAGAAGAAAAAAAAATACCACTTTTAACTTCCACTCGATGGCCAGCCAATAAATAGGTGGTTGCACCACCGACTCTTGGGAGGAGTAATCGATACACAGCTCTCATGGGCTGCTCAGATCAAGCATCAAAGTGTGACAGTCGCCTCCGGAACCGTGTGCATGAAATAAGTACGACGGTGTTGAACGTTGTTCGACAATCTGTTTTGACAATTTGCTCTCCTGAAAAGTGCATACACATTAAACAATGAGCTTTATAGGTTAGCATTGCCGCTGCAGCTGGGGGAGCCCAGCGGCAAAAGCAACACGGTGACGTACCTTTGTACGCCTATCAGAGGGCAGCGCGGTCGACCGCTTTCGCAGACGATTATTTCCGAGGTCGTCTGCCCTGCGCCAGGCCTCCACAGCTCCCCGTCTTCCCGGCTCTAAAAAAAAATTCCCCGTCAAAACAACGTGGTATTTCCGCATCAGGCATCATCGTTGATACCCATCGGCCGAAGGACGTTGCGGGCTCCGCGATTGCTTGGCAGTGTTTAGAAATATCCTTCTTTTGCGGGCATCTGGTCTTGCGGGCAGTTGCGAAGAGAGAAGAAGACTGGCAGCGAGCAAAAATCAGAGGTGGGCGTTTGTCCTCACTAGCCTCGCCCTCACCTCAATTTTCTGGGAGAAAAATTTTCCTCGCCGCACCTCAAAAAATTTTTGAAAATTTTTCCTACCCTCACCTCACCTCAATATTTTATTGAAAAATTTTCCTCACCTCACCTCACCTCAAAGGAATTTTTGAGACTTCTCCTCACCTCACCTCAATTTGTTTCAAAATTTTCCTCACATCACCTCACCTCAATTTTTTTAAAGGTATTTGTGTATTCGATGCGCGTTGGCTTTGAGTGACTGCCAATGTAGACTGCCTCAAGTGTGAGTGTATACAGGGTGCGGCACGAAACGTGTCGTTTGACCATTATAAGAAAACGGCTTAACGAAAAAATATGGGGTAAACAACTTTCTTCTGGACATTTTAGTTTGTCAACAAACACAAATAGTTTCATCAATTTGCCATTGAAATACATTTTCGAAATTGAACTCATGAAATTGCTTAGTCAGTGTAACGTTCTTCTTTTATTCTTCTTCTTCTTGCTGGAGGATTTGGCCTAGTCAATCACAGAAAACGCTTCGTGGATTGTTATACCCGTAAAAGTTGCGCGGAAATTGAGTTTCAGTTGCGGGTATGCGAATGACGCGCAAAGTCGGGCGTCAGATCAGCGGCGAGAGAGGAAACCAGTCCCCGCCCAGATGAGAGACAGAAGCTGCAGAAAGAAGGAAAGATATCCCGTGTACGCACGGGAAAAGTTTTCATCAAGTGCGCGTTCATACATTTTTGCTCGCCTCACCAAAAAAAAAATTCCCATAGTTTTCCTCACCTGACCTCAAAATGTTTTTGAAATCTTTCCTCACCTCACCTAAAAAAATGGAAAATTTCCCCACCTCACCTCACCTCAAAAACGTTTAAAAAGATTTTCCTCACCCCACCTCACCTCAAAATATTTTTGAAAATTTTCTTCACGTCACCTCAAATATCGTGAGGTGAGGGTGAGGTAAGGGTGAGGACACCCTCACCACGCCCTCGTGAGGGTGCCCACCTCTGGCGAGCATCTCGATGATGTCGGTTGACAAAACCGTATTGTTCAAAGAGAAGTGTCTTCTCGGATTTGTTCGAGTGTCAAAGTGACACTGCGCGTGTTGTGATGTTTCCCGACACAAGGATCCTACGAACAGTCTCTCCAGTTCGGAACTAGGTCACTAAAAAAATTTCTAACTAACTAAATAACTAACTAATAAATAACTAATAAATAAATAATAAATAAATAAATAACTAATAAATAAATAAATAACTAATAAATAAATAAATAACTAAATAAAATGGGGAAGCGTAGCTTATTTAGTGACTCTATTCGGAACTGGAATGCAGCGGTGAGCTGACCCCAGAGGAACACTTTTGAGCGCCGTCGCATTTTCGAATGCAGCGACAACAGAGACAGGATTCGGTGTCAATGTGACGCACACATTTCCCGTTTCCTACATCATGGCTAAACTTTTCCCTTAATTTTCTCCCTTTTTTTTTTCTTGAGCATTAACCATATCCTCCCCCCGTTTCGTTGTAACCTTTGATGCTCTGCAAGCAACGAAAGATGATCACCGTGAAATCGCATGCACTCATGTGAGTGTCGCTCGTTTCTAGGAGTAGACTGTGTGTGTGTTTTGCGAGTTCGAACTTGGTCTGATTGTAGTCAACGAACGCAACGCTTTGGGCTGTGTACGCACGGTGAATATTTGTCTCAGACCTTTGAGTCAATACGATGTACCAAATAAATGTGTATTCTGTCCACAATGTGCCTTAGTTGTTTCAGAATACGGAAAAACAAAACAACTTTATTTTCGACCTTGGAGAGTGGGGAGTTTCATCGCCACAGGCGATACTCTACCCCATTGCTGGATGGAATGGGGGGAATAAAATAACGAGCCCCTTCACAATAACGATCGAAGTCCGATGGTGTCCAGAAATGTCAGAATAGCTTTGAGCGCAGAGCGTTGCTGGGCTGGATTGGGCCAGGGACCAAGCAATTTCGATAGGGAGAAAGGGCGAGAGTCCAGCCGACGAAGAGACTCGGAGAGTGTGGTTCGGGAAGGTTCGTAGTGAGGGCAATGAAGAAGAATGTGCTCCAGATCCTCAAGAGCACCACAGTGGCAGCAGGTGGGAGAGTCAACTTGCCTCAAGCGGTAACGCCACTGAGCTGTAAAGGCCACATCGAGGCGCATTCGGTGGATTAATGCAGCATCTTGACGAGAGGTGTTTCGTGGCATGCGGAAAGCGAGCGTGGGATCAACTCTGTTCAATATAGAGGGGGGAAGAATGTCGGTTGTCCGTTGGCGGGAAGCCAGGGGTGTCACTAGGCGTCGCAGAATGGAACGGCGGTCTCCTCTCAGCAGAACAATACGGGTCCGTTTCCGATACGAGAGTGCTGCTTCTGCGGCGCTGTCGGCCTGCTCGTTCCCCACGACACCACAGTGGGCTGGAACCCACTGGAGAACTAGCCTGTGGCCTGCGGCGTAGATAGTGTGGTAAGCCATTAGCACGTCTGTGACTAGGGGTGCGGATGGGCCTCGTATGCCGGAATTTTCAATTGCTTGAAGGGCAGATTTGGAGTCTGTAAAGACTGCCCATTCCCGGGGTGGAAAATCAGCGATGTGTTGTAGAAAGAAAAGAATGGCATAGAGTTCCGCAGCTGTGGAGGAGGTTGGGTGTGAGAGGCGTCTTCCGTGTACGACGCCTTCGGATGGAATGACGAAGGCTGAGGCGGACTTGTTGTTTCGGGATGCGCCATCAGTATATGCTGCCGTAAACGTAGAAAACTTCGCGTCTACCAGAGCATGAAAATGGGCTCGGAGGAGTTGATTGAGTGATGATTGATGATTGATGATTGAGTGACTGATTGACGGAATAACGAATGTCAGGCATGAAAACCAGTAAAAGTAAAAGCCGATTGTAGCCAGGACCTGCCGAAAGGCGAGCCAAATTGAGAGACTCCTGAGTGGCCGAATGGCAGGCATCATAGTTCATTTTCATTGGTTGCATGCTCAGTGTTGCCTGAATTATCTCAAACTGTGGGCCCTATGGGGAGCTGTGGGAACCTGCCCTGCGCCTTCCGGACGACTGACGCTCAAGCGGCTCATTTTTGTGAATGGCGCGCCATGGTTGGTCGGTGAGAGAATGATGTTTTCTCCTTTCTCCAGAGATGGAATTCCGCATTACTCTCAAAATATGGCGTCTGCTCTTGCGGTGTCATCCAATTGCACAAAAACTACGCCAGGAATTCGCAAGTGATTTTCAGTACCGTGGTTAATAACCAACTAGGAATAAGTTGTCATCATAGCCACCATAGGCGAAGGCAACTGTCCCACTGAGGGAAAGACCGATGTCAACATTCTGCGTCGTGTCACCGGCTACCTACCACTGGAGGATAGCGACACGATCCCACGCATCATATATAGAGCGCTCATTCGGCAGATGATGAACTATATTCTGCTGGTACTGAATGGGATGGGAGACATGTCAGAGAGACTATGCAAAGCGCCTCAGCAAAAAGTGTAGAAGTGTACCCCGTGTACCATTTACAATGCCATTCTCTCCACCAGAGGATAGAGAACTTCCTTTAGAAATTTAGTGAAGACCGGAATTGGTAGCCCTACAGCTGGCAATGCAGTATGTGGCCACGCTCCACTTGCCTGCTCAATGGGTCAGTTCAAAGGATAGTCTCCAACTCACAACGTCATTCTTGGGAAATGGCTGTGTCGCAGCAACAGTACGGGAAGTCCTCAAGGAATATCAGAAATCTACAGATGTAGGCCATGGCGTATTTATTCAGTACATCACTGGACATAGAACTATACGGGGTAGCGAAGCTGCATATGGTGAGATGACTAACAGAAGAAGAAAAAATGGGGAGACGGAAATGGAAGGCAGATGAGGTACCAGATATGGCGCTTCTATCACCAACGAAACACCTAGAGTGACAGATTCAAAGTGAGACGTAAAATTCTGTTGAACTCGCAGACAGAGAATATATGACGAAGAAATGATTAAAGGCCGACAGCCGCTCATTTCTTCCACGCCACTGAGGCTCGGAACCGAAATTCCGTATTCCATCGAGCCTTAGCGCGATCTATTGGACCTATTGTGTGTTTCAGCCTCAGCACCCTTACTTTGCACCTATTCAGACATTCCAGCGCTGGTTCCGCATGGACTTCCCGCATAGTCGGCAGTTTCTCCGCACATACAGGGAAGGCTGACTCTACAAGTTGTTCAGTGTGTGCAACGGCGGAAAACGTGTAGTATTTCCTCACTGCACAAATTACGCATGCAAAAGTGCTGCACTGCAATCTGCTCTGGACAGCTTGGACAATAGAAACTTCGATATAGTGACGGTGCTCTGGGTCTGCGAACTCAAGAACAGGGACCCGCGGTGCCGGCACTTATAAACGTTATAACGTGCTATGTAGCCAGTCTGTTTAGGCTCCCGTGCTAGGTGTGCCTTATCGAGTTCCTCATTCATTGTATTGCATTTGCTGCATTGTCCTGTTCCTGTACACAGTTATATAGGGTGTAGTTCGGAGAGGGGAATGCAGGGTACATGGAGGAGTGTGTGTGATGTTGGCGTAGCTGTTGCAGTGTTTCCTTCTCCTTCTCTCTCTGTTTTGTGGTCGCGGGAAGGGGTCTTATAATGGGAGTAGAAGAATTCATCTGGTGAAGAGTAGAATGTGTCTTCCTGAATAATGTCAATCGCTGTTTTTAGCGGCATCGACGCACACATAAATGTGCTCAACATTCGGGATACACGTGAAACAGAAATGAAGAAAGACAAGCAAGACAAAGTTGGGCGCGTACCTTTCCTCTTAACCTTCGGTTCGCTGATATCACCACTGTCCGCAGACAACGCTTCTTCAGAGAGCTCCGAGAACAGCTGGTGACGGTACCCCTTTCGTCGAGGAAGTGCTATGCCTTTTACGCGGTCCCTCTTGTCCGCCATGCACAGAGCATTAGGGTGAAATATTGAATTTTCCTCTACAGCATACTTCTCCTAAGTGCTTCGCTCCATATGTGTATATATAAGAACGTCAGTGTGGCTCGTGCCACGCCCTTGTGTGATTTTCTCTTGGGACAGCCCCCTTTCCCATCGTTTCAGGCTGCACATATTGGCATCAACGCCCAACGCCCATGCGCATCAGTCGTACGCTCGCTGTTGACGTGGCAGTAACCTCTGAAAGGAAGTTGGAATCGCGCCCCGTTGTTCTTGTTGCTGCGACGCTTGCGCGTGAAGGTGACGAACTTCGAGCAGCGAGAGCTCCCCGTGCTCGGACGCGATCGGGTCGATAGGCTATGAGGTGCACATCCCTCAGTTTTTGCACAGGACGGCCACGTGTCAATCGTGGGAGCCCTGCCTTGATTGGACATAGTGTACGTCGTGGAATTATTTTCCTTCATACTTTCACGCCTATAGGTATAACCTGATAGACTATATGACCAATGAGTTTTAAATGTAAGTGTACATTGTTTATCCTGTATAGTGCTATGTTTTTTGCGTGTCTTATACCGGGTGTTTCAGTTAAATCCCCGGGCTAAATAATTCGCGAACGGGTGCACCAATCCACGAACTTTCTTTTTTACAAGTATCTGTCCGATACCACCTACAAGCTGCACACCGTGTGAATGAGTGGGAGGCGCTCATTATTAAAATAAAAATGCAAATGAGTTTCGTCAAAAAGCGTATCTTCTAAAGCAGGGCACTGTCGGCATTAAAATGGGTACTACCCCTTTTGGGACCTTCAGTGGACACCTTTTAGAGAAAAATCTGCCACCGAAGCGGGTCATTTGTTGCAGTAATTAATTGGTTTCGGTTTACGTATTTTTGTCGGGGCTGGTCGCGGCGAAGCGCAAAAGGGCGTATTTCATTGGTGTAATTCATTGGTGTAATTCATTAATGTAAGGACGTAATTTATTGATGGATAAGGGAGTGAAAGAGCGTCCTTTTGCGCTGCGCCGCGACCAGCCGCGAGAAAAATACGTAAACCGAGACCAATTAATTACTGCAACAAATGACCCGCTTCGGTGGCAGATTTTTCTCTAAAAGATGTCCATTGAGGTCTCAAATGGGGTAGTACCCATTTTAATGCCGACAGCGCCCTGCTTCAGAAGTTACGCTTTTTTACGAAACTCATTTGCATTTTTATTTTAATAATGAGCGCCTCCCATTCATTCACACGGTGTGCAGCTTGTAGGTGGTATCGGACTTGTATATACTTGTAAAAAAGAAAGTTCGTGGATTGGTGCACCCGTTCGCGAATTATTTAGCCCGGGGATTTAACTGAAACACCCGGTATAGTCATTCTAGACTGTAAAGTTTCCTGTAGCCTCGGTTTAGTTTGCGTCGAGTGAAAGTCGAGTATTACGTACATAATAAATTTTCCCATAACGAGAGAGTTCAGTCCCACACAAAATGATTCCCGTTCCAAATATTGTTTCAGAAATAGACAAACCTTCTCCAATCGATCTCAGTACTTCTCCACTTCGGTGTAAAAATTCAGAGAACATTTTGCTGCGTGATAAACGTGCTACTCAACCATGCCAGTACGACAACTATGTGATGACGGCGACATTGGGTGTTTTATCCCTGGAGTGGAACGCTTCCCCATTTCACGTTAGAGATACAATGTGTGATATGGGAATGAAGCGGCAACGAGTTAAGTAGTTCACAGAAAAGGTGCGTTGAAGGCCATTGATCTATTTGATCCTTGGTTGTTTTTTCTTACGTCTCCAGGACAACCTGGGTTGAAGTTGTTGGGCTTTGGACGGTACTGTCTTTGTTGGGACTGGCTGCTGCCAAGGCTGCGCTGAAATGTGTATATCGTTCAACCAGTCAAAATAAACAAATAATTTATCATTATACTAAGTGCTCTACATACTTCTTATGTTTTCCTCAGACGCAGCCTTCGTTTAGTAGTCCCTTGTGACGGTATATATAGACCTATATTTGTCGTGTGGTGGAGCAGCACATGGTCACTTATTTTACTACAATTTCACTCAAGCTGGCCTTATCAAATAGTCTCCTCTCCGTAAGTAGCCTACCACAGTAAGTTGTTAGATAATTTAAAAGGGTCCTCTTCATTTAGAAGCGCGTATTCAAGCTTCAACGGGACTTAATGGCCGTTGTGAAGCACTTAGTTCTCAGAAAGATTAAATTGAAGTTGTTTTGACGTAAGATTAACCTCTTTCCTGTTGTTTATGTTACTGACACTTAAGGAATTTCACGTAACGTTTTGGCGTCGCGGATTGGTGTATAGGACTACATTCATTACAGCAATCTAATTTATCTAATTTATTACTTCGTTAACTATCACTTTTTTAATTAGTCAAATAAGATAAATTAACCAGTTAATTAATTAACAGTCACCAAAGTAAATCTACGTCCAAAAATATCGTGGACTTCGTCCACAACGGTTTAGCCTCACAAACTGCTGTATGGATCTTGTGCTGAAAAATAAGCAGGCATCTGGTTATGCATTTCCTTTTCATTGATTGATTTCTGTTTTTATCTATCAACTTATTTTGTTGTAAGATTAGACGCAAAGGCCCAGGTTCGTCCTAAACGATCCGGTGCGGGCACTTAGTGTTTCTCCCGCAGCCGAAGGGAAAGCTGTCAAAAGCATTAAACATTATGCGAGACACTACAAAATACATAACACACATGCAAGATACATCCAATGCGCACGCCACGAGCAATCGCAGTAGGAAAGGTCCGATTGCATTCGCCCAAAGTTGCTTATAGGTATATCTCGTTTGCTTCCTTCCCGACATTCATTTCGATTCTGATTTTGGTCACATTGCTAGCTTCATTTTTCTTTAGACTTTAACAATTCCCCTCTCTTCCTGACAACCCAAATATATACTTGACTTTCTTCAACGTCCGCTAGTAACTGAAAAATGAAAAGAGAGAGAAACAAAAAGAAGAAGTTTTTGAAAATGCTGAAGCTTATCAAAGCCACTGTGCTCGTGGCACGGAATTGCATTTTCAATTCCGACTTCTTCCTTTGAGCGTGTCTTCGATGACAGAAAATTTGATCTACGTACCCCGCATAAAGCTAGGCCTATATTTGCATTTCCAATATCAAATGCCATGCACATATTGTCTTCACTCAATGTTGATCCTTTAGCCGCTTCCATCGATGGTGCGTGCTATTTGCTATTGATGGTTTATAGCGGGAAAAGGAAGAAAAATTTCACGAACTCTGGAATAGGGATAGCAAAAAATACGACAGGAAAGAGGTCGGAAAGTAATCACCCACAAGGTAAACCGTAAACTACATGCCGACCGTATAATGGTTAGCCGCGTGGCTCAGAATTCACATTACCAACAAGTCAAAATGTGAGACGAAAAAATAAAAAAGAAAGAGAGAGAAAATAAGGATTTAACAATATGAATTTTAGTGCGTCGTATATACGTTATCGCCTTTGCGTACTATACATCAAAACTCACTAATCTCGATTGGACTGGCCCTGGTATACCGGCATCTCGAACACGAACAACAACAATCACATTATGTATGATGATGTCATTGAGTGTTTCTTCGCCTAAGGGGGCGTTCGCACGGGCCGATTTTCAGCACCAACTCAGAGCAACTCGAAGCAACGTCTTTGGACCAATTTCAAGACGGTACCAGGCCCCCATAGCTCCCCCTCTTCGCGGCTCTAAAAAAATGTTTTCACGTCATAGACACGTGGTATTACTCCGTCAGGCATCATAGTTTATACCCATTGGCCGAAGGACACTGCGCGCTCCGCTATTGGTTGGCAACGTTTCAAAAGATCATTCTTTCGCGGGCTGCCTGTCTGGCGGGCAGAGAAGAGAAGGGAGAGAAGTGGCAGCGGCGTCTCGCGTCTCGACGATGTCAGTTGACAGCACCCGTATGACCGCATTGTTCAAAGAGAAGTCGCAGATTTGTTAGTGTGTCAAAGTGACTCATCGGGTGTTGTGATGTTTCCGGACACAAGTATCCTACGTACGAACAGTCTCTCGAGTTCAGAACTGGAATGCAGTGGTGAACTGACGCCTGAGGAACACTTGTGAGCGCCGTCGCATTTTCAAATGTAGTCACAATGGAGACAGGATTCGGGGTCCGTGCGACAAGCATTTCCCGCTTCGTTGAAACCTTCGCACTGCGACCAACGAAAGGAGATGCTCACCGTGAAATCGCATGCACTCGTGTGAGCGTCGCTCGCTTCTGGGAGTAGAGTGTGTGTGTGTTTTGCGAGTTCGAACTTGGTCAACGAACGCGACGACTTTGACTCTGTACGCACGGTGAATATTTGTGTCAGATTATTGAGTCAACGATGTTTCAAATAAACGTGTTTTTTGTCAAAAATTTGCCTAGTAGTTCTGGAATACGGAATAACGAGCGTCCTGCATGAAAACCAGTAAAAGTAAGAGCCGATGATAGCCAGTACCGGGCCGAAAGGTGAGCCAAACTGAGAGACTCCTCATTGGCCGAATGGTAGACATCATAGTTCATTTTCATTGGTTGCATGGCCAGCGTTGCCTGAATTATCTCAAACTATGGGCTCTATGGGGAGCTGTGGGAGCCTGACGGTACCGTCTCCACGTTCACACGTACCAACTCGTTAGCTCCGCCCACAACCAACCTTACGGCAATCGGGGTGTATGGATTCAAGTCCAACCGCTCGTGACTTTTTTTTAACTGTCATTAATCAAAACGAAGTCATTTTATTTCGCAAGAAGGTCACCAGTATCTAAAAAAAAATGCCTATTGATATGTTTATATGGCGCTAGCAACCAAAAAAAAATTAAAAAACTATAATGTACCCCTGTAGGATTTGAACCCATGCCAGGCAGTACGACAGGAACGAAATCGCTTGACGCCCTCGCGGGTCACGTAGCAATGCTCGTCGCGTTGATTGGTTAGACCACCACCAACTCTCTGAAGTTTTCGCTCGGCGACCGATTCCCACCAACCCGAGTTGGTCATGGTCGGTGATGTCGGCCGACTGCCACCAACCTGAAGCCGCCATAAAAACCTGAATCATCATCATCATCATCAACTCCAAAGTTGGTCCGAGTTGGTGCAGAAAGTTGGCCCATGTGAACGCCCGCTAAGCTAAAACAAAAAAAGTAAGGTAAAAGTAACGTATAATATTAGTGAGTTTTAATATATCGTACCCTGTCGCCTATGCGTACGTAAGGAATAGCGGGTCGGTTCTGCGCAATGCGCAAAGCTCTATTTATGTCTTGCGCGTGCGCAGCGCCACCTTACGCAAGCAAATGCGACAGCGTGGGATGTACTAAAGCTCGTCACTCGAAACGCGGCTTCCGCTTGGCACAATCAAAATAACTCCGAGCTATTTACGAACAAAGCTTCAAAGAACAATCTGGCTAGTACGTTCGGATCAGTGCTTTTTTTCTTTTTTTTTTTATTTCGTTTTTGTACGTCTTCACGCTCATGTGTTTCACCGCTTTCCAGACACATAAGTTTCCATGGAAACCGGGATGGGGAGCGGCGTGCGCACAAGGACCCTTCCCTTCGTTCGGAAAATATTGATGCTTCATCGCGATTGTAGTATTCATTCTTCACTTCCCGTGAAGTATTTTACCACGTAACCCTGTACCTTTCACGTCTGAACTAACTTACTGACGAAGTGGATCTCAGCAGACTCGCAACAACCAATCAACTAGTGTGACCGACTAGAAGGTTAGTGGCCATGCACACGCGTGGCTTTCAAATCGCCGTCGTACACAGCGGCGGGACTAGTGCAGTACCGCTGCCGTATTCGTTACTTTTTTACAGACACTGGTAATTTTTCCGTCTGATTTCTACCATTTATTTTTCAGACGAAGACGTCTGCTAATCCTCCCCAATTCCAGTTTAGCATAGCGTACCTGAGAGCACGGACCCAGAAAAGCTGATGAGCAACCTCCGACGTCTAGCAATTTTGTCCCAACGCTCTCAAGCACGCTCAATCACCAAGCAGCGGCCCTCAATGTCTTCTGCTGAAGGTGTTTCAGAAGCGCCAGCTAGTGCTGCAACTTTCCATTCCAAGTCAAGTCATTCACGCAATGAACACCACAACAGTCGCCAAAGTAAACTGTACGGCCAAACCTCGCGGTGCTTTCCGACCCATCACGCCCCATTTTTTTTTTCCTTACTTCACATTTGCGAAACACATCTCACTATCTGACGCCGAATTATATGGGCACGCTGTGGGCATGCTATATGGGCACGGTATAACTATTTAATGTGCCCCATGAAAGTCACATTACCAGGACCTTCATGAGTGCCTCATGCAGGGAGTAGTTCGTCCAGCCTTGTTCTCATTGTTCCTCCCGCACTCTGGTAACTGAGTGGCATCTCTTGCAATGTCTTTTCCACGCTGTGTGTGACCTCACATGAAACCTGGCACACGGACCATTCAAGATCTGTTGCATAGGTTATATGTTTTCGCGGTACCAGATTTTTCATGCACTGCGTGTTGCGGAAACTGCTTCTTTTTTAAACCAACCAACTAAGAAACCTAGGACTTGCTTCAAATAAACAAATAAAAAGAACTCGCCCTATCATCGTAAGCATTTTTGCATATCGCTTTTGTGTGCGTACTGGGTCAAGCCTGTAGAGGTTGTGACAAATCAACAGGTCACAAGCAGCCGAAAGTTAAGAGAGAAAACGCGTCAAACAGTCGTAGAGAGAAATTATTATTTGAACCAGTAGTGCACTTGACAGGCAATCAAGGAATGCAGGCTTGAGTCCAGCCACTGGACAGCCGTTGCATTTTTAGCAGTTCTATGGTGTGGAGGCTCAAAGCGTGCCGTTTGTCCGCTTGTGTATGAAAGACACGGCGTTTTGTTACAACCCACAGATATCGAGGTAAATACCTCGTGAATCCCTGACTACCCCAGGAACTTGACTACCCACTAAGGAATTATTTACCAAGGAATAGCAAGCCGTCCTTTCTGACTGATTTTTTCTGCCAAAATAAATAGATCCCCCTCTCATAAAATCCCTGTCTTTCCTGTTTTTAAATGAAGAAATCCCCCCTCGTAAAAAAGAAAAAGTAACATGTCCCGAATTCATTATATAAATGTTTTTGTTTTAGTATGCGGCAGCGAGCTGACGTACACTACACCGCCTTGTATATACCACATATTAGAAATCATCAAGATTTTGTCTTATTAGGTTTTTAAGAGGTGTGAACACATTCACACATCAAATAGAGTCACGAGGTGGTTCTAAGCTTAGCCTTCAGACTTACAAATCGGAAGTTCAATTGTTACAAAACATATGCAGGGAACTGAACTACTTGATGGCAGAGTTAACATAATTGTGTTGTTGAAGTCGTCCGTGAACCGGCCTTTGTGGCTCAGTCGGCAGCATGTTCGCCTTCTGATCCCGAGATCGCCGGTTCCAACCCGGCCAAAAACACCAGCAACTTAGTGCCAGGATACAAGTTGCTTAGACATGCCATCTTCCGCAAGGGACGTTAAATACGGTATGTTGTGTGGCGAGCTTTCATTGCACATTTAAGGACACTCAGGTGGGCAATCCACAGACCGACTGTTGTGCCGCCGATGGCAGGAAATCTGCCTAGTAGCGACAGTGGCGGTCTCCTGCAGATGACGTCATGTGAATAAACCTTATAATATGTGATGTGGTGGTACAGCTCTTGCTTTGTATTGTCTTTTATAATATGCACAGTGTTTATTTTTATCCTGTACAGAATTTTTGCACCGAAGTTATGAGAGCAGCACAGATGTTGTTTTAGCGTAATGCAGTGATGGAAGTGCTGCGCCAATCATGGAGTGCTTCGCAGTCGCCTGCTCGACCAGGTCGTGCGTCACGAGAAAACGCCTGTCACATTGATGCACTTTCACCAGGTGTCTTTCACAGCGACAGCTGTTACGTCCTCGTTTCCCTGAGATCTTGGCAGCGTCCACATCAGGTAGTCACGCACAAACAGATTTTCAGCTGTTGCGGCAATTCGTGTTGTGTAGCTGTAACAGTCCTGTGATTTTTGTACGTGCAGCTTCTTTTCTTTATGTGTCTCTCAGATCAGTGTTGATACAATTTTTCCTCTTATGTGGCCAGAGAAGCATCCCGTGAAAGAGTGTGCATAGCCACTAAACAAACTAGTTAGAACTAGCAGGCTACATAATTCTTTCTGATATGTTTTGTTCTATTTTCTAGCCACAGTGAGTCAGTGCTGCAGCACCAACAATCACTCATTGGAAGAAAGGAATGAGGTGGCCATCAACACCCTGCTGCCAGTTCAACACTCCTCAGTCAAAACACAAGACGCCTGCTTGGCAGCAAAGTCAATCCAGTTGTAGACTGAGTTTTGTACCGTAGACTTCGTGTGTGGTTTACTGTGAATAATGTTCATGCTGAGATCCGTGTTGCTATCAATTGTATCACATTTCTGCATGAATGCATGCCAGGACGGTAGCAGGCCTAGTCATGGTCTAAAGTACGTCTAAGGGTGGCTAAAGTAAGGTACAGGAAATGTATAACCCTAGACCTCTCGCCTGAATGGAGGGATAAAATTGGTCTAGCTGTAGACTTCATGTGTAATACATGGTTAAGTGTCTGCCCCTGTTCCAGAGATCAGGTCAAAAGAATGTCTAAATCTAGGCTAGGTACATAGACATCGGATGTCTAGGGCTAGATGGCTAGGTGGCGTAACGTTAGACGTGTTATTTGACGTCTAGTGGACGGATCCTTGACATTTGGTCTAGTGCCTAGACATTCTATAGACATTCCTTATCTCTTTTTTAGACGTCATTTAGACGTCTACTAGCCCACCATGTGCTCCCTGGGTGCCGTCTGAACTGTGACACAACTTCAGTTCGCGTCGTCTGCTTTCGTGGTGCCGTGCTCTCTGGAGGGTCACGTGACGGGTCACGTGGTAGACAGGAGCATCCCAGAATGCAATGCGAAGGCGGCTACGCTCGTCCCGATGGAAAACTGTCGGAGGGGCCGCTCCTGTGTTTCTTTTTTCTCCATGCTTGCACCACAGGGCCTGCCGTCGAGGCTACGCACTCTGTGAACCGAAGAGAAGTGTAGTGAGCTTGAGGAGCCCACTAAATCGTCAGTGCGCTTGCTGCCGAGTGTCACTAAAAGATGCCGTGTGACAGCACACGAATGACACTAAGTGGAAGCGACAAGTGACAGGGGTATAAGCTTCGACAGCGGATCTCTAGCACTGTTGCAAACGGAAAAAGAGACAGTTGCGTAACGTGAAGCAGCAGAATCCGAAAGTCATTGATGCAGTTAGCAGATCCATGAAGCAGCATAACGTAATTAATGTTCGCGAACGACACAAGGACATGTACAGCAGCTATCAGACGCGACCGTAACGCGCTAGCGCGTGGCCTGCGCAAACGTCACCGCAGCATTGCGTCCGTCTTTGGGTTCGAGATTGCGTCCGACATATATTCGGGACACACTCTTAAAAATGAGGGGGAAGTATTGACAGGATCGGCTCGCCGTTGTTGGCCACACAGAAGTGGGCGTCGTCACGACTATAGAAAAAAAAAAAAAAAAAGAAAGAAAGACGGATGGAGGATGAAGGGTGAACTTGACCACATAGCACGCTCCTAGCCAACCATCATCCCGAGTGACATTATTCTTTCCCATGATTTGCTGAAAACGCGGGGCGTACGCCGTTTTTGTGGCATACGCTGTTCATAATTCCCACAAAAATAGCATACTCCCCCATTTTCATCAAGTGAAGAGGGAGAATGTTGTCATTCGGGATGATGGTTGCGGTGATGATGGCTATGCGGTGACGCCCAGTTTTTAGAGTGCAGGGCTAAGGCACACACCGCCTCACAACAGTAGATTGCCATGCGTGGTTGGGTGGTTATCGTACCTACATCCAGTATCTGCTTCGCATTCACGCTCACCACCACATCCAAACCCAGTGGACAACGTTCCGCGGCGCTGGCGTCCGCGCAGGTCAAATACTCGCGCGCTTCGGAGACTTCGCAACAGTCCCCTCCCCCCCCCCCAAAAAAAAAAGAGGTGAACGACGTACCCCGGAAATTTGCAAGGGAAAGGACGCCGTGACGTCAGCCTGCGTCGTCATCGTCTGCTTTGAATCCTGCATTCTCACTTATGTTTCGGGAAAACGAAAGGACGAGTAAGGCATGAATTTAGACTCCAGCACGAAATGTTCTTTGCGCCCTTTTCTGAGCGACAAAGCTGCACTGGTTTCAAAGAGTTGTGAGGCGATTCATTATCCCAGTTTCCACCAGGGCGCGCACTCTTAAAACAGAACTTCACCACATGGCACGCTGAGTGCCAACCATTGTACTGAGTGATACCTCAATCACTCTTGATTTGTGGAAAGCGCCAGGCGTACGCTCTTTTGCGACAATTAGCATTTCCGCGTAAGTGTCACAAAAAGGCGTACGCCTCCCGTTTTCATCAAATCATGGGACAGAACGATGACACTCGCGCTGATGGTTGGCTAGGAGCGTGGTATGTGGTGAAGTTCATTTTTTAAGAGACATATGTCGACACAGTTCCCTTAGAAGTCAGCCCAGGACGCACATTCCCCCAGGGCGTCAGTCGTGACGTTGACCACCTCTGTGAGGCCCACAACGGCGAGCCCTTTCGCCACCACCTCATTTTTAAGAGTGCGTCTACGACTGCCCTCTTGAGCTTTCTTGATGCCTCGGGCCTCTCGACCAGCCTCTAAGGCCCCCTTTTGTGTGTGTGTGTATGTGTGGTTTTTGTTTAGATTTTGTTGTTTTTTGTCTTATTTTTTTAAGGAATAGCGAGTCGGCCTACGCCTGACTAACTTTTCCTCCCTTTCTTTTTCGATAAACATGTTCACCTCACCCCCATTTTTCCACATCACCAAGAGCAATGGTGTATAGGGCATCGCCCATGGCGATGAAACACCCCAATCATGATCATCATTACCATAAAAAGTTGTTGTTCTTTCAGCACACCGTTCTGACAGAGTAACCGAAGCATGCCTTACTATAACAAACGAGGAATCGTCATTTCTCACTCATCGGCTGCCATCACAGGCAGTACACTGTAAAGACGAAGAGTGCATTTCCGGCGCGCGTTAAAGAACCCCAGGGCCCGTTTGCGTAATAGTTGAGCACTCAATCTCAATAGCCTTGGCTGTGCATTGAGCGCGCGCTCTCCGCTCGTGCGGAAAGTGCTGCAAAAGCTTTTGAGAATGAATCTGAGACTCGTACTCAACGCTTTTGCAAACGAGCCCTGTGGTCAAAATTGTCTGCCGTCCTAACCTGCGGCACGTGCAGCATGTCACGACACAGATATAGGCTGACTCACCTTACGTGTAATCCTAGTCACTACTATTATAGTACGAAGAGCGCAGTATGGCGCAGCGAAACCTCCTCGCTGTCGCCATTGCATAGTAGTCGCAGCGTTACCTCCCACACGACGTCGCTCGTCCGTCTGGAGGTTGAAATATGACGCGTCCGTCGTGTGGAAAGATCTGTTGCCACATCCACTAATGCAGCATACTGATCCGACCATTGCGGGGTCGATTTCAACGGAAAAGGAACGAGCAGGGTTTAGCAATCGGTTATCCTCTCGAGAACACAAGCGCCACTAAAGCAGCAGTGCTGCGAAGAGATGCCTGGTGATGTGACACCCAGTGTTGCTTGCAGGAACCTCCTGCAGTAGAGAGACAGGCGAAATGCTGCAGACAGTGTACCACTGTCTCATAAGTGATCTTGTTGCAGAGTCCTGCATGTACCTAATACAATGATGCAGAGGCGGAAATAAGTATCTAGCCTTCACAAAGCTGAAATTCGAAACAGGAGGGTTATTGTACACGACGCCAAATCATTAAGTTCTATTGCCTCAATATCGTGAGCTTTTAGCAGAATGCGTTAATTAAGTCCTACATGTGTGTCAAGATCTGCCCTTCTCGTGTTCAATCTCATTACTCTTAATTCATTCGCGCTAGCTTCCTGGGGAGTATTGAATCCAATAGACTGTAGCCGTTATTTGTCTGGATTGCGGACCGCGCGCAACGCTTTGTTGATTAGGTGCTTCTTGTCGGGTCGATATGTTCATGGCAGAACGCGACACACTCTTCCTTTGTTTCTTTTGGGAATGGTTTCCCCTAGCACTCGCGTAATATTCGATTTCTCTTGTTGTGCGATTGTTCTCGTTGACAGGCTTCTGTTTCGCTTTGAGCTACACGTTCTTCATACGCACATGCTTTACGTGCAATCGTTTTGCACGTCTAGGAATTACGTGTGCAAGCACTCGCCATAGTCAAGGCATTCGTGTTTATCCATGCAAAATTCCCCGTCTTTTTTTTTCTTCTTCTTCTTTTATTAGTTTGAGCGCACAAATGAACTAGAATTTTCAGTACGGAACATACGTTACTGGCCCAACCTACGTTGAAATCTGTGAAGTCTGTGAAGGCGATCAGCGTGACTTCATTATGCACCTACACGGAGCATTTAGAAGCCGGAAAAATTGCGAATTCACCAAGGAAAAGAAGAAAGAAGACACCCTGCAATGTACTCGTACACGTACCAAACATACTTTACAACTCCACAGAGTTGGGCATAACAAAAATGCATCGCTCGTTTGAGTTACGTTTATGAAATTGGGTCGGAGCCTGGTGAGTTTCATCTTAGCTAACGTGACCGTCGTTTTATGGTATAGTATCAGAAACTGCAGGCTCAAAACATTGAGGCTGCCAGGATGTGCTATGCTTGTATGGTAAAGGATAAACAAAGTAACGGCTAATGTGTTCTTCTGAGACATACTAGTGGCATGGCAACTTTCTGTTACATTATGTGACGTCCGAACAGAAAAAAAAAAACACTTAAAAACGCCGGTCATTGACAATTCGTTAGAACTTTGAGTAGACAATACGAAATTCGCCAACATAACCCGTAGACATTTCTTAAAGGAGCAATGAGGTGACGCTTAACATCGCTCGAAAACCTGCCTCGTCTGTCAAGCTGTCCACCAGGAGTCACCATGCAAAATATTTTCGCTCTGCGGTGCGTTATAGCTGCGCAATAGAATTTACAAAAAAAAAACAGTCGGAGAAAGCAGCCGCAGACGGCCGACACGATGCTCTCGTGACGTGGTGAAGGCTCCGTGCCTTGTTTCGTTGTTTTTTCGTCGCAGCTGATGCGCCGCTTATACATGCCGTACGTCTTATACATGCTTATACATGCCGCCGTACGTCACTGGGCACGTGAGGGGAGTAGCATACGTCATGACGTCCTCTCGTTCTGCGAAGCGTTCTTTTCACAAGGAGAAGGATTTTTCAAAGGTGTGCGGAACAGAGCCGTCGCGCTCGCTCTGTATGGGTCACCTAAGTTCATCGTTCTTTCGCAGGTACTCATTTTATTCGTTGGAGAACACACTGCAGCGGAGAACTAAAAAGGAAATGAGGATCACCTCAGTGCTCCTTTAAAATGCGATTCATTAGCGGCAACCAATCCATTCATTAAAATAAGGTTCGCTAAAACCTTATGTCTAGGCGATGGTCGTTACTACCAAATCGCCAACGCATATTCACACGAAGTTTCCTTCAGTGACGCATATTCCAGGACCAGGCTGTAGAAATTCGAAGAGAAACGTTATTTAAAAGCTGACGAGGAAGGGAAGCACGTGTAGCCATCACATGGGCACATTTTAACAAATAAGGGGCAATGGAAAAGCGTGTACATGCGTTCGGAGCTCCACACCCGTCCCAACTGTGGGTCTGCCTATAAGCATATTCACATATTTTAACCGTGTGCCGGAGCTCCATCGCCTATGCATGTAGCACTACAATATGTGGATGTCGTGGCAGGGGACGCGCCGCATTCGCATTATGCATTATTCCCCAATCAATAATGGCATTCACGAGAGCCAACAGTACCCAAACCGCTCGACGAATGTAGTGGATATAGAGACGACGCACTCGAGCTTCCAGAGTACGACTAGCGCCACGGGCCGAGCGGGCGTAACCAACCTGTAAGAGGGGCACTTCGCCTTCGCTTGACTCCATGTCGGTGAGATAGAGAACATCACCCGGAGGTCGTGCTAGACAACCAAAGGAATGTATTCCTGCGTGCTCGGATGTACCAATAACGAATGAGGCGCCTGCAATGCTGTTCCTCGTATGCATTTCCTCAAGGACGCGCGAAGCGAATAGAAAGCAACGCTGGATAGCCGGCGAAATAAAACAGAAACTACCACAGAGCTCAGGGCTGGGGGCTTAATCGCTCGCACGCGTTACGCGCTAACGAGGGGCGGGGCACTCGTCGAGGGCAACGAGTGCAGGTGCACGGCGCTCCTCGCGCGATACGTGTAGGTCGTGGGGTACGTCACGCGCAATGTGTCACGTGCCCATCTCTTTGAATTTCCAGTCCGCCTTTTTGAATTTCCCGCCACTCGTTAGCTCCTAAAGACCGTAACGACTATGAAGCGCAATACCGTGCACCCAGATATGTATCACACTGAGTACTCGGATACGCGTGGCACTTCTCCTATCTACGGACGACATTTTTCATGCGTGCTGCGTACTCACGAATCTCCAAAGGCCGATACATTGCCAGGAGGAACGAGCAAAATATGCCTATCATTCTTGCGAAATGTACAGGGTGGGTGCTATAAAAGGTGAATCACATTTTCTTGCGTGACTCTATACCTACTTGACAGACATACTGCTGCTCAGGGATGGGCAGTAATACCCATATTTTGTATTATAATACTAATACATAATACTTCCTAGAAATTGGTATTATAATACTAATACGTAATACTTTGATTCTGAGGTATTATAATACATAATACTAATACTTCTGTGTATTACACGAGTAATACTAGTAATACATTGATACGTAACTTGGGGAGAAAGAAAGGAAAAGAAAATCAGAAATCTATATAATTTTCGCATTACTTATCGAGCCAGTGATTCTCCAATGACGTGTTATTTCAGATGCTTACATGTTTAGCATATTCTCAAAGGGTAGCCCTCTATAGGGCATGCCTTTTCCGAATATGATGAGATAGCGCTGGTCAATTCGATCACAGTGAACAGCTTGCTCTCAGTGTGGAAGAGTCTTCATTTCGTCCACCCTGGACGATAAAATGTGGGCCGCTCAAAAGTGTGTAACTGTCCATAGTGCAACCCCGTACAGGGGCGCCCGGACTGGACGCACTCTTTCATACCACAGAGGGCTTGCAATGCGATGATTCATCTTTACGGACGCTGGAATGGACGGAATGCGAGGAAGCCTCCAGTAACCTCTGGCACTGAGGTCACTCCCTTTGGGATTGTTTGAGGCAAAGGAATAATAGGGACCTTGTTGGTGTCCAGATGTTTGTGGGACACGAAAACTTGCTCATAAAGTGCACCGGTGACACCTAGGAGGTCTTACATATGACCTCTGGGAAGGTATTACACCTTCAAAAGTATTATAATAGATGTAATACTTCGATTTTCTGTATTATAATACAGATACAAATACATTTCAAAAATGAGTATTATAATACATAATACAAATACTCAAAACTATTACAGTAATAGTATTATAATACAAAGTATTACTATTACTGCCCACCCCTGCTGCTGCTGCCACACAGTGAATAATTTATGCCAGAGAAATCTACGAAAAAATCGTGGATACCAGCCACTGCGTAACAAAATAAATACGGCCACGCAAACTTTCGTCTTCATGTATTTTCTATGCGCTATACCGATGGATGGAGGCGAAAGTTTGCGTGGTCGCATTTATTTTGTTACACAGTGCTTGGTAACCACAATTTTTTTCGTAGATTTCTCTGGCATAAATTATTCACTGTGTGGCAGCAGAAGTCTGTGCGTCAAGGAGGTATCACGTCTTGCACGAAAATGTCACTGACCCTTTAGAGCACCCACCTTGTACATTATCAACGATTAAAATTTACCCAGTATGAAATGAAGTCGTTAACTCTCGTAAACCACGGCAATTCTGAGTCAAGCCATAGATGCTCAAACGTCCGGGTTCTACGTATCACGAATAAAGTGCATACCATGATAGCAGATGATTCCAAGCATTTATTCCTTTCAGGTGCTAGGTTCAGCTGCTTTGTTAATGTTGCTACCTCAGGTGATGTGGCACCGCAGCATTCATTCGGCAACATATTGCAAGAAATGTTGGA
Source organism: Ornithodoros turicata (assembly GCF_037126465.1). Taxonomy (NCBI): domain Eukaryota; kingdom Metazoa; phylum Arthropoda; class Arachnida; order Ixodida; family Argasidae; genus Ornithodoros; species Ornithodoros turicata. The sequence continues at coordinate 37,854,964 of NC_088202.1, read as the reverse complement.
AGATCATAGTGCAGACTGATTAGCCTGGAATCAGTACAAAGATGGAATTCTCCAAAGCAGAGATGCGGTTGCGAAATTCACTGTTTAAGAAGATGGACCTTACAGAAACAATTTGCAACATATAATATCGATGTTGTTAGGTTGGCACCGGGATTTAATGCGTTAAAGGCTCGTCAAGGAATGAATGCGGGGGGGGGGGGGGGGGGGGGGGGACGAGGTCGAAAATCAAATATGATGACGATGATGACGCAGATGAGGCTATTTTTTACGCGCGGTGTGATAATGATGTGTTAAATGGAACGAGAGCATCTAACATATCAATATGTGTCGCTCAATTTAGTCTATCCGATGCAAATGAACGTTTATAGCTTTTGCACAAGTTCGGAGAGGAAATTCAGAGAGGAAATGTTTGTTCTTTACTAGCACAATGTCCCCCTACTGCTTAGCTGAGTAGGCATATAAGTGGTAATATAATAGATACGTCTGATACCAAAATTCGTTGTTTTGTATTATAAACGTGTATGAATAGCAGTAATCTCCTTCGGATTTCGACATCGCTGCTTGAAAAATCGCAGCAAGTCACCATGCACTGCGCCCAACAACGCCCACACATATGGGAACGATACCAGTCAAACGACATGCTACGGAAATGTTTGCACATATTTGTCGCAAGTGGCGCCGAGCGCCAAGAAGCGGTAGCGCCATCTGTGAACCGCGTCATCCCTGAGGCCAGGTCTGTAATATGAACGTAGTGTGAACCTGCCAGCCTGCTCTGCATGTGAACGAGTAGTGGGAACTGCGCAACTTTGGGTTATCAAGAATATATTGGCGCATTCCATTGGCAGAGCTGGGTCAAAAGACTAAAGGGGGAGCTGGGTCACCACAAAGGCTGGGCCTCGGGAAGGGGTAACAACTGTTCCACTGGCAAAATCTGGGCATCCGTTGAATATTCTATTGGTGGAGCAGGAGCAAAAAAAGTTGCTCCAAGGGGCAATAGTTTTTTACCTATAGTGATCTCCTGGGGCAAGGCCAGCGGAACAGGACAAAGAAGAGAAGTTAAGAGGGGGTAAGTCAGCGATTTTTTTCTTTCTACTCGTGTGTCGCGCGTGTTGTCGTGCATCTCTTGAACAGTGGAAATTTGGCGCTTCCCGCAGTGTGTGCGCCTATTGTGCGATTCCGAAGCGGTTTGCTGAACCCCACGTGGCAAAGCAAACCCAGAAATGCTATGCGCTTCACAGCTTCAATGACACAGGAAACTCGTGCGACGTTGCGGTGGCGCTGGTGCTAATGAAGGAGCTCGCCGTTATCGGCCTCAAAGAGGTGGGCAACGTCACGGCTAACTCTCCGAGGGAATGTGCATCCTGGACCGGCTTCTGAGGGAACTGTGACGACACATGTCTGGCAGATGTCAGACGTCAGGTTGCGAGCCCTGAAATATATTTCAGCGAAAAAGCCCGTGGAGTGCGGGACATCACCCAGCGTACGGTTGTACGATTTCACTAATTTATATTGATACAAGGTTTGCCCTATGGATAAGGCAAGTTGTCGTGTGCGCGTTAAGGCGGGAGAAATACCCTGGACACTTCAGGAACTGCTGGGTCAGGTGAAATGTACATGGCACAGTATCTGCAAACCAGCGTACATTCTGGGGCTCAAGCGTCACCGGGGAGATCAAAGTGTGGTTTCCTCCGCACCCGTGGAACGGTGTACTCTCTATGTCAGTGATAGGCAGTTTTCTTCCGTCGGCCCATGCACGATCGGAGGAATCGCTCCTCTGAAGTAAGGGATCTTCGCCATTTTAAGCTAGCGTTTACACCGATACACCGTTTTGTATGAATCAAGAGTGACTGATGCTCCAGATAAGCCACATAAAAATCAGGCATGACGTCGTTTTGCATGTACGAGGGGTGTTCAAGTCAAACCGGGACTGTTCATTTTTCGCAAAAGTAAAATGAACTTACTGGCTAGAATTTAGTTTTATTTTTCAATGGAATCTCTAGCTGCACTAATGCACTTGTCCCAGCGTTTCACGAGGGCTTGGATGCCAGCAGCGTAGAAATCTTTACCGGCGCGAAGCAGCCATCATCGGACCGCATTCTTGACCTGGTCGTCGCAGCTGAAGTGGATGCCCCCAAGGAACGCCTTCAGTGGCCCGAAGAGATGGAAAAAGCTGTGGGCGAGGTCTGGGCTGTAAGGGGGACGTGACAGCAACTCCCAGCCAAGTTCCTGTAAGGTGCGTGTCGTGAGATGCGCGGTATGCGGGCGTGCATTGTCCTGTAGGAGGAGGACTCTTTTGGTGATGAGGCCCGGCCGCTTTTGCTTCAGCGCCTTATGCACATCCCTGAGAACCGGCAGTAATATGCACTATTGATGGTGGTACCACTGGGCAGAAAATCAACATGAACAACGCTAGCCTTGTTCCAGAAAACCGTGGCCACGACCTTACCCGCAGACGGGGTGCTTCGGAACTTCTTGGGAGCTGGCGAGCCCGGATGATTCCACTGTTTTGATGAGCGTTTAGACTCAGGAGTGAAATGGTGCACCCACGTTTCATCGCACGTGATGGTCCGATCAAGGAACGGCTGTCCTTCAGTGTCGAAATGGTACCTTAGCTCTTGGGAGATTTCCAGTCTTCTCTGCCGGTCAAACACGGAGAGCTGCCTCGGGACCCAACGGGCACGAACTTTCCGAAACTGGAGGTGTTCATGAATGATAGTGTTCAACGTTACCACGGAAAGGTTCGTCGTTCGAGCCAGTTCGAGACATGTTATCCGTCGGTCCTGGAGGATCAGGCGCTCCACAAGTTGGATGTTCTCAGGAACTCTGACACTGGGCTCTGAGCCACCCCGGCCGGGATCGTCCTGCACTGATGTACGGCCGTCTCGGAATCGTTTGCACCACTCAAAAGCTTTGCTACGGCTTAGTGTATCGTGGCCATACTGAGCCTGAAGTATTCGGTGAATTTCAGATGACTTTACGACTTCATTCACGAGAAACTTCATGACAATTCGCTGTTCGATGTGCGCGTTCACCTCGTTGTCGGCCATGTTGTCCAGTACATGTCTTCTGTTTTGCACAAACTTTGGACCCCCACGTGGTGAACGCACAGGCCTGTTGCGTGTGAAAATGACGAAAAAGAAGTAGAGCTAGCCATTTGTACACTCAGGAGACAGAAAGTCCGGTTTGACTTGAACACCCCTCGTAGTACCAGTTTCGTTTTACGAATTAGGTTTAGGTGTAAACTTACCGCATATTCCCTAATCTTTGTAAACGTCGTCCGGGTTGGAAGTATATTGGGTTTAACCCGAAGTTGCCAGTCGTACTTTCGGGCGGTCAATACTGGGAGGAATAGGTTAAATCTACTACTTGTGGTGTTATAATCATAAGACATTAACGTGACTCACACATAAATAAATTTTCCCTATTTACGTCATCGTACGTCTTGGGCAGAATTGCTTGAACGCTCGTCAGGAAGCATATCTAATGTGTACCCGTGTATTCTCCGACAATTTGATTCATTTTCATTCCTGTTTTGGGGATTCACAAGTGACTTATTTGATTTCTTCCTCAAAGTATCCTGGAACAGAACAGAGCCCTTTCAGCGCACATTTCTTGAGGACGACGACACGAGCAAGCGAAATGTGAATGACCTGCTTTCAAAAGAAATTCGTATGAGCTCTAAACGAGCGCACTAATTACAGAGACTCTCAAAGCGGACGGATCGGAATTGAAAATATACATCGGCTGCAGATGTGCATACCTTTGAAATATATTACTGTTCGGTGTTCAACACTAAATTCTTAAAGAAAATATGTAAAAACAAAATACGGGCAGAGGTCCTCGACTTTTATTTTGACAAGATTTCGTTCAGTAGCACAGCTAGCAAAGGAAGCCCAGTTATACAGGGTGTTTCACCTAACGTGATAAAAATTCTAACTGGTGACGTAGTCGCCGGAGGATTGTGGCACTTTCGGCAATTACCTTCTCTAAGCTTTTGCCTAATTAAGGAAGGCCTTGGACAATTTTTAATTGCGGAAAATTTATTTTTTTCAATTAAACTTTGAAAATTACCAAGCGAACCTCACCTTTATGAAGAAAACAACTACAGAAATATGAAGAAAATTCAATTGACAAAAATAAATTTCCCTCAATTGAAAATCGTCCAAAGCTTTCCTAAATGGCGGTAAAAGTTCCCAGAAGGTAATTGCCGAAAGTCCCACAATCCTCCGGCGAGTACGTCGCCAGTTATATTTTTTATCACTTTAGGTGAAACACCCTGTATTTATGATCAGAGATAACTTGACACTCCTGCGAAATCTTGCGAACACTTTGACCCAGTCTTAAACATAAATGTTTCGGGGCGACTTAACGTAGAGGGACTACCTCCGAGGGATGGTTAACATGATCATGATGTTCGCATTGTGTTAGGTCGCAAGGGTGCTCCGCACATAAGTGCTGAGATGCAGAAGACAGCTCTCGTTTAATTTATTTCTATTTATTTCTATTTAACGGGGAGTAACTGCACCTTCTAGTCCCCTAGATAGCAGTTACTCCCCATTTTAGTCCCCTAACCCGACATTTACTCCCCAGCACTGCTAATAGTCACGGAACTTGGCAAATGGTCTCCTGAATGCAACAGTATGCATAAATATGTGCTCTTCATGAACTTGATGGAATAAGGCTGTGGCCAACTTTGCAATTTTCCACCCACACAAAGGAACAAAAATAGTTGGAGGTTCTTTCCTGCGAAGTTGTGTCGAACGCATGTCGCAAGGTTTTATATCTCTGTACACATAACGGTTGACGGACTTATTCAAAGTATTTCGATGGATGCACACGAATTATGTACCTAGGGCTCTTGAACAGAGCGTCAAATACGGTCCCAACTCTTTGACATTCATTTGCTCCGGTGGATTTACTCCCTAAAGGAACTATTTTTTGTGGCAAGACATTTAGCCCCCGGAGGGACTAAAATTACACTTTTACACTGCACATACAAACTCTGGTGGCGCGCTAATCACTGGCGCGCTAATGGTGGTGCTTGAATCACTGGCAGAGCCGTGTATAAAAATGGGAGTCTTGCTATTGGGAGGAGCCCAAAAAAAGAGGCTCGAAGTGTCAATCAAACTTGAGGGCTTTTGATTGGTTGCTGTTTTCGGTAGCGGTCGCCTTGACACCAACATTTCCCGAAAATGGCGGCGTATCGGCGCAGCGACAGCGAGAATTTCACGACTAACTTTTTCGCAAATTGTTGTGTGTTTCTCTTTGTTCGTTTCTGGCACTTCTCGTAACGAACAATGAACGTGGCAGTTTACGGCAGCTTAAAAAGCAAACAGAGAAAAATATACTGAGAGAAATATAGAGAACCAACATGTCCGAAAAAGTTACTTCGAAAGGTTATGAAAATTCTTCCCAGGACCCGTACTGCCCGGCGGTACTGGCATGTGTGTCTATTGCCACGAAGCAGCCGAGCTACCTATGGAGGTGGTCGTATTGGCAACTGTAGGATGGGATAAACGCAAGCTTGCTCACATCACCAAGAGAAAACGGGTACCACATATTGTTTCTTACGCGAGCTTCCGCTAATTTCAGAGTCCCGCTCGCCTCTGCATTTTGGTCATTCGGTGCGGCTCACACACCAACAGTCTTACATTTTTCGTGTGAGATAATAATTTGATCGCGTTTCGCAGCGCATATCAGCTAAAATAATTTGATTTCGCTACAAATTCTTCAACTGCGGCACAAAAACTTCAAAGTTCCTTTGGAATGTATTGACTACGGACATCCTTTGTCGCATTTTGCGATATATTTCGATGTTCCTGTAGCACAAAACACCTTGTGTTGTTTCCCTGTCCCCAACAATAGTGTTGCAAAACTCATTCTTAAATGTGTCATCAACGTGCTCGCACTAGTTTTGCAAACCATTGCATAACGAAAACTCGGATTGATTAATATCGAGAACGAAAACTAGCATCATAGGCCATATTAGGTTGTTTTTGTGTTTCACTAACGTGAGTTAAAGAAAAGCTAAGTTACATAGAATACAGGGAAAAGCACGCAATCAGATTCCGAGATATTCACAAAAGCTTCACTACCTCTTATACCTGGAGGGTCTTGACTTATGAGAGTAAACAAAACTGAGGAGCGCCGCCAGATATGTCCGCCTGAACGTAAAGTAAATAAAAGAAATAACGAGAAAAAAATCGCTACCCCGGTAGTTGGTGTCGTGTCTGCCTGCCGGTGTGGCGGTATGTTCCTAGTACCGTAACGTCTTGGGCCGACTTCACAGGGAATTGAGCCAACATTTACCTTGAGTGTCTGTTGAAAACACAGGAAAAATACCCAGACAGCACAGACGCTGCCGCGATTCGAACCCGGTTCACCTTTCAGTCTCGGTGAAGAGCTAAACTATTCTGAAGAGAACCGGAACTTCACCACGTAGCACGCTGTGCGCCAACCATTGTCACGAATTATTGTTTCTGATTATTATTACTATTATCATATATCCAAATTGTCACAAAAAGGCCCCTGTCCTCCCTTGCCAGGTGAACGAAAGCTGCATCCTCGAGTGGCTCAAAAGACGTCTGCACCGTCGGAATTAGCATATAGCATAGTCTGCAGCAGCTGTCTCTGGTAGTGCAAAGTCCAGGATGCGTAGCTGCTGTTTCGTTGACGATGAGTCAACAGACGATACACGAGGACACACCTCAGAATCCCACAGGACAATTGACAGCGTACGCTTTGCAATGGCTATTCCTATGTTTCTCAGTTCGTCGTGTCGCTGAACGGGGTGCCTGCTTCCACTTGCAAATCTGCTTTTTCGCCCAGGCGGTAAGTTGCGCTTCGCTGCTCCAGAGCTGTTCATTTCTGAATCCGAACACCAAATGACAGCTGTCCTAGAGGTATGCCAATTCGTGTCACTAAGGGTGAGTCACGTTTCCTCGTACAGTATCACCCTGTGCTATCAACTTTCCAACCAGCCAAGTCTCACCTCGGACACCACGGACACGTCATGCTCCAAATCCTACCTTTTTCTGACCTTTTGGTGACCGGGCGTAATCTGTTCATAAATCGAGGTGAAAAAGCATTGGGATTTCCAATTCGTACCCACAACATGTGTTCACTATTCGGAAATCGAGGGTTTATAAAACGAAGGGAAACTACACGGCAAATGTTTCGTTTCGCGGCATACCGTTCATAAAACGGGGAAATTCATAAATCGAAGGTTCACAAATCGAGGGTTGACTGTAGCTTATTGCAAATGGCTGGCTTGACAAGATCGAACCTCAGCTCGCAAAAAAACTTGCAACCAAGAGCTGAGCTGACATTCACAGAGGATGCATACTTCCGGTATTACGTACGGTAGTTCCTGACAATTATATTGTTCAATAGCTGAACACGCTTCATGACTGTCATGTTCGGCAGATAAAAATGAAAATGCTTTCCCGCTCGTACCTATCGTGGCCAGGTCTCGATAAAGATACTGAAGCTATAGGCGCCGTGCACTTCGTCAGGGGGCAGCTCGACGGTCTGCCTACAGCGCCACCCAGCGGCAGAGCTCTTCGGAACTGGGTAGGTGAGTACATGTATACCGGCTGCAATGGCTGCGGTTTTACACGGTGGCTCCTAGAAAATTGATTTCTTATGCGACTTCTTCGGGAGTTTTAACTTGAAAAAATGTATTAAGCTTGACGAGAGTGGTCATGTATACAGAGTCCGTGAAACTCGGAATGAGATAAACGTTGGCCCAATCGTAACTACAATACACAGTACGTTGCGCATAATGATACTGCGCATACTGAGTCGGTTAATTCTGTGTAGATCCAATGTTGCGTTGAAATAGCCAGTACTTCTAGCACGTGATGAAATATTCTTTACGCCGTTGTCTGCTTACTGCTGTCTTTCCGAGCCGTGTTACTATGACGGTGTCCCGAATTCAGCATTATGTATTTGATGCAGGGTGAGTTTGACGTTTTACTTCACAAAATAGTGTAGTTATGGAACACATACGGAAAGTGGTCTCGTAGTTAAAACCAATTTCGAGACCTCGCGTTACTAACATGAACAGATACCGAAAAACTCTTCCGTTAAATGGAATACATACCAGAATAACATAGAACACATACGCTAGTTATGCAGGTAACACTTCACCGTCAAAATATAATTGTTGTTGCCGTTGTTAACGGAGTTATAGAGCTAAAATCAGTCATTACAGCATAAGTAATCATATATTGCTTTCAGTTTATTTTCTTGCTTTTTTAATGTTTTCAGCAATTTGAGAAATGATGTATCATAGGCAAAGTTGCTTGCTCAGACTTGCCGCGCTTAGTGTGCGCTTAACTTCGGTTGCCAAACTTGTATCATGTTGTAATTTCCCGGATATTAAGGTGACAGTACACCAAAGGCCAGGGAGTTCAGAACAGTCATTGGCGTCGGAACTACTTTTGCGCTGGGGAAGCGAAAAAAAAAGGTGCTACCATAAACATCATCATCATCATCACCATAATTAATTTTCCTCGAGGGCTCATGCTGGCGCTATATAGTGTTGGTACACAAATTGTAAATGTGCTCCAGGGAAATTACGACATGTGCATATTTGTACAGTAGATCTAAAATAACATTGCAGAAGTATTGCAATTAAATAGCGCTTGGTGGTGGGCTAGTTGGTATGAGTTCAGGGCGTCCAGCGTTTTGTACTTCTAAGCAGTGCCTAGACCTCTATGAGTAGTAATGTGTAAGGAACTTCGGGAGACAAGTCCTGTCGCGGCACGTACATGTGCCGAAGGAGAGACAGTGAGACGGTGTTCTCTTTCCATAGACTATCTGACGACGCTACGTTTTATTTACAATATATACATGGGCTGAGGGTTATCACTGGAAGCATATCGAATCACCATATCGAATCATAAGTCAACTAATGCATTACAAGTTCCTGCTATTGGAGGAAAACACGGAAAGGGATGAGACGCAGAGATCAGATAACGTGTCTTTTATGCATATTTTACAAACAAGGCGCAAACGAGGAAAGATAAACGAACGCTATTAGCCGCGAGAACGAACACAAGCGTCGCTACAGTTTTCGCCGATACCCAACCGTTCGCAACATAAACACGCCACTGTTGTAACTACCTTCAAGCGGGTGCGTTTCGCAAAACCGACATCTCGTCGTGGTAACACGTCATCTGCGCAACAATACATATATGCGGTGTAATCAGAGGGTGTTGAATCCGACAGGCCGCCCTCGGTGGCTCAGCCGGTAGCCTGTCCCCCTGATGATCCCAAGATCACGGGTTCAAAGTCGGACAAGGACGGTGGCAACTTTGTGGAAGTGTACATGTCGCCGAGACACGCAGTCTTCCGCGAGGTATGTTAAATGTGGTGTGCCGTGTGTCGAGATTTGGGCTCACCTTACGGAACCCTCAGGTTGGCAAAATTAACCCACAGACCCGACCCCTGTGGCGTCGGTGATGATCGCAGTTGTCTCGCGACGTAAAGCCCCGAATTATTAATTATTGAATCCCACAGAATCAAATCATCAAAAGTAAATTCCTCTTCCGCGCTTGCAGTAAACAGACAATATGCAGCGCCGTGTTTACCATAAAGTCAAACATATAAGCAGTAATTTAATAGCAAGCGAAGGAGAGGGAGTCATCCAGGTTCGGAGTTCGCAAAAACGTCAAAGCACCAGGTTGCGTCTCATCAGACACCGTCCCCGTCGAAACCAAAAATTGCGGACTGACTTTCTCAGGATTTTTTTAGCAGACCTTCCAGCTTATGCCTAAGCATTCAAAGACTCCTGTACCGGCCGGGTGGTAATCATAAGGCCGAAACTCAAAAGGCCGAAAAAAGCCGTAAAAGGCCGAAAACGTCGAACAGTCTTAAGGCCGAAAAATCAAAACACCGAACAATCAGAAGGCCCAAAAGCCGACGGGCCAACGCGACACCTCCAACAATGGAAGACGTAACAGAATAGGCACATGAAATGCATGTTTGCGTAGGAGCAGAACGAAGATTCCCCTGCCAATTGTCTTACAGCACCACTAGAACGTCAACTCCAACGAAAATCGAGAACTATACCCCCGGGGACTGGAAGCGAATATCGTCCGACCCTCAAGGCTTGTGCGAATAAACCAAACTTTCCTGGGGCGGTCTGGAGGTCAGCAAGAGGCTACAGGCGCCGTTTGATTGGGTGTCACGCTCTCGTTATCACTCCAGGGCGACTCAATAAGAAAAGCCGACGCAATTAAGCTGTCCGTGTAAATGACCACAGTGGGTAATTTTTGAGATCGCTACGATGGAATGTGAGGAGCCAGCAATCAGGTTAACAGCTAGAATATTTGACAGGTGAACATATAATATGAAGATAACAAAGAAGCTGCGATAAAAAATCTCTTGCCAGAGGTGTGGTCTTCTCCGATGTCAATGGCGTTTAACTATCCTGTAACGCTGCTGCAGGCGAGGACTTAATGGCGCTCCCTCCACCTTGCCGCTGCCGAGACATAAACACGACACCGGTGCGACGTTTTGTTACTGCCCATCGCACTTGCCGTATTACAGGTCTTATACGCCAGCTCGAAGTGGCCACCCTTTCCACAACCGCCTGACGTCTGTGGCTGCGCCTCGCTAAGTACCCCTCTCTTCAACCAGGCGGTTTCTTGGTACCTTAATTTCCCCCCGATGTCGGTGTCTTGCGTGTCTTTCGCGATTCTCGTTTGCGCCTCTGTACCCTCACGCCGTTGATTGAGTCTGGTAATGCTCGTGCCTCGCGTTACACACTTTCGGACTGATTTATGGCACTTCGAAACTTCGACAGTGCACTTCGTACCACAAACCTTGCCATAGTCAACTCCAGAACCCCGTGAACCTGACACCATAGGTATGTAGCTCTTCTCAAACGGTCTCCGCACACAGTGACAGTTATAGGCTATCTTTTTATTGCTTTCGAAATTTATGGCCACCGAAAGAACGCATACACGGGACATTCCGTTATACCGTAGTAGATTATGAGGCTGGGCTGAAACTGGGGTAGCCGCGCCACCCCATTCGTAAATGAGGGGGAGCCGTTGCTCCCCCTGCTCACCCTGTTCCGGCGCCCTTGAGAACAGTCTTCCTGGGTGGTAGTAGTTCATCGCAATATTTTCTGAAGTTCCGCAGCAGGCGCTTGTGTTGCCGTTCTGCAAACAGTGTTCCCCATCATGCTTGTGAAGAAATAATTACTCTTCTTCTAAATGTAGAATGATATGCTTGCGTTAACAAACAAACAAAAATTTTACCTCGCCGTTTGAATTGATTTGAGTGACATACCTAGTGCTGTTGACGATCGGCTTCCCTATTTTGCCTGGGGTGTGATGTGATTTGATAGCGGAACTCCGACATGTCGTCGCTTCGCGTTCATCATAATTCATCCTCTCATATTAACCGCTGTGAAGTGGGTAGGGTCCTGTGGCTACCACGGGGACACATACCATGTCATCATCACTTCTCTTTCATTTATTGTTGTTGATGATGTTGCGGACGAAAAAAATGGGGACGTAAGTCATGACGAAGTCAGACTGTTACCCCAGACCACTCAGCCGCAGTCGGTTGAAAGAAAAAAGAAAAAAAGACAAGGTTAAAGACAAGGAAAGAGAAAACGCAGTAGTTGGGGAAGCGGTGCAACTTCAGACGCCTCTCTCAAAGTTAAAACTAGGAACAAACCAACAGTATCTCCTGTGATAACTTTCGTTGATACCTTTTAGTGTTGGGATCTGCGTTTTCTATTGCCCCCAGAAGCAGCTACCCAGTTGGAAACTGCTTTGGTCACTGCTTTCTTGAGCGATTCAGGTCTTATGAACAGCCTGTGAACTTCAGTCGTGCAATCTCATTGTTCAGTGCCCCACTCTCACCCTCAACCCATTAACCTCATGCTTTTCTGTTAAAGTCATCTTCTCCTGTAATCCATCTCATCCTTGTTTCACTGTTTGTTAGTCATCTTTTTTTTGTCATCTTTGTCTTTAATCTATGTCATCCTTCTTTCGCCGCTTGTTAGTGTATTCTTTATTTCCTAGTTCTTTTCTTTTGTTTTTCATTTATTTTACTCTTTTATCATTTATTTTTCTTTTTTCTCTGCGGAATAGCAAGCCGACGTCCCGTTTGGCTGACCTTTTCCAGACTTGTGCGTATTGGGAGTATTGTATTTAGAATACTGTATTTTAAATACAATTTGCGGTATTTTGGTACTCTACTCAATACTTTTTGTTTTGTGTATTTGTACTCTATTTAAAATACATTTTATGATATTTTCTACTCAGTAGTCTGATTACATATTTTGGATCTCCCTCTCAAACTTTCTGTGTCTCGTCTTTCCATTTCTGGTTCAGTGAAAATTTCCTGAGTCCCTCGAACTTGTCCCGGACATTGACCCTTCTTGGAAGTCTCCATTTAGATATCTTGCCTCGTGTGTACTAATCCTTGGCGAGTGAGGGTTCTATTATGTGTGCCCTGACGCGGTGACGCCGAATTCTGACCCCGCGGAGCAGGGACCTGCTAGAATGATGAAAGATGAAGGCAATCTTAGGCAAAAAATCTTAGGCAAGAAATCTTAGGCAATTTGAGGCTTTGTATGTATTTGTCCTTTCTATGTTGTTTCAGCCTCAGAACATCAATTCTCTCACGTTCACCTGCTAGAAGTTTGCTTTGTTCTGGGTCACATATACTTCGTGGAGTTCTGCGGTATTTCTTTGTCGTCTCTTTGGGTCTTGTGTTTAGATGACTCCTATCACACAAGGACGTCTTGCATAGTACGCGGGGTTTAGGTGATACATGTCACATAGCGGCTACTTGCCGCATTGACCAGTGACTTTTTGCGGTCAAGGATAGATTGTATCTTAATTGTATTCCAAATACTTTTTGAAGAACTTCGTACTCTACGTTAATTACTTTAATTTTCATGTATTTGTACTCTATCTTAATTACATTCTAACGTCAGTATTTATTATCTTACCTTGAATACATTTGTGAGTATCTTGTACAAGTCTGAGCCCTATTCCTCCTGTTTTTCCTTTGGTCTAATAAATATATCCCCCCCCCAAAGGCCTTCACGGGAGAGGGCGCTACCAGTACTCCGAAAATTTCGTGCACAGAGAGGTTCTCATCAGTGTGCAGCCGTCGCAGTACAGTTATCCCAGGTGCCCCTGAATCAATAGGACCCCCCCCCCCCCACACACACAAAAGAAAAAGAAAAGGGTTCGGACTACGTACACGCTTTGCGGAACTGCATGGAAACCTTATCTTATAATAGACGCCTTTAATAATTGGCATTTTCAAGCAGCACTCGAAACACAGATGGAAAAGGACAGCACAGACAACTGCTTATCTGTGTTCCGTTCTGTCTGTATTTTGAGTGCTGCTCAGGTGTGGGGAAATTACTTTTGCCTTTTAATGCATTACTATTACTCATTACTTTTCAGAAGTAATGCGTTACGCATTACCTTTTTGGCGTTAGTAATGCATTACCAATGCCAAAACTTTCATCAAGTAATGCCATTAGGCTGGCATTACATCCTCCAAGAAGCGTCTAATGAGGCCCTGTCCTATAGGTATCAAAGGTATCAGTTTCCCGAACATTTCCCAAATCAGGGCAGGCTCTGCCCGGAAGTCTTCAAATTAAATATAGTTACTCTGACTTCGTGCTTCATTCTTTCGTTATTATTTTTCTTGAAAACGTTTCAACAAGCTGGACTGTGTATTATTTTACCCTCTTGATCTCATATACGCGTATGCATAAAGTATAAAGAAGAGTTATTGCAGCGCAGATATACTTAGTGCTCAGTACAAGACAAAAACAACCAATTACATGTACTTGTCACTTGTTACATATGCTATCGTTTTCTATCTCTCTCGCACTCTTTCTTTTTTTCGTTGATTCTTTTGTGAATGAAAAGCCGAAGTTGATGTTGATGATTGGAGTTTTAATGGCGCATGGGCAACTAAAGTCAGAAAAGCGTTAGAGGAGAAAAAGAGTGATGGCACCATGTGGACACGTGTTGAGCTACCGGGGATACCACGCACTTGGTTCCCTCCTGGTCATTGTGATAGACGGATTTGGAAAAACCAGGAATTTTCCATGCCTCGACATGGCGCAATTTTCAACTGTTCACTTTAGACAGTGCGTGACCCTTCAGTTCAAGTAATGAGCAATCCCATGCCGCTTGACTCGGTCAAAATGTAATTACTTTTGTAAATTATTTTGTAAGGCATTGCTCCCCACCGCTGGCTCTTCTGCTTGAAAGTAAGATGATCTGCTACCAACTGCCCCAGTTGAGGACTTTGACCTTCACTAAGTAGACCGATTCTGTGCCTATTGTAACAACTACATACAGTGAGGAGGACAATAGATGAAAGATGAATGAAATATATTTTCATGCGAAATGGCCTTTCAGGAGGTCCTGGTGACGGATAATAGACCTTCCTTCACCAACCAACAATTTCAGATTTTTCTTGCTTACTGGGAATTCACACTAACAAGTTCATGTGGGGTAGTTGTTACAGTGCTGGACAAAAGTTTACGGAACACGCTCCGGGGCATTCCTCCCTCAGAGTGACAATTTAGCAGCGAAGGGTACCGTACGGACTTGCAAACAGGTGACTGGGTTACCTAGGCACACGCCTGTAAGTTCGTACGGTCATATTCGCTGCTAGTGTGTCACCCTGAGGAAGAAATGAGCCGGAGCGTGTTCCGTAAAGTTTTGTCCAGCACTGCACGTATTCACTACAGAAGAAACGCAGCCGGAGACAAGGGACGGCAGACTTCACGCAAGAAAGCATGGGAGTTCACCATGATCAGATGCCTCCAGACCCGAAGTCAAACGGGCTAGCGGAGAACTTCGTACGAACGTTCAAGGGGGGGGGGGGGATGCGCTGTCTTGCTCTGTTGTCATGCTCCCGTTCAAATATCGAGTAACTCTGTGCGCATCTACAGGACGTCCACCGTGTGAGCGGCTCAACAGCCGACACTATCGGTTCATGTTGCATCTTGTTCGGCCCTCTGATTCTGTCCCGATCCCCTCGTCAATGGAAGATGGCCGCAGGGAACGTCAAAAGCAATGCCACAGTAATCAAGCACGGGGTCGATCGTGTCAAAAGAATTCGTGTGTGTAAATATTTGACCCACAGGAAGAGGGTCATTGGAAAACCGGGAACATTATTGGAAAGGAAGGGTGAGTGACTTTCCACGTGTAGGATGCGGATGGAAAGTTGCATCGGGTGCACAAAGACCACCTTCCACCATCTCCTCTACAAGTTAAAAAGAATATTGTAACGACCGTAGCTGAAGATGAAGTGCATGTCACGCGCAACCATTCTCACGCATTAAATCATTACGACCCTGACGCTGTGCCTCTCGCAACATTTGGTGGAGGTGCTGGCTCGATGCCCCGACGGAAGCGATCACGACATCTTTCCTCCTACACTGATGTTCACCTGCCCGTACTAGTGAGCCACTAGTCCCAGCGCTGCTGCTAAGGCCATCGACCGCCCCAGCCCCGTTGACGACAATGCCCAGACGCCGATGAACGAGCAGAAATGCCGCTATAGTTCAAGACCTAAATTATCCCAAGCCCTGTAGATGAACGACGTCCGTGACAGCAGCGTGTGATGGCGGCCAGGTTGGTGCGGGTAATCTATGTCACTACAGGCACTGGATCACCGTGGGGAGCACAGCGTCACCATCAGCGTCACCTCAACCTCATTTTTCACATTTCAACACCTGCCGTTCGTCCACGTCCATTCGCGAACTGTGGTGCAAGGGGGTCACCACTTGAAGGACGGGGGAGTAATGTAACGACCGAAGATGAAGTGCATGTCACGTGCAACCATTCTCACGCATTAAATCATTACCATCCTGACGCTGTGCTTCTCGCAACTATATGATATGAGCATCAATACTGTCAAACAGGAGTGTTTAGGGAAGACCTTCTGAATGGTAAACATCGTCATAAATAACAGACACTGCTCTATATCACTGAGTTTGAGCCATGGAGATCCGTGAACCAGTTATTCAGGATGACCTTGTGATATCCCGTTGGGCGGGTCCAGGGTATCTCTTGCTCACTCTCATCAAATGCACAGGAGTTGTATTATCCTTGGAAGACGCTGCATGTGCAGATGTTAAAGGGGTTGGGGCACTTTCATAGATGTGGTTCATAACGTCATGGACGCATTGTACAGCACGCCAGAATACCGACGAGGAAAAAAGATCACGGTTGATCCATTGGTGGATCCGACGGAAATGCGTTGCATTAAAACTCCAAAACCCTTTGCGAACTCCCCTTCACAACGCTACACAATCCTTCAACGACCCTTCACAAAAGCTACATACCGTTCACACGACTCTACACAACGATAACACAAGACAACATCCACAGCCACACGAGCCTTTCGGGCTTCCTCAGATTCAGCTGGAAGGCGCCGTCTCGCAGCCTCAACCTTCTTTCGCCACCGCTCCTTCGCACAGCTTTCATAACCCATGGCGCGCCCACGCCACGCACGTCTGAACCTGTCGACCAGCACAGCTGCACCAGTAGCCCGAAATTCGCGAGTTCTTTTGCGGGATAAAGTGAGGCGCTTCATGCGTTTCGCGTCATCGGTCGTCAGAAAACGTCACAAATTTAACGTCAGGACGACATCTGGTGGCGAGTGCTTACTGATTGGCTCCCATAAGGGAGCCGTTCATTTTCGAGAGCCTCGTTTTAGCGAACCTCGTTTTAGAGATCCCGTTTTAGAGAGCCTCGTTTTAGATAATAGCGTTTTAGAGAAGATGGCGGTAGGTTACGTTTCAGCGAAAACCGTTTTAGAGAATAACGCTTTAGCGAAACCCACCACGATTTTGGTTTAGTTTTCGCTTCCCACTAATCATCAACGCATTTTTTCCCCTTTTCTTGTATGCTCAGTTTAGAAGCCGGTGTTCATGTATGGTGTTTAGGTCTGGCTAGTTGGTGAGGTTTACGTATGGCTGCATCCTAACTAATTTTTAAGTAATAATAATTTTTAAGTTAATAAAATTTATGAAATATTATTTGCTAGTTTTTCTACACTGTGAGCAATATACAGCGTGTATTGTTATTTGATTATTACTATTATTTATTGTTATTATTATTATTATTATTATTGATTTTCTCTCTTTCTTAACTGAACGCGCTGTGATGTGATGCGTTTCCAAAAATAAATAACACACCCTGTATTCTCACGTGAGGATACCATGATGGGGAGAGCAAGCAAGACAAACACAAGCACACAACATAAGCTCAACCTGTACAAACTACCCCGTCTTGATACGCTTAGGGAGCACAGGGGTTATTACGATGTCTTAAGTGTAATAAAACTATGTAAGAAATGTATGCTTGCTGGAGTGACGGTTGCAAAATAATTCGTTTTCGCTCGAACAAGTAGCCAGAACTATATTCATCTCTGCTGTGCTTCCCTCCTCTTTTCATCTTTTATGTTCTTCGGAGCTAGCATACCAAAACCGAAATCTGTTTTCTCTAAAACGGCATTCCCTAAAACGTGCCCCGGAGTCTCTAAAACGGTATTCGCTAAAACGAGACTCTTTTTCCCTAAAACGTAACTCACTAAAACGTGACCTTTTCTCTAAAACGCAATTCTCTGAAACGAGGCTCTCTAAACCGTAGGGGAACCCTCCCATAACGATTGGCTCCCATTGTTTTCTGAGCGATGATTGGCTGTTTTCAAAATTGTGCGCGAACGCTCAAACAGGCGACAGCGTGTCGGCGGAGCCAGCTGGAACCGGCATCCACGGAGTAGCCGGCGTCCGTCTTATAGCGATTGGTCTATGAATTCCCATGTTTCCTGGTTTCCTGTTTAATTCCTGGGTATTCAGCAGAGATATATCATTGTGAGGTAGCGTAATAAAAGTTTTGTACTTAAGGCACTCATCACACCCCATAAAGGCGAGCTTCTCATAATCGTCCTTTGTTTTCCATTGCATATCAGCTTTTGTCTTTGTGTTTACATTATACACTTTCATCATGCAACTTTTGCCATGCACAGCTGTATATCTGATCCTAATTTTAATCTTGCAGACTCTGAGCTCCAGCACCCCGAAGCAGTCTTACAGTCCCTGCCCGAGGCAGTCCGACATCGTCAGGTTTCTTCAAGCAAATTCCGGAGAAATATTAATGTCTTGCATTTTTCGTTACTGCAAACATGCTGTGTACCTGTCGCTTGCATAGACGTAAAGCGCACGATACTTAATAAGTACTTAATGTGACAAAACAGCCAAGGCTGCGTCGTTTTTCTGCAACTCCAACTGCATTGGAAGAAACGCGAACCAAGAAAGAACGGAGGAGAGAAATAACAACAAAAGTTGAGAAGCAGAGCAGAAAGGAGGAACGTAGAGCAAGAGAAACTCCTGTCACGTCAATCTACGTCATTGGCAACACAATCAAAAGAAAAAAAATAGGGTGGCTAGTCCTCAGTCATTGGTCCTGCGCCGGAGGTCACGTGAGTTTTCCGCTACAATAGGGTTCTATGGCAGTTTCCCCTGACTGCATTGCCGACGTTGCGCTCTCCTTCCCTCTCCACTCACCACGCACGCGCGCCGCGCCGTGGCTACAGACAGACCACGCCAGGATTCTTTCGTAGCGAGGACTCTAATGGTAATACATTAAAAGAATTATTCTACCGGCGTCGTACTCAGCGAGATACAAGCATTCGAACATACTCTCGAGTAAAGCGCAGCCGTCACAGATATCAGAGCTGCATCTGTTCCCATTGGCAGCCGTAAGCACGTGACTTCTCGTGCGCTGCCTCACGTGCGACGGCTGTCGGAACAGTTCCCTTAGAGGTCGGCCCAGGACGCACATTCCTCCAGGGCGTCAGTCGTGTGTATTGTCATCAAGCAGGAGAGCTACCTATGGAGGTAGTACCCTTTGGACAGACACTAACTTCACGTTACAATCCTACAAGCTAGATAACAACACTTTCTAGGAGTGTTTGCTTTTCGTACTGGCCATACCGAGTGAACAATCCAAACACGGGAGGGTCGCTGCGGAGGGCAGTACAGCCCTAGCGAGCTGGCTAGAACATGATTTGCCACTCACCCTGAATGTGGCGGAAAAGACGAGTAGACGTCAGACAGCGGCGAGAGCGAGGGTGTCAGTCGTGACGCTGCCCACCCCTGTGAGGCCGACAACGGCGAGTCTGTCCACCTTAATCACCACCGCCACATGAGTTTCGGTATTCGCCGTGCCCATGTTCTCCACTCCTATTACCCTTTTCGCTGTGAAACTTTCAATGCAGGTTCACATTGGTGCACGGACGAGTCTTTTACGTTGATCTGGGATAATCTGGGTTGTCCCGTCGCAACCCCTTTAATGTTTATTGGACTTCCGTCCAGTTGCCCTGTACATGAAAGTGTAGGAGGAGGTGCGTACGAGGCGAGACAGAATCGACGTCAGCGTGGCTTTTGGTGATGTTTCCTAGTATTATTCCTCAGCTTCATTTCACTGACAACTTTAACGCATTTTGTATAGTTATTTTTGTGACTCGGAATATTATCGTCCTTCGAAGTTCAATAAGGAGATATCGGAGCTATTAGAGCTCTGCGAGTGCATCATGAATAAACTGGTTTCTCTACGCGAGTATGAAAGTATAGTTCTTGCGGCGGAAATGTTCAAGCTGCACGTTAAGATTTCTGAGTTAAAGGTACTGTAAAGCAGCAGGAATACAATTTTATACTGCTAGTACATTTGACAGCCTGGGTGCCCAGTATACAAACGAAAGAAATTTCGTTCAAATACCTC
Source organism: Ornithodoros turicata (assembly GCF_037126465.1). Lineage (NCBI taxonomy): Eukaryota > Metazoa > Arthropoda > Arachnida > Ixodida > Argasidae > Ornithodoros > Ornithodoros turicata. The sequence continues at coordinate 37,835,165 of NC_088202.1, read as the reverse complement.
GTAGTTTTTTTGTTTGTTTTAGCAAATTCAAATTTAATATTACGTGCAATTCTGTGTCTAAGTCCCGACGCGACATCCGCAGTTCCCGCCGTGGAGGGCGGCCTACGTAAACGTACCAATAACAATGGGACTGTAAAGTGACATCTGTGGAGCGCTACCATCACCACGTCGGCTTGACGGACGTGGTGCATTTTAATGTAGGTGACTTTCATGGTGTTTCTGCTTGCAGTTTGATGCCCATTTCTACGATGTACCAATATTCTTGCATTTTGAGAGAATATATGTCAGAAACTACCTCTTTTGAACAAGCGTTTCAAAGAAAGTTTATGAAGGTGGCTATACTTAGCCCGTGACTTAGCCGATAGAGGTTCGGGGACATGTAACACTGTTGCTCGACGAATAGGCGATTATTTCCCACCAGACGTCGCCCCGCGTCTTTTCACCGCAATTTCAGTCATGATTAAAAATATTTTTAGAGTTTTCTGTCGCACATGAAATTTGCAGTGTGAGTTTCTTTCGGAATAAGCTTTCAAATGCTTCTGCCAATCCTAAGAGCTTGCCGACTACTTTACTGTACCTTCAAGTTATAATTGATCTCTTGTAGTTTCACGGAAACCTGAAGAACATTACACTGCGACGTTCGATTGTACAATCTAACAAATCTTATTACTACATGTCATCACCTCATTGTTGCTGGGCCTCATCACACCCCTTTTTTTGTTCAAGAGTTAAATAAGCATATGTTGCAGCAATGTGAAAAAGATTAATCGCATCGAAAATTTCCTGACCGCGTACCTGACGTAAAGCACGATGATCGTCGTTACGCATATTCTCCTTCCTTTCCTCTACTGAAAGCTCACTTGTAATGAACAGGTCGTTAAGCGAGTACGTCTTCTTTTCACATCATAAGGACATCGCCACGTTAATGGCACGGGCCTACCGACCCACATTACGTCTAGACAGCTGACCTAGCTCTTCTAAATCATCGCCTTTGTCAGGCTTTAACGAATGCCTCTTTTTCCTACTTCCCATAGGATGGTTTCTGGCAGGACGGACCTTTTTCACCGCGCCACGTTCTTTTGCCACTTCCGGGACATACCCACGCGGGTATCTCCTGCGGCGAATCGATGTGCAGCAACCATCGACGACGTTCGTATACTTTGGGAGCGCCTTCGATTATTGGCAAAAAGAGCCATCCAAGGCGGATGAAACGGTGCGTGTTAAGATAAGTGCGTGTGCTTCAGTTTAACTCCTCAAATTCATCGAGTGCTGTGCTCAGTGACGGTGGGAATTGACAAGCACATAGATTGCGTATATTGATCGTTAAACACGCAAGCTCCTCGAGAAGACGAAGGAAACGGCGGAGCAACACATTCCGTGTGGTGTGTCGTTTTCATCAGATTCATTATTCATCTGCTGGTAAACTTGTCCCGATGAGTCCCGATCGGCTGCGATGAAATGTCCGGGAGGGTAGGATGTGCTGGGGAGTTTCTCAAACCGTGGTTTCGCTCCAGGACCTTTCGTATATTCGCCTCTCCAGCTACCTGTAGAGGCGCTCGCGTCTTCTTCAAGAGAGCGGAGAAGAAGAATGATTGCCGATGAATAAATCAACCCTTATTCATTCCTTCTTCAACGAGACACGCTTCCAAAATTGTACAAGCAACATAATAACTCGCGTGTCATTTCCCGCTGTCTTCGTTGCTTTTGTTCACGCCGCTCCTGTGATAGTTGATGTTGATGCTGGTGAAAAAAATAATATGGAGAGATTGAATTCGTCACACGACAAATTCGGCTACTCCCATAAACGGCCCAAATTCGGCCAAAGGCCAAATCACCGGTTAACATAGCGCACAATGCATCACACAGTCCTAATAGACTGACTCCAACGCATACCTCAGAATAAAGGTCACAAGGGCTGACAAGGCAGCATCCCTCTTGTCAGGTGGCAAAGGACTCAACACTTTTACGAGGTCAAAGTTGCGATTGTCCAGCCGGTCGAGAGCAGATTTCATGGTTGCCCTTTGAGGTGCGTATCTAGAACAGTGCACGAGAACGTGCACTGTTGCACGATTGCACAGAGTGTACAGTTCGCTGAATCAGCCTTCCCAATTTTATGGAGGAATTGGCGCCAGTATGGCACGTTCAGACGGAACCTGTGCCAGAGCGTCTGGATAGACTGAGGTAACGAGGACGGAACTCTAAATTTCATATACGGGAAAACTAGATGGAGCAACGAGGAGTTCCCATCGCCTTGTAGCCATTACTATCTAGTCATAGGCTTTGGCGTACGGCACTAGAGGTTTTGATGAAGACAGATGTGTGTCCTATGAAAGTGTCTTGTTCCTCATCTCCTTCTCGACATTGAATATTCTTCTCCGCTGTAGTTTTGCACTGCGGAATTGAGCAGTGCTGTTGCTGTTTGTGTTCTGTAAGCCGGGAAGCGTATTTCCCTGCGAAGCGAAACCCTGACCGATACAGAAGAGCGGCGGCGGCGGCAGAAAACCCCGAAAACCCCATGCGTTTGCTGTATGGACGCCGACGGCGACTATTTGTAAATTGTACGCATCGCCCACAGGGGCACGGCGGAGGGTGGTGAAATGTACTGGAGAACAAAATTAGGTTGGAACACGCACGTCATTTTGAAGTTCTTTGCTATATGTTTGGATTACAAGCAAGGGTGGGACAAATTTGACTCCCCTTGGACTCTAGATGAGACGGAACGTTACGAAGTTATAGTTGAAACCAGACAAATATTCGGGGAATGTGTTACGCCATATACAGCAAGAGGGCAACAACTGTTAATTTGAACGTTCGGAAACTGTCACACAAGGAACAGTATGTCCAGTCGCACTGTTAATGTCAATGTCGTTCTTTCCCTGCCTGATGTAGTATGTGCCTCGACCCACGTTCGAAGCACATCAAAACAGTCTCTTGCGTCAAAACGGTTGTCATTTGGGAGCCTACATTGATAATTTATGTGCTGTTGGTAAACAGGGTGCGTAGAATTGATCCACTGTACTGAACTGTCAATACGATGTGTTATGCTATGTGTTACTGTAGAGATGTGTAATGCTAAGGCTGAGGCATACACTGAAGGCAGGAACACAAACAGGCTATCTGTATTTCAATGCAAAAGTGAAGACCATGTTGTACTTATTATATCCTCATACAGATAATAAGTACTACAAATGTTAGCACAAACTAGTAGACAGGTCCCAGTAGTTATTATACTCTAGGAAATGTTTGTAAATTTTGTTATATTTTGCAACATCAACAACCGCAAGAAACTAGCAGGCGAGTCAATCGAATGACAGATGTGGCCTGACTTGTATTGAAGGAAAATGATAATGTGTCAAATAAAGAATAATGTAATGACTGGATATTTGTAATAAAGAGACAGATATTGTAATCGAGCAGCATCGCTTTGGCACTTGCATGGGTGAGACTGGCTTTGAGGGCTGGCTGTCGCTGCATCGAGCTCTTCTTCTGAGTGGGCATATAGGGCCTACAGTTAGGAAACAAGTGTGTGTTGTTCACACTTGACACACGTGTTTCAATCGAAACTGGCAAATTAATTCTGTACGTCTTAAGCTGGGTTGCACTAGTGCAGATTAGACCTCCGTAAACTTGGGAGTGCAGTGCCATGGACTGTGCAGGCAATGGCTCATTTGTATATGTTCGCTAATTGAATGACAATTATAACATTTAAATTTTACTAGTGGCACTTTTGGAATGTCTGTTTTACGTATCGGAACCTTCAGTGAAAAATATCTTTAAAAAACTAGATTGGCAATTGGTGATTTTTTCAAGTTATCAGTTGGTTAAAGTTTACACATTTTTTGTACAGAGCAGTGTACAAAGCTCTCTTACTCAGCTCACTTGACGTATCTATCGCATGTTCATTTGTCTGTCACACAAACAGGGGTGACAAAGGATAAGAGCGTTCACACAGGCCAACTTTCTGCACCAAATGCACATTCATGACCGACTCAAATTTGAGGGAATCTGTCACCGAACGAAATTGGTTGTGCATTGGCAAGTCGGCGAGAGGAGCATTGTCACATGATTATGCCCTCACTTCCAATGGTGATGCAATTTTATTTGTGTCACAGTGCCGTACTACTATTATTAGATTGCAGGTGTAGCTGAAAAATAATAGTCCTTAAAAGGTCAAAGCCGCAGAAACATCCCAGTTGGCATTTCTTAAGAGAATGTTGTTCTCTTGGTGAAATAACATGTTGTGAGATTGTTTGTCTGCGGAGCTGCCTAGTTGGTTCTTCTGGATACGCAGATGGCACCGCCTCGAAGTTGGTCTGTTGGTCTCTGTGAACACTGCTTAAAGAAAAGCCACAAGGCATGCTTTGGAAACCTTCTCTACCTGACTTGTAAACAGCAATGGCTATGGTGCCATTCCGCAGGTGAGACAGCACGTCTGCATCATGAGAAAGCTGAACACCAGTTCGGTAGAGAAGATGAATGAAAAGCGCAGTGTATCTTCCATGTGACCTTCACACACAACTGACAGCAGAATCTGACACAAAACAGAATCCAACTATTAACTCGAAAAAGTCACTGAGTGTCAATGCCGTTCGTTCTCAGAATATTCTTTGCTGTAGGTACTGACCCACTTGCACAAAACTTCTGCTAGGATGCTAACCTTGAGGCATTTCCTTTGACACAGCTCTGGCAGTGCATTTCGCTTATAGGAAAGTTTATGTCAGTAGCATGTGACATAAGTACTAGCAAGGCTGTGCCAAAGGGAATTCCTCAAGGTTAGGACCCTAGCAGAAGTGTAGTGCAAGGAGGTCTAGGTACTTACCCAAAAGTGTCCAAAGTAAAATTCAAAAGTTGATATTTATTTAATTAGTCAGCATATGCAAATAAGCCACTCACTGCACAACTCATCTTTAGCGATAAGAAAGCTCTCCAATAGCACCAACTGTTTATGAATTATTCAGACTGGGAACCTTCACGAAAGAAGTCCAAAGAAATGGGACGCGGACAACAAAAGGAGTAACAATTAAATGGGGTGTTTACACTTTAGCAGTTTATTCCATGTAGCAGCTGCAGTTCTTGAAATCTAATCTGCAATATTGTAAATTGTGGTAAGCAGACTTCTGGTAGGACTCACATGATGTGAGGCCATATTTAGGTATGTTTGGTATCAGAGGGGTAGTGATTCTATTAGTAAACATATTGATGAAACATAACAGATCCTTCTAATTTAATAGACGCTACCTGTAGTAATCAAAATGCATGTAAATTCTGTAAAAATATGCCTTATGAAAGAATATCAGGTGCCCTGTCTAGTCCCTTTGTATGAAAAGGGGGGCCGTTCACCCAAAGCCCTGAGATCAAGAGGAAAGTGTTCTCCTGCACCCACCTTCCAACACCTGCGTACATACAAACATACATTATATCAATGTAAACAAAAGGGTTGTGTTGATAGACCTGGTGGTTATGATGTTTTCATTGTCATCACGCATGCTTGTGTTTGGTCAAAAGTTGACTGCATTGAAAAGACAGAGCTTTTGTTAAAAACCTTACACCACTTGTTTTTCTTTGGTTTGTCTTTCCCTTTTTTTCTGTCCTGGGAATAGGAAGCCGCCATAGCAGAGGCTAACCTTTCCCTACTACTTTTTCATATAACATACATACCCTACACACACACCACTATCCCTTGCTTTTACGAAAGGTGTGCTTTGTAGCCTGTATGATAGATGAGACCTGCGCTGGGTATCTGCAACCACGTATAAGACTATGCAGTATAATAATAATACATAATAATAGTATATAATTAGTTATATTATTAATATTAGTTTAACAATAATAGTATATAATTATAAACAACAAATATAACAGAGCATGTGTGGGATTCATCATTTCACTCAACTAAATGGTTGCTGTGGCTGCAAGACATGAGCTTTATTAAACACAATTGTGTTACAACATTGTGTTTCTTCACCTGTCTTTCAGATAGTATAGCAAAGGCAAGTGCTATCTGGTCTTAGAAGCAGGAAGCATGACAGTAACAAATAAACAATAATGTCTTTTTATGTATTTGTCCTTTGTATGTGATCCAGCCTCAGAACATCAGTTCTCTCATGTTCAACAGTTGCCGTTTGCGTCGATCCCGTCGTATGAATGTGTGTATGAGTGAGCAAAAATGTAAGAGTGAAAGGAGGAAGAGTGAGAGAGAGTGGCTGGTTTGTCCCTTCAGGTGATGCACCCTTGGAAGTCGCTGGGGAGGTGAGTTAGCTTAGCTCAATTGGTAGAGCCCTGGACCGGTAATCCAGAAGATGTGGGTTCGAGTCCTGCAGCTGGCTAGCTTTTCAGTGACTTCCATCTTTGATCAATAATGTGGTTGCATGACAATAACTTGGCCTACAATCGCTGATAGAACAGCATAAATGCAGGCAAGCTGGTGGACAAACTGCATGGTAAACAACCCCGAGCAATGGGCAAATGTTGAAGACAATACGAAAAGACTGCATCCTGTCATGTTGTTTTCAGAGTACGTCCATTGATGAGGCCTGTTTACCACAAAGCATGACCTACAAGATTTGCAGAACAGTCTGCGTAAACTTCTAAAATACTTTTTTTGCAGGCTTCAAAAGATGGTGCAGTACAAAAGCAATTCCCAAAGCTCATCAAGCATCACACTGCTCTGCCCTGAGGGCATAAATAAACAAATCAGAAGGAAGCAGCATAACGAAGCAAAACGAATGGACTGGCCCTGCATTCAACTTTTCCATATGGGCATAATTGCAAGACGTTGTGTAGAACACCAAATTACGGTAGACTCATTAATTCAAACCCCAGGTCATTACATATTTTTGTTAAAATTGTCATAAATTACTCCAAATATATATTGCAGCACACATTTTTTGCCTTTCCTCTGAAGAGGTGCTATTATGAGTGGGGACACAAAAAAGCAGGCATAAGTTAATAACTGCAGAGATATTCAAAAGAAGCATGTCGATGGTTACTAGCTTGACACGTCCGTCCTCAAAACTAAATGTCTGATGTCAGCTAAAGCCCAAGCAGTAAGCGTGCCTTCCTTAGGAGAGAGGCATCTGGAGGTGAGCATTATGTTCAAAGGAGGGCGTCTCAAGAGATGGCGTCAGCAACATGGGGAAGCCATCTTCTGCCCGTAGGAGGGTTTCACAACGGAATGAAAAATGTTGATTAGGCAAAAATGCCGTTCAGTTAATAAGCTTTTCAATACACTGAAAACTGTGGGCTAAACATGGAGGTGACATGAAGTTTGTGTGAAGTATGCAAAAGTATGAATTATCGTAGCTAGAGGTAATGAGAGAACACCTACATTAAAATGTAGCAGGTGCCAGACAAGTTTTTGTCGGTTGTTTGAGGTCTATCTTATTAACTGCCGTGAACTTGCCTGGGCTATGCTTCTATGGCATTAGCACCCGACATCATAAAACGCAATATATTTCCTCTTTCTTGTGCAACGATGGCCCGCTTAAAGACATGTCCTGAAACTCACTAACGCAACTGTTACCTGATAGCCATAGTACTGTACATGTTCATCGCATTGCCCTTGGTGGTTTGTTTTTCTTTTCGTTTGCCTTTCTTTGCTGGGATTAGCAACCCGCCATGGCGCAAGCTAACCTTTCCCTCCTATTATTTTACATAATAAAGTTATCCCCCCCCACCCCCACCCTGGTGACCTTATACGACTAACCAATAGATGTCTTTGTGTTGTTGAGGCTGTGGTTCTTCGAGTTTCGCCCTACAATCTGAACGTTATAGCAGTGAGTGGGACCAGAATTCATCAAAACCACGCTTTTAAGCACAGAAAAATCAACACTTAAAAAAAAAAATTCATCGATTTAAAGCTTTCTGGCAGGTGTTTACACAGCCTATAGGAAAACCAAAAAGTTGTAACTCTAGTGATATGGTGCTACCATAATTGGTATGTTGAACAAGAGAGAACTGATGTTCTTAGGCTGGAACAACATAGAAGGGACAGATATAAACAAAGCCTCAAATTGCCTAAGAAATCAACGATGAATGATGAAAGTCACTGAAAAGGTTAGCCAGCTGTAGGGATCGAACCCACATCTTCTGGATTACCGGTCCAGGGCTCTACCAATTGAGCTAAGCTAGCACGCCTCTCCAGCAACTTTCGGGGTGCGTCATCTGAAGGGTCTACAAACCAGCCACTCACTCTCACTCACCCTCCTTTCACTCCTACATTTTTTGCTCACTCATACACACATTCATACGACGGAAATCGACGCAAGCGGCACCTGTTCAACAAGAGAGAACTGATGTTCTGAGGCTGGAACAACATAGAAGGGAATGATATAAACAAAGCCTCAAATTGCCTAAGAAATTGTTTCTCGTCCACGTGTAAAGCAATAGCTTGTTTCATATGGCTTTCGTTTCACCCGAAAATTCCCTGATGACATATCAAATAGAAATCGTAGCGCCCGATTTCTCCCCGAATTCTCGTGTGTAAATAGCGCCAGATTTTTACCCCCCGAATTTGAAAAATCATAAAATCCGAAAACGAAGAACCCTATGCATGACGTCTTGCATAAACAGGTGACGGGTGAAACTGATGATCTTTCGTCCTGAGGTGATAACCACTATTGTCTCTTTGTCCATTACCATCACAGTCATGAGCAGAGATGAGAGTTGACCATGAGACACAGAGACTATCATAGCCATGGGATACAGAGCGAAAAATAAAATCAGATAAAATAAATTACACCTCAAATGGCGATTTCAATATTGTTCATGGAACGTGCAATGTGGGCATTTGCTAAGTCACAAAGTTACAAAAGTAATGTCTTGCTGAGCAGCGTAGTAATGAACTAATCTAAAACAAGTAACGTAACTAATACTTGCGTTCATTTCGTGCAGTTCAGATGAGAAAACAAACATTTCAGGAATAAATGTGTGACAAAATTGGTCAGTTCTGATTGGGTGATATCAAGTGAGACACAAGTACCTATACCTAAATGTTCCAACTCGAAGCATCCCTTCTCTCTGCAGAAAACAATGTGAATGCCATTCCTCATCATAAGATGACCAATGCACTGATACTGACTTCATTATTGTTTTTGCTTTCACTGGTAGCTTTTGTAGAAGTATGCTTTTCATTCATTTTAGTCTTGCTATTTTGGTGCACTTGCTAGCTTTAGGTATGCATGTGTACATTATGCATAATGTTTTCTCAAGTTCAGGCCTGAATTTCGCCCTGAATTCAATCACGTTTCAATCATGAACTAAACTGGGTGCACATTATTTGGATTTGACGCTCAAGACCACTACATGCAACTTTCTCTACGAGAGAAAAAAAGACAAAAGGAATATAACCTGAAAACGTCAGAACTCTAGTCACTATTAGTGACTCTAGTCGGAACCACACACACATTTGTGCACGCACTACGCACAGACTTCACTACGTCACCTTTGCTTTTGCAGATTAGCTTCAAACTTCTCTACATGCCGCAAGGACCCATTTTCAGTTTCTGTCCCGCTTTCACATTCGAACATTTTCAACTTCCATGCCGTGTATCAATGGCAACGACCACCCAAATAGAAGCACAACATCGCTCTCATACATTGAAAACACCGGCTCTCTGCGGACTCACGCATTCAAACACAAGGAGCATAAATATTGGAAGAACTTGCGCGTTACTTAACGCGTACTCTCAAGGCACGCCAACCAACAAGCCAAATCTATCTGATTTTTTTCGCTCAACCCATCTGTCCCAACCCAACACCACAAAACGTAACACCGCCTATAGCCGCCATTATGTAAGCCGCGTTTTCCGCCAACGCGACGCATATGGTTTATATATATATATATATATTGCTACAAGTATCCGTCATTTTATTTCTTTACTCATGCAAACACCTTGATGTCTATATATTGCTTTGTAATACCGGCTCGTATTTCACGCACAGGTCTAAGCGCTAAAAAGAGAAGAAAGAAGAAACAGGATGCCCCAGGAAATGTCGTGCTATTTAGCAATGCCTTCATCAAGCACGTGTAGACGACGTAAGGCTATGGTGATCTAGTACGGTAACCCTTCTAGCCCGTCATAGTAAGAGCAACTAGTAGATGATGACGATGACACTTGGAATTTCACCAGCGTTTCAGAGCTTAGCCAACGTATGGTGAGCCTGCCATAGCCAACGGCTTCATCTTTTTCTGTCTCAACGAACAATTCAACAAAGTGTGAGTGAACAAAATACATGTTCCACGTACATTCAGATGTCTCTTAAAGGGGCCGTAAACAGGTACAAAAGGTGCACATTTCTTTGTGTTATATTATTGAAACTTAGGCAGTGAAAACTCCTTGTAATTACTAACGCTCAAAAACAAAAGGCGCTTGCACACGGATGAAATATTCACTGCACTCTTTCGCATTTTAGCTCCGCCCCGCGCTCTAACTTTACGTCCCCCCCCCCCCATTTTAACATTTAACATTTAACATTCAGCATTCAGCGATTAAAGCACGATGGAACATCGTCGTCATCTTCGAATGGTTCCGACAACTGGGCTGCCGTACTTAGGTTTGAGCCACGCGGCATCGCGTCACCAGCTGGCGTGGTACAGTGGATAGCGTGCTAGCCATGTCACGTCGTGACTGGGAGGAACCTGGGTTCGAATCGCGTCATGTGATAGCAGCTCAACTGTTGACGTTTGCGCCAGCCGGAGATGTTGAAGATGTCATGACGTTAAATTTCGGAACCACGGAGCGGAAAACGTCGTTTCACACAAACAAACTGAGCGCTCCGACTCACGGGTGATAACGAAGTATGTTTATTGGCTGGTAATTTGAAACGTCATGTGCGCAGCTCGGCCCCCCGATTGGACGGCAAAACGCTACGTCGCCATGTGACGTATGCGTGGTGGAGAGAGGCTAGCTGGTTACTCATCTTTGAAAGCAGTTATATGGGTCAATGAGCTGGCACGAGCCGAACGAAATGTATATTTGGGTATTATGATCTGCGTTCTTTCATGGGGTATCATTATTTCAGAAATGGTTGGTGGCCTGTTTACGGCCCCTTTAAAGAAACAGCGAAATGCCCCTCACTATATTTTTCGTTTTTGTCTGAGATGCGTCGTACAGCAAATATTGTGAGCTGAAGCGAAGGAACGGAGAGCTTAGCTCACTTGTAGGGCGCGCGAGACGCCTCTGATCTTGCCGACCTCTTCTCGCCTAAACATCTACTCCTTCAAAGAGCGTTTAAGTGAACAGGGGGGGGGAGGCGTCTACTTCGCGACGTTCGTAGTCCCACTGCGAGGATCCCTCAGGTGGTTCGACTCTCTCCGGTACGGCCGAAGCGCCATGGGAGTAGCACTTGCAGACGAATTGTTGGTGGCCAATGAGAGCATACAGCTGCTCCGCACACATGCCTGATGGCTGCCTCGCACGTCTGATGACGTCATGCAAGGAGATGAGGCGGCGCTGGTAGCTGCTTCTCTCTCCGGGATTTTTTTCTTTCTTCTAAATTTGAGTTTGAGCGCTAAATTTGAGCGCTAAATTTGAGCGCTCAGTGACAGCACACCGCACAGCGGAAATATTGTCCGTGATGGCTCCTGATAAAATGTTTTAACGAAAGTTTCGGGCCATCTCAATTGTAGCTTCCTTGTTCCTTTCTTCATCGTAAACATCTCAGCACCGTGTGTCGGAGATTTCTGGCGCACATCAAAAGAACCCCAGGTGGTCGAAATTATCCGCAGTCCTACCCTGCGGCTCGTGCAGCATGTCGCCACACTAGGCAGACAAACCTTACGTGGAACATCACGGCGTCATTATTATTTAACATCTCAGCGTTGATCACCGGCAATCGTGAGTGGTACTTATCAACATATCAACGCTCAATTCAACACAATTCAACGTTCCGAGTTCGAAATATGATTTTTTTTTTCTTTTGCAGTGTACACTAAAACGAGCACCTTAACCTATTCGATCGTGCAGTAGGCTCAACGTCAGTCAGTCAGTCAGTCAGTCAGTTTAATTGTTGCCATCATTTAAGCGGCCATATCAATTTGCAGCAATGCACGTATACCGCAGTGTCACTGTATGGTCCGGAACCGCCCTGCAGAAAGTAATTTTTTGGCAGCAAGAAGTGTAGTTTTTCTGTGGATTAATCTTTAACCACGTGGGGACCCTGAAATATCGGGCCGTGACATGCTCTGTTCAGTTCTCGAAAGACGATGTACCTAAGCGACACTGTAAAGGCCTTGCAAAGCACGAGTGTTTGCAAGTATTCATCAGCGTATTTTGTCATAGTATTCTTTCATCATTTGCTTTTTTACTTTTACGTTGCATACATACGCGGAAGGGCAATGAACCTATAGATACGCCTTTAGTGACCAATAGGGAGCACTAGTATCAACATTCAGCGGCGCAACTTTGAAAATGAGTGCTCGTAACCACAATAATAAAACATCGAGACACCACACGGCGGTACTTCTCCCTCACCTTCTTGTCGTCATCATGTCATTATCGACTTCAGCTACAGTCGTTGGAACGCACGCAGCTATAAAGTCAACAACGGCAACCTGTTATCATCATCACCACCACTTCGTGTGGGCAGCGTCCTTCGCAGCGGCACGTGCAGCATGTCGCCAAAGAAATAGGCTGGCACACCTTACTACGTGTAAATCTACTCGAATTACCGTACCCTGTGGGAGCGTCACGATTGTATCCATGATGAGAAGAAAGGACGAGAGGTCGATAGTTAAGTTAATATCGGTCACTGTTAAGAATGATGAGAAGGCTCGTATGCAGGTACGCGTTGAGTCATAGTCTGTTTTTTTTTTGGGGGGGGGGGGGGGTATATGTTTATTAGCAAAGGAAAAAGGAAACGGAAGGTTAAGGGTAGCCTGCGCTAGGAAAGTTCCGTTTCCTGTAGGAAGCAGACTAGTTGGAGAGTTTTCATTTCTTCTTTTTTCTTTTTTGTATTGCCGCAAGAAGATGTACGTCTTATCCTCTCCTCACATCACAAGCGATCGCTTCATTCGGCGCAATGGTTATGGCAGAGCGTGGTATGGGGTGAAGATGTGTTTTTCCAGTGTAGGAGAGTACACAGTACTCTTTCTTCGCACAGATGAGTAGAAATGGAAGCACAAGTGGTCAGCGCGGAAAGGAGGAACAGAACAGTAAAATGCAAGAAAGCTGGTGTAACTGTGTTGAAGATAATATATCTCGAAGTTCGAAAAGCGGGCGACGAAGACCCGAATGAATGGGTGGTTTGCAAGTTCCTGTCAAAATGACGTGAGGGAAGTTGCAATGTCATGCGGAGGTACGCTTCTGGTCCGAAGTTCTGCTGGAGTCGCATAGCGTCAGCATGTTTTGAACGTAAAAGTGGGAGGTTGTTCAGCGCATAACTGCACTAATTCTGCGGAAAAAGGACATGCAAACGTATGGCGTACCCAGGGATCCTGCGCCCTTCGAAAAATGTCATCAGCTTACAAGAAACTTGAACTTAGGGGTGTAGGCACTTGCCACCAAATGCCCTGCTCTGTACTTACCATGTTGAAGTTTGCGTTGATGTGGTAACATTATAAACTCATAACTTGAAAAGAATTCCATTAAAGTCACAGCTTCGTCCCAAACTAAACGAAAACGACTACACGCGAATGACCCTCAGAGTGCAGAAAATGTATGTGTAAAATACCTGTACATTCGGTTGTACCATATAGGAAATTCTGCTTTTTATCGTACTTATCCGAGACGCCTCAGTGACCACGTTGTAACGGAGCATATCGCAAAGTGCGCGCCCAAGGGAACCGAAACATGAGTGAAGTGTCACGAAATCTAAACGTCGCCATAAGAAAAGTGCGTGCAAAGCATTTTTAGAGTAACTTACTTGTTTGAGGGTCCGGCGTTCCCAGGCGAACTCATCTTGATTGTCGTTTAAGCCGTAGTTCATAAACTTTTGCTTTGCTCCAATTGAGCGAAACTAAAATTACGGACCGGAAGTTCGAAGTCCCAGCATGCGTAACACCACCTTTGAACCTGAATAATAATGTGACACGTAAGGTTTGTCTGCGCAGTGTGGCGACATGTTGCACGTGGCGCAGGGTAGGGCTGCGGGTAATTTGGACCACCGGGGGTTGTATTGATGTGCACCGGAAATCTCCGACACACGGTGCTGGAAGCAATGTTTACCTTCCACACATTGCTACCGCCCTCGGCCGGGGTCGAACCCACGATCTTGAGTTCAACAAGCCAGCACGTTCCCGACTGAGCTACCGAGGCTACTCATATATAGGACAGAATCTTTCTCCTCATGAGTTCAATTTCTCCTCTTTTTTTCCTTACAAACAAACAGGATCTTTCTCAGCATGTTATTTGAAGTTTGAAGCATATTGCACTGGACGAAGTTGATTCTATCAAAGTGTGCGTGCGTGCATGGTGCGCGTGTGTGTCCTCCCGCTGAGGACTCCTGTAAAGGGTGCTTTCGATGCACTAACGCGATGTACGCAGGAGAAGCTAGCAAGCGATAAAAAGTTCCTACACTCTAAAAACAGAGCTTCACCGCATAGCACGCTGTGCGCCAACCATTGCCACGAACGGTAGAGTAATCGCTTCTGATTCGAGGAGAGAGAGGGGCGTACGCCTTTTTGTGGCAATTTGGATATATGGTAATTGCCACAAAAAGGCGTACGCCTCCCTCTCTCCTTGAATCAAAAGCGATAACCCTATCATTCGTGGCAATGGTTGGCGCACAGCGTGCTATGCGGTGAAGCACTATTTCTAGAGTGTACGGTAAGAGTATTGTGGTTTTTCGACTGCTGAAGCGAATTATTGTGTATTCGATTCGAATTCGGGTATAATATCAAATTATAGATTTGACTTTCGAATCGAATGTCTCTTTCAAACCGACTATATCCGTGTAGCTGCAAATCTGCTAAATGCTACAAGAGGAAGTATGAAACAAACTGAGCGCTGCTTAATAGGCAGATCAATTGCCATGCACATATATCACGCATTCATTTAACGACATGTTTCTGTGTTCTTAGTGCAGTTAATTTCTCTCACTGGGCAAAGCCTTCTTTAAACAACAATGAGGAGGAGCTTCCTTCACAGGGCGAGAGGACACTCCGCGATTCACGTCTTTTGCGATGCCTTCGTTTACTGCTATTCCGCGTTTGACAGCAGCTAGTGTGCTGTGAATGTCTCCTGCGGAGTTCTGCAAGCAACCACCCATGACGTTTCTGTTGCATGTGGTCGCCAGTAGCAAGGTTTGGGAATTTTTAAAACGAAGCGAAGGCGCCTCGACATACATAGCCGGATTCCACGGCTACACTTGTGGATGAAGCGGCATTCGGCTGTTATTCCTTATTTCCTTAGGCCGCTCAGCGAGTAGACGTAGTGCGGGGTATATGATACGCCTCGCGTAACGTTGTTATGCTCCTGCAATAGAGTGTGATGAAACTGAAGTGGACCATTTGCCTGGATACACGCCTGAAGTGAAAATGACTATGCCTGAGCATGTGTACAGTACAACCATCACCAGGCGAAACATCCATCAAGCGCAGGTCAAACAGCACCAAATGATCGCCCAGACGTCCCAGTGTCGCTAGCTTCTACCAAACGCGGAGTACTTCGCCATTCGTAGCGCGCACAAAACTTACAACGGGCGTGCAATACATAAAACCAACTAAACTGCATGTCCATTATCACACGTGGAAACCTATTTATGTGTTCGATGTCGCCAACCTGTCCAGACACTGCGTAGAGATACCGCGTAGCAGACAGGTGTCTTTTTCTTCCGCCTACAGGAGGGTGATAACGTTGGGTAGACGAGCGGTCTGCCTGCCTAGCTGGCGGCATGTTGCTCGGTGGGGGGGGGGGGGGGGGGTCGCGACTTGAATATAGTTTGATGGGTTCAGGAACGCCACTACGTAGCTCACATTTTAGGAATGCATCACAAGTGACCCTTTTTCGCTTTTTTTTTTCTTTTTGTTCAGCATTTCCCCCCTACCTTCTCGTCTCCTTGCGCGCTACAGTCCGCCTTCTGAATTTCTGCCAGGACTTGAATTTGAATCTCACTGCTGCTTTCCTGTACTTGCGTCAATCAGGACGTTTCCCACCTTGTGATGCCGACGACCTCATGTAGTTTCACCACCACCATCATCACCGCCGCATTTTCTGACGTAGCAACGCGCTTCCTTTGCGTACGTATAGGATGTCACGACCGAAGAGGCTGCGTCACGACATTTGAAGTAATTTAAACCATCCATAACTTCAAAACTCTTCGAGCTATCGCAATGACTCACGTGGCGTTGTATACATAACGAATAAGAGTTTATTGTAATAATTCATGCGTCACCGCAATTCTGCGGAGGAGGGGAGGGGGCAGCCACCGCACTCATGTTTTTTTTTTTTTTTCACCCGTGCCAGCAGTGCGTCGCAAATGTCACTATGAGCGGCGTGCAGATGTGGGCAGATGGGAAGAGGAGCACAGGAAGGAGTCGGAGACAGATGGTGCTAGTATGCGTCCCGGGCCGACTTCAGGAAGCAATGTGCCGACATCCGCCTGGAAAGCGTTTCGGAACGAGCGAAGGAAAGCTTCAGACCAGCACAGACGATGGTGAAGGATACGATCCCACAACCTGCCAGTGTTCGGCATGACATTGGGGCTACCACCAACTAAAGTCCCGTTCCAGCGACTTTACCACTAACGAGCGAATATCCCGTCGACTCGGCGATGCAACTGGGCAATCTCATTTTAAACTTCTCGCCAGGAAGCGTACGGAATCTCTCCCAGGCGTTATCAACCGGAAGCCAGAGACTCCACCTCATTACCGCCGGGCAGGCAAACCTGTTCCTCCGCAGCACGCTCGTTGAATTTCGTAGAGGAGCAGTAGAGATCGGTACTGGGGGCAGCTCAAATGAGTTTGAGCAGAGAGAAGAGGAACCTCCTCCTCAAGCCCTGATGAAACTGCGTACCAACGCGACTTTTGTGTTCCAAATGAGGAGCTACTGAAGGAGAGAGAGAGAGAGAGATAGGAGCCTTGCACTCTGGCCACCTCATTTGAATGGAAAATGATTACTACCTTCTGTCCTCGTGGAACCATTAACGAACAAATGCTAAAGGGCAAATTTTCATTTTTGCGCATCGGCTATGCGCACGCGTAATGAGAAGTCGTGTGCAAAACTCATAATAAAATACTGCAGTGTGGATCAACAAATACCCTACAAGTAATCCAAGCTGCAAGCGTAAAAAAAAGTTAATATACATCTAGCTGCGCACGCTCCTGGATGCATACGTAGTTGCTTGAGGATATGATATTTTGCGGTTCACTGAGCCAGGTCTCTGAACTTGCGTGACGTAAAGAATGGTTCAAATTACTTTAGTCCGTGTAACCGAAAAAAAAAACATGAACTCGCGTGTGCTTCGTATACCTGCCGACTTCATGTGGACAGCAACAAGAGGTATATGCATGGAGATGGGGTAACTTCAAAGAGATCATCTTACAACGTTCGCGAACGAAGAAAAAAAAAAGAATACCCAGAAAAGTGCAGCCAGTGCCTGAATTTTGCAGGATCTTTCAGATGATGGAGCTTTGTCGTTGGATTACGGTTTCCACAGACGTTCGTTTTGGTGCGCGATATGTATAAAAAAAGAAATGTGAATAAAAGAATATTGCGCTATGTGCATGTTGTAAAAGCTCGTCATTCTATACGGTACTGCGACCAACATCTCACTGTGTGGTACAATGTACATACACCCCGTCGATGGTCCTCGAGTTTCTGCCATCGTGCGTAACAAGATTTCACTGCACTGCTAGACCCTGATTCAAAATACGTACGTTAAACGAAACGACGATCCCTTGGCTTCTGCGTTTCCCACGTAGCTCAACAGATCCTTTCAGCGGCGACACCCAATTCCACACACAGGGCTGGAAAGAGACAAGTAAAAAAAGCTCATGATATCGTTCTTTCTTGGGATTGGGTGAGTCGTGGCTGTGTCGGGTGAATTAAATATACTTGTTTTGCATATCCAGAAAGATAAGGTAGAGGGAAGAAGTGCAGCGATAGTGTCACAGTAGAAGAACATAGATAAAGTACATGCTGCGCAGTAATTTGCCTAGAAATCGACCACTGGGGCGGGGAGGAGGGGGGGGGGGTGCCGTGGGTGGAGTATATGTTCGTATGGGTATTGGTAACCAAGCTATGTTGGGCAATGTCAGAAATCTGGAGAGGGTAGGGAAATCCCCTATGCTGTGTATGCCGAAGATTTTACCATTAGCGATGATTTATGTGCAAGAGATATAAAACATTCAATAATTTCAAAATGTGGCATCGTGTACCACCTATGTGCCGCCTTCGACTTTTTACGCCTGGGAATTATGTAGATTTTTCTGTCTTTGGGACTAACATCTTCTTTTTTTACTTTTACTAATCAAATCAAATCAGTCTTTTCTGTATGTTTGTTATTTGATTTGCTATATTAGTATATTCCTCCTGTCCTGTCTGAATGCTATACATGATGACTGTACCATCATTTTTGAAACCTGTTGAAGTGTAGACTGCTACACGAAAGTCGTTCAAATATTTTTTTGTGTGTTTCTAACCATCACTAGTTCCTTCTACTTCATTATCCAGTCACTTCACATTGTGTTTTATTCTTGACTTCTTAAGTACTAGTACCTAAGCTACCAGGTCTACTAGCGCTTAAGTTAAAAAAATCGGGTTTCTAACATACAACCACATCTTCGAGAACGTCAAAACTATGAACCTGCACGGAGGCAGACATGTGTTACTACTGGACAGATGGTAACAAGAAAACAACGGTTCAGAGAAGTATTGCCGTACGCCTTTATGAACAGTGCATTAGAGGCAAGTTAGCGGTGCTTCGAAACATGTCTCTTTCGTATCCATAGTGCATAGTTCGTATCCATCCATAGTTCGTAATAGTGCATATTACTGCCAGGTTCTCAGGGATGTGCATAGGCGCTGAAGCAGAAGCGGCCGGGCCTCATCACCAAAGGAGTCCTCCTCTTACAGGACAATGCACGCCCCCATACCGGGCATCTCACGACACGCACCTTAATGAAACGTGGCTAGGAGTTGCTGCCACATCCACCTCCGTCTCTTCGGGCCACTGAAGGCGTTCCTTGGGGCCGCCACTTCAGCTGCGACGACGAGGTCAAGAATGCGGTCCGATCATGGCTGCTACGCGCCGGTAAGGATTTCTACACTGCTGGCACCAAAGCCTTCGTGAAACGCTGGGACAAGTGCATTAGTGCAGCTGGAGATTACGTTGAAAAACAAAACTAATTTCTCGCCTGTACGTTCATTTTACTTTTGCGAAAAATGAAAAGTCCCAGTTTGACTTGAACGCCCCTCGTAGCTACTGACTCACGGGAGAGACTGAGTCGTCTTCATGCGAAACCCTAGAGATAAACACGTCTGCAAGTGTGTTAATGTGGAGATCTCCAACAATAGCAACGATCTGTGGCTGCCCCCCGTGGCTCAGTGGTTAGCGTGCTAGCCATGTCACGTCGAGACTGGGAGTTACCCGGGTTCGAATCCCGGTGCCAGCTGTGCTGTTTGGGGTTTTTCCTGGGTTTTCCTCAGACGCTTTCAGACTTATGTCGGCACAGTTCCCCTAGAAGTCGGCCCAGGACGCACATTTCCCCAGGGCGTCAGTCGTGACGTTGCCCACATACGTGCCGACAACGGCAAGCCCTTTCACCATCACCACCACCACCACCCCGTGTGTGATGACGAAGACGTGTCTCTGCTGCCACTCGCAACGGCGCTGGCACAGCAGTTCTACCGGCACTGTCCTAGCGTGAGGCCACGACCATCTGCCCGCTGGCAAATTCCATGATCGCCGGTCAGGACTCATGTAGAGGGACACCACCTCCTCTACATTTGGTGACCCGAACAACGAACACCATGTTCGACATAATTCGGCCACGCACCATCCCGAATTTCTGCAAGCCCAGCTCCGAAGGTACGATGCATCGTTCTACCGAGGCACCGCTAGGCGACGACGTCAATTCACCGCGGCCCCACTCATCGCAACGCCCCGCAGCGCAACACCGTGGTTCTACCCAGCTCGCTCATCTACTCAGCTCGCATCGCCATGGTCTCTCACTCTGCGTCACGTCGCCACATGCTTCGCGATGGCACTTCTCGGGCTTTCACCAGCGGCACCTTCACGAGCATCACGCTCCCATACCGGTCCCGGTATGCCGCTGGCGGCTGCATGGCCCCATCCTCATCGTCATGCCAGTCCCAAGAACCCTGCCCGCCTTGCCTTCCCACCAGGCTTCGATACAGGGTGCTGGCAGCCCATCCAATGGCGCTCAGGAGGCACCAGGACCAACGTTCCACCGGGGACCAGCAAGGAGGCCACCGAGTTCTACTCCCGGTCTCCCCGTGCTTCGCGATGGTCCTCCCCGGCACTCTCCTTGGCGACAGTACGAGCTCACCGCTCACGAACCGGTCGCGGTTCTGTCGCCCCATCCTGCATTACGTTCTGCCTACCTGCCTACTCTGCTCTCCACTTCGGCCCGCCCCTGGAACCCTCCGGGCCAGCTCTTGTCCGCACCGTTCAGCCCGCCACTTCTGCCCACTCAGCACAAGATGCAAGACCAGCCGTCCCTGTTCCACCTGTCGCCCACGTCTTCCTCCTCTTCATGTATCGACGCGGACCTCAACCGCCAGCTCTACCCCGCTCCGCGTCTCAGGGGGAGAGTGATGTGGCGGCCCGTGTGTGATGACGAAGACGTGTCTCTGCTGCCACGCGCTACGGCGCTGGCACAGTAGTTCTACCGGCACCGTCCTAGCGTGAGGCCACGACCATCTGCCCGCTGGGACATTCCATCATCGCCGGTCAGGACTCATGTAGAGGGACACCACCTCCTCTACAGATCAGATTTTCCTTATTGCTGAATGCATGAACAGCCTTACTCCAACTGTAGGCTGCCTCTCCTCGGGTTCAACAAGGGTGTCATCGTCATGCTCCTCTGGGACCTCGACGTGGACAACGGTCATTGCGATGGAACTCGGCTGAAGGTTGAGATAACAACAACAGATAACTCGCGACTGTGACTCACGGCTGCAGAGCAGTACCCTAGCCTATTACATGCGTACCATTAGATGAGAGGTGTGATAATGAAGATAAATGAGCTAGTGCAAGTCACTTACGAAACAACTGAGCTTTTTTCTGCTTGCTGTGCTACGCCCAAGAAAAAGAAGATGAAGGGAAAACAAAACGACAGAAGCACCAATGGTCAATTGGAGACATATTATGATACGAAAGCGTCTGTAGCAAGCCGTTAGACACCACAAACCCCATGAACATTAGAAGACTTCCAAGGCGTTGCACAATGTTCTGACGTGAGCCTATAATTTCAACTAGATTGAATGTCTGCCTGCTAGCAGTGCTCAATTGAGCACATAGTAGCCGCCTCTCCACTTCATAGAGATTACGTGCTATCAGGGCATGCTCAATGTTCTACACTGCGCCACATTTGGAGCTTAGGCTGCTATCACAGTATCTAATCCGGTGCTTGGAGTGCAGGCTACAATGAGACGAAGTCTGTGCAGGAGGGAAGTAAACTAGCATAGTAAACAGTATGGAACTGAAAAAGACACACTTGGATCCAGCGTATACATACGAGACCTGTCAGCGACGTCCTGACTCCATCGCTGCCGAGCTAGTGGCTGGAGTACCGCAGACAAAGGAAGTGATCTACTCTCTTCTCTGGGCAGCACAATTGGCACGACCGTCCGAGACTAATGGGCAGCCATTGTCGCTCTGTCGGCCTCTTCGTTCCCGCTCAAACCATAGTGACCAGGGCGGGATCAACTCCAGGGACATACGGTGGCCTTCGTCGCATGGACGCTGAAATTGGTGGAGGATGTCCCTGACGATCGGAGCGAGTGTTACACGAATGCCCGTGTTCGCTCATACTTCAGAGCAGCCTTTGAGTCCGTATAAAGCACCCAGGCCCGCGGAGTATAATGCGACATCTTTCGCGGCGGCAATAGGATAGCATATAGCCCAGTCGACGTTGATTACGTGCGGTGTGAGAGACAGTGCCCATTCGACACATCGTCCGTTGGGATAACAAAACCAGACCATCAGCATTATCGGCTGCCGGATCCAGAAGTGCAAACTGCAGTGTGGCCAGCATATCGGCTATGCATCATATCCGCTACCAGCGGTTGGAGAACTGATGTAGCTATTTGGTTCCCTTTGACATTAATACCAGGAACAGACAGTGAGATCGATGGCAATGAAAGCGACCACAAAGGCGTCGTGGTACCGTTGATTTTACAGAAAACCGGGAAATCTTTGCCTTGGTTTCCATGGAGCATTTGCATGCATACTTTGCTTCCGGTGGCAAACTTTTGCTGTTTGTGGATGACGTCGGGGGGAGCTCTGTGGAACATGTAGTGTCGAATAGTCTCCCTCTGCCGTTAGTCTTGAGTAGGTATTTCACTATTTCGCAGAATTCTCCTATCACCATCCGCGTCCGTGGTAAAACTGCCACAAATGGGTGTCACATTATATTCTGTGCGGACGTGTGTGTGTGCGCGTGTTAGTCCATCAGGCGTATCCGCGTATGAAATCTCCTTCCCGCCTCTTCCAGGCGCACTTGGCCCTTTAGGGCTACATTTGACTGGAAGTTATCTTCATCGACGGATCACCAATGGAAAGACGCACACAAAAATGTACCGCGCTTACGAACATCCAAACCTCGCGCGCAAGGCCACACGCGCAATGCGCAGGTTATGCTGAAAAGTCGTGCAGATTCCCACTATATAATCACATGTGTGGGAGAGAAGATATTATTAATAGGCTGCGACTTCGCAAATTTGACAAGTGACTTTGCAAGTGAGGATCCGGAGATTTGCTCATTGTAATAACGGAAAGTCCTCCGCCACAAGTGACAACATTTTGGATTAAAATACAACCGTGTTGCTGAGTGTGTCTTCCACTTAAATTGCTCCTCAAATACGGTGGTACCGTTTCTCTGAGAAATTATCGTCGTGGCATGTAAGAAACTTGTGTACCGTGGGAGGTAAATGAGATGGGTTACCACCCCGCGTATGTTGTCCACCGAAAGATGGCGCCGCAGTCGAGGAGGTAAACAGTCCCGCTATACCCTTCCGGACGCTGCGGCCGGAATGGTAAGAGAGCCGGTTACCACCTTTTCAAACCTTCTTTTCTAAGAGTGTCGACGCTATTTACAATTATTTATGTGATTATGTGTGAAATGTAAAAGAACCATTGTTATGCAAGATGCATGGCTATGCATCCGTTTTACTTATTGCCCACGCTTGCACCTTTATCATCGAGAGACTTCCTAGGCAATGCTTCTGGATATGACCCATTTCAATTTCTGAATATCGCATAACAGACCATTGAAAGCCATTCTGTTTGTATCCCAGACAGAAAGGCAATATGTGAGAAGCGTTAATATCTCATCGTAATATGCTTTCACACAGGAACATGCACATTGACCTAAAATGTGTTACATCAATTAGAAGGCGGGACTCCTTAACTTCCTCCTAACTGCGATATACGCAACAAAATACACAACGGTCTTCGCATCTGTGCAAGTGCATAAGGCGCGTAGTTGCATGTATACAGTCGATCTCGTTAATATGACCGCGGCCGTTCCCACGGGTTTTGGTCATAAAGCGAATTGCCATATTAACGAACGCATGTTACGAGTCGTACCATACCCTTTGTGTACGCTTCGAAAAGTAGAATATTACGTAAGTAACAGAATACGATAATGAGGCATTTTAAAAGAATGCAGAACACATTTCGGAAAAGTCTGATAAATACGTTTG
Source organism: Ornithodoros turicata (assembly GCF_037126465.1). Taxonomy (NCBI): domain Eukaryota; kingdom Metazoa; phylum Arthropoda; class Arachnida; order Ixodida; family Argasidae; genus Ornithodoros; species Ornithodoros turicata. The sequence goes on along the minus strand of NC_088202.1, from coordinate 37,811,337 downwards.
CTTATAGTGCAAATCTCAACCTGACGCATATCCGCTTATTGATTCCGGCAGTCAGCTCTGTTCGTTTGGGCTTCTTCTCAGACATGGTCGATGAATGCGCCGTATGACTGGTCACTATGACCATAGGACCAAGGACACTGCTCTTTTTAGAACGTCACAGTCACCCTGAAAGCCGGCCCGTGCTTTGGGCATTATAGGTCAGGAGAAACGCCTGTTCATTGGTCAAGAGTCATAGCAACGACGGTAGAGCACACGTGTTCGTTCCCTTTGTTGTGCTGAGAATACCTGCACTCTAAAAACTGAACTTCACCGCATAGCACCCCAAGCAGCACAATGTACTGAAAGTCGAGTGCAATAGGGGTGGGCGATATGTGTCTTATCAGTGTTCTTTAGTTTCAGGAGTCTGTTCAAGGCCTTCCACCTACCCGTCCACCCCTATTGCACTCGACTTTCAGTACATTTGGCTGCTTGGGACGCTCTGCGCCAACATTGTCACGAATGATAGGGTTATCGCTTCTAATTCGAAGAGAGTGGGGGCGTGGGCCCTTTTGTGTCAATTTGGATATATAATAATTGAGACAAAAAGACGTACGCCTCCCTCTCTCATCGAATCAGAAGCGATAACTCTACTATTCGTAGCAATGCTTGGCGCAGAACGTGCTATGCGGTGAAGTTCTGTTTTTAGAGTGTGTCATTGTCATATAAGCGAAATGTCCTATTAACGACCAAGAGTCATAAAGCGGGGGAGTCTTATTAACGAACGTCATATTAACGAGGTTCGACTGTAATATGAAGGATTAAATCAGGTAACCAAATAGCTGTTAATTTTTAATTTCTTGACAGTATTGAGCCCACTTATTGGCGATGTCGGAAACGCATTCGTACGTACAGTGCTGGACAAAAGTTTACGGAACGCGCGAGCGGCGTATTTTCTCTGGGCAGAGACACCCTAGTGGCGAGCGAAAGCGAGCGAGTCCACTCATTCACAGCGATGGAACAGTGCGCTTTTGGCGACCCAACCTGGTAGTAGTAGTAACTTTGCTTTTGAGTGTAACGAACGCCAAAATGGTTTCGTTTTCGGTCTACTGAATCGAGCACGATTGGCTATCGCGGGAAGGAAGTCTCTCCGCTATCGGAGAGATAACAGGGCGATAAGATGGATTGAGGTGACAACCGAGCTGCAGTGCCTAGCTTTTTTCTTTCTTTTTTTTTCTTATACAAAAGCCGACGGACAAGGTCCACGTCTTCACGTAGGACCACTCTGCTTCTATAAATGCCCAAAGTGCGTCCTTGCTCCTTGTAGGCGTCCGTCTCTTGCTCATCCTATTCTTCAGGATGCCCCAGACGTTTTCGATGATGTTTAAGTCCGGTCTCTGCGGAGCGGAGAGACTTCCTTCCCGAGATAGCCACTCGCGCTCGGTGCAGTAGACCGAAAACGAAACCATTTTGGCGTTCGTTACACTCAGAAGCAAAGTTACCACTACTACCACGGTGGGTCGCCACAATCGCACTGTTCCACCCCTCTGAACGAGTGGACTCGCTCGCTTCCGCTTGCCGCTAGGGTGTCTGTGCCCAGAGAAAATACGCCGCTCGCGCGTTCCGTAAACTTTTGTCCAGCACTGTACCAGATACCATCTGTCCCATCACATTAATGTAACTGAGGTAGAGGGGCTAAACTGTTAATGACACGCAACGCAAAACGTTCAATGCTTTTTAAATGCATTTCTGCAACACGTGTTTGAGGCCTCGATGGGGAGGGGGCGTCGGACCCTCTCTGTCGCCATTCCCGCTCTCCCCCATGTTTGTTTCTCTATCGCGCCGCCTTGGCGAAAAGAAACGTTCATGCGAGCGCCCTGGCTTAGTAGGGACGTTTAGCAGACATTTTGTCTGCACGATAACGGTTCCGAATACATGATAAGCGAAGCACCTGATTCCCTCAGAGTGACTGACATCATGTGAGTGATCTTTCATTTGACAGATTCCTTTATCGTATAGTTTTCGTAGAGCGCTTCCGGTCTGTTAAACCTCCCCAATGTGTGCTTCTTTTCCATTCCGTTTGAGCGCCGCAAATCAACTGTGGCTATGAACGGCGCACAGAAGCGGACAGATGGAGAGAGGACAGCAGGAAGCCTTGGGGACAGAGGGAGTTTGTCTGAGTGCTGGACCGGCTTCAGAAGGAGCTGTGCCGACACTCATCTGGAAAGTCTTCCGGGGGAAGTCTTCAGGGAAATCTGCAGAATGCAGAGCAGGTGGTACGATTCGAATCCACCACCTCACCACCTCCGAGTGTACAGCACGACCTTGGCTGCAAGTTCCACCAACGAGTGGACGCGTTCAACCACTCGGCTATGCCGCTGGTCGCTAAATGTCTCGCGCGTCTCGCTTGGTGTCGTACGCGTCAGGGAGGGGGGGGGGATGTTTATTGAAGCTAGAAAGTGAGGAAAGGTTAGTACACGTCGGCTTGCCAACACAGACGCCACGGAGCTACAGCATAGGCGATGTACTGCGGAGCTTTCGCGCATGAGCATTCGAGCATTCGCTGATGTAGCGCCATTGCTGTTGGAAATGCAGATACGATGGTCGAAAATCAGGAACGTAGGTGGCGGGCGACAAAGCATGCCTCCATTGCACTCGGCAAAGATTAGGGACTTTAACAAGAAGTTTGCACGCGAAACCCGTGTTGTTTCTGCACGAGGCACAATGCAGGTCGGATATGCCGTTGCGCCGCACGCAAATCATCCTCCCGCTCCCCTTGGTACTGCTATGCCCCTTTGTACGCAGTGATGCGTAGAGCACCACACCTCTACGCTGCGAAACAACTTTTGCTGTTTACTGATAGATGCACGAAACAACTGTTCACTCATCCTGGTAGCCGCTTACACTGCATAATGCACAGCTAGGATCAACAGCAGCGACGATATGACACTAGAATACGAAGCACATTTGTTGAAACGCCTGGGAAGCTCAACAGGCGGCACTTCGTTTAACATTTCATACGGTTACGTATGGGAGACATGACAAATACGACGACGCAGTTGTGTTGTTAAGAGCTGTCGCTCCGAAATAACGCAACGCAGAATCTTGTCACGACATACCGCATCTTGTCATTGCCCCCTTTTTTTTCTTCTCTTTTGTCCTTGCGCATCGTTGCAACAGGAATACGCACGTCACGTTATTATAGCTACCTGTTAAGTGCTTCTTGTACTCGAATACCTCAGGAGAAAATTATCTCGACTTTCGCATGTTCAATTAAATCTATCGAGTTGACTCTATATGCGGACGAGCGACATGCTCTGATTCGGCAACCCCTTCACGAGAAAACCGATACAGTGATGAGGGAGCATTACATTCGTTTCAATTTGTAAGTCCTATGTTGCACGCTGAACTAACGAGTTTGCAAACTAGTGGACGCAACATTTCAGTCTCTATTGAGCCCAGATGCAGCGACATACTTGGTCTTTGGTGTCTTATTCCGCGGCATTTAATGGACGTGTTCTCCGCCTAGGTTTCCTGATAGAAAATAACAGGGCGCACGTCAGCATGCAGTACAGCGTACTCGAATTTCGTGTTTATAGTTCTGTGAACATCAGTGTTGTTGCATAGGGCAACAAGACGCAAAGTCTGAACAGCAAAAAACTTCCTTGTACCCCACTCCTTCCTGCTGTCCTCTCTCCATCTGTCCAGGTATGTACGCTGCTCACACTGGCAGTTGCTTCACGGCGCCAAACGCAGAATTTAAAAAAACAAAGAACAAATCGAAAATTAAAGATATAATAATAATTGGGTGTTTACGTCGGCGAGACAGCTGAGATCATGAGCGACGCCACAGCGGTCGGTCTGTGGATTGCTTTTGCCCACCTGAGGGTTCTTTAACGTGCGATGAAAGCTCATCACACGGCACCCCGTATTTAACGTCCCTCGCGGAAGACGGCGTGTCTAAGCAACTTGTACCCTGCCACCAAGTTGCTGGCGTCCTCGGCCGGGTTCGAACCCGCGATCTCGGGATCAGAAGGCGAACACGCTACCAACTGAGCCACCGAGGCCAGGCGAAAATTAAAGATATGATGAGCGAAATTAAACGAAATGAACCAAAATGAACGACGCCCACGTATAGGTATTTCTTGTTGTTTAATTGAGATAAACGATGACACATTGATAGACGCCTTCCATCAATCAACGAAACAACAGCGCACGAGCGACGGTATGCGTACAGCCTCAGACAAAAGTTCACGGAACACCGGAGTGTCGCATTTCTCCATTGGAGCGACACCCTAGCAGCGAACAGGAACGGACACACATATTGAGAGACGGGTAGAATAGCCGGTCACTCGTTTCTTGTTTGTTGTATTCCTTATAGCTAACAGGGGCCGCTCCAATGAAGAAATACGCCCGTGCCGTGTTCCGTAAATGTTCGTCCCAAGCTGTACCTAGCACTCGGAACACTACGAAACGTACGAGCACCGCGTGCACGTGGCACGCGGTCGGGACAAAAGTTTACGGAACACGCGATCGGAAGCGGGTGAGTTAACTGTTTCGGAGGGTTGGAAAGGCGTGCTGCTAGCGACACACGGCTGTAGAAACATACCATCGTGCGTTACCAGGCGCAGTGGCGCGCGGCGCGGCCAGTTCCACCGGCACCGTTCTAGCGTGAGGCCATGACAATATGCCGGCTGTAGTTCCGGTGCCGCTTAGGTGTGCCTGGAAATTAGAACACAAAGCTTGTGGCTGCGTTCCAAAACTCACCCGGGTCGACACCAGACTAGGGAGTAGCTACTCTCCGCGTTCCAAAACCTACTCAATGACGTCACGACCCCCGTTCCAAAAGCGGGTAGCCTACTCGAGATGGACTCCCTCTACTCCCTATCAGACGGGAGCACGGTGTAAGATAAACATACGTTAATCTTACACCGTGGACGGGGGTAGCCAAGAGTAGTGACGTCAGAGCTGTCGTCTGCGTTGAAGTCTACGGTCGTCTGCTTTTGCTGCTGCTCGCCTCGGCTGCATCATAGAGAACACAGGAAAGTTCCAGTGCTTTTAATTAATAATTAGGTGTTTACGTCGCGAGCCAACTGAGAGTGCTGATTTTGCGACGTGTTTTCTTCAGAGCAATATGTACGGAATCATACATATCACACACATCAGATCGTTGCATGTGGTTTCCCGAGGACCTTCCAGACGACTGTCGGCACCGTTCCCCCTGAAGTCGGCCCAGGACGCATACTAACCCCCCTGTCCCCCCACTCCTTCCTGCTGTGCTCTCTCCATCTGTCCACGATTGTACGCCGCTCATAGCTACAGTTGCATCGCAGCGCTACCACGGAATCAAAAAAAAAAAAAAGAGATCGTTGCATGTGAAGGCTGAAGCCTGTTTCTATACGTTTTAGAGCTAGCTGTGTACGAGAACAGCACCACCTTTTCTCGGAACGTGCTGTAAATACCCCTAATTCATGGCACGAATGCTTTACGAACCCACGCAGATGACCCCATATCGAAGTCAACAGCGTCACACTAAAGCGGAGCAGCGGCCAGCGGTTCTGATGTCCCGGGGCCCAAATGTCACCGTCGTCAGCTGTCGCCATGTTGAGAATCGTACGCGCGCCCGTTCCACAACCTACCCGAGAGTTACCCTACTCCCATGGTCACGTGGTACAACTCTGTCACGTGACCAATTCCTACTCGAGAGTTAGTTGTGGAACGCACCATGTGTGTCGCTACCAGGGTACATTTCCACACCTCCGAAACAGTGAACTCACCGGCTTCGGCAAGCCGCTCGGGTGTCACACGGAAGGAAAAGTACGTCGCTCGCGTGTTCCATAAACTTTTGTCCGAACATGTACGTACTCATTCTGCAAACATGGACAGATGAGAATGTAGCGAGAAGTGCCACTTCATGTGAAAACTAGAAGGTCACACAAGGTATACACGTGAGCTCGAAATCAATACGTTGAGTGCGTATGCGGGCTTCGACATCTGACTTTTATGTGCGTGTGCACATCCCGGCACAGCATCGCAAACTCGAGCGACTCTCCTCTCTTTGCGAAAGTCGATTCAGATGGTCTTTTAGGCGTAATGAGGCCATCAATGCGGGACATCAACGAGTAATTACAGTTTATACCTATAATCAGTGCGACGCACTTCGCACAGTAAAATGGCTAACTCGCAGTTTCAGCGTTATCGGCAATCCAAACTGGAATGCCACTCACCTATGGTGAATTCCGCTGTTCATTTTCGCACAGCGTATTCTAGTGTGCTGGTGTATGCTCAGTGCAGAAAGAACGTGTCGGTATTGGAGAGGAGAACGGCGTATATAGCGGGGGGAGGGGATATATTTACTAGAACAAATAAAGGAAAGGGTCAGCCTGACAGCATGTCGGCTTGCTATTCCGCAAAAAAAGAAAAACAAATAAAAGTAAAATAAAGACAAAATAAAATAATTGGGAAATAAAGGATAAACTAACAAAAGGGGAAAGCAAGATGAGATAGATTAAAAACAAAGATGACTTTTTTAAAATTGACCATACTCTTTGGCGCACTGCCAAACGCGTATGAAATGCGATAGCATTACTAGCATTGCAGTAGATGAAGGATGACGACTCCATTTTGGATGCGAAAGAAGCATACTTTCGGGAGTTTTAGCAGATCGGCAACACTCCATGGAAACGACACGATAAAGGAAGCTGTCAAAGATCAGAACGTGATGTAAGCCGACTAATTGATCATATTTCCCTAGCGTTATCGTTGAGAGCTTCCGATCTGATAAAACTAGGTATTCATTCCTAAGGCGATGAACCTGAACCTGCCACCGTACACGATCACTCGGACGATGCTTCTTCGTCTGGGTGATCTTCATTTCTAGCGATGCACATAATGGGTTTGTGGATACTGTAGAAGGATATGTAGATCATGTAGCGCACAGTAACATGCATTTCTCGCGAACACACAGTTTATCGTTGTGATGTTACGTGTCGTCGGCATATTTACATCACCCACGATGTCCAAATTGAACGTTTCCTTCATATAGTCGATAACCAACCCATTGTTGCCATCCCTGACGTTAATGTTAAGGTCACCACACACAATGAGCGGCACGTCGGTACAGTGCGCCGTGTTTACCGCGGGAACCTTCAGTAACGTTTTAGGAGTTTACGGCAGGAGATTCCAAGTGAGGATGAGCTTGATGTCATCTCGCGAAACGTTTGGCGAGAGGTAGACAGCGACAATGATGGTTCTACGACAATTCTTTCGATTGCGTACATGCCTCAACGCATCTCGCTTCGTTTTAATGGGCAGATGCCATGGAGTGACCTCACCTTTCCCTTGCTTCGCGTAAAGTGTGAAAATCAGCCGCTCTGCTCTCTTGGTGCATGCGGAGCGACATGCACCCGCATACGTCTATCTCACACGGATCATCAGTCCACGTTTTCGTCAACCCGAGCACGTGCGCGTTCGTAAGAATTACATCACCCTGAACGTCCATTCTGCGTGTCCGCAAAATGTGAGCGTTCGCTACAGCCATGCTCAGAGTTACGGTCATGCCAGGAGTGGTTGCTAACGAGCTTGCCATCGTCGACGGACTCGAGAAACTTCGAGAAACAGCTCGTCGCGTAACAGTATCGGGTCTCTGGTGCTCCAGTCTGCGAAACTCGTCGTGTAGATGCTTGTCTGCGATGTGATAGAATATCAAGTCTCCATCGACATTAGTGATAGACGAGCTGTTGCAATTGTGACTTGCTATAGGAGTACACTACCTTGTTGTAGGTCGCACCTTGCAATTTATGAATGGTCATGGCGTTGGCCTAGACGAGAGGGAAGTGAACACGTTTGCAGGCGACACCTTTACTTTTTTTTACATCAGGTTGGTGCCCGTTCTCAGTTTCATGGTAACCTTGTCCGGACCGAGACAAGGGTTGATGGCACGTAGCGAGTCATCTTTGATTTTAGCGGTGCGACCCTTTACTTCACCAACAAACCGGAGCCATAGACGGACGATGCGACCTAGCTACTCCATCGTTCTCGATGAACTTGAGAGTCCCCAAACGAACCGCTAACGATGACATCGTACACATTGACATTTCTCGTGATCACGTCGTTTGCACTGTAACTCCGTGGTGTCGGACGATATTGACGACGTAACGAAGTCACGCAGCTACTAGGGAGTTTCAGCAGGTTGGAAGCGCTCTACGAAAACGATACCATAAAGGAAGCTGTGAAAACAGAGATCCCTCATAACATGACGCCAGCCACATCAAAGAAATAAGGGCTTATCGTGTTTTAGGAACCGATATCATGAAAACCTTCCAATCTGCTAAATCCCACCCCGCAGAAACGCTTCTTATCAGCCCAGGCGCCCAATAAAGAAACAAACGAGGGCGAGATAACGCACCGCGAGAGTGGAAGTGCACCTCTCCACTGACGCTACACTTCCGAGGCCGAAAAGTGCGATAAACAAATGCTATCGCATTTAAAAGGATGAGGGTAATGCATATGAGGGTGAGAGGTGAGGGTGATGCTAACTAAATGATGGGCGCTGAGAAGACCGGACGATAACATTCGACGAACACTATATACACACTACAATCGATGATATGATATAAACTGCCGCCAGAAGCTGTTCTCCGCCTGCTGTTCGCAACGTGTTCCATTACAGTGAGCAATGAAAGAAGCACTGAAAGTAAACAGAAAGTGAAGCACAAGTGTTGAGGTTCTTCGACAGCATAAAACGTTCAACGAATTTCTGAGATGATTACTCGATGAAGTTTGCAAATCACTCGCAAGGCTAAGCGCGTTCTTTTGCTTAATCGACTTCTTAACAGATTTCATGTAGGGACTTAATGCACTATAAAGGCTTCAAGGAATGCATTCAGAAGGAGAATGACCGCGGCAATCGTCATCCACGCGCGCAAAGTACCTAGCAAATAAACGCTACTATGTTGCAATTATGTTCCATCAAAAGAACGCGGTATTCCTGCTGACGACAAAACTGCAATTCGTATGTCCATTGATAGTATCTTACTTCTCACAGTTTCTTAGTAGTGTAGTATCTTACCTCTCTCACACCTCTCTCTCTTTCTGTTCCCATATTAGTACCAAAGACCACAAAGCAGAGGGAACACACCGAACGTTAGGCGTGCAATGCGAATTGCCCGCGTCGATCCACACTGTTGACGGTTTCCGCTAAACGCCGCGTGGTGGCGGTTTGATAGGTTCTCTCCGCTAATAGCTTGCACCCGCTTGCCCAGTCGAACATGCTCTGAGACTTCTGTGTGTTCGTCTGTTTGTGTCTTCCAAACTAAGAATAGCGGAGCAAGTGTTGAGCGGAAATACGCTATGCAAATAGGTCAGCTTTCAGCGCAACTCCTCAGTTTTCCTCTCACCATTCGGAGCCATTTTAGAGAGAGTTTGAGAGAGTCACGAAACACGGTGCGTGGGGGGTCTGCAAAAAAATGGGTGGGGTGGAGTCATCATTACAGTTACATTGGAACAGCTCTACACTACAAAGCGCCGTGTAAAAGAACTGTAAACACATATGCCGGCATATGTGCCGAAACCTAGTTATTGCAAAATATCGTTTGGAGTGCACACTTCACAGTTCCCATAAGCGAAAAGAATGGGGGATGACGTGGGTAGGACCTTGCGGTACAGAATGTCTTCCAATGTGACACAGGGGGAAGAGCTTCTAACTGCGCCATCATTACTTCTCTTGTGACGTGGCGCTCCGGGCAGTCCATAACGATGTGAGACAGGACGTCGTGGGTGAAATAAGGCCCGCAGCGGGGGGATGGAGCGAGGCCAATCTTGTAAAGGAAGGCAGATGCTAGTACAGTCCCTGAAGCAGGGAAGCCTGGTTGCGGCTGACGTCCTTAACGGGGCAGGGTTGTGCAAAGATGCAATTCTGGAAGTGCTCTGAAAAATGTTTCCTTGGTCCCGGATCGTTGGGTGTTAGGATCTCCGGGGGAAGATTATGGCAGCTGTTGGAGACGAGGTCCGCTTCCTCCTTGCCAAGGATTCCCACGTGTGAAGGGATCTACTGGAAGCCCACAGGAAAACCGTCGCGCTGAAGCTGCCTTCGGGATTCCAAGACTGATGAGGGATACTTTTTTATGTGTTGCAGTGCGCATGTCGGGTCAGTCAGCACAGCCACACGCTGTGCTGTGAGCCTGGGCAGAGACTCCAGGGTTCGCTGAATGTCGACGAGTTCAACCAGTGTTGTCGAAACTTGACTGTCGATGCGACGACCCCAGGAGAGCACCAGTGCAGGGCACAAGGGTGTTGCAGTGCTGCTTCCGGAAACAGGGTTGGCGAACCCATCGGTGTATATCTGCAACGATTTTCCATGCTTCTCGACGACGGCTTCTTCGGCAAGTGCCATGGCCGCTATGTTTGTCACTTGATTTCTGCCGTGGTCCGCCTATATCGCAAGCGCGCTGAAACAGAAAGGGAGGGTCTCCCGGTCGGATGATTGGCCTTTTGCAGACCAGCATCCCCTAGGTATTTTTTCCCAGCTCTCTGAACCGTGATTCTCGGTGGCCTCGTATTCGGAGGATGATTTGCTGTCCGGTAGGGGACCTGTGTAGCCTGTCGTGATGCCTTTGGAGGCTTTCGGTAGCGACAAGGCGAGAGGGCATTGATCCCGCCGGGACTTAGCTCCATCTGCCATGTTTTTGAGTGCCTGATGGGAAATCCCATTAATTCCTGGAGCCATGCAACGCCGACACGATTGTAGAGCACATGAGAGTTCCGCCATGGTGAATTGCTAGTCCAAGATGTGTGGGTCTTCTGCAGTGTAAAGGATATCCTTGACCGGGGTGGCCTTTTTTATTAGACATTTCGCGAAGTTTTCAGCCGTTTACTGTAATGACATCCCAAGGCGCGCTGCTAAGGTTGGGAAGAGAAGGTTCTCGCTGGCCGTTCCAGTCAGGGCATTGATAGTTTTTCACACCAGAGACCGAGGTGTATTTGTGTGGAAGGACTTGCAAAAGGAAGCACATTGTCGGCGGCAGTGCCCAATACTGTGTCGCCTGATGATGGCGGAAATGCGTCTGTACTCCACGAGGTAGGAGAGGACATGGGATTGTCTAAGTCGGCGCTGTGCTCTGCGGCTCGCAGTTAGCAGGTTTAGTAGCTTCAGGTCTGGTAATGGACCAGAGCTCTTGGACGTGGTGAATCTGGTTGCGCTTTGTGCACTGGCGGTCATGGCATCAGTGATGGGCCTCTTTCCGGCCGGTTACCGTACTCATCCCAAACTGTCACTTTTCAAATCAACCGGGACTCTTTGTGATCGATGCCCCTGTAGCTCTGCATAGTAATGAAGATCGGGAAGTGGGCACCTCCACATGAGTCAGCCTCAACCTGCCAGGACAGGGAAACGTCGGAAGAGTGAATGCTTATTGGGACTATGAAAGGACATTTGACAAGCCTGCGACCATTTTCAATTTTTCTTTTGTAGTAAAGCATTCATCATATGAAATATAAAGTTGAAACTCGCTCACATACCGAAAATATTCGATATTAACCACGGTCATGAACGGCGGCTGCTAATACCAGCCTACGATTCGAACTGCCCGTGACGTCAATCACAGCGGATGTCGCCGATTCGCAGACGGTCTTTTGCGAGCAACTTGCAAAATTTGCAAGCAAGCTTGCAAACTTCGCCCTGAAATATGTTTTAAATTGACCTGGAGCTAAGATCGTATCTAATCGTTGACACAGAATGCTACCAGAAGTGTAATGTAGCCGTTGATTGTCAGCATGGTTACCAGAGCACGTTTTTCTTTCTGAGCTGCTTCTTCATCAGAAAATGTCTCCGTCGGTGGTCGTTTGGGAACTGCTGCGTACGGAACGATTCCTAGACGCGGTGTGCGTCGCACAATCTCTTCCTCCATCGCTGACAATTCGCGTTTCGTCACATTTTTACTGATTACTGATTACGGCAGATATACAACATCGCTGTTGTCCAAACCGAAACCATGCCCCCGAGTGGTCCCGCGGGGTGTTTTTTTTTTATTGCGTGTTAGCGCCGCGAAGCAACTGTGGCTATGAGCAGCGTACAGATGTGGACAGACGGAGAGAGGACAGCAGGAAGGAGTGGGGGACAGGGGGATTAGTATGCGTCCTGGGCCAGCTTCAGGGGGAACTGTGCCGACATTCGTCTGGAAAGTCTTCGGAAAACCCAGGGAAAACCTCAGACAGCACAGCCGGTGGTAGGATTCGAACCCATCACCTGCCAGTCTTCAGCACGACCTTGGCTACCACCAACGAGCGGGACGCCTTAGCCCACTCGGCCATGCCGCTGGTCACGCGGGGTGTGTGCTCCCGGTCGTCCGCAATGGGCTAGAAAATCATTTCATGGTCCCTTTAAATCTAGCACACTGTAGTGTAGGTATCAGGAGGACGGAAGAAGGCAGGAGAGCCATCATTGTCGACTACCAGTGGCAAACTGCCAACCGCATCTTGAATTTCACGGCCCTAGAGACTGTCCTGATGCTCCCTCATACAGTGTTGCGGCCGTTGAGATCGCCACAGGACAGCAGGCCGCCATGGCAGGCCTTTGTTATGAGATTGAAGCACGCTGCGATGTCAACCATCTTAACAGGACGGACATATAGGCAGACGAAAAGAATGACACTTACATTAAAGGGACATTGGGGAGACATGATAACAGCGAGATGGACGAAGTGAAGATGACAGGACAGTTCGCTGCACTCACAACTAGTGAAATGATTTCTTGAAAAACCTTGATGCCCTCTGCCAGCATTTCCGCTAGGGGAACACCTACATACCAGTTACCGTTCCTATTGCTTGTTCTTTCAGATAAGCTATCTCAGCAGGAAGTAGACTGATCGACGGGCTGCTGGATGCACATATCTGTCCCTGTCATATGTATTTGGAAGGCATTGATAATCTCTCTGGCCGTCTTACTCCCCAACCTGTCGATAACGGTTGTCTCACAAAAGGTCGGGCAACACCCACACGAGGCACTGTGCACCGATACATTTCCCGATGTTGTGCCCGATAGCAAGAGGGATATGAAACTGCGAAAGCCTAGTCCGAAACTCTGCTGTGTGCACTCCAAGCGGATTTTGTACACCATGTAGGTTATATATGTAGCAATTATTTTGTAAAAGTGCATGCATCATTGTCGGCATGCATCTGAAGCTGAGATAACAGAGGTCCCCCGGTAGGGGGACGTCTGTTATCCCGGTATACCCGGTAGGGGGTGCAATAGGAAAGACAGGCATGGGATGGTGCTAAACGTTTGGGGGATGTAGGGGAAGGGGTTTGGATAAATCACTGATAACTTCTCAGCCGTGGACGGCATCATGCAGAGAAATCGGTTTTGAGAGGTGTCACGAACAAAGATTGGATCATTTTTCACAGCTCAGAAGTTAATTTAAGAAGTTAAGACCGGCTTGCCGTTGTTGAGAGAGGCCAACGACGGCAAGTCGGTCTCGTCATCACGACCACCAGCAGCATTATCAGCAAAAGCAGCAATTATCTGTTTTTATCAGCATTTCCCCTTTTTGTAAACTATATACACTACAGCATTATGCCCATAGTAAATCGAAATCCTGAAAAATGTAACGTAGTTTTCTGGTCCCTTGAAGTTCTGTTTAAAGTGATTCCAATATATACTCTGATTACCTGCTCGCAGAACGTCGACAGTAGTCCATGATTCCTAGATGCACACCCCATATATTCGGTTACTAGGATAAAATTTTAAATCCAATACCCTGCATAGAAAAATTGTTCCATTCCATGAAGTGGCCGTCAATCAGATCCAAATCCAACCCACGTAAACCTGGCTGACCTTTCCTCCTCCGTTTTTTTTTTTTTTTTAATAACCCAACCCTCCCCCCCCCCCCCCCCCCCGTACGCAAACGCCTTTCCTGCGAATTTGAAACTGAGTCAAATCCAGTACTTCAAATCCGCAACGCTGGTTCTGGTACTTAAATCCTTTTTTTTTTCTTCCACTATCACGTCACGGCACACTTTATGGACACATATGTAATCCGGTGCACAAAGAACGATTATACTACGTTTTCAGTGGAGTTGCAGCGCACATTGGAAAGCCCAAGGCCCATGATGACAAAAGCCTGAGGCTCCGGTTTGCCAGACGTTTCATAATGGCTTGCAATCTTCGTGGCGTCAAACGATGGCATACTGCGTCGCCTTATTTTTTACTCTGTGCCTCGGCCGGCAGGTTTCTCCCCTCGAGGCATCGAAATGCCTTCCCGATTTCTCCGTTCTTTGTTTACTGATCTGCGAAGGCATTCATTTAAACGCGATGATTGTGGCCCCGAGGGATATTCCACGAAACGACTGCGCTGCGAATGGAATATTGTGATTATACGAATTCCACGGACAACGTACACTCAAACTCTTGTTATGCCTTTTGAAGTTCAAGATTTGCAAGAACCAAGTTGCCGCGGGTGTGACATACTTTCGGGAGCAATACAATCTTTTTCCAACTTGCATTTGCGTGCAGTTAGGCGCCGGAGCATTGTTTGCTGAATAGAGTTGGGCCAGCATCTCCATATTTTTCTTTTTTTATACCAACCAACCAGTGTTTGCCTATTTTAATTACTGAAGGATATGTAGCAGGTGTTCAAATGCTCTGTAAGTTAGACTGTTCCGACTGAACAGTTGGAGTGGGGGGGGGGGGGGGGTAATGGTAGGATCGGCTCCCTGTTGTTCGCCACGTAGAAGTGGGCGTTGTCACGACTATAACAAAAAACAAACAAAAAAAAACAAAAAAACACAGAGACACGGATGGAGGATAGAGGATGAAGGGTGGAAATGCGTAGAAAGTGCATGAGTTCATCGGGGAGAGCAAAGTGTTAGATCGGTCGTTGAGCAAGACCTGCCTTCTGCAGAAAGAGCATAAGGCCTTCGGCTTCATGGCAAAAGCTATACCATTTGCGTAATCAGTGGGCAATAAATTTTGAGCCTGTACTATTAAAATCAAAGTGAAGAAAACAGCAGTTGCTCATTTTCATCTTAGACAGTCTCCAAACGCTAGTTGTTTAATTGTTTATTTGTTGCTCTAGTGTAGCGCTCTTGTAGCGGACACAGTGTTGACGTTTGGCAACTATGTAGTCGACACCAGTTGGCGAAAGGAACAAAAGGGGGAAGGCTTGCAGTGTGACTTTCTCGTTTTTTGTTGGGATCTGAGTCGGGGAGTCGTCAGTGGACGACCGAAGGCAAGTAAAGGTTCGTCCCGAACTACATGTGCTTGCAACGAATGCACGCAGTGTTGCACATATTCCGGTCAAAACCAATAACGTGCCCACATCAAGTGTCGGCCATACGTTTGGTGAAAGTACTATGTTCCAGTACATTGCTAGCATTGCTTTTATCATTCATTTGGCGCTGTTATGTGTTATACATTCGTGATTTTATGTTCTGGAAGCACGAAATGGTAGGTGTGGAGGTCACATGTAAAACGATTATGGGAAGAGAATTATTGTTTTAAAAAATACGGCAGAAATGTCGGCGCAAATGCGATAGCATTTATGAGGTCATTAGGGATGTTCCGTCGCCACGGCTTTCGTCTCCGCAATTAGCCCATACTTATGGTATCGCATTTCAACGATAGTTTCTGCGCGGCGGTTACCGTCGTAATTCTGTTATGCGGATATTTAACACCGTATTGTAGTACGTATTTTTATTAAACTAATCGAAACTACGTTCCATTCCCTTTCCATTTCCATTTCCTTTTGAATCCCGTGCGCAGACCAGTAGAACTTCTAACTCTTGCATTACCTTGCCCTTGTATTACCCATCCCACGGTTGTCTCCAATACTGCTACCGAATCAGTTATCCTGTATGTCTTTCCAGTGACAATTTCCCGGTAATGATCTGATCCCACTGCACCCCTATGTGATCGCCATACAATATTTTTTTTCGTCCTCAATGTCTCGCTTAACTTAGTTATGCAAATCCATTTAGCTTCTCGCATATTAATGGCAATGAGAATTCGTGGCTTTACGGCGCGAGACAACTATAATAATGAGAGACACCACAGCGGTCGGTCTGTGGATTGATTTTGCACACCTGGTGAGGGTTCTTCAGCGGAGGCCGATGTCTCAGCGCACTACGCGTCTAAGTGTCTACGTGTCTAAGGAACTTGTACCCTCCCACCAAGTTGCTGGCGCCCTCGACCGGGTCTGAACCCGCATCTTGGGTACAGTAGGCGGACACGATACCAACAGATCCACCGGTTCTCGCACTTTAAAAAAATCGCGTTTCCATGTCACCCTCGCACGCCGTTGTCGCTACGCCCAACCACTGCTCGCGCTCGCGTGGCACTGTTGCTACATCTGAATGAGTCTTCTCTCACGGCTGCTCTAATATAGGCGATGAAACACGTGATCTCCAAGCAGCGACCAATAGTAGCCCCGCTCATGTTGTTACATGCCCCGGTGCACCAAAACTTGGTAGGGTTCGCTCATACACTCTATAAAACAGCCATGCTTCTGGTAGCCGTAGCCATGACTACAAGCAGTCATTAGCCGCATGGACAATCAGTCGTATAACGAAAGGCTTTTGGTCCGCGTCTATGTCCATGTAGCGAAGAAGAGAGAGAGAGAGCAGACATATCGAAGAAACTAGCCGTTGGCATAACGCCCCAGCACCTATTCACGCAGGTGATAATTACGTTGGACCGTTGGACAATACACTGTAAACTTTTTCACACCTTTAAAGGTGTGCGCTATGAACGTTCAACCTGGTTGCGTAATATTGCATCTCCAGGATGATATTTTACAAAATTTGGAAAGCATTACTAAAGATCAAGTGTCAGTGCAAATCTTGCTTTCATTATGTCTTGGATATCGTAGGTACGAGCTAATGCATATATGCATCGCTATCGATAATCGAGCACGCGCAAGTGTCTACAATACTGTTGAACAATGTTGAGATGTTGCAAGACTGAATTTTTGGAGGACAGACAACACTCGAGTAAAGAAAATTTGTGCGAAACCGTGCTCCATTATGATGTTACCAAAATTACACCTGAAAAGGCGTGCGCCATGCACGTTGTTACACCTTTAAAGGTGTCAAAAGATTTAGAGTGTACATTGTGAAACCTCAACGATGAAAACGTAACAATGTTAACCAATCGTTCAGAAAGATGTCATTCACGATTCAAGATTATCGTTATTCTTTATTCTTATATAGGGAGTGTAACCTCCCTATGTCGGACACTCGAAGCGTAACCTAAACGTGTCCTAACTAGTGAGGTGTCCGAGCTAGAGAATCAAGTCGAAAAACTATTTAGAGCACGTCATGTCGCCACAGTATGCATATTTATGCAATTAACTCCACAAAATTCACGTCACAGTGAACTGTTTTTACACTAACTTGCTGAGAGGCACTCCTTCTTACCACAGGAAATGTCAGCATTCCGCCAGCACAGGTCTTCCATGGACTCTGTTCTTGACTTCATTACGTCGGTGGAAGAAGTAAAGGCGTGTAAGACGACAGTGGTGGCTGCGTTTCTTGATGCTAAACGCGCTTACCACACCGTGAGTCACGCCTCCGTTCTGCATACCCTTAGCCAAGCCGGCCTACCCTCAAGAGCTCTCTCATGGATTAAGGACTTCCTCCATGGCAGGCAACTATTCGTTCGCACCCGTCAAGGGAAACGGAGCATGTATCGATGACTCTAGGAGTTCCACAGGGGACCGTGTTGAGCCCAATTGGCCAAAGGGAGCCGTGGTTATGGCGTATGGCGGGCTGCATTGGAAAGAAACTGTCAATTTCGATCTACGCGGATGACATCTGCATTTGGACCAGCGGCAGATCCCGTCCGGCCATCCAGTGGCGCCTGCAACAGGCTTTCAACACTATTGAGCACTACCTCGCAACGGCTGGCATGGACATCTCGACTGAAAAGTCCGTGGTATTCCCGTTTACGAGAAGGAACATGCATCCCTTCCCTCTTTCAGTTGCTGGTGTACAGCTGAGGAGTGCTTCTTTTCATCGTTTCCTAGGTATCATGGTAGACGCCAGGCTGTCTTGGGTGAAGCACATAACGAGCTTGGAAGCCAAGGTCCACTGGTGGATTGCGGTGATCAGGCATCTGGCAGGCATGATGTGGGGCAGTGCCATGGCGTCGCTTTGGACCGTCCACCGAGCTTTGGTTCGCGGGTCACTTGCATACAACTTGCCTGTGTTGAATGGCCTTCCACCTTCCTCAGTCCATAAGCTTCAGCGCCTCCTGGCGCGCAGTCTCCGAGTGTGCTTGGGAGTCCCTCGGGCGGCAGAGGCCCATATGGTCATTGCTGAGGCTAAGGAAGCCCCGCTTGAAGTGCTTCGCTACGGGGAGACATGTCGGCAGTACCTCCGCCTTCTCGCTCACCATCGGCGGCATCCACTAGTTAGGAAGCTCCGGAGACGCAAGCACAGCAGCGTACACACACACATGTCTCTCAACTGAAGACTAGCATACCTGACTTTGTGGTCGCACCCACAGCTCCCAGCACTCCTCCGTGGACTTTTCCGACGACCTGCATCTCCCTGTCGGTGCCTGGGCTAACAGGGAAGAAAGGCAACGTCGCTGCATGTGTGACGAAGCAGCTCAGTCTCGATATGATGAGCTCGTGTTATGAGACTTCCACCGCAGTTTTCACGGACGGCTCAACCACAAGTTGAAGTTCGTCGTCTGCCTTTGTCATTCCCTCTGAGTCAATTTCAGATGGCCATCATCTCTCACATAAAACATCGTCAACATGCGCTGAGCTTTATGCTATTCTTTTCGCCTTGCGGACTGTCAGCACCGTTCGCTACGGATTCCAGATTTGCGCTGCAGTGTGCGGCAACTATGGGACTTCGCGGCTTCCTCAGTCCTGTGGTCATTGAAATTCTACAAGTATGCCAGAAAGCAAGCGCACAAGGCCAGTCTATCGTCTTCCAGTGGATCCTGGGTCACGTGGGCATCAGCGGAAACAAGGACTCAGATCGAACCCGGCGTGTCCCCATCATCTTGTCTCGGGGGGATCGCCGTTACCTCGTCTCAAGCCTCACTGGTCCCATGATGCAGTCTCACTGGCAACGTGACATCACCACCCACGCTTCTGCTTTACTCCCTTGACCCCACATTGTCCCTTACTCTCTCCGGCCGAATGCCGCGTTATGCCGCGTTCCTTTACCACAGTCTTCCACCGCATGAGACTTAATGTGGCTTTTACACCGGCTTTCAAACACCTCCTCGGTGTCGGCGCGTCCAGCCTCTGTTCCACGTGTGGTGTGCGCGGTGACCTCCATCACGTCCTCCTGGCCTGCGGACAGTACGATCGCGAGCGCACCTTCATGGAAACTGATGTCCAACGCGTCGATCAACGCCAGTTCGACTTAGCCAAAATTCTCGGCCATGGTCGGACCCTTCACATCTGATGCAAGGCCTACGAGCTGTTGCTGAGTTCCTCTCCAGCACTGCACGAATGGACGAGCTCTAATAGGACGCCTTTCCATCATCATCACTTTCTCATCCCTTCCACAAGCGCAATGGGGCAGTGTACTGCCATAACGGCAGAGAATGACCCACTACATCATCATCTCATTGATGTGTGTGTGTGTGTGCGTGTGGAAGCGACTGGTATGCATATTACCGAAGGACACACCTTATTGCCCCTATACTGTTACACATCTGCACAACATGTAAATCAATCTGCTATATACTGTGACCAAACGCTTCAGTTTCACCCTCAGCGTGCAGTAGTAGATCCTATGCATGTTTCTCCTGACTGTCCCAAACGTTTCTTCCTTTCTCAAGCCTCAATTGCCTCAGTTCCACACATTTTCTTTTTGGCATTGCTGTACTGGACACTTTCTCGAGGGCTTTGATGCTGTGCACTATACAAAGGCTCTAATGGCGAGTATACCACTGGTCGTTGTATTGCAGAAGAGCTTACACTGGATTCAATGTTCATGTTAAGCTGGTCACTTCAGTGTAGCGTGCGTCTCGTTTCATTGGTCGCTCGGTATAGTTCGACACTGAACCCACGCCGGCAGCCATTACAGGCAGTCAACATCTCTCGCTCCGACACGTTCGACGTGTGCTGAGCTGCATGCTTTGCTTTTTGCAATGCGCAAGATTCAACAGTGTTCGGTCCGACCATGGGTCCTCTACACAGACTCCAAGGCTGCCCTCCAGTGTCTGGCAAGAATGGGCATCCGAGGGCTTCAAGTGTCCATTGTTGCTGACGTGTAGAAGCTTACACAATGGGTCATGGCGCGTAGTGTTACAGTGGGTACATCGTCACGTGGGTATACCCAGCAATAAAGAGGCAGACCGGGCTGCTGTACGGGGTCACCAGCTTACATCAACCCGCTTCATCATCTTGCCCAAAGGCGAGCGTCGAGACCGTCTACGTGCTATCCCTGCAGACAAGACGATATATCAGTGGATGCACGACATGACATCTTACTCTCTGCTCCCCGCCATGGGTCCGTAGCTCTGCCTGTCGCTTCTTCCCGGCCCCTTCCGCGACACTGTCATCCCTTCTTCAGCACATGCAGCTGAACGATGCGTTTTACCCCCAGTTATATGGCAGCGCCTTGGCCGCGCGCCGTCAGACCTTTGTACCACATGCACTGTGCGCGCTGACCTACACCATCTACTTATGGATTGCCCCGTCTACCAGCAGGAATGCGAGGTCTTGCAGCACAGGATGCATCAGTGGACCACCGCCGCTTTACTCTCAGTAAAGTGCTGGGCGCCTGGTCCAGTCCTGCTAGACGGTATCAACCCCAACTCATCATTATTTCTTTGTGTGTTTATGTGTGTGTGTGTGTGTGTGTATACTTCAGATTCAACAACGTGCATACCATTTACCAGTGATGGCCAGTAGTTAACTACATGTAGTTAAACTACCTGATTGTAGTTAAAAGTAGTTATCAACTACTTGCAGAAATGTAGTGGCAACTACTAGTTAAATCATTTTGAGTAGTTAACTACAGTAGTTAGGTTACTGCAGGCGCAAACTACTTCTGATTTTGCCGCAAGCTTTACGGCACGATTGTGCTTCCGACTTTTACCTTCACTTTTAATGCTTGTGTAGTGAAGCCTCATTTGCTGCGAAATAATTCTGCAATTTAGTTTATCGCGTAGGCACAGAAAGAGTCCTGCCGCAAGCTTTGTATTTGACGATCGTAGCAATGGCTTGAGCCAAAGTTTATCATTGCTTGTCATTCATATTTAAGTATCCAAGAACACTATACAAGGGATTGGGGTTGATGGACAACGTTAAGTAGTTATAGATGTAGTTAGAATTCATTGCAGTAGTTAAAAATGTAGTTTTAACTACTCCCCTGAAAAGTAGTTGAACGAAGTAGTTAGTAGTTATAGTTAGACTACTCTAGAAGTAGTTAGTGGCCATCACTGTCATTTACCTTGTTCATGCCGCACTACCGCATTGCAGTCTCTTTTTCTTTGTTCCAGAACCGAAGCCAAATCAGTGCATCTCTGCTTTTAATTAAAGGGGTTGCGACAGGTCATCCCACATTATTACAGATAAACGTAACAGACGGCTCTTTGTTTCGTTGCGAACCTGCATTGAAAGTTTCACAGCGGGAAAGAAATGGGCGCCGCGAACGTGATAGTGGTCGTAGTGTGATAGACCTCGCCGTTGTCGGCCTCATGGAGGTGGGCAACGTCACCACTAACGCTCCGGGGGGAATCTACGTCCTGGGCCGACTTCTAGGGAAATTGTGCCAACTTATGTCCGAAAGTCGTCTGAGGAAAACCGAGGAAAAACCGCAGACAGCACAGCTGGCACAGGGATTCCAACCCAGTCTCCCGTCTCGACGTGACATGGGCCAACCACTGAGCTACGCGTGCGGGTAGGGCGCCGCGACCACCGAAACTCACGTGGCTCTGACATCACAGCCCTCGCCGCCGTCATTGTGGCAACGCACGAGAAGTCACGGGCTTACAGCTCCCAATGGGAAAGTGCGCAATTCTGAGCTCTGTGACGTGTGCTCTTTGCTCGTGAGTGTGTTCGAGGGCTCGTGTCCCGCTAACTGCCACACGTAGAAGAATAATTCCTTTTTCCTCAGTATTCTAGCGTGCAGTTTAAATTGAGGAAGAAGTGAAATTCGCAGGGTGCCAAGTCCGGCGAGTACGGAGGGCGCGAAATGGGTTCGAACTTAAACTTCACAAGAGCCTCCGCGGAGGCGATATGTAGTCGGCGGTAGCCGAGCAAGTATGTGTGGCCGACCATCATCGTATTGCAGGATTGTCGGAACGTATGACACGTAGTATAACACGTAGAATAATAATTCTCTTTTCTTCAATGTTCTGGCGTGCAGTATAATGCGTCCATGATGCAATGAACCACACCTATGAAAGTGTCCCAACCCCTTGAAAGCAGAGTTCGAGGTAACTCGTTACAGGTAAGTCGCTACTGTAACTAAGTTGGTACCTTGTAACTGAACTCGGTACTTTTGCGCCGTGGCAACTTTCAGAGGAACTCGTTTCTTTTTCAGCTAACTTTGCCAAAGTAACTTACGCTAAGTTCCAAGCTACTTTTAATTCGCTTATCGCTCTCGCCCACATATTTTCTTGCTTTCTCTCTGGTTCTTTCATGGCATTTTATGCCATAAAACGTGACATTCAATCAATGAATGTATTCTATTCAGGAAGTAAGAACCGCTGCCATTGAAATGAAGCTGAAGCGTTGTGCGCCCACAGGGAGTAAGATGCAAAGCGTCCGAATTGTTGGACATAAACGAAAACGATCTAAGCGTGTTGCACTACTCCGCAGGCAACTTAAGGTCTAACTCAACTGCTCACGCGCGCTGCACCTGTGTAGTGCTATTTTGTGTGCAAAGTAACTTGAAATAACTCGTTCCTTTTTAATGCGTTAGCATTAGGAGTGTCAAAATGGAAAAAGCTGTATGTATGTGTATGTGTGTGCGTGTCCGTGTGTGAGATGGCGAAGCCTCACTGAGGCAGAGGTATAAGGGAACATTGAAAGGAGATATAAGAAGGTAAATGTAAATGGAGGTAAATCATTTGAAACTAAAGTAGTCGAACGTAATTAACAGTAAGAGGTAAGAGTAATTGAAATCAATTAGAGGTAATTAAAGCAAGAAAGTTGAGTTTAAAGGTAATGAATGTAAGCTATATGTAATTTAGAGAAATGTGAAATTCAATTAAAGGCTACCGAGGGTAATTAAATGTGAGTAAAGGTAATTAACGTCAATTAAAGGAATTGAGAGTAATTAAAGCAAGTAAATGTAATTAAAGGGAATTAAATGAAATTCAAGGTTACCTCAAATATCCTGCGGTTACCGTCTGTAATAAATGGTAATTGAAAGTAATTGAGGCTAATTAAAGGTTAATTAAATGAACTTACATATAGTAATCGAAAGCGTCGAACCAGAAGTCAGGTATAGACAAGAGGACAAGCGGAAGTCAGGTTAGACCGGAAGTGGAGAACCGGAATTCCAGTTGGACGGGAAGTGGTACCGGAAGTCAAGCATAGACGGGAAATGAACAACCGGAAGTGGACAACCAGAAGTTGGATTTAAACCAAAAGTGGGTGCCCTGAAGTCGACTATGGACTTGAAAAGGCGTTGAATGCTAACGCATTTCTCTCGCATTTACCTCATAATCGCCACTGATTTTTTTAAGCAACTCCGTAACTGCGAGTTACATTTCAGGCTGAAGAACTTCGTTATTGACTTAGTTATATTTTTCAAACGGTAACTTAACTCGTAACGAGTTCTTTTTGAAGGGTAAAGTCTCGACCTATGCTTGAAATGCATGATAGTAGAACTATACGACTAGCTAATGTAACCTACAATACGACTACATACGAGCACTCTTGGTGATGGCCCATAAGACCGAAACAGCTGTTGCTGTCTCCCTTCAAATTCGCATACTATTGTTCGCCGGGAAGGGAGACAAAGCAGTGAGTGCCTGCCCTTCGTTTTTAGGACGAGGGTAGTACTATTTTTCAAATGTGATGTGGGCCAGCAATGCGCTTCTACCGTCCTACAGATATAGCAATACAAACAAGTAAAGGTAACGGTCGCCGCAGAATAACTCTTGTCCAGGATAATAATAATAATAATAATAATAATAATAATAATAATAATAATAATAATAATAATAATAATAATAATAATAATAATAATAATAATAATAATAATAATAATAACTTTATTCAGCACAGTGGTGCGGGAAACAAGGGTAAAAAAGCCGCGAGGCTTGACGGGGCCCAAGCTCCCCAACTGTTCACACGGCAATGACAAAAAGCTCACAACAACATAAACATCAACAATCGCATGAACACTTACTTTACAGCACAAATTGAAATGCAACAAGGTAACTGGTACTCAATTTAAAAATATATTCTTGGTGCTCCGAATGTTTAAATTATTAACGTCAATTTTTCTGGATGCAAAGTCGTTCAATAACCTTGCTAGTCTATCGCTAATTAACTGACAGCCGTAACCTGCTCGAGATAGCGGTACCATCCAAGGAGACGGACTTTTCAACGGATACGTGCTAACTCTTTCTTCTAGAAAACATACACTCGGAAAAGGGCTACATGTCTTGATCAATTTCAGATGAAATTGTAACAAACGGTATTCATAAATATCGCCAGCTCGCAAAATTTCCAGCTTATTAAAAAAGCATTCCACGTGATCTCTGAACTTAAGCCCCATAATAATGCGCAACACTCGTTTTTGTATCATTAGAATTTTTCTTATGTTTGTTTCTGATGTCGTACCCCAGATTAAAACACAGTAACAAAGTTGCGAAAAAAACAGAGAATTGTATAACACTAGCTTGACCTTTCTCGGAAGTATCAACTTGCATTTGCATAAAATGCCAGAAACTTTAGACAGTTTTGTTAAGAGATATTCACAGTGATTATTCCAAGACATGTCCTGGGGAAAGAAGATACCAAGTGATTTTACACTATTTACGACTTCAACCACTGACCCCTGCAGGTACAATAAAGAAGCCGTTGATGTTGGCTTATTTTTCGGCCTGAAAACAGCTGCCTTACTTTTAGTTGGATTTAGTCGTAAAATATTTCCTTCTGACCAAATCCCTATTTTAGAAAGAACGATGTTTCCTTTTGGTAGTAGGGTAGGTTCATCATGTGCAGCTATTAATACGGTCGTATCGTCCGCATACACAATAAAGTGGGCTATTTTATCTATAGAAACTATATCGTTAATATACAATATAAAAAGCAGCGGTCCGAGGATGCTCCCTTGGGGCACTCCTGTTTTAATATCAAGCATTGCAGAATTTGCTGACTTTAGTGAAACAAACTGCTTCCTATGGCCAAGATATGAACTAACCAGCTGGGATACTATCCCTCTAAACCCGTAATAACGCAATTTTTAATAAGAACGTCATGATTTAGGCAGTCAAAAGGCTTGCTAAAATCTAAAAATAAGCCCAAAGTCAGAAGACGAGCCTCGAAATTTCTTAAGATATAATCCTTTTGCGTAAGAAGTGCATGTTCAGTGGACAGACCCTTCCTAAAGCCGAACTGCTCAGGCGCAATCAATTTATGCTTATCAATAAATTTGGAGAATCGGGTGTGGATGATTTTTTTCCAAAATTTTTGAAAATACCGGTAAGATCGATATCGGACGATAATGTGAAAAATAATTCCTGGTGTCCCCTTTTTGCAATAGAATTACCCTGGCAACTGGTATCAGCTGAGGAAATTCTCCACTGTTCAGAGACAAGTTGCAAATAAAAGCAAGTCGGCAGGCTAAGGAATCACAAGCGTATTTGAGAGGTATGATTTGCATATTATCTGCATCAATACTTTTAGAGTTTTTAAGACTCATCATTACTGTTCGAACTTCGTTTTCATCTGTCGGGTCTAAAAACAACGAGTGGGCGTTTGAATCTATATTGTGCGCTACTCTTGGGTGCTGCATTAATTCATCGGACGCGACTCAATGTGGCCTTTACAGCTCAGAGGCGTCACCACTCGCAGCAAGTCGTCTGTCCAAGACGCGGTCACTTCGGTGACTTGGAAAATTTGGAGCACATCCTCCTCCGCGTGTCTTGGATGGGTGCTACGTCATTTACATGTGCATACATTTCATGTCAAGTATACCGTGGCACCCCGGTCCTTCTATGAGGCACGTTTTTTATCGCAAGGGTGGCTGTGCGTGGTAGTTGGTACACAGTTAAAAAAAAAATCAAGCAACCAAAGGATGAGGATGGAAGACCAGTAGACACCACAACTACTACACAATTACAGCGCAACTGCCTGTAGCAGTTGTGGTGTCTACTTGTCTTCTGTCCTCGTCCTTTGGCTGCTTGTTTCTTGTGGAACAGTTGTTATCTTCACTTTGTTTGCGAAGGCTGATTTGACAGTGAACTTCACACACACACACACATAAATGGGATGATGATGTGGTGGGTCATTCTCCGCCGTTGTGGCGGTACACTGCCCCACTGCGCTTGTGGAAGGGATGAGGAAGTGATGATAATGGAAAGGTGTCCTATTAGAGTTCGTCCATTAGTCCAGTGCTGGAGAGGAACTAAGCAACAGTTTGTAGGCCTTGCATCAGATGTGAGGGGTCCGACCATGGCACGAGAATTTTGGCTAAGTCGAACTGGCGTTGATCGACGCATTGGAGAGCAGTTTCCAGTGAACTTCACAAATTGGTACTCCATATAGTATATTGAAAGTAATGAATTACTTCTGTGAGTATGTAGGGCATTCTACTGAAATACTTTTCAAGGTTCGGTATTCAGTACTGTACATAACTCTACTCTACACACTCTACTTTAACTTAAATACTTTTCGACTATCTTGTAAATCCCTGTTTATGGGTAACGTGCCTTTCATGATGGACATGACGCTGCGGTGAGGAGATAAAAGAAAAAGAAAAGCAGCGTGAAACACCTTGCAACCCATAACACTTTATTCCCTTGTCAGGAAAGTATGTTCGACCACTTTGGGTTTCCTGCACGATTTATTGCTGTCGAATGTGCGAGCATCGCAAGTGCCCTTTGAGCACTTTCGTCTGACCAACTTGATATTTTTCTTCAAATATCTATCCATTTTCGTCTGCGGGTCCATCTGCCGGTATAACATGGGCGATAAAAGACGCGCCACCCGAGAGACCTATAACAATACCACGCGGTGATACTAGGATACGCTTGGCGATGAGTCTGATAAAAAGTTTTGTGGCCACTCTTATGTAGGAAGGAAACTGAAATGGGAATAACCGTTACGCGAGGCGTCTTAAAGGGGATATGAACTCCACCAAGCTAGCCCGCCTGTGTCGGCTCCAAACGGCGATTTTAGCTTGTTGGCTGTAGCAGCTTTTGTAGAGATGAATCGGATAGGCTGATCTGTATCTTCACCACATGTAGCACGCTTCTATAGCCAACCATCATCCCCAATGACAACGTTCTCGCTCCTGATTTGTTGATAACAGGGGGCGGAGCCTCTTATGTATCCATCGTGACGATGCCCACTTGAGTGAGGCCAACAACGGCAAGCTACCTCGACCCCCCTATGTAACCATTATGTACGGCATTATCGCTACAAAATAGGCTCCCGTTTTCAACAAGTCAGGGACGAGGACTTTGTCACTCGGGATGATGATTGGCTAGAAGCGTGCTATGTGGTGAAGTTCATTTTTAAAATGTAGAGCAGAACGCTATGTGTACATCCGTGTTGGCGTCTGATTGGGTGCTACAATTCTTCAGATAACGTTACAATGGATAGAGGTATCTGGAGGGCGAGGGCGGTACAGCTTGGGACAAAAGTTTACGGAACACGGCACTGGCGTATTTCTTCATCGGAGCGGGCCCCTGCTGGCTTTCAGGAAGAGACTGAATAAGAAACGGGCTACTTTATTCATCTCTCAGTATGTGTGTCCGTTCTTGACTGCTGCTAGGGTGTCGCTCCAATGGAGAAATGCGACAACCCGGTGTTCCGTAAACTTTTGTCCCAAGCTGTACGTTTACTCGCCCGTATCCGAAAAAAAGCGCGTTTTTGTATTAACGCTGCGCACGTTATGAAGGAGAAGTATTGAACAATAAATTGTAAATAGAATTACGAAGCCTAGAAGAACAATATTACACCCATTACACCCGTAACTAAATACCTGCAGATAGGAGTTCTTACCTCCTGTAAGGCAAAAAATCGAAATACAATAACACATGAAATGCCCAGTGTTGCGCGTTGTTATTTCGTTTATGAAGCTCCTTCAATGTTTGTAGCGTTTTACTGCGTTGCAATTTCGTTCGTGTATTTCCGTGCACTGTGTTCCTGTGCTTAATTTCACGAATTAAGAGTATTTTCCTCTTAAATAATGTCATGCTTGTCACTCCACTTTCAAGTTATTTTTAACGTGACTGTACAGCTGTTATGCGCTTATTGTGGTTTATTTGTTCTCTATTGTACAGCCATTTCTACATCCGCGCCTTCAGTTGTGAACAGACATTATACGACAAAAGATGATGTTCTACTGTTACTCTCAGAGAGCCTGTTCCCACACTCTTAAATAATGAACTTCACCGCATAGCACACTCCAAGCCAACCGCCATCTCGAATGACATCGGTATCTTCCCTGATTTGTTGAAAACGGGAGGCGTACGCCTTTTTTGTGACATTCATGCTGTTCATAATTGTCACAAAAAAGGCGTACGCCTCCCGTTTTCAACAAATCAGGGAAGATAACTATATCATTCGAGATGATGGTTGGCTACGAGCGTGATATGCGGTGAAGTTCATTTCTAAGAGTGCAATGTCTAGCCCTGCACTCTTAAAAATGAACTGCACCGCATAACACACTCTTAGCCAAGCGTCATCTCGAATGACATCGTTATCTGCCATGAGTTGTTGAAAATGGGAGGCGTACGCCTTTTTTGCGACACTTATGCTGTTCATAATTGTCACAAAAAAGGCGTACGCCTCCCATTTTCAACAAATCATGGTATATAACGATATCATTCTAGATGACGGTTGGCTGAGAACGTGCTAATGCGGTGAAGTTCATTTCTAAGAGTGTGTGCCGAGACAGTAAAGTCTTATCTGCGGATGTCTAAATTAAATTTGTTGCAGCTGTATTAATTGTTCTCGCGGCTGAAACCCACTATGATGCAGCAAACATGGGCGCATCATGCACAATGCACATTTTGTAGATTATCTTGATAGCATTCTTCAGTAATGACAGCTTCATGCAAATTTCTACCTTACAGCAAGCACATTCTGCAGCTGGCAATCTAAACAGAAACTGTCATTGAAGCGTCGCAGTTGAGGCTGGACGGAATCGAGGGAACTGCTGTGGTGCCTTTATTTCCTGAATTTCACGGAACTATTCTTGTTTATAGATTGGGAAAATGACAATATTACCGTTTATGACATGAGGAAAGCTCCTCTCGGCACGTCCTCGTGGTCCCTCAGCATTTCACTATGTTCATATGAGAGTTCTGCCTCTACAATTGTACGGAGTACAAGGTACAATATACCAGACGGAAATATTGTCGTTGAAGTTCACGCTCAATAAAGGCAATCCTCGCTTCAGTTCCCCGTCTTTAGAACACACATGTCCCTCCCAGTGATTGATCCTGTAATTCATCTTTTCGTGCAACTCAATTATCTGACCAACGCCGATGAACAATATGGTTAATGTTAATTGATCCCGTGTGTAAAAGAACAGCCGAGTGTGCTTTTTCGTTCAAGTCTGCGGGAAACTGAATTGGGTCGGCTTCGACGGGAGGATCTTGGATTACCTTTGTGTTTCAGCTAGACACTTTTCCCCCCGTATTTTTGTCGTTATTCACAATATCGAACTCTAACCGAGTTGGCCAACTCCTGAGTTCAAACTTGAAAAATTCTGTAGCTGTAGTCGCGGCGCAGAAGTAAACTGTCCCTGAAAAATTTATTCCCAACACAAAATTCCGAATCACGTAAATGAAAACCGCCGAAGACGAGGAGAAGCCACACTGACGACTGCCGAATAACCCTCACGGTGTGTGAAGTTTCCTTCAAGACCATCGCACAAGTGAGGATAGAATATGTTAGTATAGGATGTTCCCGTACAGTCACAAATGGCTGGAGAAGCACCCTACACTCTTAGAAATGAGGGGGGGGGGGGAGGCGTACGCCTTTTTTGTGACAATTATGAACAGCATAAGTGTCACAAAAAAGGTGTACGCCTCCTGTTTTCAACAAATCAGGTCAGATAACGATATCATTCGAGATGATGGTTGGTTAAAAGCGTGGTATGCGGTGAAGTTCGTTTTTAAAAGTGTAGGTTGTAGTTACGGTTTCTTTCACAAGGTTCATTTGCCTGCTCAAGCACAGCTGATTTAATTGGTAGACATAACTATGCCAGGCAACGCAAAAATTACACGTCAGAAATGCTGAAATGGTGTGCCCTTAACAAAAGCAACGTTGCACCAGTACACACTGAAAACAGAACTTCACTGCATCTCACGCTCTGCGCCAGCCACCGAGCCGATTGATACAGTTATCGATTATTATTATTATTATTATTATTATTATTATTATTATTATTATTATTATTATTATTATTATTATTATTATTATTATATGATCGAATTACAGTTTCTGATTTGAGGAGAGAGAAGGCCGTATACGCCTTTTTATGGCAATTCAAATTCAAATTTTTCAAAGAATGCTGTAATTACGATTCGTTATCTAGAAAGTATCCAAACTGGGCTCGCCGAATTGCACTGCGCGCGGTCCACGAAAACTTCTTCCGTCGGTAAAAAAAGAAAAGGTAATTGGAGTAGGTTAACAACCCATATACTCTAAAAATGAACTTCACCACATAGCACGCTCCTAGACAACCATCATGCTTTTTTTTTCTTTTTTGCTATAGTCTTTTGAGTGCAGCCAACAACGGCAAGCTACCTCGACCCCTCCCCCCGCCCCCCACTGTTTTTAGAGTGTAGACGGCAAACTTAAGGCCGTAAACGGAACGGCCGTAACTTCACTGGTACCGCGCTCCTAACCAACCATCATATCGAATGACGTCTTCTCTCCCCTGATTTGTTGGGGGTCTACGCCTTGTTTCTTTTATTTTTTTGTGACTGCATAATGGCCACAGAAAAAGGCGTACCGCTCCCGTTTTCAACAAATCAGGGGAGAGAACGATGTCATTCAAGATTATGATTGGGCTGGTGGTGAAGTTACGGCCGTTCCGTAAGTTTGCCGTCTGACTAGGGTATTACACGTAACCGTGTATTCACACGAGCGCCTTTTCTGACTGCGCAGCGACTGAAGGAGGAGAAGGAGGTATAGCGTAATCACCCAATCATCAAACCATTCGGTCGCGGGCGGGGCTTATCGTACAGCAGAATCTAGGAAGCGCGCACGTTCTTATCTTATTTTTGGCGAGATATGAAAGAGCCTTGTGCAACATCACTGCGCTCAGCAGCTCCGTCCGTCAGAAAGAACCACGCGGATAGTTTGTTCGCGGGGCACAGAATCTGACGACTGACGCGCAGAGCCTTCCGGGAGGACGAAAAAAAGAAAAAGCCACTTCTGTTGCCAATGTGACAAGCTCTTTTTTTTTTATCTAATACACCTGGTAGAGCGACACTCGATTTTGTGGAAGCTTGCCGATAAGCAATACCGAAATGTACCATGGAAACATGCCATGTGAGAACAGATCGTTTTTGAAATGAAAAAGAGACACCTGGATGTCGAAGCAACGGTATGTATGTACACCAAAGCACTTTTTGGGTCCCCATATTCACGGCGTAGTCGTTGTATCAGTTAAGAACGCGTTAATTATTAATAACGAGTTGGCTGCATGCTAGCATTCCAAACCAAAAGGTATCGGCTCAGGATGCTGGTAGTTTCGTTTAAAAACGAGAAAATGTGGGAGCAGTATGTCGCACGCCAGGTAAGCCAAAGGGGCTCAAAACTTAATCCACGAGCCGGCCACTGCGGAAGTCGCGCATATCCATAGTTCTCTTGCTTCATAAATTAACCGTGTAATGCTATAATATTTTAGGCAGACATGTACAAGATACTCAAAAATGTATTTAAGATAAGATAATAAATACTAACGTTAGAATGTAATTAAGATAGAGTATAAATACATGAAAATTAAAGTAATTAAGATAGAGTACAAAATACTTAAAAAAGTATTTGAAATACAGTTAAGATACTATTTATCCTTGAACGCAAAAAGTCACCTGTCACTGGTCAATGCGGCAAATCGTCGCTATGTGACATGAATCACCAAAACCTTGCGCACTAGCGCAAGCCGCCGCTGTGTGGCAGGAGTCATCTAAACACAAGTCCCAAAAAGATGACAAAGAGATACCACATAACTCCAATAAGTATATGTGACCCAGAACAAAGCAAAATTCTAGCAGGTCCCCGCTCGGCGAGGTCAGAATTCGGCGTCACCGCGTCAGGGTACACATAATAGGACCCTTACTGGCAGAGGATTAAGACACACGGGGCAGGATCTCTAAATGCAGACTTCAAAGAAGGGCCAATGTCCAGGTCAAGTCCGAGGGACTCAGGAAATTTCCACTGAACAAGCAAGATAATGTAAAGACGAGACACAGCAAGTTTGAGAGGGAGACCCAAAATATGTAATTAGAGTACTGAGTATAAAATACAAATAAAGTACAAATACACAAAACAAAAAGTATTGAGTAGAGTACCAAAATACCGCAAATTGTATTTAAAATACGGTATTTTAAATACAATACTCCAAATACGTACAAGTCTGATTTTAGGGCTGTAATTACACAAGCTTACAGGTAGCACCCTGTGTTCACCATCAAGTCTTGCAGTGCGCTCGCGGGAGGCCGCTGTGTGCATACATTGTGTCCTTACAAGCAGCAACAAGACGAACAGTTGTAAGAAACGGAGGCAGTTTTCCTCGGTTTCACTATTTTTGCGTGTTTGCCATCTATCGCGGCCACAAAGTTTGGGAACTGCCACAGCGCTTCAAAGTAACGTGTTTTAAATCTGGATAAAGCTGGTGCTAAAAATGCAACATATTGACGAACTTACGTAATAGCTTCTCGCTTTGCCATAGCATTATTTCGTAATTATTCACTGGGGAGCTTCTTATACAACGCGATATGCAAAAAATGCGAATTCGTAAATTTCGTTTTGTCCCATAATTTTATATGTATGGACGGGACGGTAACGTACCCCCCCCCCCAAAAAAAAAAAAAGAAAAAGAAAGGAAACGATAAGGAAAGATCATAAGGGTTGTTTGAGTGGGAGAGGATCATTTCCAAGAGAGATTCTTCTCCCGTACTAATTGCACTACCAACGGTGCGCGTTCATGGTGGTGAACTCTACCTCGCTGTGCCACCGGTATATGCGATGGACGTTTTACTGCAATGAGTAGTGTACGAAGGCAGTAGACACAAAAACATGGTCTGTCCAACGCCTAAATCAATGGGACCATGAAACGCAGGAATTGGAAGCTCCCAGAGGAGTGGATCGTACCTGAACCATCCCATTTCTGCACTCTAAAAACTGAACTTCAGGGCGTAGCAGGCTATGCTCCAACCATGGCCACGAGCGATAGGGTCATCGCTGCTGATTCGAAGAGAGAGGAGGGCGAACGTTTTTTTTTTTTGTCACTTATCATATATCCGAATTGACACAAGGGAGTGGGGGGGGGGGGGGGTTATGGCAGGACCGGCTCGCCGTTGTTTTCCACACAGGAGTGGGCGTCGTCACGACTTTAGCAAAAAGAAGAAAAGAAGCAAGCCGGATGGAGGATAGAGGTGTGTAGAGGGTGCATGAGTTCGTCGGGGGGAGCAAACTGTTAGATGGGTCTTGGAGCAAGACCTACCTTCTGCAGAAAGAGGACAAGGTTTCTTGCTTTAGCAGAACGTGCGGCAGAACTACCACACACACACCATTGAGACAAAAAGGTGTACGCTCCACTGTGTCTTCCAATCAGAAGTGAGCGTTCGCGGCAATGGTTGGGGCAGAGTGTGTTATGCGATGAAGCTGTTTTTACTGTGTTCTAAAGTACATCTCTATTACAGCCCCTTCCTACGTATCTGAACGTCATTATCACGAAAATAAGGTTTGCTTACATAAGTATAATACCCTTTAATGCTTCCAGTCGTTTATTCCCCGATTGTCAAGACTCTGGAATGACCTTCCCCGCCATGTAGCACTTTTCACTAATCATCCCCAGTTTCAGGCGGCCATCACTAATTTGTTATCTCTCCCCTGACTCTTCTTTACGTTTTTTTTTCTTCTTTTTCTTTTTCTCGTACTGTTGCTCACGGGATCATGTGTACATCCTTGCTGGTTTTTGCATTATATCTTGATGACTTTAGTGTTGTATTTCCTTTTTTTAAGTATATTTGACGTTTCTTTTGTTGTTTGCCGATCATGTTAACTACTTTTTCCGTTTTCGCAGTGTTATTGTTATTGTCGCCCAACTTCTCTGTTATGTTGTACCCGTTTGGGTTTTTAACGTATTCTAAATAAATCAATAAAGGTGCGACCTTTACGCCACAGACGTCTCTGCTTTACAGCACACTCATCACTATCATACTGCAGCGGCGTTACGGTAGAAAACGAAGACACACAGCCTTCATAGCACTCTCTCCTCCAATCTTTCCCGCTCAGTCTTATTTACGAACGCTTTATGTATATAGAGGCATGTTTAAGCACTAAAGAAACAAGGGAAAGGGTGCAGGCTAGCTGGTATAGATCCATGAAGAAGACGGAGAGACACGGACACAGAAGAGAACTGAGAACCTACGTGTGTTGTCTTCTGTGTCCGTGTCTCTCGGTCTTCTTCATGCATGTTTAAGCGCACATAATTCAAAGGAACCTGTTGCAGATGGGTTATGGAAAAACTATCACTGGCAGGTATAATGTCCCGCGTATTCATCTCTATACTCTCGTTATGCGCTTTGCTATGCGGAGCAGAATGTATTCAAAAGCGGCCGCGTCCATTCTCAAAACCTTGCGGTAGGCACATGGGTCCTCGTGTCGTAGCTCCCGTAAAAGGCTATTTTGCAGACCGTGCTCTTCCCTCAACACCCATTCTTTCGTCCATATCGTCCGTAACCACTTCTTTTCATGGCAGCATTCACTATAGTCAATGAGGACAGCAAAAGCCACCAATGTTCGCTTTTTTTCGTCCATTGCGTACCAAGCGCCGTGCACATAAAATTAATGCTGCAACCTTCAACCGCAGCGCGAACTTATCCCCGGCATCTGAGCTGACAGCACATTGGAACACTATCTGTGTAGGCATTCCAGAGGGGCGTTGCCTCAGCGCCTTATCATTTACCCTCTCGCTCCTTCAGTCGCTGCGCCGTCAGAAAACACGCTCGTGTGAATACACGGTAAGGTGTGTCAGCCTTGGGTCGACATGCTGCACGTGCCGCATGGTAGGGCTGCGGATAATTTCGACCACCTGGGGTTCTTTTGACGTGCGCCGGAAATCTCATGACACACTGTACTGGAAGCAATGTTTACCTCCACCACATTGCTACCGTCCCCTCCCCTCGACTGACAATCTGTGATGTCACCTCATCCACCCAATGGGCGCGTTAAGCAGGCTCCCGAGCGCCATAACCCGGGTTTTCAGGAGAACGTACCCTTGGTGTTTCTACTTAATGGTGTGTGTGATCCTATCCGGAAGCCGAGCGCCAGAGCCGCTGAGCGCGCGCCGCCTATCGAGCTTTCTTTTGTCATCTGCTTTTAAGTAAACATAGCAGTAGACCATAGCAGTCCTCTATAATCGTATAACTATTTACGGCCGACATCCGATGATTCCGGAAACACAAAGAGCATGGGCGGTTGCAATGTGTTCCAACGGTTGCGCCATTTCGAAAGGCAGTACACCGGAACATGCGTCACGCTCCGGAACTGGCCTCGCTCTTCCCCAGCGTTCTCCGGCTCCCCGGCTCCGAAGAAGGGTTGCGCAGGGTACACCCGGGAACGTGCACCGGAAGTCACTTTGGAGGTGTTAAGTGATCCCCTGAAAGAGGGAATGTTCCCGGAGCACGAACCTAACGCGCCCAATACATGACATTCTCGGGTAAACATAAATAAGCCTAATGTAAAACCCCGAGACTAGGGAACACGAAAGGACAGACACAAACACTTTCGTGTTGCCTAGTCTCGGGGTTTTACATTATGCATCATCTTCACCGGCTCGCTTGCTTCCTAGCCATTTTTTCATTGCCATAAAAAAGCCCCTGTCACAACTTCCGATGCCACGAAGACTTCCGGTCCTTCGGCGACTAAAGACGCTCGGAACAGCCACCATGCAGAACGATATATCTTGAACTTTCCTTATTTGTTGAAAATGGCAGGCGTACGCCTCTTTGTGGCGATTTGGAT
Source organism: Ornithodoros turicata (assembly GCF_037126465.1). Classification (NCBI taxonomy): domain Eukaryota; kingdom Metazoa; phylum Arthropoda; class Arachnida; order Ixodida; family Argasidae; genus Ornithodoros; species Ornithodoros turicata. The sequence continues at coordinate 37,774,996 of NC_088202.1, read as the reverse complement.
TGCGTTTGGATAAAAAGGCGTATACGGCCCTCTCTGTCCTCAAATCAGAACCGATAACTGTATCAATCGGCTCAGTGGTTGGCGCACAGCGTGTTTGCTGCGAAACCGGATGTCGTTTTGGCAACAAACCAGAAGCAGTGCAGAAAGGCATGTATAGTGCTCCTTCTTTCTCCTTTTGTGGTTAGCGGTCGTCGTTTTTATTCGCTGTTTAATATATTTTTGTAGTTGTATCTCGAGAGGAGCGTCCGGAGTGTGACACACAGCAGCCAACAAGTCGCCTTGTCGCCACTCTGCAGCAGACGCTTCCATGAAGCCAATAAACGTGTTCAGATGCGCTGACATCACACATGCCAGAATAAGCTTGCAGAAAGGCAGCAAACAAGCCAGAAGAAGAAACTGGAAGAGTTCGTCGCTTCTGCGCGCATTCGTCGTAACTGATTTTATCAGGTTATGCGCTCTTCTTAAAGGAAATATTGTGCATGATAGTTTTCTGAATGTAATATGTTCATACGTCGTGGCAAAAAAAGTTCTTGTTCTATTGGCTCCAGATACGTCAACCGAGCGAAGAAGTTCAAAAAAAGTCCCCCCCCCCCCCCCGCTCCAAGAAGTCGCTGCGAGAAAATGCACCATACCTGTATTGATGCGCCGATAGTAGCGCTCTTTTCTCATTTTTTTCCTTTTTTCCCCCTCCCTGTTTGATGTCAAAAGCACACAAAACGTGCACTCGTCGTGCGGCGCAATGCATCACTGCACGCCTGAACCGTTAAACGTCGAAAACACCAGCTGCAGGTGGCATGTTACAGATTATTCACGTGTACCGCCGTCAGCCAAAGACGTTAACTAGCGCTCATCGTTTGTTTAGCCCGTCCCCAGCACTGAACCTTATATACATCGCTGTTCAATTTAGGCGTGAGATAAACAGGAGACGACATTCGACACGACCGCCTGAGTATAGTCTTCTATTTGTCTCACGCCATGAATTGCATACAGGGTGTCCCAGAAAACGTGTCATTGAATTATTCATTTATTTATTCATTCATACTGCAGACACAGTTGTGGGTCCTAGCAGGTGTGGACATTCTTATTCAGCCACGAACAAAAACCATTATAATATTCAATGAGGACAGCTTCCTCAGGCTGCCTGTTCCAATCCCCCGCTGTGTGTTGCAAAAATGAAAACTTGTGAGCGTCAATTTTTGATGGCTGTACTTCTAGAGACATGGCATGATTCAGTCTCCTGGGTCCTGTAACTCGCAGAGTTATAAAGTTTACAATGTCGCATTCAAGTTTATGATGAAGAAGCAAATACAAAAATTTTAGCCTTGACCTTCCACGACGCACAGCGAGGGTCTCAAGCTCACACTTACACAACAAATCATTAACAGAAATAGTCCTTCTGTAATCAGAAGAGATAAAGCGAACAGCCATTCGCTGTATCTTCTCTGACGCTGCAATATCATTTTTATTATACGCATCGCAAATCTGTGAGACGTATTCCAATATCGGCCTAACATATGTTTTATACGCAGCCAGCATAACCTCATATGAGGCATACCGGAGTTTCCGTCGCAAAAGCCATAGCTTCTTGGTAGCGCGATTGCAAATTTTCTCTATATGCGAACTCCATTTCAAACTTTAACTGTTGTTAAAGTTATACCCAAATAGTCTACTTGATTAACTTTCCGAATTTCACGATTATCTAGCATGTTTTTTTCTTTGTTATGCTCATGGAATACGTCTTACAGACATTAAGATGCATACTAAATTCATCACACCACTGCTTCACAGAACACAGGGACTCATTTAAAGCTATCTGATCTTGCACAGTATTAATTTCAGACCATAAGACGCAATCATCTGCAAATAGTCGAATCTTCACTGGAGGTAAAATTAGATCGGGTAAATCGTTAACATAGAGCAAAAACAAAATTGGTCCTAAAACACTTCTTTGTGGGACGCCAGAAGTAACACTCAAGGAGGAAGAAAATACTCCGTCCAAACTCACAAACTGGGCCCTACTTGAAAGATATGCTTGTATCCAGTTCAATAAACCTTCGGAGAAACCGTACTTATGAAGTTTTCCAAGAAGTTTGAGATGTGACACTTTATCAAAAGCCGTCGAGAGGTCGATAAATAAGGGGTCAGTCTGACGTAAATTATTTAAACATGCTGTAAAATCATAAGCCACCTCTAACAACAATGTTACAGTACTTTTGCCGCGCCAAAAGCCATGCTGACAAGAATTCAACAACGGATAGGTCTCCAAATAATTAACGATCTGCTTTGCTATGATATGTTCTAAAACATTAACACATGTGCATTAGAGAGTTGGGACGATAATTGTTAACATTAAGTAAGTCACCTTTTTTGGGTGTTGGAATAACCTTGGCTGTAAGCCAGTCAAGAGGAAGACAAGAATCTCTAAGCGATGTACTAAAAATTATATACAGATATTTTGCCAACCGTTCCGCATATCTGCGCATGAACATATTCGGTATCTTATCTAGTCCCGGGGATTTCCGAACATCAAGTTCAAGCAATAGATTCAAAATGCCCCCAATTGAGATATCTATATCATCCATCTGATATTTAACAGTACACTCAATGCGATTATCAACAGCAGGTACATCTTTAGAGAAGACTGACTGAAAATGCAAGTGAAAATGGGTGACAATCGTTTCCTTGTGAGTAGTGTGCACACCATTCACAAAGAGTGCTTTACGTTTTTGTTTTGCGAAAGGGGACGCCAGAATTTCCATGGATCACTAGAGAGCATATTATGCAATGTAATCGCATGAAAACGTTCTTTTGACGCTATTATCATTACCCTGATATTACATCTCAAATTCATTAAAGAGGAGCATTGTGTTTACGCTGCAAACGTCTTATACGACGTTTTAAATTAATTATATCACGTGTGATCCATGGATTCTGTCGCCCCCTTTTTATACATCTACTTGGGACGTAGTTCTCTATACGGTATTCTAAGATTTTTCGAAATTCCTTCCACATAACAGTCACGATTTGGAAACAAGCAAGCCCATCTAGCTTGAGCTCAAGAAGGTCCAAAATAGATTCGTCTGCTGCATATTTAAAATCCTTCACAACGCTATTTTTGTTTTCCGTACGGGGACATTTTTTTCCCAACTCACACTCCAGAAAAACAATTATAAATTACACAATTATAATTTTTTAAAAAACTACGCCACCTAGAATCATGCGTTCAACGGCATTTCTTCTAACTAGGCTTTTGCCACCTCCTGATGTGAATGTCATGTAACGTAAGTTTTACTATCTAAATTTTTGCGAACCAAACTCAGATATCTGCCAAGAAAAGGTCACTTTTTACACCACCAATGCGAGGAGTGTGCCGAATTTACTCAAATCCATGATAATTCACAGGGATATTGAGGAGCTATCCCATCGAAAAAAATAGCTGACCATCATGCTTTTCGGGGCACCAAGAGCATATGATGACTTTTTTACCGCAATCCCTGTCAGTCCCACGAAAGGAGGTGGCAAACCCAGCCCACAGAGTGATAGTGGAGAGAGATAGCACAGGCATGGCTTATCGCATCCGGCCACCACTGGGATCATGCCTTCCGTTTCCCAATTTCAGGAACTGTAAGTTTTTTTACTATCACTTTGTGGGCTGGGTTTGTGACCTCTTTTCGTCGGTCTGACAGCGATTGCACACAAAAAGTCATCAAGCGCTATGCTCTTGGTGCCCTGAACAGTATGATATTCGGCTATTTTTTCCGATGGGATAGCCCCTCAATATCCCTGTCAATTACCATGAATTTGAGTAAATTCGGCACGCTCTTCACTTTGGTGGGGCAAACGCACACACACACATAAAGATACGATGATGAGATGGGGCTGATGCCGGTGGTGGGGTAAAAAAGTAACCCTTAGTTGGTCACTCGAAACCGAAACTGTCCGCCTCTGTCAGACATATAGCACTTTTCGAGCCGTTTCGAGAAATAACTTCACGTTTCAGATACTTCGGGGCTCTTTAATTACTCTTACATCAGCTCCAGCCTACGGGGTGATCATTTAGACATAATTAAAGGTTACCGAGCTACAATGTTAGATACGTTTCACTCAGAAATATCTTTCTTTCGTCCAGTTCAATCAAAATGCTTTACTTTTCGAAAGCGCCACCTCTACATTCGTAACTCTGAAGAACATGACGTAATATAATTTTTCGAAGGTAACTAGCTTATTCATTAATAGAACCTTTAGGACATGTTTTGCTGACGACGATGGGGTGCGCAGGAACTCACTCACACACACACACACACACACATATTTTATCTCCCCAGATTTTTCTCGGTTTCTGTGAAGGCACTTCGTTGGCGCTGAACTTTCATTTTTGAACATAATGTATGCGGCTTCATCCCTGATCCCACCATTGCCGCAAATTACGTGTGACAGACAAAGCTAAGTTTGCTACAAATAATGAAGGACCGGAATATCGCCACAGAAATATGAAAAAAAAAAACATATCATGATGGTAAACTCACAGAGTGGCGCATACCTCTAGATTGAGCCCTTCACAGTTATCGCTATAAAACAGCAGCACTGACCTTTACATGTTACTGAAGGTATATGCGTAGACTCATTCGAACTGTGCAGGACGAATAGATTTCTTTTTCGTGTTAGCGACGCGAAGCGACTGTGGCTATCAACGGCGTACAGACGTGGACAGATAGAGAGAGGACAGCAGGAAGAACAAAGGGGACAGCAGGTTAGCATGCGTACCGGGCGGACTTCAGGGGGAACTGCGCCAACATTCGTCAGGAAAGTTTGCCGGAAAACCGAGGGAATACCTCAGACAGCACAGTCGCTGCCGGGATTCCAACCCACCTAACCTAGCCGCAACATGGAAAGCGATCGTCCTACCCACTATGCACGAGAGCTGGAAAGAATCAACGTGCTTCTACCATGATAGGTTGTGATCAATAACAACTCCAAGGAGTTTTGTGTGGTTTACCTTTTCGGAGGTTATGTCAAAAAATTGTACCTGCTCGTTTCCTGTAGATGGGAAGAAGATGGAAGAAATAAAATATATACGTCGTCTTACTGAAGTTGGCGATCAATTTGTTCGTTACTAGCAAAGGTGATAAATTCAGTATACGATAATGCCTTTATTGTGTATCCCACCTACAGATTTCCAGCAATAAATACGGTGGTGTCGTTTGCATAAAGAACTTTTCGCACGCGAGATGACGCGGAAGGTGACTTTTTCCTTGTAAAGCCATTACGTGTGTTTAACAGCAAGTGACACAGAAGCTTCGTTAACTGCCTTTACTACTGTGTTCTTGTGGGAGCCCAGGGTCACTCAAGCTGCCCCTTCACTTTTAGAAATGAACTTCACCACATAGCACGCTCCTAGCCAACCGACATCCCGTGTGATATCGTTATGTTCCCTGATTTGCTGGAAACGGGAGGCGCACGCCATTTTTGTGGCATTATGGCGTACGCCCCCTGTTTTCATCACGTTCACACAGCCATTCGGGATGATGGTCGGCTAGAAGCGTGCTATGTGGTGACGCTCTGTCTTTAGAGTGTTGATACTTTTCGTACTGTGGCTTTCCCACTATCTAAAAACAGAACTTCGCCGCATAGCACGCTGTGCGGCAACAATTGCCACGAAAGATAGGGTTATCGTTTGTGATTCGAAGAGAGAAGGGGCCGTACGCCTTTTTTTTTTTTGTGTGTGTATCTCCAAATAATTGCCTATGACGTTTTTCTGTCACTTTGAGTGAGGGCGTAGATATCGAGGTCAGCGTCGGCCTGTTGCCGATCACTTGCGGTTTGCAGCAGACGGCGGATGTGAAATAGTTAAATCTGTAGCGCGCGCTGCGATTTCTTTTGTGCTTCATCAGTAGTACGAGCGGATCATGTGGAGAACAGGCTTTAATATCGCAATTGCAATGCGCTTCCTAAAAACAATAATTGAAAAGTTGATTAAAATACCTCTGTTAATTGGTACCCTCATTGAGAAAAAATACGGGTCCCTATAGTAGCAGCCCCGTCGAGTAATTCAATGAGAAAAGTAAAACCGACCTAAGGCAACTCCCCGTTTCATGAAAATTTGTTGCAGATAAAACGAAACATCCTGTATACAGGGTGTTTCTAAAAACGTGTCATTCGTACTTTATAAAAAAACGGGGCGACGGAAAAATACGCGGTAAACGGCATTTGTGTGGCAACTGAATTTGCCACCTTGAAAAATTATTTTCATTTGATTTTAATTAAAATAAATTGAATTTCTTTAATTGAACTCCAAAATTTCCCAAGTCACCCTAACGTTTTTTTTACAGAATTAGAGAGCCCGTAGCGAACTTAGTCAGATCCACTAAGAAATCCGCTCGATATTGCAAATGGAACTGCCAAAAAAAAGTCCCGAAATTATGGCTTCAAAGTTTCGGGTATTCAACGGCGCACCAAATCAGACGCAAAGATTCGTGGAGAGGAGGACATGCTCCTGCCCCCATGAAAGATAGAAGGTCGAAAAAACACAGGGCGGGAAAAAAGAGGCGGAATCATTTTTGTTTGCCGCTTATCAACGTATATGCTGGAACGTGACCTGCCTTGTTATCTGCGCGTCTTGTGCTGCACGCCGGTTCGGCGACAAACTGTTCTAGCTTCATGGGGGCAGGAGTATGTCCTGCCCTCCGCGCATTTTTCCGACTGATTTGGTGCGCTGTTGAATACCCGAAACTCTGAAGCCTCAACTTCGGGACTTTTGTTGGGCCGTTCCATTTGCAATATCGAGCGGATTTCGTGGTGGATCTGACTAAGTTCGCTACGGGCTCTCAAATTCTGTAAAAAAAACGTTAGGTTGACTTGGGAAATTTTGAAGTTCAATTAAAGAAATTCAATTTATTTTAATTAAAATCAAATGAAAATATTTTTGCAAGATGGCAAATTCAGTTGCCACACAAGTGCCCTTTACCCCGTATTTTTCCGTCGCCCCGTTTTTTTATAAAGTCCGAATGACACGTTTTTTGAAACACCCTGTATATAGATCAACTTATAAACGAATCCTCCACGTGCAGCCACGGAGTTCCGGCTATTTTCTTTTTGCATACACATACAGGGTGTTTCAGGAAAATCCCCCGGCTGAATATTAGTGAACAGGTGGCGCCGTCAAAGAAATTTCTTTTTGGTAAAGATCCTTGGGACCAGCTCCCGTGGCATAGTGTTTAGGATGATCGCTTTCCACGCCGAGACTGCAAGGTGACACGGGTTCGAATCATGTCACCGGTTGTGTTGTCTGAGGCTTTCCCTGGGTTTTCCGAAGTCTTTCCAGACGATTGTCGGCACAGTTCCCCTTGAAGTCGGTGCAGTATGCATACTGTCCCCTCACTCCTTCCTCCTGTCCTCTCTCCATCTGCCACATATGTACGCAGCTCATAGCCAAAGTTGCTTCGCGGCGCTAACACGATATTTAAGAAAAAGATCCTTGGTACATCGGCCATGAACTGAGTAGTGAGCGGCTCATTTGCATACGCTCACTAATTAAATAAACATCCTAACTTTTACTTCGCACGCCTATACGGAAAGTCTGTTTTACGCATCGGGACCTTCAGCGAAAAATATTGCAAGAAAAAAAACGCGTCGACCTTTGGTGATTTTTCCGAGTAATTAATCGGTTTCGGTTTACATATTTCTTGCGCGGAACAGTGCACCAATACGCCCTTTGGATCAGCTTTCCGGCTGTCAATTTCGTGTTAATCCGCCTGGTTCACGCACGGGGGCGGAAGATTAGGAACGGCCGCAAGGGATGGTTTGGTATTCCTTCTGAAAGCGACTGGTAAACAGCGCTGGCGGTTCTGTCGTTCCGTAGGTGAGATAGCGTGCTCTTATCATGGATGATGACGAATTCGCCGTGAGCGCTGTGAACTAGTGGGATACTCTCGTAAAAATTAACTACCCCAAGCAGCACAATGTACTGAAAGTCGAGTGCAATAGGGGTGGACGGGTAGGTAGAAGGCCTTGAACAGACTCGTGAAACTGAAGTATTTTGATAAAACACATAGCGACCACCCCTATTGCACTCGACTCTCAGTACATTTTGCTGCTTGGGACACCACATAGCACGCTCCTCGCCAACCATCATTCCGAATGACAACGTTGTCGCTCCATTTGTTAAAAAGGGGAGACAGAGCTTGTTCTTCTTTTTTTTGTCTTTATGTACGGCATCATTGGTACAAAAAAAAGACACGCCTCCCATATTCATTGTTGTTCAGATTGTGCTATGTGGTGAAGTTCATTTTCAAGAGTGTTTTCAAGTATCTCCTCCGGTCTTGCGGCTGTTCCTTATCTTCCGTCACCCCCGTGTGCCAACCAGGCTGATGAACACGAAATTGACAGCCGGGTACCTGATCCAAAGAGCGCATTGCTGCACTGCTCGCCCAAGGAATATGTAAGCTGAAACCAATTAATTACTCGGAAAAAAAAACTAAGTGTCGATGCGGTTTTTTTTCTTAAAATATTTTTCGCTGAAGGTCCCGATATGCAAAAATAGAGGTTCCGTAAGCGCGCGAAATAAAATTTAAAAGTTAGGATGTTTATTTAATTAGTGAGCGTATGGAAACGAGCCGCTCACTGCTCAGTTGATGTCAGATGTCCGAAGGATCTTTATCAAAAAGAAATTTCTTCGATGACGCCAGCTGTTCACGAATTATTCAGCCGTGGGATTTTCGTGAAACACCCTGTATATGTATGTATATTTGCGTCGTCATCATCACACCGGGTGTTCAACCGAAATATTATCTTACGATCGTAAGTGTCTGTAACAGCCATTGTCATTTCACGAGCGCCTAACGTTCCTGCCTAACGACCCCGGGCATGACGCTAACGGAGTTGAGCGTGAACTAAACATTTTTTCCTGCTCGAGTAACTGTATATGAAGGGAACCGCCGCGATTTGTGTCATTTCGAAACACGAGCTGTTTCAGCGTTATGTTTCCTCAAAAATGTAAGAAACCCATTCTGCCCCCCCCCCCTTCTGCGGGCGCATTTGCAATACACCCACGGAGACGGACTCTTGCTACACGTTAGTACTCAGCTGGGCTTTATGCGCCGAGAGAATTGGGAATGTGCCCCCTTGAAGAAATGCTTTCTCGTCTCAGGAAAGCGACTTTTGTGAGCTCTCTCGGAATGACTGCGCGCCGTAGAGGATATACCTCGACACGCTGATGTCGACTCATGAAATAAATAAATGAAAAAGTCCCATTTGGGTATGGCACGTATAGCTACTGATGGCTTCATGTTAACTTTATATAACAGGCACATGACACCAATTTATTCCCACCACATCGCTCGCTCTCTCTCTCCTTCGTCGACGACATCATTTTAATGTTGCACCTGAACGTGTACTTCCACGGAAACTACTCTCCCTACCAGCTCGTTATAACCCGCATCATGTGGCGTACTTAGTTCAGAAAATTTTGAAACTAACGGGCACTAGCTCCAGTGGCTATGATTATCACCTTGCACGCGGAGACAGAGAGGTGAACCCGGTTCTGCTTTTGTTTGCTTGATAGCTTTTGGGAATAGCAAGCCTACACCGTGGCTAACCTTTTCCTTCTCTTTTTTGTTTATTTTGCATTAAACATATCCCCCTCCACCCAGGTCGAATCCCGGCACTGACTGCGCTGTCCTCGGAGACAGCGAGATACGGTGGACATAGACCAGGTTCTACGTTCGAGCGGGATTTAATTTAATTTAATTCATTAAATACAAAGAGCATCATGAGGACCATTGCAGGGTAATAAGTACAGGGCGCTAACGGTATTTCTGAGCTGGATCAGTAGGGAAGACCTGAGAGAGTTATCACAGTTTTTACTTCTGACCTTACTGTGACGAAAATACGTCGTCAGGCTGATGAAACCAACGCTGGATTTCAGTGCGATCTTTTGGCTACACAGCGCACATATTAAACTAAAGCTGGCTTTCAAAAACAGTTTATCGAAGACATTTCCGCGGAGCTTGCCGAGTGTGACAATACTCTCAGAAAAAAAGGTGGAGGAGTTACACCTTCTAGGAGGTAATAGTTGTCGTGTTGTGCCTAAAAGGTTGCAAAGTTCTGCCTGCTACCTTACACTCTGCCACGAATGATAGGGTTACCACTTCTGATTCGGTGAGCGAGGGGGGCGTACGCCTTCTTGTAGCAATTTGGATATATGATAATTGCTTTGACCACCCTTTTACACCCTTTATCAGACGCTATGTATTGGCCTAGGTAGTAACTATAGAAGTTACCACCTTTTCACACCCTTTTTTCTTAGAGTGTAGTAGCGGGGCAGCTACATTTTCTCATGATCTTTACTGTGGTGGTGTACCCAATGGAATACCATTGGAAGTGCATATGGAAAACATACTACGCGCGCACAGAAGAACCTAGGGAAGGCATAGCACGATTGTCTCACAGGGCATCATCGACGACAACGGAGCCGGTAGCTGTACAGCTAGCCATGACTTACCTTGCCACGCTCGAGCTGCCTGCGCAATGGATAGTGTACTGCGACTCCAAAGCCGGCCTTGAAGCTATCTCATCGTTCTTGGAAAAAGGCCGTACGGCGTCAACAGTACGAGACCTCCTGTTAGTGTATCGCAAGTGCACAGACATCGGTCCCGACGTCATTCTTCAGTGCATACCTGGCCATATTGGCATAAGTGGTAACGAGAAGGCGGATGAAATGGCGAACATCGCACACCTGTCATCGACAGAACATCTAGTCACGTTTTCTAAGCAGGAAATCAAATCTCTCCTAAAATCTATGACTGATGACATCCGCAGGACAAAATGGCACCAAGCCGACAGGCGTCCGTCACTGCTGCGCTCGCTAGACCCGGAGCTGAATTTTACCATACCTCCAAAAACGCCCAGACACATAGAAACTCTCCTGCATCGTCTACGCCTGAATGTGCCCTATGGCCGCCAGTTTTTTCATAAAGTGGGCAAGGTGGACTCGCCCAACTGTTTACTGTGCGGGACAGTGGAAAACACTGAACATATCATCATGCATTGTCCAAAACATGCTGCACAAAGAGGCATCTTGAGGCAGACCCTTGGCCATCTCGACAGTAGGGGCTTCAGCATAGGGAAAGTCTTAGGCGTATGGGACGCTAAGCACAGGGACGCGGCCTTCAATGCACTAGTCAATTTCATTGTGAAATCTGGACTAGAAACCCTATACTAGACGGTGCGTGGACATTACTATGATCCTTGATGTGAACGGCGCGCTCGGTCCTGCGTGGTCGCGGCCGAGACGCTCGCCCCGGTGAACTTTTGCGGTGCGCTCGCACCTTCTGTGGTGCGATCGTACCGTTTCCTTTTTTTGGGGTGGCAGAATTCGCTTGGGCGAATTTAACCCCCCTTGTTATTTTTCCAACAACCAACCCAACGAACCTGTTATCTTAAGCCTTCCGTTTTATATTTCCACGTCTGTCCTAGCTGTACAGGCTTAATGTAAGCTAGCCATTACTGGGTGGTAGACCGGCAATGTAAAATATGAAAAGCGGCACTAAATTAGTACACGATCTCTAATATGTACTAAAAAAGCTACTGAAACACTTTCTCGCGGATATAGTTTGCGCTGTCAGTTGCTCACGTTGAAGCACGTGAAAACTTGCCCCACCTCATATCGGACACCTGACCCCCTACGACACCCGCGATCACTTTACCTCTGCTGTGGACTTAGGTGTGGGACGTATTCCGCTGAAAATCCATGAAAAGATTTCCAAAAGTTGAATAAACATTATAAACGCGTGCGTACTGTAGAGCTTTAGTGTGTGCCTGAACTTTCTGAAGGCAGCGGACCCTCACTGTTGGTTGTAGTGCAGGAAACAGTCGAACCAGACGTCTGAGCCTGCCCCCACCGAAATTTGAAAATTGCGCGTCAAAACAAGTCTTGTGCTGTGTGCACCTTTCCATACCTTCTATGACAATGAAAGTTTCTTGAGTTAGTGGTTGCTCGTGCCGCTAACAAACAGCGGGAAAACGGCTCCGGCTCAGCTTTGTTTCCTCTAAGCACTCAGTGTGAAAACTGACCCGTGTGACAACTCCCCACGGTCTCCGCTAGCATATCTCAGCAATCACCGGGTACTTGTCAGTAACAATGTTTTACAGCGAGAGCTGTATATGCGGAGTTAAGCTGTATATGCGGAGTTAAGCATCGGATAGCGAACGTCCACCGGTTGTCCCACGTACCCTGGCACGGTGAGTCACAGAGGAAGCGCGCTGCGTGTCATGCGACGTTCGGTATCACGTGACGTGTTGTATAATGCTGGTGGCGGGAGTGGAAAGCACGAGACGTCAGTCCATTCGCCAGGATGGCTCCACCAAGGAAGGTTCTTAGTGAAGGTTCTTGTCTTGTGTTCTTGCAATATAGACCACTTTCTGTTTACAAACATGTGGCGTCCCGAGAAGACCGGTTCGAGGTTATATTTTGCTCTGGTTGGCAAGAAGCGGGAATAACACGTCTACTGATAGGCTGAAAAGGCTGATAAGGTTGATAGGTGCCCACCAGCATGCTTTGCGCGGCGGCGAAACGTAATCGATGACGTAGGAGTGCAAGTGGTCTATAAACTTGTTCAAAAAATATTATAAAGATTCCTAAACATCTAAACGGGGTTCGAGTTGCAATGCATTTGTAAGAGATAATTTCGAAATATGAATATATTATATGGAAATACTTAACTCTCAAAAACATAGAAAGAGTCGTGTGCCCACAATGCGTAGCGCCACAGCTGTCGCTGTATTTCAACTGCAAGTACCAAACGTTCGCGTAGCTGCTCGGACTTGTCTTATTGCAACTCTCGGATAATGTATAGATGACATTCTCGGCTAAACATAAACAAGCCCCGCTGCAACATCCTGTGCCAGGAAGACTTCCGGTCCTTCCGCGACTTAGGACGTTCGGAACCAGCAGTCATGCAGAATTATACCTGTCACTTTCCTGATTTGTTGAAAACGGGAGGCGTACGCCTTTTTTGTGGTAATTTGAATTGCCACAAAAAGGCGTATACGACCCTCTCTCTCCTCAAATCAGAAGCGATAGCTATCAATCGGCACAGTCGTTGGAGCAGAGCGTGTTTGCTGTGAAACTGGATGTCGCTTCGGCACCAAACTGGAAGCGGTGAAAACAGCATGTATATTGATATTTTAAAACGGGCACTAAGGTGTAGAAATTTCCGCTCCCGCCGGAATGAAACATGTCGTTACCTCGGCAGCACTTCGAAAGGAACGGGTTTCGTCCGTTGCCTCGTTCGTGATTTAAGCGGGGAAGGAACCGTCATTTGCGCTTCCCTGTATTTCCTCCATCTCATAAAGCGCGGCCTCCATTGGTATCCTTAAACGATGAAAAATGGAAGTCACTGAAAAGCAGAGTTGTACGTAACGCGTTACTACTAATTGCGTTACTAGTAATCAAATACTGTTTTCAGTAATTTTTAACGTAATCAGTTAATTTTGTGAGCAAGTAATTTTCCAAGTAATCTGATTACAATTTTCGGTAATCAATTACTGAGTAATCGATTACTTTTTTAACCTTCTGTCAACAATGGCAACCCTTTTCAGTAAGCCAGTCTGTTCTTCTGTTCCACCACGAGTTCGACTGAAGCAATGACACAGAGGTCACTGTGACGGCGAGGAGGAGGAGGAGGAGGAATGTCGTTGGGAGGAACCCGAGAGGTCTGCCTGCCTGATTAGGCGGCATGTTTCTCGGGAAGGGAAAGGTGGTGGGGAGGAGGAGAGGAAAGGGTGAAGTGGAAGACCGAGCGGAATCCGCTCGGGGGGAGGATAGCTGCGTCCATGGGCCGACTTCAGGGGAACTGTGCCGGCATACGCCTATTACACATCTGAGGGGAACCCAGGAAAAACCCCAGACGGCACAGCCGGCCCGCGGATTCGAACCGCGGACCTCCCAGTCTCCAAGCGCACGCGTTACCGCTGCGCCACCGGAGCTGGTCACTGTGACGGCCGTCTCTAGTCCACACGTATTCCATGCACACCACAGTAATATGATAATCCCTTACAACCGCGACCTGGAGAAACAGTAAAATAGGTGACTGTATTGATAAATTGTGCGACCTGTTTCGACGCCTATACGAACGTCCATGTTGTGTACATATAGATGTAAATGTGTATATAAATCTGTAATACACGCGTGTATGTGTTTTGTATCTTGTTTTCAAATGTATTTGTGAATTTCACGTATCATATATGTTGGTGTCTCATTAGAATTTGAAGTTGGTGTGTCATTAGAATTTGCAACAAGAGCTGCATGGTTGCATTCACTGCAGGCTTGTTGGCTTTAGTATGGCCCAAAATATAAAAGTAACGCGTTACATTTGTAATCAGTAACGTATTACATTTCTAATTAAGTAATTTGTAACGGTAAAGAATTACTCTTCGTGCTGTAGTAACAGTAATTGTAATTAATTACTTTTTTCGAGTAACGTGTACAACTGTGCAGTGAAGAGTCACCACCACCACCACTGAAAAGGATGGCCAGCTGTAGGACTCCTCAGCCAGGCTAATAACATCAATTTCTCATATCTTTAAACGATGTCCCGCGTCTTAAGAAGCAGGAAGAGTGAAAGCGCTATCTGCGGTGTCTTTACACTCTAAAAACTGAACTTCACCGCATGGCACGCTCTGCGCCAACCATTGCCTCGAATGATAGGCTTATCGCTTCTGATTCGAGGAGAGAGGGAGGCGTACGCCTTTTTGTGTCAATTGACATGTATCTAAATTGACACAAAGAGGCGTACATCCTCCCTGTCTCTTCGAATCAGAAGCGAAAAAACCTATCATTCGTGGCAATGGTTTCCGCCGAGCGTGCTATGCGGTGAAGTTTTTTAGATGCGGTTTTTAGAGTGTAAGGCATAAATCAGGAACGAAGCGACATGTTGACCCCGTTGCTTTTGCATGTCAAAGTAAGAGCATCTCTCGTTCCTGGGGGATAACTTTTTGTCCTTTAGAGACCTTTTAATGGCGGCACCAATTATCTATCGTTTAAGAATGTTCTTTTACTTGTGACCACAACACAATGACGCTAAAGTGTCTATGGGTGTTACATAAACTGTCGTGGCATGTTCGAATAATGTCCTCGTATCACGCATCCGAACCTGATTGATATGAATGGATACCGCGAGGATATCCTCCCGATATCTTTGCGATATCGGCAAAGTGATATTGATGGTTGTGGTTGGCTGGATACCCTGGGCGACAAAATAATACCCCAAGGATGTCAATGGCGGACAGGTACGCGAGCTTTGCGGGCGTACGTCGAGCAGCATGCCGCGAAAAATGGCAGTTTTACCCACTGGAAGGTTTTCGTTGTTCAGTTGGGTACACTGGTGCGAACGTGAACGTTACACACGTGCCCGGACTCCTGGCGAGTCCAATTTCAACGCCTGAGCAGGAAACCGCTAAGAGCAGCCTCCATTTTTTCTTTTCTATTTTTGCTTCTGACGGGACATGCCATACGACATAGCTTTGATATACGAATATACGAAAGCAGACATATACCTTGTCTGTCTCTCCATTTTTTTTTCCTTATTTTGCGGTCGCCCCCCAGCTACCATTACTTGCCGACATGCCGTTATAAGAAATGACAGACGACCAGCAGTTTAAGGTGAATCGTTTATTCGCCGAGGAAGGAATATGACGCAAATATTACGAAAGACTACGAAGGTTAGAGAAACTCCTTGTGGCTACATCAGTTCTATATTTTAATTCTCAATAGCATTCTGAAGCGTGACGTCCCACTCACACAATACTGTCCATGCGCCAGAAACGCAGCTTTTAAAGCACAGTCTCACGATATCAAGCAGAGTATGCGTTCTACTTGGATTATCTGTTGTTCAGCTTTTCTTCGTCAAAGCCTTCTTTTCGCTCCAATATCGAACGTATTGCATGCGCTTTGCAGAAGCTCGTATTCATCAGCTCTGTTGGTCATTTGTTCGCTGCCAATTCAGCAACTGAATGAACTTCCCCAGAATTACACTTTACTGGACGGAATACCGTAAGGCAAATTTACTGCGTTTCCCTTTGGCATCACTACTGCATGCGTATGTGAGTGCAACGCTCACCCATCCTAACGTCGTGACGCGCCCTTCGTAAAAATTCGTATCTACTGCCGGCAATCCGTCACTCTCACAAACAAGTCCACAGACAGCACAAGGGGATTAAATGGAAGGAAGCGACAGAAGAAGTAAATAAACTGATTTCTTTATAACGAGATTTCTCAACAACTTTCACAATCAATCACCGCTTCTGCAGCGGAATGATTATGCCGAAGGTTTTTGTGAGGAAGATTTTTCTGCAGAGCAGGGCACACGACTGAATGTTTTCAGGCGGCTGTCATGCCAAGGAGAGCACTCATGTGCTACAGCTAGGATTCCGGGTTTTCGAGCAGCATTTTCGGGCATATTTGGAGAGTGCTCTTCGAAGTTTATTATTTTCCGTGAATTCGTAATTTTTCGTCGTTTGTTTTTACAACTGTGTTAATATAGGCCGCTCTAGCGAGTCGTTTCCGCCCGAACGAAACAATCGAGTCTACTGATTTGAAAAGCTTAGGAGAAAAGAGCTGTACGCGAGCTGACGTTTGGCAAACCGGAAGAATCGTTCCTCCCCAAATATATTGCGGATATATCTGGGCGGCAACCACTGGAACGCGGTGGTTCGCATGTTTTTCTCCGTAGACATGGCATATCGCAGAATACAAGTTTACGACTTTCTCGCTGCGGAAGACTCGAGCTGGAGCGAATTTCGTGACCACGATGTTGTCAACGTGTTTTCAGGCAAACTACGTGTTTCAGGCTTTGGCTACTCGATCTCGCGGTAATGAACCAGGATAATGTACAAAAGTAGATTCACATTAAAAAGGATTACATCATCCATGTGCAAGCCTCTCTCCATAGCACGGGGAACGACGGGAGATGAGGCACTTTGCATAGCTGTACATAGCAAGGAGCCATAGCCATAGCCTTGGATAACTCAAACAAAAATTTTCACCTGGAGCACATGTTCTGGCGCTACAAGTAACCGCGGAAATCTGTGGATTGCTCCATTGAACACGTCGTTGCATCCACAAACTTCCTGCAGACGATATACATACATTGCCCACAACCGTAAACACCTTCTGGCCAGTTTCACTTGCGTTCCGCTTGCACAGGCCCCGACAAAAGTTTACGGAACACTGGAGTGGTGTATATAGTCCTCTGAGCGACACGTCTGTTGTACACAGGAGCACATAGACTTACAAACAGGTGACCGGGTACGCGACGCACCTCTCAGTAAGTGTGTCCACTCCCGTTCGCCGCTAGGGTGTCGCTGAGATCAAGAAATACGTCGCTCTGGTGTTCCGTAAACTTTTGTCGGGATCTGCACAAAACAAACATCTGCTGTTTTGCTTCGAGGGGTCAATCGGTCCTTGGCAGCGGAATGGAACGAAACAACTGAGAGAGAGTGGGTCGTCCGGACGAAACCGCCCTCCCCATGACTCGTCTCGGCGATTCGTAATGCGCATGCGCGACACTAGAATGGATTGTTTCGTCCTAGCGATAAAGACTCGTTAAAATTCTCTATTTAGTACAAGTATTACTAGATCAACTAAGTATTTTAGAAATTGAGGAGGCAATAATCATGCCGATGACTAGCGCCACCGCTAGCTTCCAAATGCGGCGCTGGGAAGGGGTGCGTATGTCATGGTCATTGTAATCTAGTAGGTCGTGGGTAGTTCTAGGAGTTCACCCTCATTGCGAGGACACTTCGCGCACTGTTAGGCAAAAGAAAGGGTCAAGAGCGAGAGCTACCCTTTCTTGTCTCGGGGGCTACCAGCAACAAGGAAACCACAATGGGAGCCAACCTCGACACAAACGGAAACTAACCCAGCCAACCAGTCATCAGGGCACGGCATTGCTTGCCGATCGGCTCTCGGCTACTAGAACCCCCCAAAAGCGGAGCTTACCGAACAAATTCCGAAATGCTTTACCTTTTACCGGCGTGTGGTTTTCAAATATTCTCGAACAATTCGGAAGACCTGGAATCCCAGCTATAGCGCAAGGCTTATTACGGCTTATGTCACATCCACTCAGTGCCGTAGATGGGTGGTACTACACTGTGATTCCAAAGCTGCCCTACGATGTATTGCCCATATGGGTCTTCGTGGGTCCGTGGCTTCGGTAGTTACATCCATCCTCCAGGAAATGAGCCGTCTATGGACGAGTAGTGGGTCACGAAGTATCCCAGCAGTGGATTCCGGAACATTGTGGCATCCACGGGAATGAAGAATCGGACAAGGCTGCTGCAGCGGCGTATGGGTCCCGATCAATGGTATCTATTATCCACTCCAAAGGGGATAGAAGAAGCTATCTTGCCGACATGGTAAAGCCTCTGTCCCATCTGCAATGGTGTCATCTTCAGCATATGTTGTTGTTGTTGGTGGTGGTGTCGAGATGTCCCGTCAAGGACCCTCTTTTTTCGTTTTTTCCTTCCCCCTTTTTTTCCCTTTTTTTTCGGAATAGCACGCCGGCTCTTTGCCAGGCTAACCTTTCATTTCTTTTTTCTTAATAAACATATCCCCCCCCTCTCATGATGTCTCATCAAGGAGAGATTTATCCGTCAACTTGCCCAACCGGCTGCCTCGCACCTTTTCGTCCATTGTACAGAGGATCCGCCTCGGTGTCGCCTTTAGCCCACTCTTTAAGCATAGGATTGGTCGACCTCTCACCATGTTATGTTCCAAGTGTACCGTGCTAGCAGACAGCCAGCACGTGATCGTGGACTGTGTCCTCTTCATGGGGGGGGGGGGGGTACATTTATTAGACGAAAAGGAAAAAAAAACGGGGGCAAGGTCAGCCAAACGAGACGTCGGCTTGTCCTCCTCAGGGCTCAACAAGAAATGTTGCAAAATCGACTGAAGCAAAGTCGCTGCCGCTCCGTTCACTTTGGCGACGGTCCTTGAGCCCTGCACCGACATCCTGCAACGCCGTGCCCTGTATATTTTCTGCAAGATAACGGTCTCCTTTATGTCCTTTAACCCTGATGTGCGGCCTTGCTATACCGTCTCTCCCCCCTCATCCCGTCATTATTATTTTACATCTCATGTAGTCACGTCGGCGTTGGGGTAGTGCGCCGCAACCCAGGTGGCGAATTTTCTCATTCATAATCATCAGTATATTTGTTATTGTTATTACGAAGAAAAAGGAGGTTTGAGTTTGCTGAACGAGAGTAAATGACTACAGGTTTTCCCGTTCATTTTAATCCATTGGTCACTCAATTTAATCCAAGCGCTACCCAATTTAATCCAGTGGTGAACCAAATTAATCCAGACACCAACCAATTTAATCCAAGCGCTACCCAATTTAATCCATTTGTGTACGACCCTGTATTCAGTCATATCATGACAGCAACTTTCATGATTTCCCTAATGTATCATGTATGACTACTGATTCAACAACTCCTGGATTTTGCAGTGTCATGCCGTGTTTTATGACTCCCTTTTATCATTATGACATTTCATGACTATTTTCATGACATGTGCCATGAATCTATTTTATGGGATTACCGCTGCTTCACACAGTGTCCCTCAGTGGTCTGTGACTACAGAGGGTCATTATGACGTTTCATGACTATTTTCATGATATGTGCCATGAATCGATTTTATGGGACTACCGTTGCTTCAAACAGTGTCTTACAGTGGTTTGTGACTACCGAAGGTCATTGTGACATTTCATGATTATTTTCATGATATGTGCCATGAATCGATTTTTTGTGACTACCGACGGTCATTTTGACGTTTCATGACTATTTTCATGATATGTGCCATGAATCGATTTTATGGGACTACCGCTGCTTCAAACAGTGTCTTACAGTGGTTTGTGACTACCGACGGTCATTGTGACGTTTCATGACTATTTCCATGATATGTGCAATGAATCGATTTTATGGGACTACCGCTGCTTCAAACAGTGTCTTACAGTGGTTTGTGACTACCGACGCTCATTTTGACGTTTCATGACTATTTTCATGATATGTGCCATGAATCGATTTTATGGGACTACCGCTGCTTCAAACAGTGTCTTACAGTGGTTTGTGACTACCGACGGTCATTGTGACGTTTCATGACTATTTCCATGATATGTGCCATGAATCGATTTTATGGGACTACCGCTGCTTCAAACAGTGTCTTACAGTGGTTTGTGACTACCAACGGTCATTGTGACATTTCGTAACTATTTTCATGATATGTGCCATGAATCCATTTTATGGGACTACCGCTGCTTCAAACAGTGTCATGCGGTGTTTTATGACTGCTTTCTGGCATTATGCCATTCCATTACTATTTTCATGATATGTGCCATGAATCGATTTTATGGGACTACCGCTGCTTCAAACAGTGTCATGCGGTGTTTTATGACTGCTTTCTGTCATTACGACATTTCATGACTATTTTCATGATATGTGCCATGAATCGATTTTATGGGCTACCGCTGCTTCAAACAGTGTCTTACAGTGTTTTGTGACTACCGACGGTCATTATGACGTTTTATGACTATTTTCATGATATGTGCCATGAATCGATTTTATGGGACTACCGTTGCTTCAAACAGTGTCTTACATTGGTTTGTGACTACCGACGGTCATTGTGACATTTCGTGACTATTTTCATGATATGTGCCATAATTCGGTTTTATGGGACTACTGCTGCTTCAAATAGTATCATACAGTGTTCTATAACTGCTGACGGTCATTACGACGTTTCATGACTATTTTCATGACATGTGCCGTGAATCGATTTTATGGGACTGCCGCTACTTCAAGCGGTGTCATACAGTGGTTTGTGACCACCGACGCTCATTATGACTTTCAATTACTATTTTTACAATACGTGCCATGAACCTATGTTAGGGGATACGCTGCTTCACCAGGTGTCGTACAGTGTTTTGTCACTACTGACGGTCATTATAACATTTCATGAGGACTTTCGTGATACGTGCCCTGAATCAATTTGTGGCACTTCAAACACTGTCATATTCACATTATCTGACTATTTTCATGATACGGGTCATGACTCGACTTTATGCAGATACCTTAGCTTCCCGCAGTGTCATGCAGTTTTAGGAATACCGATGGTCACTAAGGTATTCGTAGATAGTCATAAAACATTGTATAACACGATGTGAAGCAGCTGAGTTGCATCGAGTCGGTCACGATAGATATCATGTAAGTATCATGGAATGTCATAATGAGCGTCAGGAATCATAAAACTATGTTACACTGTCTGACGCAGCGGTAGTCGCACAACACGTTGGTACGGTCAATATTGGGATACGCAGCCGGTATGCGGAGTCGTTATCAGGTGTGATAGGCTAGAGCTTGTTCTGAACAATGCTACGAGGTTCATTTTTAATATACGTGATCGCACAGTAAGTATGTCCGAGATTAAAAGGCGGTATACAATTTCGTTATGGGCAGTGAGACCTAAATAGCTAGGCTTGTTCTTATATATAAATTATATAATTCTGGTTGATATGTTACCCCTGCTCATTTTTGCTCTCGTGGTGTAGAGCATCCTTACAAGATAGAATCAAAATAAGGTTACACAGACACACATAAATACTCCACACTGGTAGCTAGTTATTAGCGAATGGAATGACTTGCCAGCAGACGTTGTCGCACTGTCAGATCTTGGTAGCTTTCAGATAGCACTTGAGAAAATATTCTTTTGATTGTAACACACGGATTTGTCTAAAAATTTCTGTTTTCTGTTCCTTCTTCTCCCCTACGTAACGCCTTTACGTAAAGGGTCTTTAAGAAAATTAAATAAAATAATGTCAGTTCATGCCACATATAATGGAAATGTCCGTGTACGTCATAATGGCCGTCTGTTGCCACTAAAACACTCGTGACACTGTATGAAGCAACGGTAGTTGAAGCCGAGTCATGACCTAAATCATGAAAATAGTCATGGAATGTATTAAATACCATTGGTAGTTAGAAAGCACTATGACGCTGCTTAAAGCAGTGGTGGTCCCATAAAATTGATTCATGGTCATATCATGAAAACAGTCATGAAATGTAATAATGACAGCGAGAAGTCATAAAACACTGTATGACAATTTGAAACAGTGACAGTCCCATAAAATCGATTCATGACACATATCATAAAAATAGTCATTAAACGTCATAATAACCAACGGTGGTCATAAAACACTCCATGACACTGTTTCAAACACTGGTAGTCCTATAAAATTGATTCATAGAACATGTCACGAAAATAGTCATAGAATAGTCGTAAAACACTGTATGACACTCTTTGAAGCAGCGGTAGTTAGAAAAAATCGATTCATAAAACATTTCATGAAATAGTCATGAAATATCACAATGACCATCGGTAGTCATAAACACTGTATGACACTGTTCGAAGCAGCAGTAGTCCCATAAAATCGATTCATAAAACATATCATGAAAATAGTCGTGAAATATCATAATGACTATCAGTAGTCATAAAACACTATATGACTGTTTGAAGCAAGGGTGGTCACACAAAAATTTATTCATGGCACATACCATGGCATATTCATGGAATGTCATAATGACTGTCGGTGGTCATAAAACACTGCGTGACACCGTTTGGAGTAGTGGTAGTCCCATAAAATTGATTCATGGCACATATCATGACAATACTCATATAATGTCGTACCGACCGTCGTTAGTCGTAAAACACCGCATGACACTGTTTGAAGCAGCGGTAGTCCCATAAAATCGATTCACGGCAGATATCATGAAAATAGTCATGAAATGTCACAATGACCGTCGGTAGTCACAAACCACTGTAAGACACTGTTTGAAGCACCGGTAGTCCCATGAAATCGATTCACGGCACATATCATGAAAATATACCAGCGGCATGGCCGAGTGGGCTAATGCGTCCGCTCGTTGGTGGTAACCAAGGTCGTGCTGTAGACTGGGAGGTGGTGGGTTCGAACCCTACCGTCGGCTGTGCTGTCTGAGGTTTTTCCTGGGTTTTCCCAAGACTTTCCAGACGAATGTCGGCACAGTTCCCCCTGAAGTCGGCCCAGGACGCATACTAATCCCCCTGTCCCCCACTCCTTCCTGCTGTCCTCTCTCCGTCTGTCCACATCTGTACGCCGCTCATAGCCACAGTTGCTTCGCGGCGCTAACACGCAATCAAAAAATAACATGAAAATAGTCATCAAATGTCATAATGACAGAAAGCAGTCATAAAACACCGCATGACACTGTTTGAAGCAGCGGTAGTCCCATAAAATGGATTCATGGCACATATCATGAAAATAGTCACGAAATGTCATAATGACCGTCGGAAGTCACAAACCACTGTAAGACGCTGTATGAAGCAGCGGTAGTCCCATGAAGTCAATTCATGGCACATATCATGAAAATAGTCATGAAATGTCACAATGATCGTCGGTAGTCACAAACCACTGTAAGACACTGTTTGAAGCAACGGTAGTCCCATAAAATCGATTCATGGGACATATCATGAAAATAGTCATGAAACGTCATAATGACCGTCGGCAGTCACAAACCACTGTAAGACACTATTTGAAGCAGCGGTAGTCCCATAAAATCGATTTATGGCACATATCATGGAAATAGTCATGAAATGTCACAATGACCCTCGGCAGTCACAAACCATCGTAAGACACTATTTGAAGCAGCGGTAGTCCCAAAAAATCGATTCATGGCACATATCATGAAAATAGCATGAAACGTCATAATGACCGTCGGCAGTCACAAACCACTGTAAGACACTATTTGAAGCAGCGGTATTCCCATAAAATCGATTCATGGCACATATCATGAAAATAGTCATGAAATGTCACAATGACCCTCGGTAGTCACAGACCACCGTAAGACACTGTTTGAAGCAGCGCAAGTCCCATTAAATCGATTCATGGCACATGTCATCAAAATAGTCATGAAATGTCATAATGACAAAAGGCAGTCATAAAACAGGGCATGACACTGCAAAATCCAGGGGTGGTTGAATCAGTTGTCATGGATGAACTCATGATACATTGGCGAAATCATTAAAGTCACGGTCATGACATGACTGAATACACAGTCGTACACAATTGGATTAAATTGGGTAGCGCTTGGATTAAATTGAGTGACCAATGGATTAAAATGAGCGGGAAAACCTGTAGTATGCTGACAAATAGTAAAAGGTTTCACCCATTTCATAATAATGGCAAGCCTACCTCTATCTGGCTGACCTTTCCCTTTTTTCTTTACTAAACCTTGATATCCCCCCATTTCATAATCATTCATTCTTGCATCCCATCATCATCTCCACCAATCTCTAGTGTGCTGCGCTCTTAACCACCCTCTGGCAGTACAAGTAAGCTAGAGTAGCCGGCTCCGCTCCCGTGTGGAGCAATGATCTCCATAATATTTTTAATCCTACTCAAATACAAAATACAGTCCAGTAAAAAATAGGGTAAAAGATAATGAAAGGCTACACGGAAGATCATCGCATCCTAGAAACGTAATGCGATTTCAGTGAAGACCTGCCATGAATTCTCCCAGATCTCGGCCAATCGCGTCATTAGCTACGATTATAGCCGCTAGACAAGTAAAGTAGATACCGAAAGCTAGTTCCAGCTCGGGACCCATTTGCTGTTGCTGTGAGACGATCCCTTACCATGGCTTAGACGAACGATAAGGATACTTGGGTTAAATTGAGATATTAGGGAGATTTAGTAGGTCGGAAGAGGCCCAAATGGAACAATGCACTGAAAGTGTGAGTGCATAGGGACGAACGAGGGCAGCTCTGTGTACCGGACGTAACTAAAAATACACCTGCCAGCCACCCTCATGTACGTGAACTTTCAGCACATTGTGCTCCTTGGAACTAGCGAAAAAGATACTATAGCGAAAAAGATAATATAAAGAAGCGTCAAACGTAACGATCAGCAGCGTGATGTCGATCACTTTGAGGAATCAAGCGGTCGGCTTATGATGTTTTCGGATACGTCATTGTGAACACGTTCCGATCTACCCAAACTCGCCATTACGTTTGGAATAATTTTCTTCCACGGAGAATGAGTGTTACCAGCCCTCCCTATGGCTGCTTCTCGCAGTCGGCGCAGGCCGAAAGGGGGGGGGGGATCTATTGATTAAGACAATGAAAAAAAAAAGAGAGAGGAAAGGTCAGCCAGGCAAAGAGCCAGTAGGCATGAACCACAAGTTTATCATTACCCGTGATGAGAAGGGCAATCAATGAGAAAATGCGCCGGCCATTGCAGAAATAATCACATGCGTTTATCGCCGGCAATGGGATGGATAGTATCGCCTCTGGCGATGTAACACGCCACCCATTATCACCAAAATGAAGGTATAGTAATAAAAATGTACTATAATAGTAACAAAATTTGGGGACACGACACCTTGTCGACATTACCTAAAGACATCTTCTATCTGCTACAGGTTCTGCTGTTATCACTACCGCTCCATTCTGCGGCATCTTCGAACAGACAAACGCTTCCCGACCTAGAAGAATGGATTACGCCGAACCTACAGCCGCTCGACATTCTGCACTCTTATACGAAATCAAGTGTGCTACCATCAGTCACAGGCACGAGCTGTAGGGGTTTCCTTCCCTTGTCATCCTTTCATGTGAACCCTTTTGGAATGGGGTAGGGTCCTGCACTCAACGCAGGGAAACATCCCACATCATCATCATCCATTCATCTATGTTGTTGTTGTTGTTGTTGTTGTTCAGGCACAAACCCTGTCAAGCAACCTTGGAGTACTACGTCAATGGAGCAGCTATTTAAGCCTCACTCACAACCAGTTCATTGGGGACTCGACACCGTGTCGACATTACCTAAAGACAGGTTCTATCTGCTACAGGTTTTGCTGTTATCACTACCACTCCATTCTGCGGCATCTTCGAACAGACAAACGCTTCCCGACCTAGAAGAATGGATTACGCCGAACCTACAGCCGCTCGACATTCTGCACTCTTGTACCTCACTCACAACCAGTTCATCGGGGACACGACACCGTGTCGACATTACCTAAAGACATGTTCTATCTGCTACAGTTAGTTATCTACCAAACTGCTTATTTTATTACTCAGATAACCGCTGCCTTGTACGTGTGTCGTGTCCCCGAGATCACTTGCGTAATTGTATTGTGCTTTTGGTTAACCAATGAAGGTGGTTCATCTGCTATGCTATAAATCTTAACCTCATTCTGATTTGTAGTGGAGACATTGAAACAAACCCAGGACCCAATAATCAACGCTAGATTAAAACACGACGTACCTCCGCGGATGAACAAGCACAAAATATTATGGAGTTTCTTGAACGCCTTGACGCTGGGCAAAAAAAAATGTTAACCGAACTCAAAGCTGTCCAGTCCAAACAAATAGACGTGGAAAATAAAGTTGATGCCTTGGCTACAAGAATAACAAATCTGGAAGTAGACTTAAGCAGGATAAACAAACTCCAAGACCAGGTTGATAAGATGGAAGAAAGATTTCACGAACATCAAAGGGCATATCGGTGACGCTGAGATGCGTAGCGACCATCTAGAAAATCGAATGCGAAGATGTAACCTTCTATTCCACGGGATTGGCGATACGGCTACAGAATCTTGGACTGAGTCTGAACCTAAGGTTATAACATTTTGTAAAGACTGCCTGGGTGTAGACTCATGCAATATCCAACGGGCTCACAGAGTAGGTCGAATAGGTGAAAAGCCCCGCCCAATTATTGTTAACTTCACCGAGTTCAAGATAAAAGACCATCTGCTCTCGCTTGCTTACAAATTGAAGGACACTAACTATGCACTTCGTCAGGATTATTCCCCAGGAGTGCGTGCTGAACGTAGAAAACGTGTAGAGCTCGCAAAAAACCAAGGGAGAGCTTTTAAGTTGCGGTACAATAACCTTCACCTGAACAATAAGATATATATCTACGATACCGCAACTCAAACCATAAAGGAAAGACCTACACACTCGAAACCCGATGCGACGCCTAATGTATACTCTAATAATGTCAATGCTCGTCCAAGTGTTACGGACTGACATATCCCTATGCTATCTGAAAAATCTAAAGTGACGTTTCTTGTGACTAACTTTCGCAGTCTTCTGTGTAAGCAAGACGAATTACAAAGACTAATAC
Organism: Ornithodoros turicata; assembly: GCF_037126465.1. NCBI lineage: Eukaryota > Metazoa > Arthropoda > Arachnida > Ixodida > Argasidae > Ornithodoros > Ornithodoros turicata. The sequence goes on along the minus strand of NC_088202.1, from coordinate 37,747,790 downwards.
AAGACACCTGCCCTCATGTTATCTTGGGAACTGAAACCTGGTTGCACCCAGATATCAACAACAGTGAGATTCCACTAACCAACGCGTTTACGATTCATCGAAAGGACAGATGTTTATCGAGGGTAGGGGGCGTTACCGTCGGTGTAGACAAGAGCATTGTTTCCCATGAGATTTCCATTGATACAGTTCTGGAACTTTTGTGTGTGCGACTGCACACTTTCCCAAGTACCGTTGTCTGCGTATGCTATGGGGCCCCAGGGTATACCGACATTTTGTCTGTAGGCTGCAACTTTGTTTAAACCAAATCGTGGAATCTTATCCGAACAGTAATTTAGTTATCGGTGACGATTTTAACCTTCCTTCGATAAACTCACTGTCGACAGTGGTTCCAGAAACACCCACATGTGTACTGATTTTATAGACCTTTGCGTTTTCCATGGCTTATCTCAGTTGATAACGCTTCCTACACGTGGAAACGCTTTGTTGGATTTATTTCTTGTGTCTGACGAAATTACTTCCTCACCACCGGTTTATATTAGAGGATCAAGCGATCATGACGTTGTGCTTATCGATACAAATATCCAATTTATGAAAAGGACTAAACGCAGTACCAAAATCTGGGATTATAAGAAGGCAAATACAGCGCAAATCGACTTGTACCTTTCAACCTTCATCAATAACTTTTTGAATACACGTCACGACTACTCCATCAATGATAACTGGATAAGGGATGCCCTTCTCACAGTGCGCGAACGTTTCGTTCCTTGCATCACAGTACGAAAAACGCAGTCTTCCCCATGGTTCAATCGCTCTTTGCGAAGACTAGATAATAAAAAGAAAAGACTCTTTCGCAAGGCCAAAAGAAAAAATACTGCGGAGACATGGATGGCCTATTATGAGTGTCGTAAGCTATATAAAAAAGAAGTGAAGATGAGGAAAACTAGCTGCTTCAAGGACGATTTACGACATATCTTAAAAACAAACCCAAAACAAGCCTGGAAAATAATTAATCCGAAAGTGGGCGGGAAAACTCCCGTTATCATAAAAGATAATGGGGAAACTTGCACAGCGACGAGGAGGCAGCTGGTAAATTCAGCCGCTTCTTTTCCTCTGTATTCACTGAAGAAAGTTCCCCTCCCCCCTTGACGTTTCAAGTACTGCAAGAGATGCCTCCAGTAATTATCAATCCATTGGGCATAACAACATTAATAGATAAGCTACCTAACACATGCTCAGCCGGGCCAGATGGCATCGATAGCAAAATTCTAAAGTTAACGGTCCAGTACTTCAGCCTCCTCCTGAGTTGCCTTTATCAAGATTCTCTATGTGAAGGTGAATTACCCTTCGACTGGCTGCAAGCCAATATTATACCCATCGGTAAAAGCGGAATTCCTAGCTCAGTGGACAATTACCGCCCGATCTCGCTGACATCAATCCCATGCAAAATTCTAGAGCATATACTGGTTTCTCATATAATGGACCATCTTGATGCTAACGGTATTCTCTTCAAAAACCAACATGGCTTTCGAAAGCATTTCTCGTGCGAGAAACAACTATTTGAATTAGTGACCGATCTTCACAATTGCCTGCATTCAAATGGTCAAACTGACGCCTTATTTATTGATTTTAAAAAAGGCTTTTGATAAGGTGCCCCATCAACGACTCCTTCTAAAGACTGCTAACTACAAGCTACATCCCCAAGTTCTAAAATGGTTGTGTGCTTTCCTTCAAAATAGATATCAATCGGTTATCATGGATGGTAAAACGTCTCCACACAGTTTGGTGAAGTCCGGAGTCCCTCAAGGCTCTGTGTTGGGTCCTATCCTGTTTTTGATGTACATTAACGATTTACCTGACTCTGTTCAATCAACAATCAGGTTGTATGCAGACGATTGTATTATTTACCGAAGTATCGAATCAGTAAGGGATTGCGAGATTCTTCAATCTAACCTGGATAGTCTTTACCTCTGGTGTTCTAAATGGCTTATGGAAATCAATGACGATAAATCTAAATGCATGACAGTCACTTCTCTGACAGTCCCATATATGTATACATACACAACTCCGCATTCTTCACTGCAAAGAACCTCTGCGTATAGATATCTCGGTGTCACTATAACAAGCGACCTCACCTGGACCTCACATATAAACTCCATCGTGACTGAAGCAAATAAATCATTAGGCTTTATTAAGCGTCACCTGGCCTCACCTGAAACGAAGTCTCTTGCTTACACAACCTTAGTCCGACCACAGCTGGAATATGCCTCTACAATCTGGAACCCATCCCAACATCTCTTAATCGATAAAGTAGAATCTGTACAGAACAGAGCAGCGCGGTTTATTGTTCGTGATTATCATCCTTTTTCCAGCGTCTCAGCCATTAAAGCAAAACTCTCTCTTACTCCTTTGATTACCAGACGAAAGGTATCAGGCATGGCGTTCTTTCATAAGTTATATTACGGTCACCCCCTTCCCCACCCCAGTTACTGTCAACCCCCTCACAAGTTATTTCCACGACTTGATCACCCGTACAAAGTACTTGCTCCACCTACGCGAACCAAAAAATTCCTCTACTCTCCACACCAGCTGATGGTATCAAACTGGAATGACCTTCCTGCCCACATAGCAAAAGACCGAAATATATCGTCATTTATTTCCAATTGCTATGATCATTTTCAAAACGAATGAATTTCGATGTGTTGACTAAACGAATTTTGTGCATTTTTGTGTACATCGTTTTTGGTGTTTGTCTTGTTACAAAACTTCCCCCCTTCATGTAATTCCCTTCACGAGGGTCTTTAAAGTAAATAAATGAAATGAAATGAAAAATTTGAGTATAATAGTAAGAAAAGAAATTGTTGTTGCTGTTTAATCACAACAGTGTCTCCCACAGGAATTTTTTCTTTTTTTCTGTTGACTGATTAGGGACACCTGCACCAAACAATATCATGGTTTGATCATGGTTTGCAAAAACTTCCTAGTAAAAACAATAGATACGTTGTGAACAGATGTTAATGACTGGAATGCAGTACAACACGACAATGTGGTCGCTCTTGAATCGGACATTCCAGACAGTCCTTGGATGTCAAATGAAAGTTGCATCGGACAACAAGATATGTCCCGTTGTTCTTATCCAAAGTTTGTGATCAAAGTTGCGTTGTTTCCTAGCTAAACCAGGGAAACGAACAACAACTTAGCACGTGGTCTCAGTTTTAGGTCGACGACAGTGTCTGTCTGCAGGAAAACTTTGCACAAGTTGTAGCGATGTGGAACACAGAGTCGGAGGCTCCCGCTTTGACGGTTTATTGTCACAGGTAATTTAAAGTTCAATTATAGAGTTTTGTTATAATTTGTTATCTTGTTATTATAAACATAGTCCAGTTATTCAGTTAAATTTTATTGCTTACAGCTAATTAGCATGGTCAGTCTCGTTTGTCGACATTTAATGCATACGTACAATATGATAGGCGTATTTAGTTTACGAGCCAACACTTATTTATACCTCGCTAAGAATTTCGAGGGTGGCAATTAATTAATTATCTGCCTTGCAGCTGTATTCTGCTGTTGCGTTGCTCGACAGTCGGATTTTAAAATGCCACAGAATTGACTGGTAACATACGAAGCGAGACACGGTCCGCAGAAAGAGATTCGTATTGTCCATAACTCCATATTGTCGGCATTGTCGCGGAGATATTCACAAAGGACAGGACACAACTGTTTACAATGATCGCGAATGTACAAAAGGGATCCAGTGTCTTCCGTGCGGAATAGAGCATGACCCCATGCTCGCTTTTAGGGCTTCATAGGACTCTATAGGCTTTACAAGTGGGGTAGCGTTGCAGTAATTGAGAAGGATATCGATCTTTTATCTCACGCGGGCCGTAGCAGTGAATAACGGCGCACTCGACCGTAATGGTGCACATTTCACTGGTCTTTCTCAATTCATTTTACGCGTCTTTTTTCAGCAGTTTATTCAAATTCCTATGTGGTGTGAAAGCAGGTAATTATTTTCACTCACCCGCATGTCGGCATCGTTTTTCAAGTTACCGTCAGATTCCCGAATATTCTCTCTCTCTCTTCGCAGCTCCTCCCCGTTGAGACTCTAATTGATTTCGAGCGCCACAGCCTCGACGCGAACTCCATTCCACGAACGCTTTACGATTTCCACGGCGAAGCGAAGCTATATTACGGACTGGCCCTCCTATATGTCGCGTAGTCGAGGGAAACAAACAAGAACGAATCAAGGGGGTCAGCCACGCGACTCTCTCGATATTTTGCAGACGCCATAAGTTGCGTGCACAGGCACAGTGTGGGTATCGTTCACAAATCTTCGAATCTGTCATTAGGATATGTATCGCTAATATCAACACAGCTATACCGTTCAAGTAATATACAAGCTCCCGTGGCATAGAGGTTAGAATGATCGCTTTCCACGCCGAGACTGGGAGGTGACACGGGTTCTATTCGTGGCAACAGCTGTGCTGCCTGAGGTTTTACCAAGGTTTTCCGAAGACTTTCCAGACGAATATCGATACAGTTCTCCCTGGAGTCGACCCAGGACGCCTACTATACCCCCTTGTGCCCCACTCCTTCCGTGTAATAACCGTAATAATATAGGTGCACATCATTAGGGAGTTTTAGCGAATTGTGTTCTCTCGAACGGTTCAGGAACTGGTTTTGTCGCTGTCCAACCAGATGACTCTATTCTGAATAATATTAATAAGTCAGAGTACATTTGTAGTAGATTGCGTTCTGAGTCAGTCCCTCTCCTGACTGGTTCCCCGCGAAACCGTTCACGAACGGTTCACGAACGGTTTCGCAGAGGGCCGATGAGAAGAGGGAATGACTCAGAATTGAATCCTCTGATTGGGCACGTGAAAAGCCGTTCGCGAACCGTTTGAGTGAAAACGATTCGCTAAAACTCCCGTTTGAATACTCCAGGAGTAAACAGTGTTCACATATCTATTTGAAAGACTCGCAGCTGAACGCATCAAATAAACGGACGCTTGAAATATCACCGAGCATTCTCATGCAGAGTTTGTCCTGCACGCGAGAAATCTTGCTCTGAATGCGATATTGCATTCCAAGCAGTTCGCTTCTCGTGGCGCGCTCTGTAGGCGTATAGTGTGTGTCGTATATTTCGATTCTCGTCCGTGTGTTTCACTAAGCCATCCTATACGCCGTTGAAATCTAATAGGCGGAATCCCTAGTAATATCTGCAAAGGATACATGCAGTAGGCAATATGTGCGCATCTTCTGTGTGAGAAAACAGAAAAGTTCACTCAAAACGCTGATAAATATATACCTCGAATTTGAACTACATCACACGATGATGGTGATGATAATTGGAAAACATATGGGTAAAAGGAGGGGATCGGTATTGAAGGCACGCACTACTTTTCGTGCACCTAGGCACTCTTGATAGACAAACGGCATCAACGGAACGAGATGCGAAGCGAAATCACTTCAGCAGTTCATGCTCCGCAAGGTTGAGTATATATCCTCATCTTTATCTTTATTGTTATCTTTCCTTCTCCTTTTTTTTTTCTGCCTATAAACCCCCTCCCCTATTTTTCGACACTTGCGTATGGTTGCAGATTTCGCATGCCTACGTATGTTTCCAGGGGATTTTGTCAATTCTATGAGAAACTCTTGTCTGTTTTATGATCTTCACAGGAGCAACGAACACTCCAGTAGAACATAATAAATTCAGGGAATGAAGTATTTTTTGGAATAAAACTTTAATATTTACAAGCTTTCGTGCCGAACTTGCACTTCATCAGGTGAAGACAAACAGCGCACAGCAGAACCGGGCTATTATAGCCTCACATATGTGTATATTACCTGCCTCTTTACCATAATGAGGCGTGTAAACTAGACGCCTAAAGTTATCGCGTAGAGGCGCTATCACCTCACGCACGAAAATGTGACTGGCCTTTTAGAGGACCGACCTTGTATATACTGTAGCAGACGAGAGGGCCGATGGTGCCGACTGCTATGTGTACTGCATGCCGATGCAATGCATTTCCGATATCCCGGCGCCGTGCGAATGCTCCAGCCTCCACATAAGACAAAACATGGCTCAACAGAAGACGTGGCTTCTTTGCATCTTTTTCTTTTTGTGTGCGTGTGGTGGTGGTGGTGGTGGTAGTGGGGGGGATGTAAGCAGTAGCAGAACACATTCGGGTGATAAGTCTAATTTCTCCTGTTTTTCTTACAAGCAAACAAACGCAACATAAGTTCTGCTCCGTGTGCAACTTTTTCTTTCTGTTTTTTTCTTCCCCTAGAATATTCCATCGGTATGTCACTCGTGTGAATACACGATGACAAGATGAATTTAGCATTCGTGTTTGTTGTAAATTCTATTTGGCTTGGCCTCATAGTCCCGTGTTCAATGTTACGCTGAGAAGCGAATAACAGGACATCTCGAGGCTTGAATCGCCTATACGTGTATGACACTACATGTCTAACCGTTACCAACCTTCAGTACTGTAGAGACGTAACACTGAAAAAAAAAAGAAAAGAAAAACATATCATGCAATTCATTCCAAAAAGATAGTCAGCGCTGTTTCCGCTGAGCACGCCTTTCTGATAATCATTTTCTTTGGACAAGGTAGGAATTAGTTGCCGAGGAATACAAATACTCCCTGTCGGTGCACGCATTTAGCACACATTTACCGCGCTGGACTGCCTCAAATCATAAAGGGGTAGAAAATCGAGCGAACCAGTAAGGAAATGTGAACGGTATTACCTCAGGACGAGAGCCGCCGATATTTCCAACAGAGACTGTTGTTCCCCTGGGCACCGCCCTCACCATTAGCATGGGATTTATAGAGTTGCAGATGACGTATACGGGTTCATGTGTATTTTGGGGCAACAGCCCAAAGGTGTAGAAAAGGTCCATTCAGTGTTTTACAACACAGGTGAACATAGCCAGTAAGCCGCTGTGTTATAGTGTCGAAGGAGATTACGGGAATGAAGGCCAGAAGAGCAGGTTGCGAACGTTCCAAAAGATAAGGAGGTTAACGGTATATATTTTTTATTTATTTATTTATTTATTGTTTTTCACCCTACTGGGTGAAGGGACCGAGGTAAAAAAGCCTTCAGGCTTAACGAGCACCTGGGCAGCCCCAGCACCAGCGGCTACATATACATTCGTATACACTTCACTACATGTACATTCAATGCACAACACATTATATAGACAAATAAGTGCACATGTGTAGTTCTTTAGGCAGGTCTACTCTTTTGTTTACAGGGCAAAAAACGAGGAAGAAAGAACGAAAAAGAACAGGAGAGAAAGTCGACACTTAAATATATGATAAAGGGAACGCAGGTTTGGTGATGAGATGGTGATGATATATATATATATATAGGGGGAAAAAGACACCAGAGACTGAAATAGGGAGTTGGAGAAGGCTATTTATTAAACTGGCATTAAAACTAAGGGCCTGGGGAAGTCTACGTTTCGGCGAAGGCTCCGCCTTCGTCGGGACTAAGACGAAAATCTATGTACAGGGTCTTTTACAAAAGTGTCATCACAGCCGGTACAATTCCACTGCGAGGCGGTCGTGAGTGAGTCAAGTTCTGGAAGGTTCCTGGGTAATCGGCCGGTGTCATTAAGTGTTATGTTTGTCCTGACGAAGGCAGTGCCACTGTCGAAACGTTGACCCCTTGCCCATTTTACTTTTTAACGTCTCCTTACATAATAAATTAGTGTTTGTAACTTCCGTAAAACCTGCTACCGCGTCTTTCTCTGCAACTTCTATATCTATATGACATATATTTGTAACTACACCATTGTGCCATGCAAAAAAAACAACAAAAAAAAAGTAGGGAAGTAGGAGCCATGCAAAGCATAATAGTGTTAATAGACGATATAAGAGCAAGAAATAGTAGCGTGGAGATGTCTGGAGGTATTTTGTTTGTGTATTGTTTCTACAGAGTTCCTTGTGACTTGTTATTGCCGAACGGGTGAAAAGCGTTGAATTTATGAGATAAGACTCCCTGTCACACCAGTCGTGCGTGGATCTGAACCTGTTTCTAGTATGTGTATAGTTTAATGTTTGCAAAATTGTGACCACGAACGTTAAAGTGTTCGGCAACGGCTCGCTGCCTAAAACCATATCAGATAACCGCAGACAATTTTGGAAGATAGTAAATCCTCATTCAGCTTCACAAATTCAGTTGGCAGATTCTCGTGCGGCAACGCTGTGGCAGAAAGTGGTTGTGTAGACATTTTAAACACCGTCTTGTCTTCAGCATTCGCAGACGACGCTAGCGGTGACGTTACACTATGGTTGTCTGGTCAACTCTGAACTTGTCTGGTGAATTCCGAGTCAATTTTTTTCAGTCCCAAGGATTTCGGGATTTTCGCGGAAAAATTACATGCATTTCCATGACGACTGACATAAAGACGAGAAAGCGCGCATAAACAGCCTTTGAGTAGAACAACAACAACAATAAACGGAGAAGTGATGATGACATGGGATGTTTCCCCATGGTAGCCAAGGGACCCTACCCCACTCCACGGCGGTTACTATGAGGGGATGAGAAACTCAACTGAGTAGTATACATTTCGTGTAGTAGACATCATTTTTGAACTAGTAGACATATTGTGCGTGTGTGTCTCCGTAGTGCTCTGTCTTGATAATAACACTTGATATATAATTGATATCAGCGATGTCATAATCTGATTATTTAGTCTGTATATTATTAATTAATATCCCAGAGTATTGGACCCGGGTCTCGTTCCCCTGTTGCACCCCGGGTGTGCCCTTTGGATATCCGGAAGGAATAGCCCTTCGCCTTTCGAACTCTTTTTTAGACGCATTTTAGACGCATGCGTATTACGATAATACTAGAACTTAGTGCGCGGGACGCCTAAGAACGGATTCTTGTCTGGGACGCATCTTTAAAGGGTGCATCACGGTTAACACTCACACACCGTGCGGTGGTTGATATGTGGCCTGGAGGATATACTGATTCAAAATAGGCGACGACATTTCAAAAATTTTACTTTCTTTGTCGAAAAATCATAGTCCAAAAATGGGCCCTGTGCAAAAATCGACGAAATTCCCATAGGCGCAATACATTAAAATTCATTTGACCTGGGTGCAATAGATATACATTCTGCTACTGCCATTCTTGTTTCCAGGAGTTCTTTACATGTTGTTCTTACTTCTTAGACGATGACATCCTAAAAATGTTATTCAGTTTTGGTGTTAATTGGCATAAACGCAATTTCTCATTGTATTCCTGTCCTGTAAGGTCGCTTCCCGCAAAGAAGCTCGGTATAGCGGTGGAGCGTGCCGACGGGAGGGTAACTGCGAATTCTGCGAATGGTCCACAAAATGTTCGTCTATAACTTAATACGTGCCATCCTGTTTTGATATCTGACGCTTCTTATAGAAAAACTGACGAGGTCCGCTTTACCAAGCCCCTTTTTATAAGACGCTTATAGTTTTATTTGCAGTCGTCACGTCGCGCCAATCGATTCATTTTACAATGGCATGAAAGACGCAACCAAGCTCCGACTTACCAAACTGAGTAAAAAGTATCAAAATCTGGTAATCGATAGGAAGTGAAATGCCCCCGGCGGATTAATCTAAGAGAGCGGAACTCCAGGTAGTTTCGGTTGCCAAGTGAGTGGTCACGCTGTATCGAAGGAGATACGCGTATGGAGACCTTTTGCAGCAGGCCCCTAAAGTTCCATAAAAGGCGCCCAGTATTTTGCCACAAGTCGCGCACTTAGCGTCCAACCATATAGTGGTGAACGAACTCGTGAGGTGGTGCGACAAAATGTCACCTTCATCATATTCGCCACATTGCGAGGGCGGCAGCCATGTGTGGGATGTAAACATCGCTTCCAGCACCGTGTGTCGGAGATTTCCGGCGCACGTCAAAAGAACCCCAGGTGGTCCAAATTATCCACAGTCCTACCCTGCGGCACGTGCAACATTTCACCACACTGCGCAGACAAGCCTTACGTTTGGTGGTGGTGGTGCTGGTTAAAGAGCTCGCAGTTGTCGGCCTCACAAAGGTGGGCAACGTCACGACTGACGCCCTGGGGGATTGTGCGTCCTGGGCCGACTTCTAAGGGAACTGAGTAACATCACAGTACCATTACCATTACCCAATCGCACGGCTGCAATGCCGCGGTCTCTGAGGTCAGCGGAGTGTGTGTTTCTCGTTAGTATGACAATTCGCCCTATGACCAAAATCTGCGGGAACGGTGGTGGTCATATTAACGAGGGTTCACTCATAGCCTGCGATCGTCGTGACGTTGCCCGCGGCGAGCGCGGCCAACTGCTGCGAGCAATTCCGTCGCCACCACCACCCCGGGACATTCCCTAAAGCGAAGATCGCGTCTTTTCCTGTGGTTTCGGTTTGGTCTCATGTGCATTGCAAAATTTGGTGAGGATATCTAATATATGCAGAAAACGTATGTAGCCGAAATGAGAAACACGACCGTTCCGTTGCAAATCCAAACTGTTTATTATACCACGTGCGCCTCGTCTCCATACCGCTTTCTTCGTTTCTAAATTCGAAATCTTCCCCTGCGGCCCGGTGCCACACCTTCGAATAAGTACAACCGTTGTGCTGGGGGGTATCGTTATCGAAAGAAAGAAAAAAAATATAAGAATGGAAGGGCGGTCTGCCTGCCGAGACGGGCGGCGTTGTGCCGGTACTCGAACATTGGATCGGTCAGAGAGCTGCACCGCAAAATACCGGGAGATACATATTCACTGTTGGTTATTTTAGTTTACAATACTGGGAGCCCGTGGGGCCCAAGCGGGAGTGCATACAGATTTGCAATTTGCAGGGAGTGTACATAGCCACGCTCATGTATAACATATTTGTACAAGAAGAGATGCTGTTTAAATTAGCCGTCGACCAGAAGGCATAGAATATATATACATTTTTTTGCGTGTTAGCGCCGCGAAGCAACTGTGGCTATGAGCGGCGTACAGATGTGGACAGATTGAGAGAGGACAGCAGGAAGGAGTGGGGGACAGGGGGATTAGTATGCGTCCTGGGCCGACTTCAGGGGGAACTGTGCCGACATTCGTCTGGAAAGTCTTCGGAAAACGGAGGGAAAACCTCAGACAGCACAGCCGGCGGTAGGATTCGAACCCACCACCTCCCAGTCTTCAGCGCGACCTTGGTTACCACCAACGAGCGGACGCCAAGGCATATAATAGCCGCTGAGAAGGCACCGTCAGAGTCAAATGCTTCAGGTGGTAAATTGTTCCATTCTTCAGTCGTTTGAGGGAGAAGGAAAATTTAAGCAGGGTAGTATGAGCAAATATGGGCGTTAGTGCATAGCCATGAGTGTGTCTAGATCTCCTCGAACTTAGTGCTCATATGTAATTAGAGCGAATAAGCGTAGTTTGTTTGAATAAACAGAACACATGAATCTTATTCTTTCCTGTTTGCGACGCTCCTGCAACAATGGAAGGTTCGCAGTAACAGTTCAGTCATTGAGGTGAATCTACCATACAGGTATATTCCAGGGCGGGGCGAATGACAGATTTGTATGCCATCAGTTTAAATTCGGCGTTTGCTTTGTTGAGGTAGCTTCGAAGAAAGCCGAGCTTTTGACGAGCAAGTGAACATACATGGTGTTTATTTTTATTCTTCACATAATTTTTATAAAAAAACCCTATGAGAGCAGCAAATATGTCGTTTTGCAGTGAAGTTCTACGGCCAGGCGGACATCCTCTCGAAGAAACCATGTAAGTAGAAGAGGACTAATTACCTAAAATTCTTTAATTAACTATTTAATTAGGAGATGAATTAGGGCAATTAGGGCAAAAACGAGATAGTAGAATGAGTGACTATCCTCGTTGAAGCTATTCCCTATCTAATATATCGTAAAACGCGCACGTACGTTAAAATATGCTTCCCAAATTTTGGATTGCAAATGATCCGAAACCTAAGCCGGGAACGCAGGGAGCACAACGCTCGTTTTCACGTCAGAGGGCAACGTGCTTTAGAGTGACCGAGATGATTAGAGTAGGTGCCGATGTGCTGGTCAGATATACCGCTTTTCGGGTCAGATAAGCTTCGAGGCTTATCTGGCCCGGAAAGCGGTAGAGCGGAAGAGGCCTGCGATAGAGGCATCTTTTAGCCGAAATGAGAAACCTGGTGGTTCCCTTGCAAATCCAAACTGTTTATCATTCGAACCCGTGTCTCACATCCCGCACAGCGGTCTGTGCGGCAGTTTTGACGTTCCTGAGCAACACGGGTCTCATGAACAGCCTGTGTACTCAAGTAGTGTCATCTCATTCTTCAGTGCCCCACTCTCACCCTCAACGCATTAACTTCGTCTTTTTTTTTTAAGTCACCTGTAATCTATCCTTTCTCATTCTTCTTTCACCGTTTGTTAGGTATCCTTTATTTCATAATTATTTTATTTTCCTTTTATTTATTTTATTCTTCTTTCGTTAATTTTTCTTGTTTCGTTTGCAGAATAGCAAGCTGACGTTCCGTTTGGCTGACCTTTCCTCCCTTCTTTTGTTCTTTGTTCAAATAAATATATCCCCGCATGGCTCACGTGCGCCTCGTCCCCATACCGCTTTCTTCATCGCTTTCCTCATTTCCAAATTCAACAACGTATTTAATCTTTTCAGAATATGTACAAAAAAAAGTGACCGCTAATGACCCGACCCTAATTCTGGTGTCTCACATTTCCCCGAAGCATCGAGGTTGATAAGTTAATTAACGAATTCAATGTAATTTAGTCATCTAGTGGTTCAATTGCCCTCGCTGACAGAGTGTTCGCCTGACCGCATAACCGATCTGCCAAACCGGAATCTGTGCATGCACTCACAGCTCTCTATATTAAACGTACGAAACGAATAGAAATTTGCTGTACCGACAATAGCTGACTCGTCAGAAAATACCGTTCGATCTCGCCTGTGTTTTGTCCATCCTAAATAAGACGACGTGAGCGCTCTGGGCCTTGTCGTGCTGAAGGATGGGGACCTTAATAAACCATCAGCACAATGATGTCGCATAAATTGCGTACGTATTCCAATTAAATGACAAAGAAAAGTAGCACGGTGAATTCCTGCATTCGTTATTTTTTTTTATTCTGTCGCATACAATAATATTTCTGTGCACGAGAAAAGAAATTTTACAACTGCTTCCGCACACTGCGCGGATCAATCTGTAAGGTTCGCGGTCGCCAAGCAACCTGCACAGACTGCAGAAAAGTAGAACCTCTATCCCGTATTTGCCGGTTCCCAATCAACCTTAACTGCAGTGGTTTTTCTCATCACACATCTGCCAGATATAGGCTCCATAGCTTGCGGTTGGTCGTTCCATCGACAAGTAACAGTCTCCACTAGTGTTCCTCTTCGTACCACGCCGCTGTTACCATGACAACAAAGGAGCTTTGTACGCTTCTGCATTTTTCATAGAAAAATGTTTTTGTCTCTCAATGTTATGAGCTCCCAAAACACTACGAAAATGCGCGCGCACTCTTTACGTGGGTGGATAGTCACTTGGAGAAAACCTTTCTCTTGGAACACTATATATAACCATAATTACATGCCCGCACCAGATGGCAGACCATGACGCGAGGTTGCAATCAAACGAAAGTATTTAACCTTCCTTATTTCCGATTACGCGGGGGAACCAGCGTTGGCTTCTCATGAAAGAACGCCTTAAACCTACTGATAAGCTGTCGAGCGAAATATGTTTCTAACTGCACGACGCACGTCGGACGTCATCCGTTATGTAATCAACGTTCTGAAGATGTCGGTGCCCTTTCACGGCGTGTTAGCTCCTCAGTGTATCCGATGTAGGTAAGTGGCTTGATAAGTAAACCTGCTTATATGGAAGAAAGATTCATTTTATTCATTCATTTAGTGCCCCTTTATTACAAATATGTAAGAGAGCAAAGAAAGAAAATCTGCGAGAATATAGAAATACGTCCTTCATTGTGCGAATCCTTTCTTGTCCTATCGAATATGTGATCATCGATCATCCCTTTTTCGTTCGGGGTAGAGACGCGAATCTTTTTCACGTTCTCGATTTCAGTATGGAGGCAGAATGTTGCGTACAATCCGAATGGCGCACACTATATGAGCTCCAGTGGGATATGGCCATCAGTGGGGTTCGGAATCCCTGGATTTCGGGATTTCTAGATGTGGATCCCGGGATTTCGGGATCCGAATCCTAGCCATGTGTGCGAACGAACGTCGGCGAAAGAAATGAAGAAAACGTGTTCACTTGAGCACGGTATGGAGAGGAGATTGCACCAGGTTTGCCACTCGGCTCGTTATTTGACCTTCGCATCGCCTGCCGCTTAAAAGGCAGTACTATTGCTACCCCACGGAGGAATTTGGAATGGGTAAAACTCCGTTGGTAAAATTGAAAGGATACAAAACTGGGTGCTAAGATTGATATTTTCTGCGTAGAATAAGCAAGTATCAGTAACAGAATAACATGTAAAACGGAACTAGATAGATTAGAAAAACGTAGAAAGATCGGCAGGTTAAAAATGTTTTATAAGATTTATAACGGTCACTCGGGTACAGATGCAATAATATTACCTGACACGTAAATTACAGGGAATATCATTGAGGTCAGACCATCAGTGCACCTTAAAACCCTTCCAGAGTATAGAATAAATTTATTTATTCTAAATAATAATATTTCGTAAAAACAATGGAAGATTGGAAAGGCCAACCTGCTAATTTATTTGTTACTGGACATGATGTTCCTTGCCTTTTAAGAGCGCTAGAAGACGTGATACGAACCTGGGCGATATGTGATATTTTGCACGGTGACTGTGAGCATCGTGACCGAGCAGGCGACACCATGCTTTTAGCTTTGATTTCGTTTGTCCTTCCTGATTGCTTTGCACGCACAGCGGTTCCATTACCGGAAGCAGCAACGGCAACGAAATTCAAAGGCTATATACTATCAGAAGTGCGAGTCGAAAATATTATAGTAATCAAATATCTAAACAGCAATAAAATTACCCCCGCTACCTTTCCCTGGACAGAAGACGTGATATGGGCTTAGTGTTGCTCTGCTTTCACAAAACCAGTATTAGTAGAATTGACTGGGACTGAATGTTCTGAATATTGTTCTGAATTGACTGGGACTGACTGGGAATAATCGCAGGACTGAATGTTCCACCGATATACCACGTTAATCAGCGATATCAAGTACCGAAAGGTACTCTCCTGCTGCGAATAGCGAAAGGGGTACTCGTACAGGTTGGGTCAAACGTTTACGGAACACGGAAGCGGCATACTTTTTCTTCGATGCAACACCCTAGGCCTGCGGAAGCGAGTGAGTTTACTCTTTTGGAGGGGTGGAAGGGTGCGCTGCTAGTGACACACAGCGATAGCTCCCACTTCCCAGAATACCGGAACTACAGCTGTGTGTCGCTAACAGCGCATCCTTCCACCCCTCCGAAACAGTGAACTGAGCCGCTTGTGTCAGCTGTTGGGGCACCAAACAAAAAAGACAAAGTACGCCTCTCGCGTGTTCCGTAAGCTTTTGTCCTAACCTGTACACCCTATACAGTATTCGAATCGAATCGAATGCGAAATTATTGGCGTTGATATTTGAAATAGTATCCAAATGGTCTACACAGCCCTGATAACACACATTTCGACGCATCTGGCGGACGTCTGATGCGACAGTGCAAATGCGCGCTATAACTTCGCGGGCAGGATGGCGCATGCACTGGTCAAGTCGGAACTCACATTTCTATATTTCTCTGTAACTCTACGCACTCGACGAGAAGCTTTGGATGGCCATTTGTAAAGGCCGAAGCACATGTCGCACAGCAGCCACTTACCATACCCAGTATGAGAACCCACACTTATCAGTCTCACAGAAGAAATGACAAATACACAAAGCCTCAAGTGCCTAAGAAGTATGAATGAAGAAGGAAAGAAGTCACTGAAAATGTTAGCCAGCTGTAGGACTCGAACCCACATCTTCTGGATTACCGGTCCAGAAGTTCGAGTCCTACAGCTGGCTAACCTTTTCACTGACTTCCTTCCTTCTTCATTCATTCTTCTTAGGCACTTGAGGCTTTTTGTGTTTGCCCTTTCTTCTGTGTTCCAGCCTCAGAACATCAATTTTATCACTCTCACTGTCTTCTTTCCTTTTTAACCTGCGACAGAAAGGGAATATGTAAGCGCTGGGGCTGGGATTCGGCACAGGACTATAGCTGTCAGCGCCAATTCGCCACTTCAGAAAGAGCTAGCGCCTCCGAGCAGCCAAACCACGGAGTAAAATTGTTGGCATATGGTATATGCATGTGTACGAACTGCCCACGCTGGTCATGAAGCATTCCGGGGGCCAGTCGCTCAAATATTCGTTATGTCGTAACGCGCGATAAACGCAATACATCTCCGTGATTCGTCGCGAGTTCCCGCGCGACGGTCAATTGCAGCCTTTATAAATTTAGAATCCCAGCTTATACCAGTAGAGTTTTTACGTGCCCTTAGGGTACTTTCTGAGCTCGCTAACTCAAAAAGTAACAGCGACGAATGTTACGTTCAGTTCAGCATCTGACCCCATGGGCGCTTTGTGGAGATCCAGCATCCACGAAGCTCCACGAAGCAACATCGTACCTGTGGGGTATTCACATGTAACTGTAATCACAGGCTGAAACGAGACCGTAAGCAGATTACTGTTCACATGGAGCTTACGTAAAAGAGATTTCGGCTTACGAAGGAGGGATACGTTGACATCATTCCTTCCTTTTTTTCTCTTCATCTTCTTTTTACGGGTTATTAACAAGAGCTCCGAAACTAATCCGATATTGCGCAGAAACAAGGTAAGTTTTACGCAGCCTGCCAGCATGAAACTGTCTTTTACGCGAGTACAACTTTTGATTACGTTAATATACCGCCTACGGTAAAACCTACATTGTGCTCTAACGTTGTTGAAACGACGTCGAAGAAAGAGAGTACAAAAACATTCATAAAAGTGTCCCAGCTTCGACAGCCTATAGACCGTGTGCAGGGATGTTTCGTATACACTAAGCAGTCCGCGCACGTATGTTCTTAGCGTATTAGCGCTACGTTGGTCGAATTCAGCTAGATATATTTTATGCTTCACTTCGACACATTCCGTGCGTAACAAAAATACTGCTCGTACGCTAGCGTAGCTGCGCATCAATTGGCGGTACCAAGTTATCGACTTCTCATAAAAGGAAGGTCCACAAAAAAGTTTCCGTTGCCTAATTGCTCACGGTTTCTCTGCTGCGGAATGGGGTTAAGTGCAGTAACACGCAAAGGGCGTCGGCTAACCTAATTTATGTAAGTTAGTGTGGAAAGGAATACGAGGCAGGAAGAGGCCTCGTAAATGCACGCTGCTCCACAGAAAACACGACGGAAATCAGCAAAAGCAGAGAAACAGCACTGTGTCCGCAAATTACTCTTGCTGCACAAAGAGGCAATTGCAGCCCGGACAGGAAAGCGTGAAAGTAGAGCGGTTAACTGCTACGACGGCGACGTGCTGCGGCAAATACGATGAACTTGTTTTCATGGCCCTGCAAAAAGAGCCTCGCACAGAGCTCATTTGAGGGCAAGGTCATGTGCGAGTCTACCGCGAACTATAGTGTGTGCACATTTTAACAGGGAAGGCTTTTTTTTTCAGGGTTCTGTCAACTCGAAAGCTTACCGCACCGCACCGGTCCCTCATCCACTCCTACGTGTTCGATTCCGTTGCTCGTGCACATCTTCTTTCCTCCCACAAACACTTGGAACTGAAATTTTTATACGTGAAAGAGTCTCTGCTCCCGGTTGGATTCCTTCATGTACTTCGACTTTGAGTCCAATTAATGTATCGTGACTGAGTCGTGTGTGGTACACGGTTGACCACGAGAGTGAGTGCGAATCGCAACCCAACTACAGAGTACTATACGTGCATCCACCCGTTCTCAGCGTACCACCGCAGTGCGGCAAGCAAGGCATTAATCCCGGACAAAAGCGTAGTATACGCATGGCTCCTAGGATGCAGACTTCGTTGAAAGAAGACTTGTAACGTCGGATACGCTTCTGGGTAATCATATATTGCTCACCGAGTGTTACTGCGATAGTATTCATGTGATGCCTTTCCGCACTTTCTGTGCGATGTGAGCGAAAACTCACTGGTAGAACTGAGCAGCGCTAGATCGCGTCACTGAAGCAGCCTATGCGCGGCGCAGCAGGACGCGGAGCGTCGTCAAGTGGCGCAGCCTGCGGAATCACTGGCGGGCTTGTCGGAGAAAGAGGTAGACTAGACACAGGTTGCCGTGAGAGCCAGGCCAGTCGAACTAGAGCCCGAGCTGGCCGAGGCAAAGGTTTTTATTACCCGCGCGCCTAGGTTATTGGTGCGCGGGAATGGTAATGGCGATGCCGCTACAGGGCTCCCCCCCCCTAGTGAGGCGTCGGAAGATGTCGAGCGATACATAGCTGTGGGGCCCAGGTGACGTGTCGGCGGCGGGGGGGAGGCGATGAAGTCGAGGGTGGAGAGTGAAGTGCGGACGAAGTGGCAGGAAGAATTGGCGTCGGCCCTGTGTGGGAGTTAACGGCGCTGGGGGACGTCGCAGGAACGTCGAGGAAGGCGGGCTTCAATCGCTGCAGGGCGACAGTCTCCTCTCGGTTCTTTACCAGGATGGTGTAATGCGTGGGAGATCTTCGCACGACAGCGTACGGGCCGGAGTATGGGTGCTGAAGGGGCCTCTTGACTGCGTCGCACCTGAGGAAGACGTGTGAGCACGTTTCGAGTTCGGGGTGCTGGTACGTCGCAGCAGAGCGTGGCACACGCGGGGGAATCGGGTGGAGGGCGGCCATTGTTTGGCGAACGCGGGACACGTAGTCGGCTGGTGATGGAGACGGGAAGTCGGGAGGTGGGTCGATGATATCGCCAGGCAAGCGAAGAGACGTCCCGAAAACTAATTCCGCCGATGTGCAGCCTAAGTCTGGCTTATAAGCCGACCGAACTCCCAGCAGAGCTAGGGGCAGGACTTCTGTCCAAGGAAGGTCAGATGAGGTCCGGAGCGCGGCTTTCAGCTGCCGGTGAAAGCGCTCAACGAGGCCGTTGGAAGCCGGGTGGTAGGCGGTTGTTCGAATACGTTTGGTGCCAAGGGCTTGCGTGAGGTTCGAAAACAGGTTGGACTCGAACTGCGCGTCCCGGTCTGTGGTGATGATTGACGGAACACCGAACCGCGATACCCAGGTGGAGATGAAGGCTGAGGCGACGGTGGCGGCGGTAGCGTCGTGAATGGGAATGGCTTCGGGCCACCGGGTGAAGCGATCGACGATGGTCAGAATATACCGGTGGCCAGCACATACCGGAAGCGGTCCAACCAGATCAATGTGGAGATGCGCGAAACAGTCGTCGGGGGGCAAGAACCCTTCTGGTGCTCTGCGGACGTGCCGTTGCACTTTGCTGCGCTGGCATGGAAGGCAAACGCGCACCCAGTTCTTGACGTCCTTGTTCATGTGCGGCCAGACATACCGTTGGGAAATCAAGCGCAGAGAAGCGCGGGCGCCGGGGTGAGAGAGCGCATGGTACGTCTCGAAGATGCGACGTCGCAGGGAAGAGGGGACGAAAGGTCGGGGCCGTCCCTGAGAAGTGTCGCAGGCAACCAGAGTGGAGGAACCGGGTAAGGCGACATCTTCGATGGTCAAAGAAGCCGCGCCAGAACGGTACTGAGCCAGCTCGGCGTCGGAAGACTGTGCTTGGGCCAGGGCGTCGAGAGAGAGTGCAGGCAGCGATCCGAGAGCGTTCACGCGACTGAGAGCATCCGCCGCTGCATTGTCAGCACCGCTGACGTGTTGAATGTCGGTGGTGAATTCCGCGACGAACGCAAGGTGACGGGTTTCGCGAGGACTGTATTTGGTACCTGATGCAGAGAAGGCATATACAAGGGGCTTGTGGTCAGTAAGGACTGTAAATGCACGGCCTTCCAAGAAAGGCGGAAGTGCTTTATCGTGAGGTAGATGGCTAAAAGTTCTCGTCCAAAGGTGCTGTACCTCGTCTCTGGCGGTTTGAGCTTGCGAGAGAAGAACGCCAAGGGGCGCCACGCTCCTCTGATACGCTGTTGAAGCACGGCGCCGACGGCTGTGCTGGAGGCGTCAACCATAATGGACGTTTCGGCGTCATGGCAGGGGTGGAAAAGGAGCGATGCGCTCGCAAGTTCTTTCTTAATGGCCTTGAACGCGGCAGTGGCTTCTTCGGTCCATGATAGAGGCGGTGGGGACATAGTACGTTTAGAAGTAAGCATGGCTTCGAGTGGAATAAGCTTGGCCGCGCACGACGGAATGAAGCGCCGGAAAAAGTTGACGGAATGAAGCCACTGCTGACGCTGCTCGAGGCATAGTAGCAAACCACGCGGCTGTGGGTTCGGGAGTGGTTGGTAGTGTACAACACCCGTTATGCGTGCTAGGTTTTACCAAAAAATGTGGTCCTGGGATGACCACCAACAACAACATAGATGAATGGATGATGATGATGATGTGGGATGTTTCTCTGCGTTGAGTGCAGGACCCTACCCCATTCCAAAAAGGTTCACATGAAAGGATGACGAGGGAAGGAAATCCCTACAGTTCTTGAAGGAGGCCGATAGCCCTCAGAAAGGAAAGAAAAGCGCCAAGTGCACTCATGTCCAGGCTTACTCCATGGGCCGAGAACTTTGCAGATGTTGAATGGTCTCTGATCCAACATTTCAAGTTGACATTTAAAGGCCCGTCGCTCGCGTACGTGCTGGCTACAGCCTTCTATAATGTGTCGGATTGTTGCCGGGAAATCACAAGTTGTACACAGCGCCGTGTTGCTGTGCCCAGCCTATACTGGAATGCAGGGGTGAACGCAACGCTCAGTCCTAACCGACGCACGAGAGACGTAAAGAGGCGAGGGAAACCGCCTGGCATTTCAAATAATAGAGTTGGGTCAACAGCATACCGAAGCGACCACCGGGTGATGTGATGACACCATTCCTGATGGGCCCAAGGCGACGTCAACGCGGACAAGAGGGAGCGTCTATCCCCGTTCGAAAGTATGATGGAGACTGCTGAGCGGATAGCGGATGAGTGGGCCGCAGCAGCTGCCCGATCCGCTACCTCATTGCCTTTATTCCAATGTGGCTAGGGACCCATTGGAGGGTCAGCCGGTGGCCCCTATCTTCTAAAAACTTGAGCGTCGTCAAGATGTTCACTACCACCGGAGCCAAGGAGCCACGGATGCACATGTTGTCTATGCACTGCAGCGCTGCCCGCGAGTCTGTGTAAACCATCCAGAGGCGGGGGTGGTGATCCAAAATAGACTTGAGGAATAACAGGATGGCATATCTCCGCAGAGTTGGCCGAGGTGCGGTGTGATAGGCGCAACCCACGTGAAATTGACTCCTCTTGAATTACAAATGCAGCAGATGAGCCGCCAGTAGTGGGGGAACCGTCCGTATATACGGCGGTTTGATTTCCGTATGCAGCTTCCATCAACTCCAGAGTAGCCTGCTTGAGGACTGGAGCAGGGGTTTTGCTCTTCGGCCCCTTGAACCCCGGGACGTGAGACGAGATGGATGGTTTCGGCAGTGTCCATGGTGTTATTGAAGAAGCGGTTGGGGCAACAGTGAAGGCAGGTATGTGGCCCGTTAGTTCTTGCGCACACAGCGCGATTTTGCTGTGGTTCCGCATACGTAGCTTCTGTACCAGTGGGTAACGGCGATGGTGAGCGCGCAATCGCAAATAGTGGCGGAAAGTTTCTCTCTGACGGAGGACGCCAATTGGGAGTTCCCTGGCTTCGGCTACCACCATCCTCGTCTCAGCGCAACGCGGAACGCCAAGACAGGTCCGCAAGCTGCGCGCCAAGACACAACGGAGCTTGTGTTCGGACGTCCGTGATTGTCCGTGCAACGCAGGAAGGCTGTGTCCTACTGAGCCACGAACAAGCGCTTTGTGGAGTGCAAGAAGGTCCTGCTCAGTACATCCCCAGCGCAAGCCGGCAAAGTGACGTATCACATTTCCCCAACGTTGCGCCTTTGAAATGAAATAACCAATGTGTCTTGCCCACGACAGGTTGCTGTCCAACACAACACCGAGGAACCTGCTGTGCCTGACCTGCCTTAAGGGGGATCCTCCGATGTGTAGTTGGAACCGGCCCATCTCTTTCCGGGTAAACGGAAGGGTAGCGCTTTTCTCCGTGGAGATGCCCATCCCTGCTATCAGGAAGTAGGCATGTATGGCATCAAGTGAGCTCTGGAGCCGACGATAAATTGCAGGGCGAGACTTCCCAACCGTCCAGACACACATATCATCAGCATAGATGGACAGATGTACCTTCCGAGGAAGGCACCCCTTGAGGCCCATCAAGACAATGTTAAATAACAGAGGGCTAGGAACACTTCCCTGAGGAACTCCCTGCGGCACAGTGATCTTTTCCGTGTCCTCCACGCTTGTAGTGACGGAAATTTTCCGTTGACGGAGGAAGTCGGAGAGCAACGTCGGCGCCCTATCAGGCACCTGGGCCTGCAACAACCCATGAATGACACGAGGATGGCTTACGGAATCGTACGCCCGTTTGATGTCCAGGAAGACAGCCATCGCTATTTGAATTCGCGCCTTCGCGTCTTCGACCGAAGAGACTAAATTGAGCACCGAATCCATCGAGTTATGGTGCCTGCGGAAACGCGCCATTTCCTGAGCAAAAACAGCTCTTCGCTCCAGTCACCACTCGAGCCTGTGCAGTACCATACGTGCAAGGACCTTGCCTAAGCAGCTGGTGAGGCTCACGGGTCGGAAAGACGCCAGATCAGAGGGTTGTTTCCCAGGTTTCAGGATGGGGACTACAAGTGCCTCCTTCCACGCAGCAGGGACCTGCCCATCCCTCCATGACATGTTATAAACCTCTCAGAGCGCCAAAAGGGATGCGTCGTCCAAATTGCGGAGCGCTACGTAGGTGACCTTGTCTGGACCGGGGACGACTTCTTGTGACCAAGAAAACGGCTTTTTCACTGAAGAACAGGAGATCGAACAGAAGAAAAGAACAAAAACATGGCAAGGAGTAGCGAGCGAAACCTTTAGGAGAGACTCCCGAACCCCGAGAGCGAAGTCTTGCTTCGTTACAGGCCGAGGATAAAGGACGCGCCAAGCATGTTGCTGCACGACGAAGCGCAGAGGCAATTACGTATTGTAGTATGTGGGAGCGGATCTCCAGTTTTACCGGCGATTCGTGAGCCATCCATATAAAGCACCGTGTTCAGTATGTGATCGTTTGTGATCTACTAATGATGTTTAGATGGTGCGACGTGAGTGGGCGTGCGTGCTTAGTGAAGCGTTTTTTTAGAATTTTAAATTATCCGCACAATATCTTAGCAGTTCAAGCGAATATCCAGCAGTGCTATTTAGTGTTGTACGTATCGCCGTTACAAGTAACGCCGTTACAGTAATCGATACTTTTTCGGTATCGGAGTGCGTATTGCGATACTTTCTAAAGTTGGTATCGAAGAAGTATTTCCGTTACAAATTTATGGTAGCGCGATCGCTGTATCGTTACCGATACCGACACTTTTTAGTGCCCCACCCTTCCTTCACCGTCCATATTTCTCACTCTTATTCGTTTTCAATGGTCCGCCTAGCCCTCGACAAGAAGCTTGTGGATTATACCAAACTCGTGTTGACCGTTTTTCTTTGAAACTGGAGGAAATAGCCACGCTGTGTTCAACAAAAGAGTTGAGGTCAACGAACAGAGGTCAATACTTAGACAGTGCGCTCTGGGTTCTACTGCTAAGCTGCCGGTTCACACTGAGTCACGCTCACATATACTGTGGCATTATTAACTTCGGATAGGATTCCTTGGTTATTGGACTCCATGGTATGTGTGGGCCTGACATAACACAATTGTCACACTGGCCTCTGTCAGCTGCCGGAGAGACCACGGCTTGCAAGGATGGCAGAAGACGATTTCAAGAACCAGCTATTATAAAAGTCAAGCATAACGTTTCCGAGCTACATATGATATATGCTGTCTTTTCACTGCAAAACTGTACACGTAAGTGATATTTCTATGTTGCGTCATCTCCGTATTTCAAACAAAAGTATCGCCCAAAGTATCGCGTTACTTTTTTTAGTAACGGTAGCGGTACTCCGTTACTTAAAAAAAAGAGTATCGATATCGGTATTTCGATAGTTTTTACTCAAGTAACGAGTGTCGATATCGCGATACCATATTTCGGTAACGGGTACAACACTGCTATTGCATTACGCCTCATTGCATCAGCCGAGAGGCCAGTTATCTTGTTTTTTTTTTAATGAGCGCTATCGAATTCCTTCAGCGTATGGTGGCAGTGCTGATATCTGTATCTCTTTACTTGCCTATCTGACGATCGCGGACGACGATCAGACCTGCATTTATCAAGTGAATTGGCGGGTGCACGCGCTTGCTTCAGGTGTCTTTCCTTCTTCTTTTTTTTTTTTTTAATGAGTGTCAATGCCAAGCAACCCCTCGCACACTTGAGCAATTCCTGTACTGAATGAATGGAATAGATCGGGCTGAAAAATGCATGCCGCTTTCTATTCCCAGGACTGCGACAAGAAATAGCGGCTCCAATAAACGACAGCTGCGGCATGTGCAGCGTCCAGGAGTCATATCTCCGGCCGTAGAGCTCCACTTAGGTACATTGTATTCCCATTTTATTGATGTGTTGTGGGATCGAATGGAATTCAGAATTCTAACGCATGTATAAAATGTCCAAATTTTAACCAGCGGGTTATCAAAGAAAGAGGCAAGGCACCGTTTGCAGGTTTTCGCAACCGGGCAAAACTAAGAACACCATCGGTGTACGTCAAACAGCAGAACCGACAGAAACAGAAGACAGACATTGGAGCAAACAGTGCAATGTCAGGGAAACACTAAAGAGGCGCCTCCACGTTAATGGAGGACGTACTTCAAACTCACAAATAAGTATTCCATAAAGATGAAAAACTTCGCACAGAAACGGCACGTGCAAGATGAAAAGAGCAAACCTATAGAGAAAACTCAATGGTACTGGATAAAGCTCCGCTCGGCGCAGCTAAACATATTTCTGCATTTTTCTTGTTTATGCACTGTGGTTGTAAACCGTGAGCTGGCTGATGTGTATGTGGTACTCTGCGTCTCGAAGTCACACTCGAGACTTACTCGATATCGTACCTAGGCCGTCATGTACACCAATAGACAAGAAAACTCCGCGTTTCCTCTAGAGGACGCTTGGGCCGAAGGTGATGCTCGTATCTAGCGTAATAGAGGACACATCATAGCCCAGAATAGTGGCGATGCCGATGGAAGGCGCAATGAAATTACATCACAACTTATAACACGCATTATTTCGTCCCAGGAATACCTTGAACGTGTACTGTAACGGAGAAGATACATCATCTATCTACGCCCCCATCCCCCGTCACGGGACCAGTTGCTCGTGGCACTAGTTCTTCGGTCTCAGCTCAACTCACCTGACTCGGTATTCATTCAACTCCTGTTCTCCACAAACGACGGCGAAGGAGCGGGCGTTATGCCTGTGGACGAATAAACGCATTCTTCATTCCACCGTTCATTCGAGTGCCTCGTTGCTCTGGTGTCTAATACGTGCATTTTCATACGTTCATGTAATCGATAAAGTGTGATGACGACGGCTAACGTCGTCTGCTATGATCAGTTGCAGGCGCTGGACGTGCTGGCGTAGAGTGCACTTACATTATTCCAAACGGAGTAGTGCCGGTACCGCCTTTCTCTGCGTCAGGGACCCAGAGACATAACGTTTACAGCGCCGATATAATTTTCGTAATGCACGCGAGTGCCTAATTTTCCCGAATTTGGCTAGCGTCACTTTCTCCGCAAAATTAAAGCCCCGCGAAATGTTTACAACGACGACAGAGAACTACAACCAATGGAATTTGCAACGAGTGTGGCGAAATCGAAGAGCACTCAATGCAATGTATTGTAGTCCCCTCATCGTTTCAGCAACCTTTTAGGGCGCGCTGCGACGTTCTCAGTAATTAAACATCGATGTTACATGCATTACTTATGCTTCGTCATTCCGTTGTCATTCTCAGCTGTTCAACGTTGAACGTCAGCTTCAGGCTGAACGAGGAAGGGATTGCCAATGCAACCATAGAGAACGTGCGCAATAAAATTCAGGTCCCGCGTTACGTTGAACATCAAGGGGCATGTGTGAAGTCTGCGCCCTGACAAGCAAACAAGAGACGAATCTGTACCACCACTCTGTGCAACAGGTGGCCTCTCCAGGGCCGAGACTTCGCTCCTGCTTCGCATCTGATCCCACAGTGCCTACACACGCGCCCACGTCTTCAAGCTCGGCCGTGGATGTCTCCACTGTGGGGAGACGGAAACGGAGGGGCATGTTGTAATGGACTACTGAGCCACACCGGATGCAAGACGCAGGCTTCGGCAAGCTGTGCAGCCCACCGGCACATCTGATCCCCAGCCCGAGAAGATGGTATATCCTCGTGGCAATCTCCACCTTCGGAGCTCGTCCAAAAAGCCGTGCTGAACTTTTTCAAGGTCGTCGACCCTCAAGGGCGGCCATATACCACGCTGCTTACCCGCAAATAAGCTAACGAACCCTCCCTTCCTCCAACCTCCCACTCTGGCGAGCAACGTGCCGCCAATATAAGCAGACAGACGCGTCGTCTATCCAACGTAACCTCCCCCCCCCCCAACACCCCGCGTAGTAGCGTTGTGTTGCGTCTGCCCTGCGCTGAGGGGTTCGCCTTCAAAACCAGGGGACGCTAGGACGCGAGTTCCATCGCCGTTACGAGGGAACAGCGAATATTTTCCGAGGTGTATCAGGAGAAATGGACAACTGTGATTGGACGAGGGTACACTCTGGAGCTCACGAAAGCACAGCGGCATGGCCCAGTGGGTTAAAGGGTCCGCTCGTTGGTGGTAGTCAAGTTCGTGCTGAAGTCTTGGAGGTGGTGGGTTCGAATCCTACAACCGGCTGTGTTGTCTGTGGCCTTCCCTAGGTTTTCGGGGAGACTTTCCAGGCGAGTGGTGGCACAGTTCCCCTTGAAGTCGGCCCAGGACGCATACTAGCCATTTGTCCCCCATCTCTCCTTCTGTCCACGTCTGTACGCCGCTCATAGCCACAGACGCTTTGCGGCGCTAACACGAACCAAAAGACAGCAAAAAAGAAAAAAAAAGATAAGAAAAGAAACGCAGGCCAAGAAAACGAAACATGTGTGTCACTAGGTTTACTGTTAGCTGGAAGTCCGTGTGACTGCACCTCGGTGATATTGTGTCACAGCAAATTTGAGAGATCTTGAACCTATATAGTTTATCCGCATTCACCATGCCCCCGTTCACCATACCATATCCCCATTCGCCATTTTGCTGCTGCGTCACAATCCCGTAGCGTTTTACATGTCATGCACAGCACAATGTAAGCCCCTTTTACAATAAAAAAAATATATACGGCTTATAGTGGATAGCATGCAAAGCTTAATGCACCGTGCAAAATTGCATCCATTGTGAACAGCGGCACGGAATATTCAATTTCTCACAGCGGAAAAAAAAAAAACGTTTGGAACGCCTCAACGGATTAGACCCGTGCGACGAAACTACGCTTCTACCCACAGGTGAAATCTGGGCCTAAAGAGAGAAAAAGAGACAAGGCCTTCTACATGATTCTGCTTTTCGCTCTCTGTTTCTTGACGTTCTTCTTTCACTCTCTCGTTCTCAGTGGAGTTCCATTCGGAGGCTTGCCCTTTCGTGTTTCTTTTTCTATACGATTCATAGATACAGAGGCAAAAACTAAAATGCGTATGTTGACATAGGTGCTGAGAACTGTCCCTATAATTGACAACCGTCCTTGCAATTTAAAACTCTCTCGGACAAGTCAAACAGAGCAGAGCAGACAACATGCGCATGTCGCCATATTTCGCGGCCCTATTGCCAACGGCATCCAAAGCACATCTGAATCTTTCCTTTTGCTCCCTTTTTCTTCAGGGTACCAAACCCCGCCGACTTATCGTGCATGGCGAAAACGCATGAGAGACCGCCTCGCAGTATTCCGATTAACGGTGAATATCCTGCGTTTATTCATCACAAAGCAAATTAAATGTCTTCTCAAATCATCTCCACATCGTCGCGACCCCATCAATTGAGACAGTGCCCAGTTTATGAAGATGCCGGTGAGCAATCTGTTATAACATTAACTACCGCTAGAAAAACGGAGCGCAGGGAACGCAGAATTAAATACGTAAAGACTGTACGTAAAAAGGTGGTGGCCCAGGAAGCTCCTGGAATCGTGGCACATTCGGGGTGACCCACTTGCGTGCAACGTGAACCGTGGCCCTCTCCCGGAGATCTATGTCGACCTTCTTAAATAACGACTTTTGTGTCTCTCATTGCTGCCTTTTGCACTGATGGTGCCTCCCGAATGGGAGACGAAACGTCTGCAGTAAATTGTTGATTTGTTGTGTTAAGTCGGTGTATTTGTGTTTTTTTCTTAGTAAAAAGGACCGGCCGTCTTGTTTGCGCCGCAGTCGTTCTGCATAACTCTCATCTCCAAAGAACGACAAAGCAAACTACGTCGTAGTGCCACCTTCTTGCACCTCGAGGAGGCTTTCTGAAATGAGGCATCTTCCGCAAAGTACATCGGTGCCAGGCTTCCGCGTGTAATAAGTGTCATCTAACGGCGAGAGACATTCCAGGCTTCATTACTGGCGTAAAAACAGAGGAAGTTGTGCCGCTCACGCAATGCGGACATATTCTGTTGGCCTCGCTAAGCATGCCCGTAATGAGGCCCATTTGGAGGACAGAAAAGAAAGTTGTAAGGATAGAAAGAAACTAAGAAGCCCTCAGTTTTAAGCGGCCCAAATATGAAGCCTGTCGAAAGAAGGATGGTGTCAAAACATAATGTATGTTGACGAAGCGGATTGGGACGTGAATAATGCGAGCCGTCAAGTAGATTACACTCTAATGAGAGGTAAAATAAAAAACGACGATTTGCTACTGCTCTAAAAATAGAGTTTCACCGCATAGCACGCTCCTAGCCAAATACCATACCCAATGACAAAGTTCTCTCCAGTGATGTGATGAAAACGGGGAGCGTATGCCATTTTTTATGTCAATGATGAACTGCATAATGCCACACACAGACAACAAAAGCTACAAAAAATGGCGTACGCCCCCCCCCCCCCCGTTTTCAGCAAATCAGGAAAAAGAACGATGTCACTCGGGACGATGGTTGGCTAGGAGCGTGCTATGTGGTGAAGTTCTGCTTTTCGAGTGTAGGGACAACAACAGGGAGTTTACTTTTATGATACTGAGCACACTCCAAAAACAGAACTTCACCACATTGCACGCTCTTATGCATGCAGTTCCAGAAAAGGTGTACGCACAGCGCTTTCCACAAATCGGGAGTGATAAAGGTATTATTCTGTGCAGTGGTTGGCCTTCACCGTGCTATGTGGTGAAGTTGTGTTTTTTGAGCCCTTTCACCATCACCACTTCCACCACCACCTCTGTTTTTAGAGTGTAGTTTGTTTCATCACCACAGGCGATACTCTACACAGCTTCTCGCGGTATTTTGATGAAAACATAATGATAAGCTTCACAGTGGGCACCGAAGTGCTGCAGTGTACAGAAAGATGAGCAGTGCTTTGAAGCCATGATGCTAGTGAGCATGACTTGAGCATGAACCAAACAATTTTGTCAGTTATGACGATGCGAGAGCATAATCGATTTAAAAACACTGTAAACGAAGTCCTGAAATGTTTATGATAAAGGACAATGGATAAGGCTAGGTTCTAGATTGTCCGAATCGCCAGATTGGCGGCAATTTGGAGAATCGAATGCGATAACGCAATTGAGCAGTAAAAGTGCCGTTGAGTCGCGTCCGATGAGTCAACGCAGCATCCTGCTGGGGGATATTTCTTGACATCCAGAGAGCGAGTGTTGAATCAGCTCTTCCAGGCGTAGGTGAAGGAGGAATGTCAGTTGCGCATTGGCGCGACAGGTTCCATTAACCTTTCACGAATGGACAGATGGTCACCTCCTATGCGCGATTCTCGTCAGTCTTCTAGAAGAGTGAGCTTCGTTTCCGGTGCAAGATAGAAATGAAAATTGCAGAGGCTTGAGCGAACAATTACTAACGCACTTAAACCTCACTACGCCCAAGCAACAATCTCGAGGGAGGCAGTTGACCAAAAGTCAACGAGCGATTAATTGACCGGAACAGCAAGGAGGTGCGGGTTCGTTTACCGCCAGCGTACAAGAGCTTGCGGGCAGAAAAGGCTGAGAGAAATAAAACAAGAAAACACACTAGAATCAGGGCACACTTGCACGAACGTTGAGAAACTTCCCCAGTGCCGTCCTCAGGAGCTTTTGGAGTGCTCTACGTACGAGGACTGTAGCACGTGCCCGAAACGCTACCACTACCGCACTACCGTCTGTTGATCAAGGACAATTCCAAGGATCAATGATAATTTTTGAGTCAGAAAGTAACAAAAAAAAAATCAAGTTAATCGGGACTGTTAGGGCAATCCCTGGTTGATTGCGAGAGGCCTGATATTCAAAGTCTCGCGATGTGGCGGGAAACCGAACCATGAGCTATAGCTATATGTCTCGACGAACGTCCCAAATAAACGATGAGAATAAAATACACAGCCCAGCGAGACAGAACGATCCTTGCCTATGGTACCATGACCATTTCGCTTTTCCCGTAGGACATTAGGAGAAAATCCAGTGTTGTACCCGCTACCAAACCAAGTAACGAAATACCGCTACCCGCTGCTCCACAGAAAAGTAACGCAATACTAGCGTCGCTACAAATTTGAGAAAGTAACGAGATACCGCTACCGCTACCAAATAAAAGTAAATGCCATGGCGCTACTTATCCACTACCGTACACTTATATCCGCGGATCCTAACCTCATACTCTTACGTCTGCTTCCGGTCGACGAATTGATCAGTGTGATCAAGTGGCGCAACTGCCATGATAAGCGACCACACATCGAATCATCAATAAATGGCTGCCGTGAGGTGAAAATATCAAACGAATGGCATAATGTTTGCTCTCGGCAGGGCCAACGCCGTTCTTTTGGCATACTGCACCAAAGCTTAGGTCTGACAGGAATTAGGAGTAGTTGCCTACCCCCTGCTTCCCTTCTTCCGGCCACACGACGGCTTCTGCTGCGAAGCGTTTGACTATATACGACAATCTACGTTTAATACGCTTTTTCCGGGAGTATGAGTTCCCCAGTAAGAGTCTGCCCGTGTGAGTTCACCTCCGTAATGGAACATTTAGAGAGAGAGAAATATCATGTAGCTTTTCCCTGAACATGTCAAACGCTGTCAACAATCAATTGCTTTAAGGTTAATCGCTTGTGTATCGCCCCCAAGCAAGTGTACAAATGGTATTAATAAGCATGTTGGCGGACACTGACTGCCAGATAATATTACTATAAATTCATATTGCGTAGCTCATGTGTACCCACAGTGTAACGTATGCAATGTGAGCAAATAACTAAACCGCGTTCGGCAACCTGTGTAAGCTTAGGCAATTTTATCTCGCCAGAAATGCTTCACCTGACACAACACCCTGCAGCAAAGTCGGCGGTATGTTTGAAGTACTATGAGGTACTACAGCGATATCTCGTTGTGTTTCCGGTATATTTTCGTATTCCTGTTCCAAACGACAAGATGCTTTGCCCCTAACAGTGCTGCAAAACAGTTTTAAATGTGCTCTCAACACGCTCACTCTACTTTTGCAAATAATTGTATGACGGAAACTAGCTTCGTAGCGAATATTATGCAGGATGTTATACATACCTGAGTCATTCCACGCCAAGTGATCCAGGAGGGTTGCTCGACCATCAGGGATATTTATCGAACAAATCAGGGTGGTTCGTGTATGCATTGGAATGTGAAGTTCGTATTATTTATTCTAACTTCCGCTCCGTTCCGCCGCTAGAGGGCCCCAAAATTGGCGCAAGGAGCAAAAACCATGTTCGGCTTCGTTGCGTCTCACGGCCGTTCTGCCTCCTCACGGCTCTTCACTTAGAATGCTGAAAATCGGTACACTTCTTGTGCTTGTGCTCTAAATTCACGAGATCGAAGGCGAAGGGATTTGCGATCCAGGAATGTAGAAACTTTCTCTCTTTCTTTTTCTTTTTCATTGTCCCCGAATCGCTGTTTTCACGTGACCCCTTCGTATGTTATATACAGATGTCATCTCTCTGTCACTTTTGTACCTGACGAAATCCATACTACTGCAAGAAAGCTTGTGCGGTAATAAACAGCAGTTTCAATGTTTTCATCTTCTATCACTTAAAAAGTTAGGAAAAATTGAGGAAGATCGTCATATCAATCTGCCTGATTCACAAGTAACAAAAAGGAATGACAAGAAGAAATTCTGCTTAACCGCCATCTCTCTTTTTCTCTCTATATTCCGCGTTATCCATTTTATGAAAAGTATCGGTAGCGGAGAAAGAGTCCGCCGCTACGCGTACTTGTAGCCGAAATACTGTTTCCATTACCAATTTAAAATGTAGTGCGATCGCTACTCCGCTACTGAAAAAAAAAGTAGCAAATACGGTAGCGACGCTACTAGTAGCGCCGCTATGTACAACACTTGGTGAAATTAACATAATTCTGGAACTGATCGTGAGAAGGACTCGATAGCTCCCCCTGCCGATGGCTTGACCTCTCCTTTCGGAGTTTTACAGCGTCAGCTGTTAAGGCCAGACACACCCGAGATCGCGCAGTCGGCGTCCGCAGCAAACGCGCGTCACGTGATGAAATCCAAGCGTTCGAGATTCATCGTACAAACTGAAATTCCCAGTACGGTGAACTTCCTCTTCACGCTCGGTTCTTGCTGTGCAGGCAGATGCAACTTGGTACGTAGATTGGAAATACCCCTGGATCTCTGGAAATAGCTCCTCGTCGACCGTCATTAACGTGCTATATGTTGCTTGTTGCGAACAGCACGCGGCTTAATGTAACATCTACAAAATGTTGGCCGACAGGTGGTCCACAAACGTGATCTTGACGTCGAACGATAGGAAATTTATTCCTCTGTCACGCGTTGAAATTTCGCGCTCCTACATCGAATTGCGCGGCAATTTGAACCGTTCGAAATCTGGACGTGGGTGACACTTACAGCGTCAGGTGAAAACGCGCGTCACGTGACCACCGCAGAATGTAATCCAATCACCAATATAAAACGGCTTAACTCATACTCATCAGAGAAAACATTTGAGAAAAGAATAGGTTCATCCATCATACCCAGTGTGCGAAAGCATGACTTGAAACCCCAAGACTAGGGAACACGAAGAGACAGACTGTGTGTCTGTGTGTCTGTCCCTTCGTGTTCCCTAGACTCGGGGTTTTACATTATGCATCAACTTTACCAGCTCGCTTGCTTCTTAGCCATCTTTTCATGATTTGAAAGACTGGAAAGAGCGGGAGACCGGACTGGGTGAGGCAAGAGAGCGTATCATGCGAGGGGTGACATTACGAAAGCACGACCGGACTGGCCGATAGACATCGTATGATGATAAACCATTTCAACCATTGCATTATTAGAACCATTAAGCATTGATTCACACAGAGCTGAAGCTGAAAATCGCGTTACAATTGCGTAACCGTTCCTTCAATTTTCGTCTTTGCTCGGCAGCCTGTCACACACCAGCCCCGTCGCATTACATCTAGGCTTATACATGCAGCTATCTTTGGATGGCGAGCATTCCATTGTCTTTTGCAGACATTTTGTTGTCTGTGTAGAATGTGGTAAAGTGTGCACTAACGTCTGTTTCGCTGAGGATAAAGTCGAGCATCTTAAGAGCTAACGCAGCTACACAAAGTCGAAAGACGGGTGTGGCATGTTCCAGTCTAGACACTTAATAGTACGAGTCAGACATTTGATATGTGTAATGTGTGTGTCCACGATCCTTGAATAGGCAACTGAAACGATTGTCCCCTGCGGTAAATTTGACATGATTCCCTTTATGTCTGCATCAGGAAGGAGCTAGTGAGGTACCTAGGCTACCTGAGCTAGCTAAGTGAGGTACCAACGAAAAGGCTCACTTCGAGTTGCTCCATTTTCCGAAGTGAGTTCTTCCAGGTATCTCATTCCGTACCGGCAGCAGGAGAAGCCCCCCTGATCCTGCGTTTCACGTGAAAGCTGTCCAAGCGGAAGTTTTCGAATTACAGTCAGCGAAGTTGCTCTACGGGACCGTAGACGCTATTCACCGTTGAAAGAGCTCTACGTTTGGGATACGGTGTCTCAGGGCTTATTATTCCCCAGCTTCCTTTGAAGCAATCCATGCCGAGACTAGGAAGTGACCAGGGCTCGTATCGTGGCACCGGCTGTACTGCCTGGGTGTTTCTCTCGGCTTTCCTCAGACACTGTAAAGCAAATGTCAGCACAGTTCCCTCCCAAGAAGCACAATATATTGGGCACATATTGGCTGCTCGTTGGCGATACGGGTCCAATATGGGGCCCGTTTCGCAAGGATTTCCCCCATATTTGCTGAAACTGGGCAATATGGGCCGCATATTGCCCAGTTTCAGCCAATATTGGGAAAATCTTGGCAATATGGGCCCCATATTGCCAGTGTACACCCCATATTGACTGAAAATAAAGAAAATGGTACGAACCCGTGTTGCACAAATGCCCAAGCAGCACTGCAAGATTGGACGTTGAAGCGTGTGAATGCCCAATTCAATACGTCGTTACATCCAACAACTTCCTGCAGATGATACACATTGTTCGAAACAGTCAACATACGTGGTAATCCCATTGCAACATTCACTAGAACTTGACAACTCAACTTTCCACATTCGGGAACCAGCCGCCATCTTACTTCGCGACGCCAATGCCACTCCGTCGAACCGACTGAGAGCGAGCGTGGTCGTGGTCCTACTAGTGGCAATATTGGCGCAAAATGGGCTTGCCAATATGGACTGCCCATTTTGGCAAGCCCATTTTGCGCCAATATTTCTGTGATAACGCAAACGGGGAGTCCGTCTAATGATAAAGCAGTATCCGGTTTAATATCCACCATTGACATTACTTCTCGCTTCTTTCTGCCTTTTCATTTCTGCAGATCTCATTGACCAACGTTGCATACAATTACAAAAGCAAAACAAAAAAACACTGCATCGTCCCAAAAACGAAGAAAGGGTGCTACGCCCGTCTTGCTGAAGAACGCAGGCAGTATCAGGGAACTGCCAATGCCAAACATCCCCCACAAGCCTTCATCGGGATCCCAACAGTCTATGAACCAGAAATTTCCAAACAGCTCCGACAGTACAAAGGAGTGAAACACTTTCGTGATGGTGACCGACATACGCCAGAGCAACTCACACTGCTTGCAGTAAATTGAAAGCACCTAACTGTCTAGAAGAGCCATCCCTTTCTATGAAACATTGTGTTTTTTACTTGACCCGCCGCAATCCCGTTATCATTAGAGGAACCAGCGACATTTTAGCCCGTATGAAACTTCCAATCCGACTGTCGCGCATGTGCATTAGTTGTAGGCAGGGTTCGCCGAATGGACCCAGATTAAAAAAAACCACCCGGGTTTTTTTGGGTCCACCCGGGCTGAAAACCCCAATAAAGCCCACACGCGGGTGAAATACAGAAACGAAGGGAAAAAAAGAAAAGAAGGAAAAGGGACGACTGCTTCGGAGATTCCTTTACCGTAAATTCTACAACGGCAAACAATTATTTCTTCCAGAAACATGAAAAATAGGTGGAGAACGGCTGTTGCGTGTCATATGCAGCAGTTCAAAAAAAAAATCCCAGCACCCGAAAAACCCACCCGAAAAACCCGAAAAAACCCAATGGGGCGGTTTTTTTTTTAAAAAAACCCGGGTTTTTCCGAACCCTGGTTGTAGGATGCGTGATTTCGCTCAAACGACCACGCTCGCTCTCAGTCGGTTAGACCGAGTAGCGTTGGCATCGCGAACCAAGATGGCGGCTGCTTCCAGAAAGTGGAAAGTTGAGTTGTCGAGTTCTAGTGAATGTTACAATGGGACTGCAACGTATGTTGACTGCTTCGAACAATGTGTATCATCTGCGGGAAGTTGTTGGATGTAACGACGTATTGAATTGGGCATTTCACACGCTTCAACGTCCAATCTTGCCGTGCTGCTTGGGCATTTGTGCACACGGGTACGTACCGTTTTCTGTATTTTCAGTCAGTATGGGGTGTACACGGGCAATATGGGGCCCATATTGCCCAGTTTCAGCCAATATGGGTGAAATCTTGGCGAAACGGGCTTCATATTGTGCCCGTATCGCCAATGATCAGCCAATATGGGCCCAATATTGTGTGCTGCTTGGGTCGGCCCCGGGCGCACGATCCCTTCCTGAATAACATGCCGCCCATTCCCAGAAATCCGGGACACGGTTTCTTAAAGTTGGCTTGACTGGCGTACTCGCTGCCCTCCATTGAAGCAATGCATTCCACCTGGTTTTGTTAGAATATCTGTTGACGCTGAGCTTTAGAAAGAAAAGCCCACACATGGGTGTTGCTGTGAGAGGCCCATCGATGGTGTACTAGTGGAATGGAAGCGCAAGAGCGTCCCAGTTTTGTTCCTGGAGGACTTATTTTCGCCGTGTTGACTTCATGGCAGAATGCACTGGTGTGCTATTTTGTTGTACTTGGCTAAAACAGTGGGTTCTCCAGAAAATGCGCATGTAGGACATGAAAGTTGAATTTGTCTTGTACGCTTTGCAACTTGGTGCGCTGTTGTGGGACGCTGCAATTTTGTTCCCACGGCAAAAGAAATATTGATAAGCTCGGTGTGGCTTGCGAAGCGTCTGTACCTTCATTCCTGCAGGGAGCAGGTACGGGCAGCGGGATATCTTAGTTGCGTTCTTCCATTATTTTTCCGGGATATTTGGGCAGCAGGTGCCGTTGCAGAACATACCACTAGGGCGCTCACTGCTTGCCTTATTGCCGCAAGTCCCACAGGATGTAGCGGATACGGTGAGCGGCCCCATCACAGTTGATGAAGTAGTCGCAGCCATTTCCACTCTACAGGCAGCGAAGGCCCCCGGTCCTGATGGGTTGACGCCCGAGTTTTACAAATGTTGCAAAGACGCGGTGGCGCCAATATTATCTACCGTATTTAATACTGCCTTCTCTTGTGGCATGCTACCACAGTCATTTACACGTACGCGTACGGTTCTTATTCCCAAGAAACTTGATGCAGAATCTCGTGTGCTACTAAGCAACTACCGCCCCATAACATTGGCGAACGTGGATTACAAAATACTTGCGAAGGTTCTTACTGCCCGCTTTCAGGAGCTAATGCCCTATGTTGTTGGTGAACATCAGACTTACGGAATGAAGGGGCGTACAATATTCACAAACGCGCATGTGGCGCGACCGGTGGTCGATTGTTGCAACTTCTTTGGGCTATCAGCGGCATTAGTTCAGCTGGACCTCGAAAAGGCATTTGACCGAGTGAGTCACGCTTTGCTTTTTTGGCTACTTCGTCGCGTGAACGTGGGATGTGTACCGCTCAAGTGGGTGCGATTGTGCTGTCGGGGTGTCACCACACAGTTCCAAGTCAATGGAAGCCTTTCGGACCCGATGCCTGTGAGGTCTTCAGTGCGACAGGGATGCCCGCTCTCCCCCCTCCTCTTTGCCCTTTACATTGAGCCGCTGTGCCCATCTGTTCTGGCAGACCCGTATGTTCGCGGTTTTCGTAGGCACGCATTCGAAGTTAAAGGTTCTTGCTTATGCAGATGATGTAACGTTGTCCTGCGGAACAGTTGGCAGCATCCATCGTGCGATATGTCATGTGCGAAGGTTTTGTGATGCTAGTGGCGCTCGCATTAGCTGGCCTAAATGCAGTGGGTCCTGGGTAGGGCGGTGGGATTCCACGCCGAGCTTTATGGCAAGCTTGTCATGGTCTACGCAAGCTCCCAAATACTTGGGATTGACCTCAACTGTTCAAGACGCTCACGGTCTTTTGGGGCTTCTTTCTTGAGTCGCCTGCGTTACCTGGTGGCAACCTGGAAACCTTTGGACTTTTCCATTTTCAGTCGTGCATATGTGGCAAATACGTTTTTTACTTCTCGCATAAGTTATTACCTGCAAGTACTCCCGTGCGCAAGAACACACATTAATCGAATCCAGCGGGTCATTTGCACGTTTATATGGGGTTCGTCGTATGAACCAATGAGACGTGGAAATCTGTTCCGGCCCGTCAAACTCGGGGGGTTGGGATTGTCCTGCCTTTTCGTTCGTCAGTTGGTTTGGCGTGTGTGCTTTGTACGGGACCAGCTACACCCTTTCCTCCAGCACTGCACTGATTCCATCCTTCGTGACGAGCTACCGGAACTGTTACTGTCGACAGTATATGACACGCTTATGGTTGTTTGGGGCTTCTACAAAGAGGTAGCAGCCTCGTTCAGATTCCTCCTGGCAAGGTTCTCTAGAGAGTTCATCTTTGAAACGACTCGGAAACGCCTCTATCACGCTCTTCTGGATTCGCTTTTTCGGCCTCCAATGTACCGTACCATGTTTGCACCCCAGCCTGGTGGTGATGTTCTCTTGCGTGTACGGCGCATGACAGTGCGACCAAAGGTGAAGACTTTCTTCTGTCGGTTACACACTGGAACGCTACCGCTTCGTGCGTGGCTGCGCGACAGAGGGTTTTGGGTGTCATGGAATAATTTCAATTGCCGTCTTTGTCCGGAAGAGGAAAACATTGAGCACGCTTTTCTCTATTGTCGAGACGCCATCTTCTTTTCGGACGTTTTCCAGCGCGCATTCAAAAGGGACATCTACTTAAATTCCCGTGCTATACGCTTCCTTCCTGTCAGGCCTGGATGCGATTTGCCTCTGGACATCCTACTCCTGTTGGGGTTATACGCACTGTGGGTAGTTCGACGAATATATGACGCAAATGAGCCACCGGTCGGCTCCTGGCCCATATTCCGTCACATGGTGTTTTCGTTAGTGCACTTTTTAGTATTCACATCCTCTGATGAAACTGCGCACACCTGGCAGAACGTCATCAATCTCTCACGAACGAGCCCGTAGACTACTAATTTTTTCTTACCAGTCAGTCCTGCTCATGTCTTCATGCTCCTACTTCTTCTACGTGTCCTCATTATAGTAGGCTTACTTTTCCTTGTTCATGTGGGTTTTTGTGTTTGTAACGTTTCGCGGCGTTTGGGTTGTTGTGGAGTTTGCTTTTCTAACGCGCATTGCTCTCATTTTGTCGCTGTATTATGTTAATGTGCAGCAGTTTTCAATGAGTTCTACATAATGTAAATATTGTTATTCATTGACTCATGTCATCCTTGTACGTAGCGCCATGAACCATAATAAACGAAAAAAAAAAAAAAAAAAACGGGCAGCGTTGGCTCAGTGGTAAAGATGTTGGTCACTGCTTTTGGGGGCCGTGGTTCGATCCGCGGTCTGCTCGGTTTTGCTTTTTTTTTCTTCTTCCTTTTTTTTGGTAGAGGTAGTTAAACAGAGGTAGGTACGAGAGTAACGGCAGGGCGAGAGCGCTAGAGTTTTGGCTTAATAATGCCGTACTGGACCTATGCCACACTGCATGGCGTTCAGTTTGATTTAGTTGCCCTAATGCTGTGCGATCACCTGTGCAGTTAATATGTGAATAGCAGATGACTTCCCCTTGCATTCCCACTTACTTCACCGCTACAGGAATCCCCGTTTTGCACAATACCACGCGCGTTTGTTGTAATGTAGATTATTGTCAATCATTTAAAATAGATTTCGGACTTGTGGCATAAACGCCCTTTCTTGACTGAAAACGCCAGGTCGATGTGACAACGGAATCAATTATGTGGGTCAACTTTGACTAATGGTAAGGGTATTTAAAATGAACGAATTACCACGCGCGTTTGTTGTAGCGTTGATACATGATAGATTTACCATAAATTTCGGACCTGCAACGAATGCAACCATCTCAGGGAAAACAGCTGTAGCTTAAACGTCCTTGGCGCTTAAACGCTTTATAATGGCGAAACTAATTGAAATGCACAAAGTGCCACGCGTGTTTGTTGTAGTGTATATGCTTGTCCATCATTTACCATCAATTTCAAACATGTGGCTTAAACGCCCTTTATTCCCTGTCAAGGCGGAACTCATCAAATTTTCATTGATAGAGGTCGACCTGACACGGAGTCGTCACGCGGGTACACTTTAACGCTTTATAATGGCGAAACTAATTGAAATGCACAAAGTGCCACGCGTATTTGTTGTAGTGTAGATGCCTGTCAATCATTTATCATCAATTTCAAACATGTGGCTTAAACGCCCTTTGTTCCCTGTCAAGGCAGAACTCATCATATTTTCATTGGTAGAGGTCGACCTGACACGGAATCGTCACGCGGGTACACTTTAACGCTTTAGAATGGCGAAATTGATAGCAATGCATAAAGTGACAAGCGTGTTTGTTGTAGTGTATATGCTTGTCAATCATTTACCATCAATTTCAAACATGTGGCTTAAACGCCCATTGTTCCCTGTCAAGGCGGAAGTCATCAAATTTCCGTTGATAGAGGTCGACCTGACACGGAATCGTCGTGCGGGTACACGTTAACGCGCTATAATGGCGAAACCATTTGAAATGCACAAAGTGCCACGCGAGTTTGTTCTAGTGTATATGCTTGTCAATCATTTACCATCAATTTCAAACATGTGGCTTAAACGTCCTTTGTTCCCTGTCAAGGCGGAAGTCATCAAATTTCCGTTGATAGAGGTCGACCTGACACGGAATCGTCGTGCGGGTACACGTTAACGCGCTATAATGGCGAAACTAATTGAAATGCACAAAGTGCCACGCGAGTTTGTTGTAGTGTATATGCTTGTCAATCATTTACCATCAATTTCAAACATGTGGCTTAAACGTCCTTTGTTCCCTGTCAAGGCGGAACTCATCAAATTTTCATTCATCGAGATCGATGTGACGACGGAGTCCTGGTGAAAGCCAACTTGGACGCGCTCTAATGGTGAAACTAAATAGGATGCACAAAGTTACAAGCATGTTTTTTTGTAGTGTAGATTTTTTAATGTAATGTATATCGAACTTGTGGCTTAAACGTCCTTTGTTCTCTGTAAAGACACAGCTCACCAAATTTTCATTCGAGGTCAATATGACGACGGAACCAATTATGCGGGTCAGCTTTGACGCGCTCTTATGGTAATTGGAATTAAAGTGAAGACATTCCTACGCATGCTTTTCGCAGTGTAGGTGCATTTCAATCATTTAACATAAATTCCAGACATGTGGCTTAAACTTCCTTTATTGTCTAACTCGCCAAATTTTTCGTTCTCATGCAGCATGCCGTAACGTCTCTCAGGCCGTAACGTCCTTACGGGTTAACTCGTTCTAATAGCAAAATAATAAATACGTTAAAGATAACATGCGTGTTTATTGTCATATACATGGTGTCCCCGCTAAATGTGATCATATTTTTTAAAAGTATATTTATCACTTTTTCCGAGATGAAATCAATTGCAATATATCATATGCTGAAGGACGCTCTCTTGGTAGGCATTACGAGACTCCTAAGGCAATGTCTTAATTAAGTTTCAATAATTAATTTTTTAATTATAAATGCTACGAAGTTGTTCCAATGAGAACATCGGACCTCTTCGGTCACCAAATACCAAAGCCGTTTTCAGAACAAAAATTCGTTTGACAGATCGTTCACAGAAAAAGAAAAAAAAAAGTCGTGAAGGAACACCATTTCTTTCTTTATTTTATTTATTACACATCCCTAGAGTCGCGTCTTTCCTCCGACCCCAACACCAGAGAATAAAAGAGCACACTATCGCCTCTTGCGTCCGTGAAAAAGATAAAAAACAAAAAAAAACGGAAAATGCAGCTCAAGATAAGGGCAGCTCCGATAGAGTCACCCGATACATTTGTTTTTGTTTTCTTTCCTCAAGTTAAAGCCAACCTTCCCCAAGCAGCACAATGTACTGAAAGTCGAGTGCAATAGGGGTGGGCGGTATGTGTCTTATCAATGTGCCTTTAGTTTCAGGAGTCTGTTCAAGGCCTTCCACCTACCCGTCCACCCCTATTGCACTCGACTTTCCGTACATTTTGCTGCTTGGGTCGACGCATGAGTCGGCACTGTGCTCTTTCACTCTCTCGCATCGGGGGTCAACGAAAGACGCTTTTTCCAAGATGCACAATGAACAAAATAAAAGTGAACGAAAACGAATTTTTTTCATACGATATATCGAACAGACTTTTGTTCTGAAAACGGCTTTGGTATCTGGTGACCGAAGAGATCAGATTTTCTCATTGGAACAACTTCGTAGCTTTTCTAATTAAAAAGTTGCTTATTGAAAGAATTAAGACATTGCCTTAGGAGTCTGCTAATGCCCTCCTAGGGAATGCCCTTCAGCATACGCTATATTGCAATTGATTTCATCTCGGAAAAAGTGATATATTTTTAAAAAGAATATGGTCACATTTAGCTGGGATATACAGGGTACGTGATGTAAGACTGAATGAATTTGATGTAATCCGCGAATGACTTTCTTTTTCGCAAAAGTCGTTCAATATATCTATTCCGGACACGACCAATTCAAAGGTGGTAGCGTATAAACAAATAGCGCAGCCGTTAACTAACGTTCCCGATTAATGAAAATATGTTGACTGCGTAATTGCAAAGATGTAGAGCACAACCCTGAGGGGCCTACCATGCAAGAACCGAAATCACAGAGCCTTTTTGCGCTCTAGTAAAAAAATGTGCGAACATACAAAATAATTGAACACTATGCGGGTTTTGCGGCAATTTCTCCTCTCCCTGTCCCTGTGTCACCACTGACAACAGGTTGTTCCTGAAATCATGGAACAGCCCGCTTTGTCCCTGAAGTGAGGGAAATAGCGATGTTGTTTCTCAGTCTACATTATCATAAAACGTGCCGTACTTGATTTTCTTTCCGTCGTTATCTCGTTTCATCTGCACAACATAGTTCGCGATGTGATGTGATAAACGTCACGCAATAAAACTACAAATGCATTACTGTAAAAACCTCGCAGATAACAAAAACATAATCACCCATTCCGCTGCTCAATATATGTCTACGTTGTATCAGATTTGAACAAGAGAAAAACAACTAGGACGCTAGGAAGCGGAGGGCCCCATGTTTTGAGGAACAGCGTGATGTCAGTATCGTCAAATGGTGACAGTGAGGCTGATAGGAAAGAGCGGCTGCCCAAGCTCGCGCAACTCTCGACGATAGTGCATTTTCGCTCATTTTTTAAGGGCACAGAGAAGTGTTACTGTTTCGATTCCTGCTGACTAGACTTCTCAGGGTTGTGCTCTCCAAATTTGCAATTGCGCGCTCAGCTTGTTTTCAGGAATTATGAAGATTCATTACAAAATAATTAACGGCCGCAGTAAATACATTGATAAGACACGTGCCGTCCACAAGTATTGCACTCGAGTACATTGTGCTGCTTGGGCATCTCTCTTCCTTTTGTCTTTCATTGAAGCCCCTATTTGAGCAACACCTCCAGGATATGGAAAAGGCCTGTGCCTTGCGTCACACTGGAAGGCCTGCTGCTGTGGATGCTGCCATGAAGTA
This sequence comes from Ornithodoros turicata, assembly GCF_037126465.1. Taxonomy (NCBI): domain Eukaryota; kingdom Metazoa; phylum Arthropoda; class Arachnida; order Ixodida; family Argasidae; genus Ornithodoros; species Ornithodoros turicata. The sequence continues at coordinate 37,704,222 of NC_088202.1, read as the reverse complement.
AAGGAAAGAACGAACTAGAAGAAAGCTCGAAGCAGGTCGCAGGGCTCCATATAGGTGACATAAGCGTGCATGCCCGACATTATTTAGGAAGTGTGGGTTTTCCAATGACTTTTTTGTGCCGAACATGACTCTGCTTTCACCTCTAGATGTTCTGAAAATAAGCAGTCTTCCGCTTGTTTATTTTCTTATTTTTATTTCTCTAAGGGAGGGAGTTGATAACCGACAAGCATTCTTGATGGTGCCGGGAAGAGACTAAGACGCAAAATTTGTAATTAAACATTGAAATGTCCTCATGATAAGGCCAAGAACAAACAGACGCGTACGATACAGTGATCATGGAGTAACAAGGTGCAAGTACCAAAGTGAGGTGCAGTTACCGAATTCGGTTTCTTACCTTATAGAGCATAATTTCTTTTCACCATAATGTACGATAATTTCTGGGGTTTTTCTCAGATGCTGACACACATACGCCGGCACATTTCTCTCAGAAGTCGCCCCAGGACACACACTGGTCATCGTCGAAGGCATCCCCATTCCCCACAGAGAGGCAGGCATACTGACGGACGTCCTCGTCCCCGAAGGTTCTTGTGCGGAACGACTTACAAAAACTCGCGGCCTCGTGCGCTTTCTTCAAGAAACGGGCCTAGCGGCGAGACCACTCTAGTGCACCTCTCACCTACAGTGTGCTTCCGTCCCATCAGTATCGGTCATCCTGCCTCTACATCACTTTGAAGTCCTCAACTCTGCTCTCCCACTTTCTTTTTTTTTTTTTTTGCTATAGTCGTGACGATGCCCCCTTGAGTGCGGCCAACAACGACAAGCTACCTCGACCCCCCCCCCCCCCCCCCCAGAGAGAGAACAAAAAATGGACCAGGGCTAGCCTTACAAGTGGCAATCACCCCGTTCCACACGCTACAAGCAGCAGCCCAGAATTCTGAGCAGCAACAGAGCGAGAAAAGTTTGGCAAAGCTTATCAGAGCTGATTCATCACGTTTTCATTCTGCGCTGGCCAATTGCTGCTGATAGCCGGGCTCTGCGCGCGATATCTTATGTACAAATTCCCTTCCTCGTCTGCCCACGTCTCTTTCCATCTTCCTTCCTCCTCGCCGCATACTTTTCTTTCAAGTTGGCTTTCTTACACGTTCTTCTGCTATGAGGCAGAACCTGAATCAGAGGAGGTGTCCCTGAATTCTGGTCATGATACTGGCAGGCAGATCTCTCGGTGGTGCTGGTGGTGACGAGATCTCTATAGGTAAGAACACGCCACCAACCAACCAACCAGCCAGCCAACACCTGAATCAGAAAATCGTCGATACCATCCGGGTTATTCAGATACTTTGCGTTGTCTTCTGTTGGAACAGTTTCTATGGCATCCACGTTAACATTTTTGTGTTGTCTGGCAAATTGTTTTCCCGATGACCAGAATTCACGGACACGACACAGAAAGGCGGTTCGCAGGATAGCAGATAACCATGCAAGAAAGCACTTGACAGATTAGCACGAGGATATGTGAGGAGGAAAAATTCGGGGAAGGACGTAAAGGTGAGATCAGAAAGAGAACTTTTAAAGTCCTCTGCACGGCAGTGCTTGCATATACGAGTAGCAACAACACCGGCGACACGTTACGGTACATCGGGCGCTTATTCGGCAATGGTGGCTTACCATCTACACGTACTATATGGCAGAAGCAATACAGCAGAGAGGAAACTACAGTGAATTTTAAGTTGAGAGGTTTATGTTGTACGATGGAACCACGGCTGGAAGTCTGCCGTGTTCAGGGTGATGCTTGCCATAGACGCAAGAACGTCGAACAGTATGTCTCGGCATGCTACCGCGGGAGCTTGTATTACACAAGCTATTTGAGAGGCAGTATTTGCCCGAAAACAACTCCATTCTAAAAGGTGTTTTCAATAGAATACTCTCCTTTCTAGGGTGTTTTTGTTTTTAAGCGCCCATTATAAGCGTGCTGTATAAGGAATACACCTAATTAAAGGGTGTTTTAGAAAACACCCTTAATTCAGATGTACAAACAACATCAAAAAGGTGTGCGCCATGGGACAAGCCATTTACACACAAAAACCCTCAGCGCTAATGGACATTCTATGGAAAGCAGACGGAATGCTTCAATGGAGGGCGGCGAGTTCGCAGGTTAAAGAGACTATGAAACGATTTTTTTCTTCGTTTAGTTCGAAAGAAGGCATTTTTCTGAGTCTAGAACCGAAATTTTACTTTCGTCGCGCGAGCGGATTTCTCGGGAGCGAATTTAAACGGAGCGGCGAAGGGAGGACAGCTAGCGCCGCGCCGTGACGAGCTGCCGAGCGGAGCCACAACGGGTAACTTGACGCGACCACGGCCGGCTCAGCAACACGTCATCGTGACGTGTTGCCGAGCCGAGGAATCCCGCCAGGAGAATGCGCCGTAGGATCCCGCGTATGCGTTCGTCGGGAGTGGAAATCTCCATGACAGCAGCTTTCGCGCGATCGGCAGATTTCGGCAGTGGCGGCAGACACAGCGCGAGCTCGCGGCATTAGTTGCCATTGTGCAACACCGGTGACGTGACGGGGAACCGAAGTGCGGTCCGTACAGTTACACCATCGGCAGGGAAATATGCGCGGGAGAGGAGGAACGCGGAAGAGACATTTCCAGCGCGCGCTCCTCGCAAAGTGGAGCGATTTCGTCCGGAAAAAATTGTGGCATATTAGTTTCTCTGCGGGAAGAACAGTTTCCATCGAAAAAAACTATGGGGGTTCGGGAAATTTCATAGTCCCTTTAAGCCAACAACAACTTTATTTTGGCTTTGGGGAGTAGGGAGGTTCATCGCCACAGGCGGTACTCTACCCCATTGCTGGTGGGAATGTGGGGAATAAAATAACGAGCCCCTTCACAATAACGATCGAAGTCCGATGGTGTCCAGAAGTGTCAGAAGAGCTTTGAGCGCAGAGCGTTGCTGTGCTGGATTAGGCCAGGGACCAAGCAATTTCGATAGGGAGAAGGGGCGAGAGTCCAGCTGACGAAGAGACTCGGAGAGTGTGGTCCGGGAAGGTTGGTAGTGGGGGCAATGAAGAAGAATATGCTTCAGATCCTCAGAACACCATAGTGGCAGCAGGTGGGAGAGTCAACTTGTCTCAAGGAGTAACGCCACTGAGCCACATCGAGCCCCATTAAAGGCCACATCGAGACGCATTCGATGGATTAATGCAGCATCTTGACGAGAGGTGTTTCGTGGCATGCGGAAAGCGAGCGTTGGATCAACTCTGCTCAACATAGAGGGGGAAGAATGTAGGTTGTCCATTGGCGGGGAGCCAGGGGTGTCACTAGGCGTCGCAGAATTGAACGGCGGTCTCCTGTCAGCAGAACAATACTGGTCCGTTTCCGATACGAGAGTGCTGCGTCTGCGGCGCTGTCGGCCTGCTCGTTCCCCACGACACCACAATGGGCTGGAACCCACTGGAGAACTAGCCTGTGGCCTGCTGTGTAGATAGTGTGGTAAGCCATTAACACATCTGTGACTAGGGGTGCGGATGGGCCTTGTATGCCAACAAAGAGAGTAAGCCTTTAAGCCAACAAAAAGAGTATGTGTCCCGCAATTCTGGGAATAATAAAGACGATAGAAAGATGTCGCTGAAGGTGACGCCCTTGTATTTCGAGCTAGATTCGAACTATTCGTTCAGGTTTGTGACACATCAAACGGTAAGATATACTGCTAAAATCATTCATCCTCCTTTATTTATGTATTAGTAAATAAATAAATAGCTTTTCTAATAAATAATAGCTGCTTCTGCGTGATCGTTCTTTAGCTTTTCCCCCATGATATTCAGAATTGCATCTTCGTCTCGGATTTATTGCCTGGGATCCTTTTGAGTAGGCAAATCTCGAGTCAGACTTTCCTTCTCATCGGGAAGCCGACGTCTCAGTACACGGAACGGTGGAAGTGCCATCCAGCTATTTGTTTCGTCCCAATAGAATTCACAGTCCATTAGCCTGATAAATTACCTGCCCTCCTGCGAAACAGCCAGTTTGTTGTCATCCTTGGTTTTCCGGAATGTTGACCCTTGCAGCATTCGTCGCACGCCAGTTGGTATGAGCGAGATTCCTGGATTCGTAAATCAACGACAGCGGCTGTCGTGGACGTCTGGCTCTCCGATCAAGGTAGGTGATTAGAACACGGCTTGACATACGCCGGCGTCACCCTTTTAGATCCATCTATATGTTTCAAAAAAAAGAACGCCTTTTTGCTCCCAATGTACAAAGAAGCGACAGCGGTATAGTTGTTTCATCTTCGCACAACGGGGTGCAATTTTTTTACGCTTGTGTTCACCACACACACATAGACAACTGTTTTAACACTTGCTTTATTCAAATAGCTATATGGGACTTTTATGAACAGTAAAGTATGCCGGAAAAGGAAGAACTCCAACTCCGTAGGAACTGCAAATGATCTCACCCTCTCCCATTCGCGGCACGTGCGCTCATGGGCGCCGCCAGGAGTTTTTCAGGGGGGGGGGGGGTCAGGGAGGCAGAATGTTTGGGGTGGCTGTACGTCAACTGCACCCGCAACTACATTGGCTTGGCTCAGGAAGCCTACGTTTCTCGGAGCCACCCCCCGGCGCCCATGCGTGCAGCTTCGCGTTGTGCTTCACTTTCTGTACGACGATGCTCACGAGCACCAGCGACGAGATCTGCGCTTTCCGCTGTCGCTCTTGAGATGGCGTGCGTACTTTGCGTGGTCTAGCGTGGACGCCCAATGTGAAGCCTCTGGTACAATGACCACAAGCGCACAGCCGGATTTATTTCCCTTTCCCCGCGCTGCGATTGAGCACCGCCCCGGCAAATGGCGACGCTGCAGTGGTGTGACGTGATTGGAGGCATCCACTATACCACGTGATGTTGTGACGTCATTGCTCGGTGGCATCATTTCGTTTCTACTAAACTGGCCATAATCACCGTCAACGCCGCAAAACCTCGCTGATACAGTTGGTGTGGGGGCGCATCTCCACATTAATCGCAAGGACACGATAACAAAAGGAAGATCAAGGAAAAACACCACACGAACGCACCGCTTGTGGCACCAGGTGGCATATGATGTCGTGAGCCTATCTAGAGCGTGAGGCACGGGCGGCACACAAAGACTATGGAACGTTGACAAACAGAAATGCACTATTGACATTTCCTTGACGTGAGACACGCCCGCGTATTCGCATTGATAGAAAGTTTAAGCCGCCCTTTCCTCTGCGCTCGACACGTAGATGCTCAGATTTCGTCGCCGCACATGACTTCCATTCGTACCCGACAAGTGTTTCCGATGTAGAGGAGAACAGCTGGGGGGGGGGGGATATAGGTTTGTTGCACATAGAAAAAAAAACAAAGAAAGAGGGGAAAGGTTAGCCTGGCTCCAAACGCCGACTTGCTATTCCCGCGTAAAACAAAGAAAAAAAAAGAGAAAGAAAACAGGCGCAGTCACAGGCTCCGCGCGATCTGCATACGTCAACCACAATATACGATGTAGGGTTGGAAATGCACCACAGCCCCTTTTGTAAGCCTGTCAAAGGTTTGCATGAATGTTCCTAGATATGACTGTTCGCAAAAGTGCTAATGCATATGCGATTTGTCATTATGTGCACTTCACGAACAGTGCTGGGGAATTTGGTGTGGGGAGAAAAGACGGTTGTAGAAATATGATTTACCGCAAACACAAACGAGATAAATGCTTGAAACGCCACCACGACCAAAAAAATTAATGGCGTCGTAAAGAACACGAACGACGTGATATATATCTAAGCATTCCTGCTTCTTGCACCATGTACGAACAAGTGCACCATCAGTGTCATATAAAGAATTTCTGAACAAAAATTCTCAATATAGGTGAAAACAATATTTGATCCTAGCAGCCAGTTCATAGAACAACAACAGGCAGCTACATCATGACGACGTGCATGACATGTTTCACCGCAGGAATTACGATACTGTATACCCAGCTAGCCCATAGAAGTGGAACTCGAGAGTCACAAGGAATGCGTACATTTCACGTTCTTCGTTATTGCTCCACCATCAGGGATTGCGTCAGTTAGGACAGACTACTTAGTTTCCTATCGATGCTAAGAAAATGACGAGTAAACTTTGATGACTGCGGTGCCTCATTTTAGCTTGTGTTAAACACAGGAGGTCCGGTGAGAAAGTGTCGTTTAATTCATAAAAATTAGGGCGCATTACACGAAAGTTGCAAGCCTCCTTTGTGACACAAATAAATGTTTTTGTCACATTTGTGTCTCGCATTAATTAAGCTAAGTTTGTTAATGTTTGAGGTTGAGGGGTAACGTTAGGTAGACGAGCGGTCTGCCTGCCTATGCTGGCTAATATTTGACGTTAGCTTTTATGGTTCTATGATTTCACGTGTTACATGGTAGTTTGCCAGAAGAGGTCCTCCACGCAGGCAGCAGAGGCGGAGGCGGAGAGATGTTTTATGACGTTTTATAGATGCTTAAGACTTGTACACGTTACCGAAAAAAATGAACTAAATACCGTTACTCGTTACCACGAAAAAAATGAACTAAATACGTTACCCGTTCCCAATGTAGCAAAAGGAGCGCGTTCCCGTTACTCGACAGTAACGAGTTACTCTTACATTACCATGCTATTACAGAGCCACAACCATGTCAAAATCAAAATTGACATGTGCTTTATTTGGTGCAACAATTTACATGGAACTCGCTTTGAAGAATAGTTGGTACTCGAAATGCACATCGGTTATTTTTGGTGCGTTTCCTCGAGAGGGCCTCTGTGGCAAGACTGCAAAATTGCTGTGGAAAGGCATGACTGCATGAAATAGAGCCACCTTTGTTTGGTGTATGTATTGGAAATAGAATGTGCATGATTAGTAACGAGGCTGATTTTCCTTTTCCTCTCTGCATATTCAAGGTCAACAGCTGCGTTTACTCCCTTATTTTTGCACCACTGTTAGGAGGTTACATGACGTAAGCGCGATTGTGCGTTTATGTGAACTGATAAACGCTACACCAACATCGGTAAGCCGCTGTGTATAAGCTGGCTCTTTGCATGGCTGACCTTTACTTCCTTTTTTTAAAAATAAACATATCCCCCCCCCCACGCCCTAGTTGTAAACGATCAAATCCACCGAAGTACTGTGGCTAACTCCTCACTACAAGGCATTGGCTCCAACGAGGTATTCGATTGATTAGTGAAAAGCGGTGCCTTTAACGCGTAATCCTCGATGCGGTAACTGCTACAACTAACAAAAATATTGAAGAGAATTACCTGAGCACGCTTCTTCAAATTCGAATACGAGGTGTGGGATGTACCGAGTCATTTTGGCTTGGGAAGGCAAAGATGACACTAATATACTACATTCCCGCCACCTTTTGCCGCCTTCACCCTGAACATCTCCTCCAACCCAGACCACATTGACGTAATTATCATCTGTGCCATTGTATAACCCAACGAGCGAAACACGGGACTAAGGTTTCTTCCCGTGATACGCTGCTAGGCTAATGACACACACGGGCTGCACATAATAAACCCGGCATCTAGTCGTCCAGATCATGTGAACACACTTTACAACAACACGGCTAATCAGCAGAGAATGACAATGTCATCAACTGGGATATAACATACACTCACACAAAGAAATCCAGGGTCTTTTTCCAAGAATGCTTTCATGGTCAATGACAACGATCGAAAAGCCTCGCGGCATTCGTCATTCCCGCCACCTTAGGACTCAACAAAAGAGTGACTGTCGACCAGAGGTTCCCAGGAGCTGAACATCCAGGTCTGGTCACCTAGCTCGTCTTAGAAGCGTAAGAAATTTCAGGAATTTCCGCATAGTGTTTGACCATGTCGTCCATGTTGAAGCCGAGCGTAAACGAATGAAAGGAACGAGTAACGTGAGTAACGAGTTACTGATTTTTGTAAAGTTCTGAATACGTTATTAGTTGCAAGTTTTAGAAAAGTAACTAGGTCGTTACTTCGTTACCAAAAAAGTAACTGGTTACTGGGTGACGAGTTACTTGTAACAAGTTACGTACAACTCTGTGCTTAATAACAAATGTTTACCAGCTACATATGTTGCTGATTCGTTTCTTATTGACTCTTTATTACTGCTTGCTTTATGACGCTTGTGAACAAACTTACATACAGTATAACTTACAGTATTTCAGACATCAATACTCGGATACTCGGTAATCGAAAAGATTGCCAGTTTCAGCTCCCTCCCCTAATTAATCAAAAGCAACACAGGTACTATTTGGCCCTTTTCTAACGACGCAATTTCACGGCATCGTGTAATGGGCAGAGGGCACAGGACGAGGTACAATAAGAGCTATTAGATAATAATAATAATAATTGGGGATTTACGTCGCGAGACAACTGAGATCATGAGCGACGCCACAGCGGTCGGTCTGTGGATTACTTTTGCCCACCTGAGGGTTCTTTAACGTGCGATGAAAGCTCACCACACGGCACCCCGTATTTAACGTCCCTCGCGGAAGACGGCGTGTCTAACCAACCTGTACCCTGCCACGAAGTTGCTGGCGTCCTCGGCCGGGTTCGAACCCCCGATCTCAGAAGGCGAACACGCTACCGACTGAGCCACCGAGGTCGGTAAGAGCTATTAGAATAACAGTACCTAGTGCATAAATATTCTATAATTTGGTACAACAATGGTCCGTGCAGCTTATGTATCGGTTGATTGACAGACGTGCAAGGTCGTTATTTCGTGGAGGAATGTCATACACCTGTGCACAAAAGACAAAATATAACAACGAAAGTAGTTAAAACAAAGAGCCCGAAATGAAGAAAAAAAAAACGCCTCCGCGACCACTTTCTGAAATTGTCATATCCATAAAATTAATTGTGAGAAGAAAAAAAAGAAGAGAAAAGGTGATGAGGATACCCAAGAGCTTCCGCATTCATCAGCCGTCACCTTGTACCACGACCCATGAGGTACGGCAGTGTCCTACTTAAAGTTCGCCTGAGGCGTAATGCGTAAGGACGCGTGCATTAATTATGATCAATCACTCTCAGTACGCATACAGTATGCCACAACACTGTGTCCATGCATAATTATTACAGATTTGACAGTCAGGGAGAGGGAGGGGAGGAAATGCGCCGACCGTTGGGCTTCACAGCGCCGCATGAGTCCCGCGTGTGTACCACGTCAAGGATCTAGTTTCCAGCGATATTTGATCCATAATTCAGCAGGCCGACGGGGTAAGGCCACAAACAAAGACGAACATTTTCATACTCGCAGAAATCGCAAAGAGGTGCAACAACAACGACAAATAAATTGAGTCACGATGGATAAGTATGTTCCGAATATTTTATTGACATAATTATCTAATCAAGTAAATTTTCCACCTAAGAGCATGGAAGGGCTCGAAACAAAAACAAAACACAAAACAAAAATGCCAAGTGGAGTAGAAATCAGTATAGCCGCGGTTACATTCGATCTCGCGGGTCAGAAAAGCTGCTTCCCTCACCTGCCAGTAGTCGACCGGTCGCCTTAAAGGGACGGTCTCGTACAGCCGGGGCGATTCCGAAACTTAGCCAAAACTAGTTTCACGAGTACTGTACACATACAACCGTCAAAGTTCCATTCGGAATAACCAAGTCGTTTTCGAGGAATTTGTCGAAACGTGCCGTAAGAGCAGACGACGAAAGCTGCCCCTCTCTCATGCATACGTCACGTATGACGTCTCCCTGCGGGTGCGTCGTCGTTGTCATGGTAATTGTAACTTGCAGAAGCACCTTGGGTTGAGTAATCCCCTTTGCTCTCGAAATGGGGACACTCAGGCATATACCTCCGCTAGCGGAGAATGTAGTCCGAGCATTGACTGTGGGGTCTCCCATAATGTGGCGCACAATCGGATACGTGGAAGCTAAGTCACGTGTTTTCTTTCCGCGAGTATTTAATGCGGTTTTTGAATAAACACGTACTCCTTCTCCATGTACGTCGTCAGCGACACTTCATTTCGAAGCATGATCAGTGTACAACGGGGAGTGTAATGGAAGCGTGCGTAATATATTTTTGGTCGGAGCTGTAATGTGACCGCGCGCGCCGATGGCCAGCGACTTCAGATTTGTGATTGTGGATGGGGTTGTTCTGCGACTTTTAACTTGTCTCTGAGGATTAACATACTTGTTCTGAACCACCATGCTTGCCACTACTTAGAATGCGCGTTTTTCACCGGAGAATTGAAAGAAAATGTACGAGAGTTGCCGCGGTGCCCAGTAACTTCTGAAAGTCGTCTGCTCACGCCGATGCACTAGCGCGCGCAAAAGCAGACGATTTCTGTATCCTATCACGGACTTACTCGCAGGGCGACGTGGCCGTTCTTATTGTTGCCAACACAGATCGCGGCATGCTCTGCAATCTTTATCAATTTAATTCGGTTATTTAATAACTGTGGCCTGTTTTGTCGGGTAAATTAGCAGTATTTAGCAGTATTCCATTTTCAACTTAGGGCAGTCGAATGGTACACTTTATGAAAGGGGCAGGGGGTACGAGACCGTCCCTTTAAGGGCGAAACACAACACGACACAATGCAGACAAAAACATGGCAAAAGGTCGCACAGTTTCGTGTCACGAGTTGTCGCGTGCTGCATCAGCAGACACATGGGCGGCGACATCCTTGCGACATGTCGCTCTGGACCGCCGTGTTGCTAGAACAGCGGCCAGAGATACACGCGCTTACACTTTATTTAACATAACCAAATGTGCTCACTCGTAAGACAGAGTAAACGAGAACAATTCATTCCTTATTTCGCGTGCCCTTCAAGGCGCAACACGACGGAATCCGCCACTCTTTGCATTCAGAACACACACCCCCCGCTATTTTTTCTCGGACCCATCGCATCTACCAGGGAGGCAGAATCATTGGCTGCTTGGTTCATGACGTCAATACTTCCGCACGACAACCCACCGACGGGAGAGGAGATGTCCAAGCAGTTTTGTCGCGCTGCGACTTGTCGCAGAGAGCTGCTGCGACGACCTATTTCTCCAGAATTTGTCCCAGGATACTTTGCGCTGCGACGCGTCGCACGACAGGTCGCACATTTTGTCGTACATGTGTCTGAGCCTTTACTCCCTCGCACTAGCAGACGACTCTCTGTAGCCAATAAAAATATTCGTACAGCTCCCGTCAACTTTAATAATAACACCGAAAAAGAAATTAGGTCTCGTTTCCGGGCGCGATAGCAGTCACCATGGGGGCACTGGGGGAATGTTAAGCGAACAACATCCTTCGGTTAAACCAACACAATAATTTTGTTCAATTAAGACTTCCCCACGGCCGCAAGGGTTGCTGTAATCGCTGTCGGGAACGGGACCATCTTTTTTCCAGTGCTATTATTAAGGTTGACGTGAGCTGTACGATCTGATGTCACAATACGCAAGAAGGAGCTTGGAGAGATCGCCGCCGCTGCGAGCACTCTTGTTCGAGGTGCCTTTCTTGCTCCTTTAATTTGCATGGCTCACATGGCAGTGCACACAGGTCACTGAGTCAAATAAAATTATGAGGTGATGGTGAACAATGTTCCGAAGCCCTGTTATGCCGCGCTATCCACACCCACATACTACCCCAACAGTCAACACATTAACCCCTTCTTTCACCTTTTGTTATTTTATCCTTTGCTTCCCAGTTCTTTCTTCTTCTTTTCATTTATTTCTCTTTTCCTTTTGCTTTTCTTTTTGTTTTGCGGAATGTCAAGCCGACATACCGTTTCGCAGACCTTTCCTCCCCCTTTTTTTTTCTTTGTTCTAATAAATATATCCCCCCTCCTCATAACGAGGTAGCGTCATTGCAAAGATGTGCAAAAGCAGCTCTCGCGTGTGTACGCTCGTCATAATTGTGAGTCGGTTTCGAGAATCCATGTCGTGCGCAAAGTTCCTGTCACTGCATCTCTTCATCACTCATACGTCCATTATTGCTGCGTACATCGCAAAAATTATAAGAAGGAGCAGTACAAGTTTTTGCACATTTCGGATTTCGTGCACATTTGTATTCATGCCCACCCGTAACTCCCCATCCTCGCGTGGGAAATCAGGTCAGATTATAAAGGTCACAGCAAGCCGCCAATCAATATTTTCAAATCTGACATTTGTGCGAAGAGAAAAGCTTTCATATCCTAGTCAGGTATGGTTTAGGGGAAAAAAATTGAAATGGTAGGGATTATGCGCCTTTAGCTACGGGAGGTTCTTTTACGGCATGGTAAAGCCGTCTCTTGCACGGTACGTATCGCCACTGTCTCAGACTTCATTCATAAACGTCACTTCCTGTCACCCCAGGAGATTTGCTGTTAGCCATAGTTTCGAGGGAACGTAAGGCAAGCCTCTCGAGACACTCGCTTAATTTGGATGCTTTGGTCCTGCCGTAAGTATGACGCATGTTGCGTCCTTCCTCGACATTTCAGATACAAGCACACATACGTTCGCCTTTTCTCTCTGTGCGCAACTCCTAAATGTGCAGTCTAATAAATTTTACGCCTTTATTTGTCTTCAGTTTATCCCTCACAGCTAACGCAGGATATTTTTAAAGGAAGGTACTATATATCACAGCTCCTGGACGCGGTAGTGTACCCGCTGCGTGTATCAACATCTATACCATTTTCGACACGCACATTTTTAACGTATATTAAATTATCCCGGTACATACGTGTACATGCAAATACGTACAAAACCAAACCCTAATTTCAATGATGAAAGATGGAAGTCACTGAAAAGGTTAGTCAGCTGTAGGACTCGAACCCACATCTTCTGTTGCATGTTTCATCTTAATTTCAATTTTGCGGCTTTGCAGCCCATTCATTATCATCAGTGTATTTGTTGTTCTTGCAGCCCTGTGGGTACAACGGGGAAACATCCCATGTAATCACCTCTTGTCCATCGTATATTATTGTTGTTGCTGTTGTTGCAGCTCGAGATCAACAGACCACTCGCTTCGGCGAAGTGAACCTTATATTTTTGTTCTTGTTGTTGTTTTTCACTTCACGAACGAAAAAACGCTTTGTATGTTTCACCCGTTATGCTTTCCTCGTGGAGGATATCATTGTCGTAGTAGCTCACCGAGAAATTCACACTTAGACATGATTTGGAAATTAAAAAAGTACTTAGCAATTCACCTAGAAATGCGTATGGATACATTTTAAACTTTTACATGTATCAGGATGTTCCATTGTTGGAAGGAAGGATAATGGAGACAAAATATGAAGATGGTGGTTCCACAAACGTGAATTCATCTGCCCGATTACCCTTCAAGGGATTGGGGCAGGTCATCCCACGTTATCCCAGACAAACGTAAACGTGTTTGAACATGAAAGAACTGATGTTCTGAGGCTGGAACAACAGAAGATGCGGGTTCGAGTCCTACAGCTGGCTAACCTTTTCAGTGACTTTCATCTTTCATCGTAAAAGAGTTCTTCGCCCTGATGTGAGCCTTCAATGAAAGTTCCGCAGTGAAGAGGGTAATAGAAGCGTAGAAAATGGCATGGCGAATACCGAAGCTCACGCCGCCGCCAGTGAGGCAGCGCACGAGAAGTCACGTGATTACGGCTGCCAATGAGAATAAACACAACTCTGAGCTCTGTGACGTCTGCGTTTCATTGGGAGTGTGTTCGAGCGCTTGTATCTCGCTAAGTATGGCACGTGCAAGAATAATTATTTTCTTCAGTATTCTTGATGCAGTACAATGCGTCCATGATGTAATGAACCACATTTTATTAAAGTGTCCCAACCCCTTTAAAGCTGAACGATCAACAAACACACAATTGTAGGAGAAACGAACAAGAAAGCTTAATATCTAAGCAAGTAAGATGACAGAAAAGGTAACAGGCTACTGTCGAACTAGTGTTCGAAAATAAAACTCAACAAGCGAAAATAGCCAGGGTCATAAAAAAACAATGTTGGTAACGCACCATCTCCTTTTTGTTCTTGGAGCTACAAGAAACATTTCTTCCCCAACAAGCACAAGATGCTACATAACAAATTTAAAGACGTGTAATATCTCTCCGTGACTGCGTGTGGCCGCTGCTCGGCGTAGCAAACTTTGAATTCGCCATAAATGTATCTGCTTCTCCTTTTTTCACTTTGTCTGGTTTCCTTCTAAGAAGCTCAACTACTAGACAATGTAGTGCTTCTTTCTTTTTCTTTCTTTTCAGCTGGGATCCCCCCTTCCCCCGAGTTTAAGGACGATGACCTCACCCAGACTTGACACAGCATTCGTGGACTTGACCTACTCACAGCCCCCCCTCCAATTCTGACACCAGTTTAGACACGTGCAAAAGCTCTAAGCAACCACTGTCACCCCTCAGTCCAGACGAAGGTGGAGCTTCCGCCGCAACGTCGACGTAGCCCCTTAACTTTCCACCTGTAAATAAATGACTTCACCCTTTTTCCTTACTTCCTACACCTTCGTTGCCTGCCTCTAATTTTTTCAGCTACCTTTGTCGACTATATGACTTTTTCTCGTCGTACAGATACGATGTTTCTTGTGGATTATGCAAGCGGCGAGTTCATTTTGTATTTATGGAACAGAAAAGCGCTGTTGGCTCACAAAGCTCTCGCGTTATCATTCTCCTTCTTTCTTAACGGCAGTGACCAAACGACAAAAACGGTCTGTTTATCGTCTACGACTTGTTTTGCGTAAAGCCTTCTTTCCCCAGCCACTCTTTACATGTATTTGATCTCCTTCCTACAAACAGAGACGGGTCCATACACCAAAACTGCTTCACCAGAACTGATTGCCGCAAGTTGGTGCTAGCGAAGTTTTCGAATACTAATCGTCATAGATGTTAAAAGAGAGTTTTAGTAAACCGTTGATAAAGTGGCTTGCGTCGCACCGTATCAACGGGAACCAATCAGTGGGTAAGATTCTGAGTCACACACGATTGCGATTGGTTCCAATAGGCACGACAATCTTTCCAACAGTTTGCTAAAACTGCCTATTAACTATTCCATTCGTCTTTTCCTATCATGGTTTCTGTAAAAGATTTAGTGCTTCGTTCTATTAATTATCCCTTCTATTATTACACTCTATTTAATTCATCCAAAAGAAATTGTTGTTATGTAGCCATATATACACACATGGACCGCGGCTAGGCCACACTTCCTGAAGCTCGTGTGGCAAAAGGCACTTTTAACAAATGGACAATGACATCATACCGCTTGACCATTGGAAGAATATATCAGAATCTGACTCGTTGAGAGTCATCAGGTAGCGCCCTGTCACCGGATTATAACGTCACCAAGAGAACATTTAAACGTGTACATAACTTATTGTCATGTTTTCAACATGGTTATAGGAAGGGGGGGGGGTATGTTTATTGAGAAAGATTTTCGACGACCACGCAGCTTGTTTCTATTGTTCATGCATTCTCACACGTCATTGATGAGAATGGTCAGATTGGTCAGATGTTCCTTGATTTCAGTAAGGCTTTTGACAGGGTTTTCCACGAAAAGTAAATCTTTAAATTATGCTCCTTAGGTTTTTCATAAAATGTTGTTCAGTTGATTAATAATTATCTTGCTTGTAAGAAGCAATTTGCTGAAATTGATTCTCACCCATCTGAAGTTTAAGTATCACATCCGGTGTACCACAGGGTATAGTGTCGTGGGTCCGCTTTTGTTTCTAGTCTACATAAATGGCATTGTTAAAGTTGCACACCCCGGACTTGAAATTCCGTTCGTCGCAGATGAATGCGTTCTATTTCATAACATTTAAGTCACACGACGATTAAATCACGTTGTTCGATTATTTATTAGCTATTTGTGACTGGTGTGATCGATGGCACATGAAACTTAACTTCGAGGAAAACGCGTTACTAAGGAACAAAAAAGAAGGTTCCTGTTGCTCCTGTGTCATTAATCAAAGGTCATCCCAGAGGTTTTTGAATTGAAGTGTGTGTGACATTCACTTCTCGCCTACGGTGGTCTCAGCACATTTCACTTGTGAACTCTTCTGCTTGCGTGGGTTTCTAAAACGCGCATTTTAAAACGTAGGCTCAAGTGTGGTACGTCTGATGATTTAAAGCGTTTTTGGCGTACAACTCTTTTATAAGCTTCAAATTAGAATACGCGGGTGTTGTCTGGGATCCGGCTACCAAACGTGATATTAACATGATAGGAAATGTACAAAGAAGAGTAGTTCGGTTCATTTTCAACAAATATCGTAAGTTCGATTCACTACCGCGATTAATAAATTAAATTTGGACGATGAGGTTCTTCTTATGACGTTCTGATGGTTCTTATGCAGAGCGAATTAGCAGAACTCGCAACCTCCTGCCCCATCCTGCCTGTCCTTCATCCTGCCTATGCCTCACTTTTGAACTGATCAACTCCCTTCTACCCACCTCTTTTTCTTTTTTTGGCTATAGTCGTGACGATGCCCACCCGTGTGCGGCCAACAACGGCAAGCTACTTTTACCCCCCCCCCCCCTTTATGCAATTTATTTGGGTCAATATTTGGATCTTCGATGTTCCATTTAGGTTCCAAGTTTTCAATAAGTAAAGGAGGCTTCATTCGCTACACTGAAGCGTTGGGGTGAAGCCCACCGGCAATTAATGCGTCATGTATTTCACACCTGTAATGTCCTGTGACCTGTAATGTAATGACCTGTGTCGGTGTTTCACACCGTCATGTAATAAACACCTCGTTCGTGAAAAGTTTGAGACCCCTACGGAACAAGTGCAGAAAGTTGGGCTAGTTGGTAGGATAGCATACTGCAATATTTGGGGAACCCTACGGAACCCTTATGGAACCCGTATTACTACTCTTCAAAGACGTACTACTATTAATAGGTTAACATTTATATAACGATTATTTCGAAGTTAGGGGTCTTTTAGTGGAGGGAGTTTAGTGAGGCCGCACCGGGTCAGAAGGACGAGACAGCAGCATGAGTTTTCGCTTAATCTACGTTTTGCCAGAAGAAGCGCTTTTAAAACTTCATTTTTTTTATGGAACAATCGAAATGTAGAATAGACTGCCTGAACCTCCCGACTTCATGGAGAGCATTGAAAGCTTTGAAAGAGCTGTTATCAATATTTATGAATAGAGTTCATATCAGTGCTGCTCTAATAAGTAATGCGTTGTTTTTGTACTTTGTTTTTCTGCTGTATACCCTCCTGGTTGAGCGAACTTATGGCCTACAGTATGTACTAAATCAACTAATAAAAAGTGTATGGAAATAATTCTAACGGCTCTGTCCTGAAGAAGGCGGAGCCTCAGTCACGACGTAGACACGCTTGTTCACCTTAGATAGCACGCTTAGATAGCATAACACCTAAGAAACATTCCTTTCTATTGCTTATGTATAGCAAATGCGCGACAGAAGGCTGAGCTAGGTAAAGTAGCAAGAAATATCACTTATGACGAGGTAAAGTAGTGAAGTGTTAGGGGAAGTACCGAACTTCTTGTTTTACATTATACCGGGTGTTTCACGAAGGTCCCCCGGCTGAATAATTCGTGAACAGGCGGCGCTATCGAAGAACTTTCTTTTTGGTAAATACCCTTGGAGCATTGACCATGAACTGAGTAAGTTGGCACCATTTGCATTCGGTCAGCAATAAACACCCAAACTTTTAAATTTTACTTCGCATGCTTTCAGAACCACTATTTCACGTATCGGGACATTTAGCGAAACATATCCAAAGAACAAAAAAAGAAAAAAAAAACGCCTCTACACCTAAGTGATTTTTTCGAATAATTAATTGGTTTCGGTTTACATATTTCTTCAGCGGAGCAGTGCATCAATGCACTCTTTGCATATAGTTTTCGGGCTGTCAATATACGTACCATATTTGTATACATAACATTACGTTAGGTTTTCTCTGGGTTTTCAGGCAGACTTTCCAGAGTACGTCGACACAGTTTCCCTAAAGTCGGCCCAGGACGCATACTACAGCACGTCCTTCCTGCTGTCCTCTCTCCACATACCCACGTCTGTACTTTGCTCATAGACACAGTAGGTTCGCAGCGCTAACAAAAAAAAGAAAAAAAGAATCACAAACCATTACAACTGAAGATACTCTTGTGACATCTGCGTAAGTGTTCCTGCGTTATCCTACACTTGGAATTATACGTGTCTTAATGTTGTATGCGTGCTGCAGACAATCCTAGCGGCTCCCCAGCGAAACACGCTCGGATCGCGTCAAAACAAATCTACCTGTATAGCACCAATGACCACAACCCGTCCGGAGTGGGACCGTGGAGTTCGCGCCGTTCGTGCGGTCTCCCCACTTGTTCCCACTTCTCTCGTCTGCACACTGCGCCATCTAATGAAGACAGAGATAACCCTCCCCGGCGCTTCAAGGTCATGCGCATGCGCATAAGTCGTTGTGAAAAAAGGCCCATTGCAATCGCGTATCCGCGACAAGTCCCAAGTGTGTCAGGCAATGGATAAAGCGCCGACGTGTAGCTGGTGCCAATATCCATTCCATTACGCTGTCAGGAGAACACACCGCGTGAGATAGAGCATAACGGAAGCATGGACGCTCTCGCTCACGTACCACATCTCCGAGTACAGATGACGCCCCTAGGGAAAGGAAGGCAGAGCCTGATGTGCATCTCCAGCACCAGACTCTCGTAACTTAGCGGAGCAATTAGTTGCGAAACAGGTATTTAGGAGATATCGGGTGACAATCCACGACAGTATTACAGAGAGCAGTGTCCAAATGCATTAATCCACAGTGTAATGGGCATGATTCAGATATGTCCTAAAGCGTTTGCGACGTCTACAGGGTGTTTATTTCTATCATTTACAGAATTTTGACTAAAATGCTGCGAGAGCAGATAAGATGTCGTCTTCGCAAATGAGTTATGCAGACAGGCAGACACCCTATGGAAGAGAATGTGTAATTACAAGATGACTAATTACCTAAAATTCATTACTTCACATTTTAAGTAGGGAATTTTGGACAAAAGAGGGATCGCAGAATGGGACACAATCCTCGTTGAAAGTCACTCTGTACTTCACAAATCCAGAAAAGAGCGCGTGTTGTGAAATATCCATCGTTGAATTTCGGTATGTAAATGACCCGAAACCGAAAAAGCGCTCCTGAAGAGCGCATCGTGTACGGAGGCTTATCTGGGCCGGAAAGCGGTTTATCTGGCCAGCAGGTCGGCACCTACTCCAATCATCTCCATCGCTCCCAAACATGTGGCCCTATGTCATGGAACGAACGCTGTGCTCCCCGCGTTCCCGATCGCCACCGTTCGGTTTAGGCTGATTTCCATATCAAAATTGGGGGATGAATATTTTAACGCACGTGCGTGTTTCAGGATTTGTTAGACGTTGAATGGCTTTCAACGAGGCTGATTCTGCTATCTGGCTTTTGGCAGAAATCCCCTAATTAGAAAGTTAATTAATGAATTTCAGGTAAGTAGTCATCTTGTAGTTGCATACTTTTTCGAGAGGATGTCCGCCTGGGCGCATAACTCAACTGCAAAAACGACATCTGTCCTGCTCTCATAGCTTTTTTTTTAATAAAAATTCTGTGAAGGCTAAAAATAAACACCCTGTAAGACTATAACATCTCCAACGAATCAATCAAAGACCCTGTATCGCTAGTTTTTGGTGCAGCGTCCTGGCATATTTGGAGCATCCTGTGCACACAAACCATGAACCTGGGATTAGGCAGACAGAGACATTTCTTAAACATGCACTGATCATCCGCGGAGAACTCACCTTCAATTTCCGTAAACTAATTTCAAATGTCACCTGCTCTCGACATCCTGGATAACCAACTTCATTTTTGTCCTTCACAGAAAAATGCGTCCAGTGGTTAGTTAACATCCAGTTGGGAAGCTGACAGCTGGAGGCATAGTGATCAGCGGAAGAGGATAGATGAAAAAAAGAAAAAAAGAAAAAAACGACCAGAACTACAACTACAGAACTACAACAGAACACAAGGTGCTAACAGTTACGTCGCGACTTGCGTCCCCAATTTTTTTCTTCTTCCCACCATCGCCATCGTCATAGTTATCGTCAGAGTGCCGAAGGTGTAGAGAAGGAAATTTAAAGAAAGATAGCAATGCCCACAATTTTCTATGTCTCTACTGCTTTCCTTTTCTTTCTGCTTTTTTTTTTTTTTGCTTTTGGGAATAGCAAGCCTACATCATGGCTAACCTTTCCCTTTTGTTTTCGTTTCTTCTTTCATTTTTTTTTTCAACATTAAACATATCCCCCCGAGCGCTACACCGCCCTAGAACCGTCAGTAAGGGAAGGACGCTCAACAGCAGCCTTCCACCAGCGCAAACTATACGTGTCAGACAGCATCGCTGGAAAACTAGAACTTCGCATCGACGCATTGTCTGCGTTATCCAACACCAAGTACGCGTTAAAAATCTACGCGCCCATGTAGCACACCACTGCAGCTTCGGCTGCTAAAGTTCACACCATGCGTGAAGAAGTTACGCCTAAGTTACGTAAGACGTTAGGCATCTACAAGCTTCTTTAACTCGGCTGGATAGCAGACCCTTCGATGTTGTTAAGGTTCTGGGCCCTAGTCACCGGACCATCAGTTCCACGCCATGCAAGCATTTGTGCGATTTAGACTCCAAGTTAGTGGACACAGTGTGTGTGAGTGACTGACTGAGTGTCTCTGTCACCCATTGTTCTTATTTTAGTTAGTTTTTAGTGTCTGTGAGTGATCTGGAGTAGCAGGCTCTCGTAATGAGTGCCTCTTTCTCCATTTTTTTCTTCTCAACTCAACTCAACGTTACGGAGGAATATAAACAGCCCTTAAAGGAGCCATAAACAGGTATACGAGGTGCACTTTTTAAAAAATGCATTTTGATATGTTGCCGACGGGGAACGTTTAAAAAAAAATGTTGTCGCAAAATAATAATTAATGGCACCAAACGGACCGAATATTCACTGCACTCTTTTGCGCTCATGCTCCGCCGTGCAATGTTCATGCGAGAATAGGCACACGTGGTGGTAGTGGTGACGTACTGGCACACGTCATTTTGACTTCACGCGCCATCAACGCTTCAGAATGCGGGACGCCCTAATATTCCATTTCACGTGTGCACTACGATTTCAGTGCTGTATTGCTCCGCAAGGTCAGAGCGACGTTCTCGCAACCGGTTCCCTCGCGAGGTGCAGCTTGTCCCACTTGGGCCCCTCATTGGCTAGGAGAGCGAAATCTCCCCCACTTCCAGTGCCTGGAGAGCGCCGTTGCTATACGTTGGAAGGTTGTGACGTTCCAAGGATGAAAGAGAGACTCACTCGGATAATGCTCTTTGATGACATTGTTTCGTGGTAGGGACGCTCGCTAGAAGCAAAATAATTTCATATTTGAATATCGAACAGCCACGTTCCATCATGGAGCACAATAATTGGATAATGTTCGTCGAGCTTTTAGTACCCGTTTAAGACAGTAACCTTCGCTGAATCTCGCGAGACGTGTCATACTTTCCCTTTAGGAATTGAATGCGGTCAGCTGGCAAGTGCTCCCCAGTGTTGAGGTGGAGTTCTCGCATGTGGTGCCAGAGTGCAAAGAGAAACCACTCAACGAGGTTGGAAAAACACGTCAGAACAGTGTTTGTGCGTGCCACAAGAGGGTAAATCTGGCCGCTTATGTTATATCGCCCTACTAAACAATACCGTCAGTTCTAGTCGAGCCCAAACACCAGCTGAACGTTACGTACAAACAACGACATCTTCCTTAATGTATCAATAAGTACCTGCATCAACAAGGACATTTACGGCAGACATTAATATGTAGTTAGCAAGTTAAACTCGAAGAAGTCTGCATGGCACTTATGCATTATGCATGATGCCATGCAAATACTCCCACGAAGCCGAGAAATGCGCGGTATTCGCACGTTTCTTCGGGGCCCTCGGAACATTAATTGTGGATGTCGTGTCCATCGCATGTAGTACATAAAATGGATGTAAAACTTTTGAAGTTCATTGCGTTCACGGTCTTCCTGCATATTTTAGTATGAGTGCGTATGCAGACCGTGTTCACTTCACTTCTAAGAGTCAACATTTCCGTTCTCTAGTGATTATGTGTTGTGCCCAAGCGAACAGAAAGGACAATATGTTCCAGCGACGTATCCCTCGAATAATCGCCAACCATTACACGCGAAGAAAAACCTGGAAGGGATACAAACAATGGATGATGACGCTGGCATGATGGGGTGTTCCACCGCTCCAGGGCATTAAACTGCTCCATTACATGAGTGATATGGGGATGCAGCGAAATGAGCTCAGGGAACAAGTGATGAAACCGAAAAGAAAGGAGCACTGAAAGGAGCAACTCGAGTCATTGTGAAACAGTGTTGAACACTAAAGCGTCTGGAGCAAACCCCTGGTCTTCAGGAATTCCATAAACATTTGAGGGTCTCGACGGTGTTGCACGCTCTTAAAAAGTTGCGGTCAATGTTAGAATGGCGTAGGTGCAGGGAGGGGGGGGGGGTATATGTTTATTAAGAAAGAAAAAAAGAAAGTAAAGGTTAACAAGGCAAAGAGCCGGCTTGCTATTCCAAAAAAATGAAAAAGAAAAAACGGAGAAGAAACAGAAGGATGCAGGCTAGCTGGTGGATAAACTCCATGATAGGCGAGCCTGAGCGATGGGTAAGACACTATCTACAACATAACAGCCTTCGTGTTGTGTTGTTTACGTGTCTTGCCCGTCGGCCAGGCTTGCTTACGATGGTCAATGTTACATTTTAGCGTGGCAATGGCTAGTCACAAATGTTTGTCCACAAATGTCTGAAGTTTGATCTATGTGGCACTCTGCGAAAAAAAAAAAAAAAAAACTCCTTTAGCGGAGTAAGTAGCTTGTCCCATAGAACACTCTCTTTCGGAGTAAATCTTGTACCCTCCAAATCAAAATCCATATTTACTCCATTCTCAAGGAGTAACTATGACACCAGTTAGAGGTGTCACGCTGACGCTATTAAACGGGTTCATGCCACCAGATGTTCTCCACATGCAATGGAATCTTCCATGGTATTTCTTGTGTTTTCTTTTAGCGTTTGTGTGTGTGCGCATATGCACAAATGTATCTCGCTCGGTGCGACGCGAAAAGGAAGCGTTATGGTGGTATAATGAAGGGAGAGGGGTATGAAACCATGCACTGCCACCTGGAGTATGGGGTAGTCCCAAAGAACTACTTATAAAGGAAAACATTCAAGCTGTCCTCAGCGGCCTCCATTGGGCATGCAGTTCCCTCGAACGCGGTAAACGCCGGAATAAATAATTAAAGAAACTGGATTGTCAGAAGGTCACCTGCCACGCTATATCCTCCAGTAAGGGCGAAATCCTCACAAACTGAGAAATTAGTGCAAAACTAATGATTAAATAACGAAGACGATACAGCAACTGAATAGCTGGACTGTGGTACAAGTGTTTATATGTCGAAAATCTCCGCATGTTGTTGCCTGCTTGTTAATTAAAATTTTGACATGGATGGGGAGTAACTAGTTACACTGAGGGAGTTACCTGGCAAATGCGGAGAGCAAGGGGGAGCACTTCACTGACAGGGTAGCGAAAATGGAATAAAAATGGGAAGTTAGTCCCTCGTTACTCCCTTTTTTCTCAGAGTGCAGGGCGGTACTGTTCAACCCTAGACGTGGGTCCTAGCTTTAACGCCCTCCCAAGCAGCACAAAATACTGGTCCAATATTGACATTATCCCGGTTTCATTGGGCCTAGAAGAAGAGGCAATAAATGGCGGTTTATTAGCTCTATTGTTGTTATCTTGGCCGAACCAAAAGAATGCCAAACTGAACAAATCAACTGCATCATGTTAGAAAATGCCCAGAATACCATTGTTCTTGAAGTTTGGTGCTAGTTAAAGGGCTCGCCGTTGTTGGCCTCACAGAGGTGAGCAAAGTCACGACTGACGCCCCGGGGAAATGTGTGTCCTGGGCCGACTTCTAAGGGAACTGTGCCGATATGTGCCGCCATATGTTCCGATATGTGCCGACACAGACTCCAAATCTGCACCTCAAGCAATTGAAAATTCCGGCCTACGAGGCCCATCCGCACCCATAATCACAGATGTGTTAATGGCTAACCACACTATCTACGCAGCAGGCCACAGGCTAGTTCTCCAGTGGGTTCCAGCCCATTGCGGTGTCGTGGGGAACGAGCATGCCGACAGCGCCGCAGAAGCAGCACTCTCGTATCGGAAACGGTCCAGTATTGTTCTGCTGAGAAGAGACCGCCGTTCAATTCTGCGACGCCTAGTGACACCCCTGGCTTCCCGCCAATGGACAACCGACATTCTTCCCCCCTCTATGTTGAGCAGAGTTGATCGAACGCTCGCTTTCCGCATGCCCACGAAACACCTCTCGCATTAATCCACCGAATGCGCCTCGGTGTGGCCTTTACAGCTCAGTGGCGTTACCGCTTGAGACAAGCTGACTCTCCCACCTGCTGCCACTGTGGTGTTCTTGAGGATCTGGAACATATTCTTCTTCATTGCCCCACTACCACCCTTCCCGAACCACACTCTCCCAGTCTCTTCGTCAGCTGGACTCTCGCCCCTTCTCCCTATCGAAATTCCTTGGTCCCTGGCCTAAGCCAGCCCAGCAACGCTCTGCGGTCAAAGCTTTTCTGACATTTCTGGACACCATCGGACTTAGATCGTTATTGTCAAGGGTCTCGTTTATTCCCCACATTCTCACCAGCAATGGGGTAGAGTATCGCCTGTTGCGATGAACCTCCCCGCTCTCCAAAGCCAAAAATTAAAGTTGTTGTTGTTTGAAGTTTGAAGCCATGTTGCCCATATAATTTACGTTCTGGAATTGCTCAATGCACGATGGGGCTTCATTGGTGCTACATAGGTTTACCATCAAACGAAAGTGCCAATGTAGCCAGCTTTCTACGAATGTACCTTCATTTTCACTCCATTTGTAATCCTGAGTGGAGTGTGGCTCTTATTTGTGCGCTCCAAATGCTGCTAATTTGGAAATTATTCAAGTGACACGCTTCAAGCCAGGCACAAAAATGATCGCTTTTATGGGTGGCAAAGCGGATAACGACAGTGGAAGCGGCAGTTCAAATAAAAAACACAATACTTGATAGGGATGAAATTCTGCTGTTGTATGGTAGGCGCCTTGAATTAATAACAGATTCATCGTAAGTGCTAAGACGTATGCTCCTCACTGTTACAGGAGGGTTACGCCCCCTTTTACTACAGGTGCAGGTTATGTGTACAATTTGCTGAGTTTGCCAATGATTCTGCCTGTGAGCGCTTGCGCTACTGTTTCCGGGAAGGTATTTTTTAGGGATATGTCAACCGAATACCCGAATCCTAGGGAGGAATTCGAGATTCGCGAATCCGAATCCCAGTGCCCAAAACGGCAAATCGAATCTTTCGAGTCCACAGACCACCGTTTGTTTGTTTATTTTTCAATTTGGCGTCTCCGGAGCCCGCAGGAAGTCTAATTGGCCGGCAGGTGTTTTCTTGTTTGTTTGTTTACATTTCTCTGGACTGTTCTGGAGTTCAGGCAGGAACTGTTACATTACAAGTTTAAAAGTAGATTGGTTTTGCTTGTGATTGTCGCTTATATATAGTTTTATGGAAATAATTCAGATTCGAGAATTTATGCATTTCTTGCAGTCGATGAACAACATGTTAAATAAATTACGTTTAAGAAAAACTATATTGGTATTCTCCTGAAACTGAAGCATTCTTTAATTTGGTTTTCGTTAAACAAAGGTATCATATTCTGCTTCAAAACACTTTTCACTAGAAGCTTTTTTTCTTGGCTTTTAAAACTCTTTTTAAAGAAAGGATTCGAAAATTCGAGATTCGTAAGATTCGTGGATTCGTACAACCTACCTTGGATTCAGATTCGAAAAATTTTGAACTCGTCCCATCTCTAGTATTTTTCTTTTCCCAATGATGCACGCATATGCTTTCTATGATGGGTATATAGTTTTGTGGGACTACCCGGATACTAGACCAAGCGGAATCTTAGGATTCTACCACCGCGTGCCACCGATGGCAAAGTTTGAGCATGTTCAAAAAAATATACAATGAAAGAAAGAATAATTATTTGTAACGTGATGCGTTCCTGTTGTCGTGCTACATATTAAAAGCAGTTAAAACTAGACTAGCGTTGGGGTTACTATAACTTCAGACGATTCATATTTTTCATTGGCTCACCACTGGCTTGCAACATTGGACCAATATTCGCAGTTTGATTGGCGCAATATCTGACCGAGTATTGGACCAATGTAACTTATATTGGCTGCCAATGTTGAACCGATATTGGGCCAATGATGGTGTGCTGCTTGTGCTGGGTGTCAAATTTTTCAAGAGTTCAAATGGATTGTCCCGGGGCCTATAGCGTTTGAACTGTGGACAGTACGACTTTATCGAAACATGCTAGAAGGGTACGTTTTGTTACCGTTGTCTTTCCTTTTTTTTTTGTGCGTGTGTGCAAAACTGTATCAATATGGCAGTGATCTATTGGCAACTTCTCAGTGAAATTTTGATATACGCGTTATTACGAACCAGAAATTGAGAAACGAGAAAAATTCTCCAGGCCATTAACGGAAAGACAGAAACCAAAATTAACCGCACCTCCAAACATGCAAACTTCGGGCGCAAGGCCGCACGCGCAAAGCACAGGTGTTACACCGAAAGGTCGTGCACGATACTGCCGTATAATCACGAGTGTGTGTGTATTGTCATCGATTAAGAAACCCGCGTGAATCATAAATGTGGGAGCAACTTGCCGGAGAACATACACTACTATAATAGGCTGCGACTTCGCAAATCTGAGGTCCGCTTTGTCTGACAAGCGACTTTGCAAGTCAGGGTTCGAAGATATCTTCGTCGTAGTAACGGAAAAAATGCCGCCACAAGTGACAACATATCGAATAAAAATACAACCGTGTTACTGACTGTGTTTTCCACTTAAATTAATCATCGAATACGCTGATACTGTCTCTCCGAGAAATTATCGTTGTGTTATGTAATAAACTGGTGTACCCTGGGTGGTAAATGGGCTCAGTCACCACCCTGCGTATGTTGTCGACCGAAAGATGGCGCCGCAGCCCAGGAGGTAAACAGTCCCGTTATACGCTTCCGGAAGGGCGCGCTGCAGCGGGGGCGGTAAGAGAGCTGGTTACTAGGTTTTCAACCCCCTATTTCTTTTTTCTAAGAGTGCACTGGGTTCGGATAAGAGCCGATCATTGCATCCACGTTGAAGGTTTGCAACTCGTCGTAAATATACCACGCACATATGTATTTCTACGCGCGTTTCCGATTCTAGGTGCAATTAGGAGCCAAATCGACACGCAGAAAGTCTCCATATCAAATACAAGGAGTTCCCGCATACAGGGCATGTCACGTGTGTATCCACTTCAAACCAACACAGAATAGCACTTAGCAGAAAACGCGACGGATTCAAAGTTACTTGAAGGTTCCTTAAAAGAACCAAAATGTTGCCTACGTCTTAACGTTGCGCACAGCCAACGAAACACCACTGTTCGTGATACTCTCAGGCGACGCCTAGCTAATCTGGGATGTGCATTGGTTTCTTTGGCGACACTACCTTGCCCTGTACAGCATACTCCACAGTGGAGTACGACGAAGGCGGTACTCCACTTCCTGAGAGACACATAACTTAAGGACAGCCCCTGAATAAGTAACGACACAAATAAATGAGTGGCAGATCACCAGTAAGGTTTGTCTCTCCTCTCCTCCACTTTCCTACTTTTTCATTTTCCAGTGGAATGGCAATGGAAACAACCTTGTGCCGTCTGACTGACCTTTCACCTGTGTCCTGCTCATCTTTTTTCCCTTCGAAGAACTCACAATCCACCCGTGAATATCTCATATTTAAGTGTTGGATATTGAGACAACTAACCAGTTTTGAAGCTTATAGCGGACGATAATTCAGTCCTGCTATGCTGCTGCAATTGTAGTTCTGCGTTGTACCGCGTCCCGTACGACTCTTCCTAACCTCGAACATTTATGTGCTCTATTTTTCGCTTCCGGTACCAATTCGGAGCAGTCCATCCATTAATTATCTCATCATAGCTTTCCTGTGCAATGCAGCAGACTAGTTTCCCTCTGTTGAAACCACTATATCCAGTTTTTAGCGGAGAATACTTTATTTTCCTTTTCCTTTCTCTGTTTTTGTTCTCAGGAGCGTACCGCCAGATTTATCCCGTATCGTAACGATACCCTTCAAAAACATGTCGAGCGACGACATGCCTTCAGGGTTATTAAAACAACACGCGCCGAGATGTGAGCTTGGTCGCGGTTGTTCCTGGGGGCTAACGTTTCAAGAGCTGATTACGCTTCTCATTAGGAAGTTAGATAACTGCCACAGTGTGACTTCGAAACGCAAAAGACACTTAGGAGGGCGGTTCGCGTGTTCGCGGT
This sequence comes from Ornithodoros turicata, assembly GCF_037126465.1. Taxonomy (NCBI): domain Eukaryota; kingdom Metazoa; phylum Arthropoda; class Arachnida; order Ixodida; family Argasidae; genus Ornithodoros; species Ornithodoros turicata. Next base: position 37,675,857 of record NC_088202.1, on the reverse strand, counting down.
ACAATTTGACCATCATATTTCAGCGACTATGCTTCATACGACAGGGTAGAGCTCGTAGTAGTTGTGCATTGGATGTAACGAATTTTTAAAAATTGTTTCTTTCGTTTCCTTGCAAAGGTTTTAAAATGTCAATGTTTGTCACCATTTTAACTAAAATAACGGCGTGCTCTTCGTCGTCCACGACCAATACGCCCTTTGTCGGCAAACGCAGCACACATCCCGCCTTCACTTCTGTTGAAATATGCGCTAACAAAAGCTGTTACAGCTTTCTCAATTAGACCACAGCTGCAAAGCGCTCTATTTTGTTTACCAACAACAACTTTATTTGATGATGATGATTGGGGAGATTTTGTTTACCGAATTTGATGTTAGGGTGAGGAACAACTATACGAATACGCGCTCTTGTAATTTGATGCCTGCACATCGCTGCTTTCGTTTATTAAAGAACCCTAAAGGTAATATATTTACATATTGTATGGCGCTGTTTCTTGTTGTGTGATTAGTAATGCGCATTTGCTAGTTTCTGTGTGTTCGGAAAAACGATGGTAAACAGTACCAGCAAGTAGATTGAGGACGTGCACAAATGCTTTAACATATCCTCTCAGATCCCTTTGATGATAAGAGCGCTGATGAATTAAAACATTACCAAGTATGCAAAACGAAGAATAAGCTGAATGAACACGAAGGAGACAGAACACAGCGGGAGAGCACAACTGCTAACTCGCAGCTTACAGTTTTATTTCGTTGAACAGGACAAGCTTATATACGCACATATGAAAAGAAAAGAAAAATAAATAAATAAACGCAACATCTCATTGTCGACTGCCAAGCTAAATCAGGTATGATCGGAGTGATGCACTAATACAAATGAAAATATGCTCCCAAGCACTAGTGACATTTTTTAACTACACCTAACCTAATCGAATGTTGATTGTGAGTATCTGTGGGTCTATTTAGTTTACTATAGGTGATATCTACGGCGTAGCTGCATGGATGTCATGTTCCATTTCCAAGCGATCTACCTGTCGAAGTTATTTTTACTTTTTTATTTTTTACGAAGTTATTTTTTTACACTCTAACTGACTTGGCAGAACCTGAAGGAATACAGAATGCTACACAGTGAATTTTAGTGTGCATAATTTATGAAGTTCATAATATACGTACTGATAATTCACGCTGTTTCGGTCTAAATGTCGGTTGTGCCCTCCCTCTTTCTGTGTTTTCTTTGAAAATTCTACTTCATGAAACAGATGAAATGCTCATGAAAATTAGTGATTAGGTGTAGTAGTTGGGTTTGTCATCGCAACAAGGCCCACTTCATCGCCCTCCTTTTTTGTTCTTCTTATGGATTAAGAGATGCTCTGTCTATTATTACTGTGCTTGCAGCGAAACATAATGGAGCGGAGATGTTCAATAAAGGCAAGTTATCCGGAGAGCAACACAAACAGGCCTCTTCTGGAACGTTGCATTACGAGATAACACCAGATATGCTACGCGTGGGACGTTTCGAAGCCGCTCTTATAAGTGTTGCGGATGTGAACAGAGTTCACCGCACAGCAGTAACTACATTGATCCATTAGCCATTTCCACTATTGCATTCCATTACCGACTCTCAGGAGTGAGGGCGGGAGGAGTGCTGGCAAAAAGTATAAGCAGGCCCCCGTGAAAGAGTGCTAGAGCCTCTCTCTTCGCATAATCACAGCTTAATCCTTTGCGCCTAACAATCTCCTGCCTCCCTTGATGCCGATATTAGTCCATAAGTTCTATACATAGTGGCGTAGAACCTAGAAGTTCGTCAGCCACTCAGCAACTACAGCTCGCGGAAACTGTAAATACATTTTGCGAAAGAGATTGGTACAAGGTCATTGTAATAGAGTACCTAACTTAAAAAAACTACGCGTTTGAAACCAAACTCCCTGTCATTGCAATGCACGTGTTGTCGTCAATGGAAGTTTCATATTTTTATTCCTTTATGGTGTCGTGATCCGGGATTCAAATGTCTGGACGATCATATTGGGTATGTCTGGGTATGGGTATGGGTATTGGGTATGTACGTCTGAGCTGCACGTGGTTGGCTGCGTCGAAACGATGGACAGATGCAACTGACGAGTTTAGATACTTCTGAGTTTTGTAGAGTTGTTCTAGACGCGGCAGTGGAAATGATAAAAAAAAAAAGTGACCCACAAGTGGCGTTGCCAGGCTTAATTAAAACGCGCGGGCATGGGGCCCGCAGAAACGCCAGCGCCGCCAAGCGTTGACGCTGGGTTCGAGACGTTGGGCGCAAGGACCTGCTGTCTCGCTTAGGAATGAATTATCATTAAGGAGACTAGAGAACTTGGGGGGGGGGGGGGAGCTGCGGGGTGCAAGAATATATAATCTGCAGCAAATACGAAACTCTGCCATATTTGTGCAGACGTTCATTTTTATCGCCTGTATTCGTCGTGAGCATGAGTTTGTGCGCGAGATTGCGGGTTCTATTATTTTTCCTTCACCTTCTTCATCTCTCGCGAGGTGGTTATTGTCATTTAAACTTTCCATGTTGTAGTTTTTGTTTATTTTAATTGATAATACGCGTAACAAGGATAATTAGTATCCTTAAATAGCGGCGAACTAAGCTGGATCTTAACTTACGCGCATTGCCATGTTATACCGTATAGGGTTTCCAAAATGCACCCTGTGTTTACATCCGTCATGTGCCAATAATATTGCTTCCGGGAGGTACAAAACTGCTGTGCGTTGAAGGGAGTACTGCTTGCGGTTTATCCTGTCGGAAATCTACAGGTGTTGCAAGATTGTTTCTTCGGACTAACAGGCACCTACAGCATGCTACCGGGTATGTGTTTACCAGTCGAATGAAACAATCTTGCAACACCTGGGGATTCCCGAACGGATAAACCGCGAGCTGTCGATTCCAGACAAGTACATCATGTACGTTTCTTAAGCACCTCTAAAGCATCCCACCATGAGAAAAGGTGCTAATACACAAAACTTTCTAACAGTGCATGGTAGCGAATAAGGTGTTTTCGGCGGCTTGTTGTTGAAATTTGGACGAAAAAAAAAAAACGAAAACGAAAACAAGGAACGTATTGAAGGAACACGAAGGACACACGTTCTTATATGTTATCTGGCGCATTCTTTTGTGATCGAGCTTCAGTATAAGACGAGGTCGACAGATTCTCGATAGCAGTCTCGTCAACAAGACGTATCAAAGCTCTTGAATACGCCGTGACAGTGACGGCTCATCCTTTCTGTTTGTTTTCGAATGCTATTTGAAGCCCGATAAAACAAAATAATATGCCTTCGGTTCGGAATCTTTCACGCGGTAGACTACTGAGGACCCATGTATGCTTCGTACACAAACCATGCAGCGGATTAAGAGAGTCATGACGTAAAAACTATCTTTTCACTAAGTGGTATGACAAGCGTTCACGATTCCAACGTAGCCTGTGAATAATCGAGAAACGCGAGCTCAGAGCCTCACACGCTGCGTTCATGAAAGTTCAAATTGAAAATTCACGTTCGCAACGAAGCCGGACTGAGTTAGCGACTACCATGTCCAAATTCATAGCGATACATTTCTTTTTTTCTACCGTCACACAACCGTAGCGAGCGATATTCGGGGACACTTTCATCTTCGACGACGCCTTGGCTTACATCGTCGAAGCTACGTCGAAGCTACGTTATAATATTCCCAATCACGTGACCCTCAATAATTATGATCGATTATTCTCGATCCTTCGGCGGTTCTTATGGTTCGCGTGCGGAGCGAGCACACATTCTACTCAGTAAGCTCATCATCCTCATCATCCGCAGCAGAAAACTCTAATGTAATCGCGGAAATCAAGATATGATGGGCCCTTTCTTTATACTGCTTTCCTCTCGCTTTTTTCCACGATACTACTGGGAGAACGGCCTCTAGTTATGAGTTACGTTTCTCGTATCCACTTCATTGCATTGCAAGGGCTGCGTCGTCAAGTCCCGCAATTACACCTGTATGCGAAAACAATCGAGAGTGGGCCGTCACTACAAAGGGCATCGTACAAACGTGCATAAGATCGATATGAGAGGAACTGCTATGACGTCGAGAGCAACTATAGTATGTCACTTTGATTCACCAATGCAGTCGCAACACCAAAGACGAGGCCGTGCTGACTCTGCGCCTCAAAACAGTAATTCGTTGAAACCTTATTGAAACACGAAAGATTTGAGGAAGATGACAAAAAATGTCACTGAAATTTAGTGAATCAGAACTGAATTACTAACGTGCGGATATCGTCTGCCAATAAAGACAAGAAGATTCTCCTTTATGTAGTTTGTCATTGATGCCATGTAACTGTTTGCCTTCGGCGAGAGCTACCGTTGAAAAACTATAATGGCTGTGGTTGCTACCACGTTCAATAACGAGGACTGACCACATTTTTGGTTGCTGGCGGGTGTCTGTTATTTTTATTACTTGTTGATTTGCTTGAGCAAATACTTTCCAGTTCCACGTAAACACTAAATAAGAAACAAAAACTAGTACATGTATCTAAATATAATTTAACAAGAGTAAACAAAACAAAACTGACAAATCACACAAATTCCTGCAGACTTCAAATCTATAACGTAACCCACACATTCACTAGAATGATGAGAGATGCCATCGTATGTATAGTATAGTTCATCGCACTACAACCTCATTCACAGTACAATCTCACATTTTGCATGCTCCAAATGTACGGCATACCTACTTGCGCCGTCACACAACACCCTTGGCCAAAACCACAACATAAACCCCCCAAGAGGACACCGACAAAACGAAACCATTCTACCACCTCGCCGGCTCTTCAAAAGTTCGAAACAACTGTTGCCGCGAACGCAGCCACACCATATTCGTCACTGGGGCTAAATACACGTTCGCTTGTCAAAAGACAACAATGCTAAGCAGAGAACGCACCTCTTTTTGGCGATCCTCCAAAGGCTATAAGGTCCAACGGTGCAAAGCCGAAGACACAGTTCTCACCAGCACAGACTCCAAAACAACACTGGAATTTGGAGAGCGCGCACCTCGATCCGGAGGCTCGGGAGTCGAGCACTTAGCGACCTGCGCGCCGCCGCCACCGCTGACGTCGTGATTTCGACGTCACAACCTTTTCTCCTGCAATTTTTCCCTTCTCCCGGGTAGCTTCCTCCCCCTCTAATTCTCGACCCTATTTCAGAACGAAATAGGCTTTCTCCCTCCACTGAGGCGAAAGCGGAGGATGCTGGAGCAACATGAGGCTGTGGAGCGTCTGATAGCGGCGGTGAATTTTAAATAGAAAATACTGTCATTCAACTTTATCTCTATTGCTGGCAGAAAAAAATGACACAAAAGTAAAACAAAATAGGGCGTTTTTCAAAAGCACACATTTTATGCGGTGCAAGCAAATGCAAGGGTCGTGATTCGCGCGCGACCACTGGAGCATTCTGTACGTTTGAGTATAGCCCGCCATAGTTTGAGTATATTTCTTTGCTTCCTTCTACTCCACGCCACTCACAAAGAAAAGAAAGGAAAATGTAAAAGACACCGTAGTGCTGTTCAGCTATACGTCGACTGTAATATCGATATGTTTATCGATAAATATTGGTATTTTAAAAGTATCGATAACATCGCATACATAAAATATCGATATCGTTCCATCCATAGTCGGAAGGCAAGTATTCAATTGTTGACATATACGTGTATAAACAGGTATAATCACAAGAAGCAACGCTGCTCCCCAGCCGAAAACAAATTTACAGTTTCCAGCTTACGTACTACTACTTACATAATGCCAACGCCTGAAGCTATGCGACCCCGTAGTTGTGTGTGGCACTGTTTAAGTAAAAAACTGTAGAAAGGAAATGAGTATACGAAAGAATAAGGGTAACCTAAAGCTGTCCCGTGCCCAACCTGTCGAGGAAATGTTCAGTAAAATTTGCCGTGCTGGATAACCTACATCATCTACAGACCGTATACGGGAGTTATACGAGGTCGCGCCCCTGGCTCTGCTCATTACGGGCAGCGGTACTTCATGGGCGTCGAGGACTTTATCTTTGGCTATAGCGTAAACATTTGTATCGCTTCTGATAACGCTGCATCGTGTCTGCTAGTTGAGCCGCTTTGAGATAACGGTGGACCGATACGGGAGCCCCTTCATGCGTGTAGTGTGACCGTGTTTCTATTTGGCAGTTACCACAAGCGACGGCTACTACGTTTGCAATGACATCGAAGACCGTTTACTTTACGGTATCTTCCACTGGTTGCCTCCGATCGCTCTAGAAAGCTCTGGCGAGAACCGCTTCTTGTTCGGCTGGTGGAAATTGAGCTTCCTCATTACATTTGGCTGGTTCTTTTCGAGTGCTTGCCTCCGAGTCGGAACGCTCTGGGCCGCTCTAACCTGCACTATCAGAGCGGTTGTAAGATCTGGCAGGGTTTCGGTCACGTGACTGGTGGCGCCTACGCTGAGAAGCCTTATGGACGTCGGTTCTCCTGCACGAATAATCTCCATGTTGTTAGTTCTTCATCTTCTTTTTTTTTTTGTTGTTGTTGTAGTTCTCACTCTCACTCTCTCAGAAGAATAACCGGAAATCACGTTTGGTTGCATATCCGCCTTTTCCCTGCTCCGAGGGTGACTGCCGTTGTTCGACCTGCGCGAGACTTCTCCCACTCGGATTTAGAATGAGAGGCAGACCCGCGCGCTTTCACTCAGAGCACCGCGAGCAATCGAAGATACCATTAGCTTGAGATAAGCTGCCACTCCTCTCTTCCTTCGTTTTTCACGGAGGCGCTCTACGCTCAGTTAAACGTTAACGGCGACTTGATAGCGTTTTCCGCTTCTGATGTACCGTTCAGGAAAAATAAGAAAAACGAAAAAGCTACCGCAAACGCCACTAGATTCGTTCATGCACTATGCGGTCATATGGCAAAGTTGACGATACCTTCCTGGTTAATAATAATAATGGTACCGTGATGTTACAGGTAAGGTTTGTCTGCCTATAGTATGGCGATATGTTGCACGTGCCGCAGGGTAGGACTGCGGATAATTTCGACCACCTGGGGTTCTTTTGACGTGCGCCAGAAATCCCCGACACACGGTGCTGGAAGCAATGTTCACGTTCCCCACATTGCTACCCTCCTCGGCCGAGATCGAACCCGCGATCTTCAGCTCAGCAAGCCACCACGTTACCGACTGATCTACCGAGGCCGATCTTGAATGGACGGCATAGAACGCGCTCGTGGGTTGCCAAAGAAACGCTGTTTCCCCGTTCAATTTCTCATCGTTGCTGCTGCCATACTTCTGCTTCATAGCTATAGGCGCCACGCGACACTCACTGTTGTTTTTTCGCCAAACACGGTAGCGCGTTTATATACGTCTAGAGATGTAATTATGACGACAGAGCACATGGTAACTTATCACCGTCATGCTCTCTGTGATTGCTTCGAAAACGCTGCGCACCAGAAACAAGCAGGAAAGCGTGGTGGCACTTCTTTTGCTCTGTCATCTTGCACACATAATGCATGGTATTCGCGTTTGGCAAACGTTAAACGCGCCCTCATCGGCTCCCGCCTTTTTCAATTCGAGGAGAGGAATAAGTATTTCAGTCCAAATTGACACACATCAACAGAAGCCTCTCAGCCTTGCCCCAATTTCAGGACCTTGCAGTTACCTTGCCCAGCACCGTGAATATCTGCAATAATTTCGCAGGTTCTTGAGGACCACCGATCTGCTTGAGCCTCCGTCCACTCAACGATAACTTCTGCAATAGTGGATGCGGCTCTTGTGTGGTCGTGTGGTCGGCTGGATGAATTTCCAATCCCGACAGTTGCGATGCCTCTCCACGAGTAAGATCTCACTTGCCGTGTGTGTTCTTTTTATTCCGTTCGAGCGCCACGACACAACTATGGCTACGAGTGGCGTACAGATGCAGACAGATGGATAGAGGATAGCAGGAAGGAGTGGGGGCAGTCCTGAGTCGACTTTAGGGGGAACTGTGCCGAGTTGTCATGTGTTATGTCATGTGTTCGCATGTTCCGTCTATGCGTTTCCATAAAGCGCACAGAATGTTCACGAGCATGCCGCTACAGGGGTCAAAAAGAGCTGAATTGATTTGTCTGTTTTTGAACAGTCCGTGAACTGACGCAACCCGTGTTTACGTTCCTCCAACTGGGTTCAGTGCCCGTCCCAAGTATTCCCACGAAGTAAAGCAAGGGTACACTAATTCCTCCAACGAGTGGCAACGGCAAGTAATGGCTTTAGTGTTTGCCATCCGAAGCGCTACCGGGTAATGTGTCTCATGAGGCCCTGCATCCGACCGCGTCTGTTCGACTCCCCAGTGCCCCGAGAAAAACGTAACAGACGATCACTTTATCGGATGTGCCTACTCGGAAGTGCAAGATTTCATGGACGCATTTCCTGAAACAAAACTATTCATTTTTTTTTTTTTCAGATCGTGCGACAAGATCGTGAAACATACCGTGTTAAGGGTTCCCTACATCGTGTATGACGTTTTTCTGTGATGTGAAGTGAAGTGAGGGCAGAGATATCAACGTCGCTGACGCTCCTCTGCCGCTCTCTTGCGATTTATAGCGAATGGTAGAGGTCAAATAGTTATGTCTGTAAGGCGCGCCGCGATTTCTTTTATGCTTCATCAGTGCATCGAGCGCATCCTTTGCAGGTTCAGGCTTTAATATCGTTGCTGCAATGTGCTCACTAAAGTCAATAGATAAAAAGTTGATTAGAATATCTCGGTTAGGGTAAGGTGGGGGGGGGGGGTATATTTATTAGACGAAAGGAAAAAAACGGGGAGCGTGATAGAATGGAGAACGAGAAAGTGCACATTGCCAAATATATTTGGGCTGCGCGAGCATTACAATATTTCGCATCTCGAGGCCCGTAAATGTGTTCCGAATCTAATACGGAATTATATGTTCAATTTTGAATCGAATCGATATAATATCAATCAATATAACCACTACAATCAATCAGTATAATAAAAAAATACTGGGTGTGGTTTTTGAAGAAAGTCTCTCGTGGTCAAATCGCGTCCTGTTTCTCAGAAGTGAGATGGCTAAAGCTTTTGGTCTTTTGAACAGAGCCAGGAATATACTGCCGGTGGAAGACAAGTTAATGTTCTATTATTCTTGTATTTACTCTCGTGTCAATTATTGCATGTTAGTGTGGGGCTCCACTACGCCAACAAACATCTCTATCATTCAGCGCATGCAGAACAAGGCACTCCGCGCAGTAGGTAGCGCCAGCTTTGACGCATCAATTGAGCCAATTCTGCATGGGTATAGTATTCTGAGTGTATTTGTCATCTTCAAGTTAAAGCTGCTTACTAAGATATTTATTGCATTCACATACCGTCCAGATACGTTCACCACTACCTTGATATCAGTGACCATTATGCTCTACGCCATGCGCAGAGACTTTTGACTCCTAAGTGCAGAACAGATTACGGACGCCAAAAGGATTTTGTCTCATTACGGCCGATGTCTCAATAGACAAATCTAGCCAGGCCCATCGACAAGATCCCGCCGTGCAAGCCAGGAATAAGCGTCGGCGTGACGATGAAACGGTTCTCCAACCATTTCAGCGACAACAAATCAATACTCATCACGCTTAAATAAATTTGTCTACACAATTTCATCCGGCCTCATTTCACCATACGCATACCTGACGCTGAATTTCGCGTTACACGAGTCGTAACCGTCCTGTAATTTTTTTATATTGTCGAAATCTGCAGACAACATCCGCCCGAGCAATGTCATTTGGACGTGGCGCAAATATTTCGAAGTACGCGCGTCTCGGTAGCCTTGACCTGAGGTTTGATTGACACTCAGGCACCGTCACGTGCGCCACGGAAAGCATTAAAATGGTTGCTTTCCTTCCTATCTCTTGAACTTTCTTAGTGTTTCAAGACGCGACGAGTCTAGCACCCCTGAAGTTTCGAGAGTTGTGAACTAAATAAGCTGCATCACAGTAGGAATCGGACGAGTTCGTTCGAATCTACCGAAGTTAGTGTGTCTAGTTGTTAGTGTATCGCTGTGGTGTCTCCAACTCGTGCGTGCTTTTGAGCGTTTCTTCGTGATCCTACATCAAAATTCGACTCAGGTGTCTCGGTGTTCTTCGAAGCGTGTGCGTGCACATGTGTGGCACTTGACGATCTTCGCTTTATTTGGCTGTACATCATGTCGTCTGGCGACTGTACCCAGAGGTAATATATGGGTACTATACGGGTACTATATGGGTTTCCTCACGCACTTTCTGGTAAGTATGCGTTGTACTTACTTTGGCATGCAAGTATTGTGTATCCACAATTCATTCCAATGAAGTGACAATGTATTTTATTCGCAACATGAAATAAAAATCATACATCTGCAACAATAATAAACGTCAGTGCATATATATATAGGGAGTGAAACCGAAACGAATATTGATTCCATTACGGTTACGGTAGTCTCCGTTTTAATATTTGCGGAAACAACATGCAACGCTTGCTGTCTTAAAGGATCCCAATAATACAGTTCATAACTCGATGTACGCAGTGCATGTCATACGATGCGTATGTCAGCCGATATTTTGGTTCAAGCGCATAATATGGTATGTTGTCTACACAAGTAATAAACGAAAAGCTTTAGTAGAAGCAGATACTACAACACTCGTTGAGTTGTATACCTATGCAAATATATCGCATTCAAAGTTGTTCGCGTTCACGCTTGAAATGATTTATATGAATCGGAACAGGTTATGGTTTGGGCTAATTTCCGACGGTGAATTGCCGTTACGGTACTTGAAAAAAATTGGGGTCAAACGGGTCTCAGTTTCGTTCCAGTTTCACTCCCTGGCTGTTGTCAAGGTGTCAACTACAAAACGGCGATAAGTTACAAATCGCACAAAAAATGTTTCGCGCAGACAATAAATAGAACATGTTGGGAACACGCATAGAATACTGTAGACATCAACAAACCCATTCATGACCAGAATAGACTCGCAAAGTTTATGCGTACAAACAAACTACAAGGCCTCCACTATGGATAAAAAATAAAATGCACAGCATAAGTGAAAGCAGAACGGCAATAAAGACAAATCACATTCAGTTCAGGTGCACACTGAAGGTGTATGTATGCAATATACCGCTACACGTTGCTCGTGAACAATTCATTTCTCAATGATAGTGGTGCTAAGTGATTACACCCTCTTGTGTAGCCAGTAGTAGAAAACACTGAAATACTGAGTACTGAACAATAAAAACTGATCAGAGATCACATTTATCCTGCATATCAGGTCCCTTGAACGAAAGAGCAGGGCTACGTGTTACGCAAGTAGGGAAGGGCAGACATCGTCATAAGCAGAGTTGTACACTTGTACACTGTTATTACTGCACAAGAAGTAATTCTTTTCCGTTACAAATTACGTGATAAAAATGTAATGCGTTACTTTCCCCGTTACTTTGCCTGCAGTGCACAACCATGCAGGCCTTGTTGCAAATTCTAATATGGGACACCAACAAGCACGATAACTGAAATTCACAAATACATTTGAAAGCAACATATAAAACACATACACGCATTTATTACACATTTATATACACATTTAAAACAACATCGGAACATCTGCTTTGTTTTGTTACTATCCAGCCCGCACAATTTATAAATACAGTCACATATTTTACTGTTGCTCCAGTAGGTCGCGTTGTAAGGGGTTATCATATTACTGTGGTGTGCATGGAACAGGTGTGGACTAGAGACGGCCGTCATAGTGACCTCTACGTCATTGCTTCAGTCGAACTCGTTGTGGAACAGAACAACAGATTGGTTTGCTGAAAAGGGTTGCCATTGTTCACAGAAGGTTAAGAAAGTACTCGATTACTCACTAGTTGATTACCAAAATTGTAATCAGATTACTTGGAAAATTACTTGCTCACAAGATTAATTGATTACATTACCAGTAACGCAATTACTAAAAACGCGTTACGTACAACTCTGGTCATAAGAAAATTGAGAGTGAGCAAGTGGTAGAAAAAGCCCGAACTGTCAACAGTGTTATAACATGCTGCGACTTGACAAGCAGAGATGGTGGGTATGATGGCGCTGACATGACACTAACAACACTGAATAAGTACCACTGAGTTGTAGCAAAAACAACAATATAGGATGCAGATGACAAATGCATTATCGAATGAATGAAAATGTTCAGTCAGCTATATACTCACAAAATTATGTATACATATATATGTACAACAGCTACCATCTCCTAATGTGCAACACATTGAATAAATCACGGACAGAAGAACACAATACAAGGAATACACACTGTATGCTGCAAATATTGACTGCATATACACATATCTGTTTACTCTTGCTGTGGTGTGTTACGCACTGTTGCCTTGTGTTGCAGCATTTCTACTCTGGCAAGCTTGCGCATCTTGCGTGCTGCTGCTGAGTGCCGCGACTTTTGTTTTTTGGGCGAACGATTACCAAATTTAATGTGGCAGTTCAGGGCGTTTCAATGCATACAATTTTATGAACCTGCAGTGACGTTCTGTTGTACAAAATAAATGAGTCTCAAAGTGAAGTATGCTACAGAGTTCTTTACACGCATTAGCAGCATGTGCATACAGCCGATTACGCCAAGAAAACGCTTTTCCATTTCTTGATGAACCCTGAAGCACTCTTCAGAAGGCATAGTTACATTTCCAAACAGTTCATTAGGGATATCATGTGCCCTCAACATTGCCATGAACTGGTGAGAGCCAAATGTTGCATCATTCTCTTCCGGCTTTAAAAAATGTTCACACACACAGTCTCTGCATTTTGTTGATATGAAGTCCTTGACAGTAGAGCCGCTCAGGTAGTAGAGGACGTTCTCTTCAACAATGTTGCGACTCTCGTGTGCAATCTGGGCGGCACCTTTCGGTTCACCCTGTGCCGAAGTAGGATATGAAGCTGCCGGGAGGGTTGTGCGCAAGGGACCCAAGGATGCACTGCTTCGTGCCAGTTCACATAGGAGTGAATAATTTTCCTCTTCACAGTTACCCTGTTTTGACAGTCTCATTAATTTTGAAATCCATAGATGCTTGAGACCAGCGACAAACTGAAATGTGTTTGGGTTTTCCTTGCATTCGTGTTGCTGCCGGATAAGTAAAAAAAAAAATTTCTAGTTGATCGTGTTGGATTCCTCTTGTGCATAGATGTTGAAAGCCAAAATTTTTAAGGAGGTCCTGCCACAGCAGAAGGATGGTACGGATAGTAATCTTCAGTCCTTCATTAGTGTGCGGCTGCTTTGGTCGGTTAAATTTCCAGGCTGATATCCATTGGAGGCATTCTTTGACAAAGGCAATATGCTCAAAATCTGCAGCCATTGCATAGCGCAGCTTGTTGCCTTCTTTTTTGATTGCGGAGCTGTTGAGACAGTCGAATAGCATGTCCATCTTTTCAAGGAATTTGGATGTTGTTGTTGCACCTGGTGGCAACTAATTCAGTGAAATCAGGACAAGAACGTCAAGGGATACTGTGGCACTCAGTACTTGTGCTGCCCTGCTGACGTTCATATCGGCAAACGGATACTTGTAAATGTGCTTTTCTGTCAGTTTAGGAGCTAGACGGGGACGTAAGTGGTGTGTGCTTTCATAAAGTGACACGATGTAAGCCCAGTCTACGATGACGGGTCCAATCTGTAGCTTGTGCGCACGCAAGTTGTTCGAACGCCTTTCAAGAGGTGTGGTGTGTCAAAAGAAAAATAAATGTCTTGCCCATTCAGGTGGAAGTACGGCCTTTCTGCTGACACTCCAAGCAGTGCCGCCTATGAAACGTTGTTGGCCCCTTGGTCACACACCACGACCTTGACAAATATATCAATTCCTTGCAGATTCTTAATAATGCTGCAGAGGAGAGGCTTTATAGTACTGGCAGGCGTTGCATTCTGTGACACCATGTGCGCTATTGGCTGAACCCGTACCTTCGATATCCCAGAGAGAAGGAACACCAACGCTGTGTTTGCTATTCGTGGACTCCTTTTCATGCCGTCATCATGGAAGCCAAGCACAACGTCATTCTTGACATCATATTGAAGGAGACGTACAATTGACATCTTGTCCAACATTAAGCAGCATGCTTGATCCTGCCTGCTCCAGGTTTCTGTGCAATTTTTTTATGATCTGCATGATGCCAGGCATGAGGCCAGGTCTTATATTGATGTCAGAGAGCCATCTCCGGAGTGACCGAACGGTGGGCAGCCTGAAGATGAAGGACACAAATCTGTATGCCTTCGGGGTGTGGAAGTAGAGCTGCAGAGCGAACTCTTTCATTTGTTTGGTCTATTTTTCCCCCCTTTTCTTCACGGACAGGAGATGTATCTGAGTGCTGAGCAACAGGTATAATTCAGAAGGAAAAAACTTCTTGAGGGTTTTCAAGGCATCCTCTTTTGTGGGTTATTTCCTCCCCTGCTGAGATTTCAACCTGTGGAGTGCCTTCCTGTACTTCGTGACCTTCTCTTGTAATTTGGCAAGGCGACGTTGAAGGCGTGGGTCAGGGGACTGTTTTTGTGAGCTCCTTTGAGTCTTTGCTCGTCTTACTGTTGGCACTGTACATACACAAAAAAAAATCGGTTGAACACGTGTGTGCGTTCCTTAGAAAACAGAGCTTATAAATGTGTTATTTTATTTTAAATACCCTCAGAGTTACCATTACAGAGGGCATTTAATACGAAATTCTATATTGTTTGTGCAATTTCTTTTGTTTAAGTAAACCGGTTTCTCCTCAACAGTACATGTCATAAATAAAGCCGTGATTGATTCAAGCTCACCTGTTGCTTCAAGTGGCACTGAAGGCACTGAAGGGATTTCTTCAGCATAGGAGTCTATAGCTGGAAAGACAATGGACAAGAGGAATGTGCACAGCTGTTTCCGACATCGTAATACATGGTGTTAAGCATAAGAATTTCACGTTGTGCTAATTAAAGTGAGAATTTTTTCTTTATGCTGTGTTTTGATGCTATATGTGATGATGTGATTAAAGCATTATCAAATTTTATTGTCGGAAACTTTTACATTTATGGGTTTAAAGTTACGTAGCAAAATGCAATGACAAGTTGTATGTGACAAATGTAGTGTGGCATGCTTACCAATAGCACCTTCTGACATGCACACAGGTGACGGTGGGGATATAAGTGGTGCAGAGCCATTTATAGGGAGAGTTTGGCCATTCTTTGATCTTTTGCCGCCTCATGGGAGGAGCTTATTTGGACGTCAGAGTCGTCGTTGCGCCGCCCTGAAAGCCTGAATCCGAGCGGAATCCGCTTATCAGCCATCTAGTCCGCGCCATATTGATGCTGTCCGCCAGCTGGTCGGCAGCTTCGTGGTCGCATTGAATGTAATCTACAGGAATAACCGGCTTATGACCCACCGGCCCCAGGGATAAGGGGGCTTTGTTGTCGAACTGAAAGAGTTCAAGGACGAAAGGCTTTCGAAGCAAGAAGTCGCACGTGTCTTCTCTCCTTGGATTGTAAACAACGATCAGCATCAATATGGCGTCGGCGACCGGTTGACGACTGGATAACAATGGAGCACGACGAGGGAGGTCGTTCAGCCGTGACGTCGCATGACGCGCTTTAAGTTAGGCTCCTCCTAATGGCCAAACTCTCTAAACGGCTCTGAAGTGGTGGTGACGCATCCTTGGTGGTCCTTGATTTGGTGGTGGTGAGGAACATGACAGCTCCATGTCACGTGTAACTGCAACAAATTCAGATCCACCCACAATATTACACCCAATAGATATTTTCCTTATTCTTCTCTTCTTTGGTTTTGAACTTGGTTTTGAATTGCTTACCGTCAGTTTCCATTGCCACACCAGTCGTTGGCTGAATCTGGTGACTTTCTACGGGTTCTGCACATGTATCAAATGATGTTATCAAGGCTTTGCATATTATTCGTTTGCCTCGTGCAGCTCTTCTTACCCATGATATTTTGAATGCCTTCTTCAAGGAGGCATAGTTGTGGTCACAGATGTACCCTGGTGGCTGGGTTTGCTGTGCGTCTGTAAGCATGACATAGAAGTTAAATGAGTGGAAAGTATGATGACACTAAGCTGGACAGCTAAGCTCCTCACAGAACCGACACAAGCAGTCTGTAATTATTCTGAAAACTAATAAACACCTGTATGGATTCCTTTGTAAGTTAAGTTTGTTTCTTCCGATAGGAATTAAGTCTTACGTACCACTGCTAACCAAGAAATGCACTCTTGCATTGTCTTCTGGAACACTTGGCACCGCAGATTTTTTCAACCGCGTACAAGCTGGATCGGCATAGTCACTAGGCTTGAAATGTGCTGAGCAAAGGCTGTAGCTGGCATTCACCTGCCTCCTAGCCCTTCCCAGTAAGTCTGGCCTGTTAGCATATCTCAGCCATGTTTCAAACCTGTAGGAAATTTACAATGTTTCCCTTTCACTTTTCCACGTGGAATGTCAAAATGGCGCTCATATATGTACCCATGCATTCCCGCCTTCACTATATTTTCCTTAGTTTTGCTTGTTAGAAATTATAATACAGTTACCGTCATCACTCAGAAGTGACATGAGTGAAATCAGAGAGCACGTACCTCAAATAGAAAGATTAAAGATTCCTAGGGAAGGCTTTTATGCAAACAACAGGCTCTGGAGCTCACAATTTTGGTACAAAAAGGAAGCAACGCCAACATGAATCCGTACATTAAATAAGATATCAGATTGCGTTCAGTTCAGAGACTGTACAGCTTCACAATTTGAAGCGCACACAGTGACATTGTGCTTAGGTACGAATTTTGTCCAAGCTACTGAATAGATAAATGCATGGACCCAGAAAAGGACCACTACAGCCGAACGCTTGTGCGCCTGTCGTCCATTTATATGTCACTATAAGTTCATTATTCTTTTCCCCTCTCATCATTTTACGTATCACAGCTCGATGTGGAATAACAATTCAGTAACATTCACTTCTCTAATAACAGAAATTTTGGCATGTAGGCAGTTGTTCCGTAACTGTCGGTACGTACCTTTCATCCACAGGAATTGGCGAAAATGTTATTCCGCGCTGTCTACCGGAATTGTTGCACCATTTAGCGCAGCAATTGACGTGCCTCCCCGGTCCTGAAGGCATTTTTCTTCGCTTTCGAAGGGAACGCGATGACGACGCATTGGAAAACGGCCACCTGCTTGCAATCCGTCCGTTTACTTTCGCCGGTTCATACAACGCGCGTCGCTCCGCGCGCTGGCAAGATCCAAGGTCTGCAAAGGTTTCGACCGATATCATGTGACATACACTCAACAAAAACCACCGATACTTTATTTCATCCAGGAAATGTTTTTCTTCGTGCTATCATACTGCGCCAACAGAACAGAAAATACTCACAACAATAATGAATGAAACGTCTAAGAAGTCCATCAAGGTGGTGGCGCTTACTCCAGTTCCACAGTGGCGCCTTCTGATGCTGGCAGTGAAGCTCGGCGAGTGTCTCAGGCGTGATACAATATCATCCGTGGCCGGGACTTCGGGCACATCAACTCTGTGGCTGCAAAGCTTCTGGGGAAAACTTTAGCATCGATCCCACGGCTTCTAGAGAAAAAAAAATAGCAAGAAAACCACAAAAACGAAGACAAAATCATGAAATACACAGAAATACGATATCCGTTCGGTCTCTACATGCAATTTGACTATTTTAGAAACCAAAAATGTATGGGGCAGACGACCGATGACCCGTTGAAAGGGCGTAGCGAACACGTCCGTATGCCGCCGTCTCGTCCTCGTATGACGCTTGACAGGGGAGCCAACTTCGTATTCAATTTTACCAACGTCGCCTTCTTTTAGTTGCGCCTCGGATGACGCTGCTGATGGGGCTACGCACGCTGACCGCAGCTGTAACAGATACTCGGGAGTCCAGCGCTTCCGGAACTGGCGCTTTGCCTCTTGAATGACTTGAAAGCTGAGCCGTACGTCGTTATGCATAACGACGTACCGCGCAGCTTTCAAGTTATTCAACAGGCCCTTAAAACATCAACCATAGCCTAATGGGTCGGGTGTGCATTGGTCAGGCAAAGCCGCTGCTCGTTCGCCTATCAAAAGTGTGATGGGGCGAGTAGATCGAGCTCCACGGGATTACTTCCGACGTACGTGAGCGAACGCGAGTTGACGATCACTTCGATTTCACACAGTGATGTGGTCAGTTCTTCCAAGGTACGGCATTTTCTTCCAAGACAGCATCTTAGGGCTTCCTTTGTTCGCATCACCCGTTCCCACCAGCCTTCCCACCAAGGTGTTCGCCCGAGAATGAATCGCCAGGTGGTGCGATGCTGGCCATCAAAGTCCCTTGCAACGACCTGGGCGAGGACGAACGAGCACTTGCGAAACGTCCGAGCGTTGTTGGAAAAAATCATGTATGGTAACCGGCGCCTGGAGACGATACGTCGGGAAGGCAAGTAAGGAATCGAGAACGCTTATAGAGGAGATAAGTTCGAGGTAGACAGCCCTTGTGATGCCGCGTGTGAAAAGGGCGATGTGGGAGAAGTTGAACGTGTCATGAAGCGAAGTCCACGCACCTGACTGTGAAAGGATTTGTTGAAGTTACGCGTTCTCGAAGTAGGGGTGACACTGCTGCCGTTTCAAGGTGTGCACTTAGTTTTCCGCAGGTAAAGCATGAGCGCAGAACACATTCAGTCTCTGTTCTATCACGATCACGAGCGCGCCCACTTGGAAACTGCTCTGCAACGTGTCATCGATCAACGCCAGTTGAGCTTAGCTACAATTTTCGGGCCCTGGACTAATGGACGAACTCTAATAGGGCACTTTTCCATAATCATCCCTTTCCCATCTCTTCCGCGAGAGCAATGGGGCAGTGTACCGCCATAGAGAGAGAGAGAGAGAGAGAGTGTGTGTATGTGGGTGTATGTGCGCGCGCGCAGCCACAAAAAATTGCTTAGGACCTCCGTGATGGTGTCTTGCACACCGGCGTGTAGCAGGCGTTCCTGGGGCCACGAGATACATCAATAGATGTTTCACGGATTGGAGGATGCGGTGTTTGAGGTTGGTGAAGACGTCCACCGAAGCGCAGAATGCCGGAGGCACCGATATGTGGCCGGAAGTCCCACATCGACGAGGATGCGGGACGGTGCGAGAACATCGTGCGGAAAGGCTTCTTTCTGGACGCGTAGGACCTAGATGTCTTCGGCATGCAGAAGCTATTCGGACGTGAGTGGGTCCTCTACGGACGTTTGATGAGGACTCCTGTTGTCCTGGACTCCTAGGAGTTCACGGGGTCCCATTCCCAGAAATGCAGGACACAGCTTCTTAAAGTTGGCTTGACGCTGCCCTACATTGAAGCAATGCATTCTATCTGGTTTTGTTAGAATATCTGTTCACCCTGAGCTTAAGAAAGAAATGGCCACACATGGGTGTTGCTGTGACAGGCCCTTGGATGGCGTACAAGTGGAATGGAAGCTCAAGAACGTCACAGTTTTGTTCCTGGAAGACTTATTTTCGCCGTGTTGGCTTCGTGGCAGAATGCATTGGTGTGCAGTTTTTCTCGTACTTGGCCATGGTCATATCATACCGCATGCTGTTCTGTTTGATTTCGTTACGGTAATGCTCTACGATCGCCTGTGCAGTTAAATGTGAATAGCAGATGACTTTCCATTGCACTCAGACTTACTTCACTGTATTAGGAATCCCCGTTTTGCACAGTGCCGCGCGTGTTTGTTGTAATGGAGATGATTGTCAATCACTTAACATAAATTTCGGACTTGTGGCTTAAACATCCTTTGTTGCCTGTGATGTCAAGGTCGGTGTGACGACAGAACCAATTATGGGGGTCAACTTGGACGCGCTCTAATGATAAAGGGAATTAAGATGAACAAACTACCACGCGAGTTTCTTGCAGTGTAAATACATTTCAATCACTTAATATAAATTTCGGACATGTGGCTTCCTTTATAACTAACTTATTCCCTAACTTCCTTTATTCCATAACTCGTCAAAACTTCGTTCTCAGCATTGTGCAAGGCCGTAGTCTCATTACGGGTTAACTCGTACTAGGCACCAAAATAATTAATATGTTAACATTACCATGCTTGCGTATTGTCATATATACAGGGTACGTGATGTAAGACCGACAAAATTTTATTAAATCCGCGATTGACTGTTTTTTTCGCAAAAGTTGTTGAATATATCTTATCCCGACGGGACTACTTAATGGTGGTGGTGTATCAGTAAATAGCACAGCCGTTAATTAACTTTGGTAATTAATATTTGTAATTAGTGCAAATTCGTTGACTGCGTAACTGCAAAGATGTAGAGTACAACCCTGGAGGGTCTACCCCAGAAGAACCGAAACCACAGCGCCTCTTTGTGATCTACTCAAAAATGCGGGAAAATACAAAATAATTCAGCACTGTGCGGGTTTAGCGGCCAATTTCTCCACTCCCCGTCTTGGTGTCACCCCTTTTCAACTGACATCATGTTGTTCCTGAAATCATGGAGCAGCCCGCTTAGTCCCCAGAAGTAAGCGTGAGGGCCATTCCTCAGTGTACGTTATCATAAAACATGCCGATTTTCTTTCCGTCATTATCTCGTTTGATCTGCTCAACACCTCCTAAGGCAGTTCGCGATTTGATGTGATAAATGTCTCGCAATAAAACAACCAATGTATTACCTCGGAGATAACAAAAATAAAATCGCTGATTCTGCTGCGCGATAAGTGTGTACATCTTCAGATTTTAACAAAAAAGAAAAAACGATATCGACCAGGATGCTAGGAAGCGGGGGTGCCACATGTTTTGAGGAACAGCGTGATGTCAGTGTTGTCAAAGGTTGACAGTGAGAGAGAGACTGGAAAAAGCGGGCGCCGAACTCGCGCAACTCTCAACGATAGTCCATTTTCGTATATTTTTTAAAGGCACAGAGAACTGTTACTGTTACTGGCTACTGTTTTCATTCTTGCTGACTAGACTTCTCAGGTGTGCTCTACAAATCTGGAATTGCGCGTTCAACTTGTTTTCAGGAATTGTGAAGATTCAGTATAAAAGTAATCAACGGTTGCACTAATTAGTGATACACCAACACCATTGAGTAGGCCCCGTCTGGAACAGATATATTCAACGACTTTTTGGAAAGAAAAACAAACAGCGAATTTAATAAAATTCTGGTCAGTCTCAAGTGACGCCCCCAGTACATATGCACTAGTATATCACTCACTCTAGTTTCAGGCATCGCAATACAGGTCGTCATTTTCAATTGGAAGCGCTTCGGATTACACTCGCCATATGAACAGATTTTTACGTGATTCTGATATTTCAATCATATCCAGAATTGCACGACACACCCTCCTCAAGTTGACTTGACCGGCGTGCACGCTGCCCTTCATTGAACCTATGTATTTCACCTGGAATATGCGTTGACTCTGAGCTTTAGAAAGACGTGTCAACACTTAGGTACTTCTATGAGAGGAACTGGAATGGAAGCGGAAGTGCGTCAGTCCTTTTTTTTTTTTTTTTTTTTTTGCCTGTGGTACTAATTTTCGCGTTTCAAATGCATCGGTGTGCATTTGTGCTTGTATTTCGAGAAATTTGTTAATTTGTTCCCCAGAAAGTGTCGTCCTCTTCGAAAGTGTTCATGTCAGCCATGAAAGTCTGTGAATCATGAAATGCGTGAACCTGTCTTCTACGGTTCTTTTCATGGAACTGTAGTGTGTCCCAGCTTTTTTAATTTGCTTTACTTCATCATCTTCTTCTTCTTTTTTTT
Source organism: Ornithodoros turicata (assembly GCF_037126465.1). NCBI lineage: Eukaryota > Metazoa > Arthropoda > Arachnida > Ixodida > Argasidae > Ornithodoros > Ornithodoros turicata. The sequence continues at coordinate 37,654,092 of NC_088202.1, read as the reverse complement.
TTACATGGCGAAATAAGTAACGTACGGCTGCTGAGTGTGCGTTCCAAAACGGTTGCGTCTTGGTCCCTCACGATGACAACATTCTGGGCTGGTTGTTCAGTGATGCATATGTTGATTCTAGCTTTCATGTTCCCTGGTTCGATCTGAAGGTCATGCCTTTCCTCTTTTTTTATCAAGAGAGGTTTGAGATTACAGCAAGGCAACAGCATCACAATTTTCTTCCTGGATGGCCTATTATTAGACTATGACATAATATGACTAGTATGTTCTTCAGCAGTTGGCAGCGGACATGATGCACCTCAAATATCCTGACCAAACTGCCGTCTTCACTGATGGATCTTGCACACGGGATGGTTCGTCGTCTGCTTTTGTTGTCCCATCTAATGCAGTCGCACGTGGATATCGTCTGTCACATCTTACGTCATCAACATCGGTGGAGCTGTATGCCATTCTACTGTTTGTGCAGCAGATCTCCAAATTTCCTCCGCGTGCCTGGGTGGTCTACATCGATTCGCGGGCTGCTCTGCAATGTGTGGCAACAATGGGGCTCCGTGGGTCTCTAGCCTCCATCGTAGTAGACATTCTCCACCAAGTTCAGCGTCTACATAATGAAGGTCATCATATATCCCTGCAGTGGATTCCAGGTCACTGCGGTCTAAGAGGCAATGAAGGGGCTGACAGAGTAGCAGCGGCTGCCCACGAGTCCCCGACAGCCGTGCCTATTGTGCTGTTGAGAGGTGACAGAAGTGCCCTACTAACTGCATGGTTGGCTCTGCAGCAATGGCGCCGGGACATCACGGCTCAATCTCTCATGCATACGATAGACCCAAATTTGTCGTTTACTTTCCCTGCCCGTTTATTACGCCATTTTACCTCGCTCCTGCGTAGACTCCGGCTCAATGTGGCTTTCACCCCGCAATTCAAGTGCATGTTCAGATGCTGTGACATGGGCCTCTGTTCCACCTGCGGTGTCGTGGCGACCGCACTACTGCCCGCAAAGGCGGATATTGTGTGATGAGCTTGCCCGTATCAGCAAGAGGCCGCTCACATTACTGCACTCATTGGCCCCTATGAAGATCCTGTGCTACATCGTCGGGTTCTTCACCTGTTCATGGACTTCCTGTCGTCCACTGGATTGCTCCAGACGCTTTAGTTCTTTTTTGTGTTTTCATCCTTCCTTCATCATCTTCACATAGTGTCTTATGTGCAATGGGGTAGGGTACCGCACCACCGCGGTGAAACACCCCATCTCATCGTCATCATTTATTGTTGTTGTTGTGCTTGACTAGTATGTGAAAGGTAGACCACTTGTCATTGGATCCGAACCTACTACATCGTTATAGGAAGTCCCCGCTTTGTAAAATGCCAAGGTGTTAACATTGCAGAACAACAGCAGACAGATCATCTTTGGATTAAAAACAATTAAAAAAACCCAGCGCTGTGTAGGACGAGGACGGAGGATAAAAAAAGACAAGGACCGGCACTGGGGGTTTTTAATTGTTTTTAATCCAATATGAACCAACCAGCCCAAACGCTTGCTCTGCTACAAGAGCATCTTTAACTGCTATCTTTACAACAGCAAGGCGCGTGGGGTCGAAATTCTTGTTTCCCTTTTTAAATTTTATTTGTTCATCCTTAACAATGTGCTCTTGTTCGCACTCAGAAGGCTTTCCATGCATTTTAATCAAACTGTCGTATCAAGTCATGCACGTTCCACGGAGACTGCGGGTTAAACATTACAGTGCTTCCGACGGGTGAGAAAACTTGTACTTGCATCCGTGTTTTTCTTCATATGCGACTGCGAGGACTGTGCGAGGACTGTCCAAGGACTGTACTTGCTTTCTAGTTGATGTCTCTTATTTCACGTTATCAATAGCAAGCGCATAAAAGCAGTTTTAGCAAACCGTTTGTACTCCGATCATGCTTGTCGGTGGCAATTTGCTGTTTTGTAAGACTCAGAATCTTATCCACTGATTGGTTCAGGCAAGCCACGTTATGGACGGTTTGCTAAAATTTTCTATCATGTTCACCCCATTTCACAATAAAGCGAATTAGACGCCCGAAAAATTCCAGAAGAATGGCGATTATCTCCGGGAAACATCACGGACGTTTGCGTGACTCAACACTTGGTGCGATGAAAGGAAATTTTGGTATGGCGTCCATTGGTCCCTACCATCTTATCACCACAGTTGGCGACTGCACCTTTCGTCCTTTTTCTCGGTTTCTCGGACTTATTTGAGCAGAGTTTACCCAACACCTCCAAGACAAGGAGAAGGCCCGCACCCTGCGTCACACAGGAAGGCCCGCTGTTACTATTGTGGATGCTGCTATGAAGTAAACGAGCGAACGAGAAGAAAGTTCGAAGCAGATCGTATAGCAGGACAGGCCTCCATAGGCGACGTAAGCGCGCAGGCCCGACGCTATCAAGGAGGTGTTGATTTCCCAATCACTTTTTGTGTCGAACGTGACTCTGGTGCCACCTATAGATGTTCTGAAAATAAGCACTCTTCCGCTTGTTTGTTTGTATTTTTATTTTTTGAGGGCATGGTGTTGGTAACCGACAAATCTTCTTGATGATGGCGGGAAGAGACTGTAACACGCAAAATTTGGAATTCAGCATTGAAATGTCCTCATGATAAGGCCAAGAACAAACCGAAGTGTATGATACAGTGATAACGGAGTAACAAGGTGCAAATAACAAAGTGAAGTGCAGTTACTGAATTCGTCTTCGTAGCTTATATAGTATAATTTTTTTTTCATCATAATGTCGGCTAATTTCTTTGGTTTTCCTCCGACGCTGTCGCACATACACCGGCACAGTTCCCGTAGAAGTTGCCCCAGGACGCACATTTCTCATCGTCGACGGCATCCCCATTCCCCGCAGAGAGAACAAAAGCGGATATTGACCAGCCTTACGGGTGCCAGTCATCCCGTTCCGCCCGCTACGAGTAGCAATCCAGAATTCTGAGCACCAGTACAGCACAGAAAAGTTTGGCAAAAGTTATCAGAGCCGATTCATCACGTTATCATTCTGCGTTCGACAACTGCTGCTGATAACCAGGCTCCGCGCGGGATATCTGATGTACAAGCTCCCTTTCTCGTCTGCCCACGCCTCTTTCCATCTTCCTTTCTCCTCACCTCATACTTTTCTTTCAAGTTGGTTTTCTTACATGTTCTTCTGCTATCATGCAGAACCTGCATCAGAGGAGGTGTCACTGAATTCTGGTCATGTATCCTCACGTACCAGATTACATAGACCTGAACACAAATTAAATGCTGACTTATTTTCTCGTGGTGAATTCAAGTAACACTTCATAGCTAGATGGCGGCGCAGTGGGTTATGAATAGGGTTTCCGGTGGTCTGGTTTACAGAAATTCGGTGTGGAAAATTCGTGGATATTTCGCTGACCACGAATCGGCGGTTTTTGGTCGAAGCAACGTGAAGACAGTCGACGAACAGCGTCAACAACTGAAACTGGCATTTTCTATGCACACAGTGCGCCCCACAGCTTATTTGCATTACAAGGGCATTCTGAAAAGTTATTTGCTCAACTCACTCCCATATGGGTGGCAATCATAAGGCCGAAAAGTCACAAAACAGAATCATCGAAAGCCCGAAGAATAAGGAACCCAAGATACGAAAACTGCTATCCCTCACTGCGACAAAAACAAAAACAAAAAATAAAAGAAAGAAAGAGAAAACGCAGTAATGTTTGTACCGTACTTTCGTTCACTTATGGAGAAATCAAAAAGGGAAAAGTATGATGTGATGTTGATGTTGCGGAGGAAAAAAAAGTGGGCATATGAACCATCGCGTACAATACATACAATAACACAGTGGATAAGTAGACATATGAACCACTGTGTTATTGTATGTGTCTATTGTACACAATGGTAATACATTTAAATAAAAAAATATGAGCTGGCTGATGACATTTCCTGTTCTCATCCGATTTTCAACAAGGTCCTTAACCTATAGGTCATTCCTAAAACCAGTTCTCTATCATCAGCTCGTACTCAAAACAGCATCTAATTGTTCGGCCTTTCGATAAGTAGGGTGAGTAGCCTAATGAATAACCTGGGACAAGTGAATCTCCATTCTGGAAGCAATCCTATATGCGCGTCCTTGAAAATGGATTTAAAAAGCGTGGTCATTATACAGTTCTTGAAATAGCACGGTATAGAAAGTTGTAGGCGAAGGAAACAAACAAAACAACCCCCCCCCCCCCCGATCTTGTCATAGAGATCCTATGTAGAGGTAAATTAACGACGGTTCTTTAACTGGACGTAAAGGGAGACAATCCGAAATTATTATAATGACTTTGTAAATAACTTCGATACATTCTTCCGAAATCAGAGATAAAGCTAGTTTTGCAGTCTGGAACTCGCTAGTTCCCGAAACAGCTGGGAAGCTCAAAATGAAACCGAAACTTCGGAAGGTTCCCTTTCCTACCTCCTGTACCATGCGCGACGTCACCGGTAGTCTCGTGTGCTGGGCCAAAACGCTTGTCCCCGGTTTTTCGGGCTCTCGCTTTGTATTTCCTTTGTGCCACATGGATGAGCAGTCACCTGCTTCCTCGATTTCGTTCTCAAATATTCGCCAGGAGTAACAGCAAAATCGACAGAAAGTCGTACACGAGGAATTCCGGTGAGGTGAAGCCCAGTGTTGCTGGACTGCTTTTACATGGAGGAGCGCATAATCATTCAAAGGAAATATTCCTTTTCTAATTATCTGCGCCACATGGGGATGACAATTGTACTCACTGATACGGTACGGATTGCTGTCGTAGCAATCCACAGACCGACCGCTGTGGCGTCGCTCATGATCTCAGATCTCTCGCGACGTAAACACCCAATTATTAATTATTGCTGTCGCCCTGTTACCTCAACATATTTTTGGTGCGGAGTCTCCCTTTAAGTTTATTCTGTAGCGGAAGCGATTCAGACGGTTGTTTGTTGAAATCAGGTTCGGGTCACCAAACATAGAGAAATATCATCTCCTCTACAATTCATTCAGTGGGTGACGCACGTCATTCACTGGCAGTCACCCGTACTGCACTTTCTTTTTGTAGTAAACATATTGTAGGTCATTGCTTTTTTTTTTTTTTTTTGCTTTCTACCCAGTCTATTTCCGAGCACCAAATGCTATGCATTCCAATTATTTGAGTGCTAATACAAGAGCCAAAAAATTTTTTTTCATAATCTCATGAACATAACAACCCAGTGGTCGTTCACTGCCGGGTGTTCACCCAAAAAGCCTTCTGTCTCTTTGGCCTTTTCTTTTTCGGCCTTCTTATTTTCGGCCTTTTGACGTTCGGCCTAATGACAGTTCGGCGTTATGATTTTTCGGCCTTTTGGCTTTCAGCCTTCTAATAGTTAGGCGTTATGATTTTGGGCGTGAAATTTTCAGAGGTGAACTTCGGGTTGTCATGAGGTCAAAAGAGGTTTTACCTCATCGTCACTAACCACCTGGGGCATAAGTAGCCAGACACCTTATCTCATTTGCTTTTAACTTCTGGCACCTGTGTCCTTGAAATGTTGTACGACATCCCCTACCTTCAGGGTCAGCTGCCAGTCTCCTGACGTACTGAAAGGGATGCCCATTCTCTATGTCTGAGATTAAAAGAACCACTATGTAATGTGGATAAGAACGCCCGCGACTGTTGACGTTTGGTCCGTCTTTGGCCCGTGCACTTAAGAGATGTCTCCCTATCAAAGACTTCGTCAACAACGGTAGTAGACGCCCGAACGAATTTTACCGGTTGTCTCCGGATTCGTAAATAACAGCCCAAGCAGCACAGGGGACCGGGAAAAGGTTGGTAAGGCAACGGGGCTACTGGTTCTGCAAAGGCCGTTGTGGAATGCAGGACCCCGGCGGTTTGCCGATAGTATCCCTGTACCCAGAGAATGGAGAAATGCGATAGAGAAAAATTGTGAGGTCGCTCCCCGAAAAATTCATGATTGTCACCCTATTCGTGATCACGTGGTAGATGTTAAAAAAAAAAGAAGCAAAATCGTAGGATTTCACCCCGTTCATTCCCCGACACCATGCCGATTGCATATCAAGTGGCTGTGCCTCATATGGAGCAGGCAAGCGCACTTTTAGGACATCCAAGCTTACCAAGCAGAGGCTGATACCTGATGCAATGCAGAACCATGAAGGCGCCACGGCGGCTACAAATTCAAACGACGAGACGCGAGAGCAGGGAGGGTGAGAGGCGAGAGTGACAGGTGACAGTTGGGTGTTGGACGCGTTGCGGTGAGTTCGTTTTGTCTTCGGTTGCCGTAGCAAGGATCGTGTAACTTCTGTACAGTGTTTGCGTGTGTTTTAGTGCGCTTTCCAAGGCAATGCGATGACAGCGGTCCCTGCGCCACACATTGTCGATTTCCCGGAAGAGTGTTCACAAGAAACGGACGGTGAAACGCCAACCGAACTACACGTGGCGGTGCTTCTGATGTTTGAAGGTATGAGTGATGACCGTGACATTTTGCTTACTATTAATTAGATGTTTCATTTTTGAAACTCAGGAGGAACTCAAAGAGATACAGATTCCGAACGTATCGTGAAGAGGAAGCGGGTATATGTCGCGACCTGCATGGAAAACAGGAGTGTCATGTGTTATCTTCTCTGACAAAATACATGGTGCCCACGCTAAGTGTGAACAGATTTTTAATATATATATATATATATATATAACACTTTTTCCAAGATGAAATCAATTGCAATATAGCATATGCTGAAGGGCACTCCCTTGGAGGGCATTAGCAAAGTCCAAAAGCGATGTCTCAATTAACTTTCATTAATTAACTTTTTTATGATAAAAGCTACAAAGTTGTCCCAATGAGGACATCTGTTCCCTTTGGTCACCTGATATCGTAGCCGTTTTCAGAACAAAAATCCGTTCGATAAATCGCCCGCAAAAAAATTCGTGAAGGAACGCCATTTTTTCTTTATTTTGTTCATTGCGCTTCTTAGAAGACGCGTCTTTCTTTCATCCCCTCTTTCTTTCTTTCATCCCCCTCTGCAAGTGGCCGGATCCCGGACCACTTGCAGACGGGACCAATGGATCAATTCCACTAGTTGCACTTCAGGTGAAACTGGTTCCACTTTCAACTGGTCCCAGTCACTAAATGGTCCCACATTCAAATTTGTACCTGTCCAATAAACCACTTCGAAGTGGTCCCACTTCAGATTTTTGCCTGGGCAGAGGGGGCACTTTGACTCAGTCACACCGATTTTACGCTACACAATGATGATTCCTCATCCCCGAACGCTGCCATTTGCAAGTTTCACGTGTTTTAAAATGTTGGTTCGCAGATAAAAGTTGTATTTTCGCAAAATGCGGATTAAATTTGAGTTTTCATGAGTGCTAATGCAGATGAGGTAATTGGGATGACTGTTCGTGATGCAAACTCGCCGTACATTACCAGGAAAAGGTCCACAAATTCCACAAACTATACCAAACGTTACATGTAGACGAGCATCCCGAGAAAAAACTGGTCTGGGAGCAGATGATCAGTTGGATATCATGAACCCACACATACGATGTACTCTCATTAATCTTACCACCGCAACGTCTTTCAGTTTTGCTTTGTGAGACAGCGTTGGCCTCGGTTAAATGGTGTTCTGATATTTTCTCCATGTTTCAACTGTCCCAACTGTATTTGACTTGTATATGGTTGTCGTCGCGTGTCTTTTTACCTATTTTACTGTGACTTTTATTTTAATTTTTGGCTATTTTGTTACAGTGAGTCTTCTTGGACCCTGCAAGGGTGCTTCATGATACTTTCCTTTTGACAAGCAAGTACCACTGAATCTAGACGAGTGCTGCTTTGTAGCGGTTTTGGTAGGCTGGAAAATATGTGGTCACTTATAGTCAATCTGCTTCTCTTGTTTACCTAATAATAAATGAGAGTGTCACGTGAGCGTCTTGTTGGACGCAGAACACCTTCCCAACAGCCGTAGGAGGAAAGCTTTCTGTTCTGTGGTACGTTAAAAACTGGCGGTATTAAAATTGCGGTCATTTTCAATCCAACCAAGTACTGCAGAAATAGTCAGTTTTCCTTTTATCGCTCGGCCCGGAAAGTGTACTTCGTTTGAAATAAAGATCTAGCCATAAAACCGAAAAATGAAAAATAAAAGCGGGCGGGGAGGAAGGGGAGGGTAGGCTCCTACTCAGTACCGGGGACCAGTCGGGTTCGCACCGGGCTCCAGTACTACGACCCAATTTTGGTCCGATGTGTTCCCGGTGTTGCAAAATCGGTACCGGTCTAATGTTGGGCCCCGGTACTATCGTATCTCATAACGCCGTAGGACCGACGTTTTCCCGACGCGCTGTGCTGCTTGGGAGGCGGGCCAAAGACTGTGGCTATAAAACGCCGAGTTAGCCCTGGCGGGACAACTCGTCCTGTAAACTTGAGGCTGGTGGGTCTAGGACCTCGTCGTTAACCTTAACTGCGGCGGGTTCCTGTATACGTGCCTGTGCTGTAAATATAGTACAATAAACACGCTGCTAATTTCAGTTGCGTCGACGTCCTGCTTCCACTACAACTGGTCCGACTCCAGGGATATCGAAGAACCATCCTCGGGATTTTCATCACGGCATCCCGGGCCCCCAGAAAAGGGAACTTTTACTGGGGATTTTGACGCCGAAGACGCCGAATGATCAGGGAGGCCTCCAGTGGTGTCAACACCCGAAATTGTTGATTGTGTCCATGACCTCATTTTGGCAGATCGGCGAATATCGGATAACACTATCAGGACACCTTCGGCGTATCCAAGGGACGCATTGGGCTTGAGAGTTGAGTATGCGGAAGCTGTTTGCCAAGTGGGCGCCGATATGTTAGAATGCCGATGAGAAACAACGCCGAATGGATGACTCTAAGTTTACTTTGCAGCGTTTTGAGCGTTTTAGTGACGCTTTTCTGGAGCGGCTTGTTACATCACTATGTTACATCACTATTGCAACATTATGATCCTGTGACAAAACAACAGTCCACGGAATGGTGGCACTCGGGTTCTCCGAAGCCGAAGAAATTCAAGACGCACTGATCATCATGAAACGTTACGGACGATGTTTTCTGGAACGAGGAAGGTGCTTTGATGACTGGCTATCTCCAGACGGGTGGAACAGTTAATGCAGCATACTTTTTTGTAGTTTGCTTTACCGGTTAAAGGAAGCCTTGAAAGAAAAAGTGCGCGGGAAGCTATGGAAAGGCGTTCTCCTTTTGGGGGACAATGCACCGTCTCACAAAGCAGGCAAGACAATGCAGGTTCTGAAGGACTTGCGATTTCAATGCATTGAACATCTGCTGTACTGGCCGAATTTTGCCGCATCGGACTCTTTTTGTTTTCAAACCTGAAAAAAAAAGTTCGAAATGAAAGATATTCTCGGAGGAGTCGGAGGCTAAGTCGAGTTTATTCATTTAATTTTTATTTGAATGACTTTCCATGCATTCATACACTTAAAGGGACCATGAAATGATTTTCGCGAATTCCGGGTACTCTGCAGGAAACCGTTTTCATGAACCCTCACTATCGTACACACGTCGACTTTTATCGGTATTCAGTACAACAAGGGGCGCAGTTATCAGACAAAAATAGCAGGACATGACCGCTGGTTATATGCCTTCGAAGCCGGCTTACGTCATCGCCAACCAATCCTCCCAGCCAACTGTGAACGACGAGGAGGACACACCCCGCGGGACCATGTAGGTGCATGGTTGCGGTTTGGACAACAACGACGTCGTATATCTGCCGTCGAAATCACTTGAAATATGGCGAAAGGCAAATTGTCAGCAATGAAGGAAGAGATTATGCGACACACACAGCGTCTATGGTTCGTTCGGTACTCAGCAGCTCGTAAAATGTCACCGACGGAGTTATGTTCTGACGAAGGAGAAGTTCAAAGAGGAAAACGTGCTCCGGTAGCCATGCTGACAGTCAACGGCTATATTACATTTCTCGTAGGATTCTAACAGGCAAAAATGGGAGAAGTCTAGCACTCGCAAGTGGGTAAAATAAGTATTTAAAGAGATTGAAACATTTATTTCACTGAAAAACAAGCTTTCGGACGGAGTCCGTCCTTCATCAGGTGCCATACATTGAACATTTGGTAGAGATATTTATACTAATGCACATCAGAGAAAGGGGACGACGAAGGTGGTGAGGAGGAAATAAAATTTCTTATTAGAGAGGACTGAGGGCGCTAAAAAGAAAATACGAAAGAAAGCAATGTACAGTAGGAGCGTTACCGGAGACAAAAAACCGTTGAGAGATCTCAGGTGTGCGAACATCGTAAAGCAGACCGCTGGAAGAAATATTACACTGCTGGGTTCTGAGAAAAAAAAAAAAGAAAATGGCAGCACTCATGTTTAGCCTGCATTCTAACGTACAGAAGTCAGAAGCTGAGAAAAGGCTATCGGTTATTAGGAGTTTTGCAAAAGTGGTACATCCTTAAAATGGGTTAAAAAAATAATAAAGGGAAAGAAAGACTAATAAACAAAGAAAAATTAAATCTGGAAAAATTGTGACATGTCTGTTGAGAACACAAGGTATATGTGCCACCGTTTAAAGACAGAGGGCCCTGGAGTTGGTCAAAAAAGTGGGGATGCATTATACAATACTAAAGGGGATTGCTTCAGGTGGTCAAATGACCAGTATACACATGTGGTCTCCTGCAGTAGGTGAAAAACAGGTCAAGAGTTTTCATGTTTAGCAGACGTGCAATGTTTTGGACCCTTCGGGAAAATCGGGGAAACAAGATTACAAAGTGGGTCAGAAAAAAACATTGAGACCATGGGGAGTCAAGGACTGGAATTTAGCAATTAAAATGACTCGGTTTTTGCGTTTGTTGTTGTCAGGAAAGCCCGATTCTAAGATGACGATCTTTACAGGCAGAGGCGGAGAGTTTTCATTTTCCCAGGGGGGGCAAGGGCGCACCGCGAAGTAAATACTCTGGCGCGGAGGGGGGGGGGGATATGTTTATTAAGAAAAAAAAAGAAAGGAAAAGAAAGCCAGATGGATGTCGGCTTGTTATTCCAACAAAAAAGTGAAAGGGGAAGAAAAAGGCAAAGAAAAGAAGAAAAAACAAAAAAAGGAAAAAAGAAAAATGAAGAACCCAAAACTAAAGTTGAAGAATCACACTCTCCGGCGGGATCCTATGATGTATGCAGAACTGGTATAGAAATAAGAGGAAGGAAGAACAGAAAAAACAAAAGAAAAGAAAAAACAGAAAGAACGTAAACAGTGAACATGTACACAACTGAAGGCATCACGCCTTTGAAAACTGAGTGCAAAAGGAACAAAATGCATTGAATCCTCGGTGTTTGACCCGAAATGCGCGCAATATAATGAATATGGTCAACGAAATGGAGCAGCGGGAGTTGAGCCGCTCCCAACGGATATGCGTTCCGAAGATCCTACCGTTACACCTCGCAGCTGCTGGTACCTTTACGACTGCTTCGTTTCATTGATCTGATTGCTTTGGGCGAAATTCAGTCTATGTGTTTTGTCATCCTCTGTGTTTCTTCGCCTCACCTTCTACTGTGATAATGAGTATGGTGGGCGGATACATATATTTTACAAATTGCAAGATGCATTTTTGGGGTTGGTGCCTCTTCGCGCTTTTGACCCGGGCGCGCTGAGCCCCAAAGGCTGGTGTCAGTCTCTTAGCGGAACCTCCCGGGGGAGGCGGCGCCCCCCCTAGTTCACGTTCCGGGGGGGCAAGGGCCCCCGCGCCCTCCCGCAGTCGGCGCCTATGTTTACAGGGACTGTCGCATCCGGAACCGTAGTTACGAATCCAATACCAATGTGTTCGGTACACTATCACCGAGCTATTTGCCAAATTTTCTCCTTCCAAAACTGACCGGGTCATGAGGAATCGAATTTAAAAGATCCGGTTTCGTTTTGATCCTCGAAAGCACCAGCGCCAGCAACATCGCGTGACGCAAGGTGGAATCTGGCTAATCCGCTGTGAAGGACGCTGTCGTCTGCCGCCAAGTCTGGGGCTGCTTTGTTTTTTCCGGCACGTCGCCCGTATTCGCACGTGACACTTTCTAGTGACACGGATACTATCTCTATGCTTGCATCCTTCGCGTGAGATGTCGTTTGGAAACCGACGCAGCGTTCCTGACTCCAGGAAAACTTCCTTCGAAAACCTCGATGTTTGATTTCGCACGCCTAGGATACAGCTACAGCCAGATCCCAGACGAAACGAAAGTTGGAAGCAGCTACATCACTAGCGGGTATCCAGATGAAGCAAGGAGTGTTCATGCTGTCCGTGTACGCGCCTCGCATTTCACCGATAATGTGTACCTGGATGAGAACATCATGCAAGTGCAACTTGGATTGACACAAAAAAGGAACGAATTGAAACTTGACGCCGTTCCGACAATGTTCCACGAACAAAGCGAGCCAGCAACTTCGACAGTAAGTCACAATCTCTATGTAGTTTCCCAATCGGATCTGCCACTCTTGCGTGTGAGTAACTTAGCAGCAAAACACGAAATCGGTACAACGTAAGGTATCCGCTAACCTATGATTAATAACTAGATAAATAAAATACAATAAACAAGTAAAAGAACATGATGCCATTTATATGAACGTGATTGGCTTTTCTCGTTGTCGGACGCGTTATCATGGAACTTTCCCTGTTACTGAACCTGTGACTTTTGTGGAATGTGGTAGACATGATTGGTTTTCATGTGTAACAGCTGCAGGCAGCTCGACAGGGTCATTACTTAAATACATATAATGTGTTTACAATTCTTGGACACAGAACAATTAGCAAACTATGAACCCCGATCACTAAAAGGAAGAACTGACGCTGTTTGTGTGCTGGTGTTAGAAACAGGCACTATATACAAGCAGTACCTCTGTCCGTAACATAAGCGCCGTAAACCACTTCCCAGTTTCCTTTTATCTTGCTGTTTGTGAACTGTTTGTGTGCTGTAGGGCGGCGATTTTTGCGGTTGTCGTAGCCAACTTGAGGTGCAGTTTTGACGTTCTGTGTTATAGCAGGACCAGGTTCTGCTGATCCAAGTCCCATCCATCCATGAAACGGCATCATGTACGCGTGTGCACTGCAATTTTGCTGAGAGACCTGGTTTTTACACTAATGCCTTTACGACGCCTCTGACAAATTAGGATCTTCCAGAACAGTGCTTTCTTCATCCAAGTTCAAGAAGTAAAGAGCATGACTTCATGGCTTCTACTGACATCTCACAGCTACATGCCAAGACAAAATAACTTGAAAGAAGTAAATGAAAAAAAAAGGTCAGTTTCAGGTCCACCCAAATGTTTGTGCAGAGGCTGACAACAACAACGTTATTGCGTTATTGTGAGATGATGAATGATGCTGATGCAGCGTTGAGATTAAGCCCTTGGTTCCTTTTTTGCAATGCTATACAATACTGCTGGTTAAATGTAAAATGATGCACCTACCTCCAGACATTAAAGAGCCTACCAGAGATGTAGTGTCAATTTAACAGAAAAGCTGCATCTTCTACGAGGCACTGTCACATAAGCATTGGCCAAATTTGCTGTCCTGTGAGCTTTGATAGGATATGCCGTAGATAGTAAGAGGCCTCTTACCGTAAAAGGGAGTGTGCATTATTCGAGTAGTATGGTCTGAGGCATGAGGGTCATTTCAGGATGTACTAACCCTTCCAAAATTTTACACTTGGTTGTGCCCAGAGATCGATCCAGGTCCCCCCCCCCCCCAAACACCCCCGGGTTTGTTTGTTTTTTTTCCTGTGTACCACTGTTATAATGAAACTGCCCAATTTACTGTCCAACCGTCCCGTTTTCAGTGCAAGTGAAGTACTTACGAAACAGTTTCTTTTTTTTGTGAGTCCCCGCTTTAGATCCCAAGGGACATTGCCAGTGTGGTGCACGCTGATAACTGTCAGTGCATAGCAAATAATAAATATCTGTAAGTGAAGCGTTGGATGTGTACTTGTGCAATGGCTCTTGAATGGACAACACTCAGTCAACACAAAGATTTATTCACATTTGCGCAACTTACTGCCTGTCATTATAATAATTATTATAATACATAGACAAGAGGTAATGCTCTGCCAAGGATCTCTGAAGTTACGGTCTGGAAAGCTGTTTTCGAAACAGTGGTGCTAAAAAAATTGGATCAATGGCAGGTATCAAAATTTGTTTTGCATTATCAAGGCAGAACAATCTTCCGTGGGAATGACAAATTGTGGACATCCCCAGACAGATGTATCACTTACTACGATAATGAGGTGTAACTGTACCATTAGTGAGTTATGAAACGTTACCTGAAATTATTTGACGCGTTATATCCCTCACATGCTACAACACTGCCAACGATAAGAAGCATTACACTACCATTAAAAGTATAACTTCAACTTATGGCAATTTAGTTTATTGCGCCTGCGTATCCCTATGCACTTCTCGGGATTACTGTGGTAGCACCATAGGTGGGCATTTTCCTGCGGCCTCACTCATCCTCACCTCACGAAGCACAGACTTTATTGGCCTCACTCACCCTCACCAAAGTTTCCTCACCAGTAACTAAACCTCAGTCGCCCTCACCCTTACATTCCATTTTAAATTTTGCCCTCACAAACCTCACTTCAGGGCATCGGGATCCCGAGAGGCCTCACCATCGTCATCCTCACATGCCTTCACCTCATGAGGGTCCTCATCCTCACGTGTCCTCACCTCATGAGGGCCCTCATGTCCTCACGGCGCCTCACGTACTTTCGCCTAATGATGACCCACATGGCCTCACGAGTCCTCATCCTCACGTGCCCTCATCTCATGAGGGCCCTCATGGCCTCACGTACCTTCTTATCATGAGGACCCTCATGGCCTCACGACCCCTCATGCTCACGAGCCCTCGCCTCGTGAATACCCTCATGGCCTAACGTGTCTTCAAGTCACTAGGAGGCACATGAGCCTCAAAAGAACTTTCCGTCATGTTCACATGACACGTCGGCGTTGAACTACTGTGTCGGTAGTTGGTACTAATGATACTGTGCGGCATTAAACCGTTTATAGGGTTTCGCGCTGTGCTTGGATAAATTTGGTAACAGTTGTTACTGTCACAGTGAGGTTTAACGTTAGTGTTTGGCATCTGCAAAGAGGAGACCGAACCCATCACCTCATCCGTGAGGCCCCTCACGAAAGGCCTCATGGCCTCATTCGTGAGGTCCTTCACGAAAGGCTTTATGGCCTCATCCGTGAGGTCCCACACGAAAGGCCTCACTGCCTCATCCGTGAAGTTCCTCACAAGAGGCCTCAAAGCCTCATCCGTGAGGTTCCTCACAAAGGGCCTCACGGCCTCATCCGTGAGGCTGCTCACGGAATACGTTGTACCCTCACGTATTGATGGCCTCACGACTCTCCTCGTGAGGAACATTCAGCGTGGTCTGGCCTCACTCACACTCACATCATCGTCGTGAGGTGAGGGTGAGGCGTCTTCATGAGGGTCCTCATGAGTGAGGACGCCCAGCTATGGGTAGCACATATTCTGTTTCACACTTCCCAATTGGAAACTACGCAAGTCTATTATGGTGTAGGTGTGAACAAGAAATGAGGCACACTAAAGATGATAGTCCTGATAGGACCGGGATGGAAAAACGTTGGCGAATCATGCGGACGACACCCCCCCACCCCCCACCCCAGGTATCTGTCGTCTGTTTCTCGGTTCCTAGGAATCTCCAAACTCAGCTTGTAAGCACACAATAAGCAGTGAACCTGACGTAGCTGTAAAAAGAAAGGACACTTTCCTAAACACGTAGCACAGTAATCTCCTGACAATCATTCTAATTCTAACCCGGCCCATGAGTTGCACAGTTGGTTAGAGCCTTCGTAACTTTCATGCGGCATTCGTCGTGTGTGCAAACGACGACAACTACGAAAATAAGGATTGCTCAACGTGCCTATCTATCGTGGGCACAGTAGGCGAAGACCGCGATCGTCGCTGCAGTACTGCGGTGGATACACCACCAGAAGTTCTGGCCGAAGACAGAGAGCTGGAAACAAAGTGTAATGCGTGCTTATACTGTACTTTGCCGTCATTGCACAACTCTGCCACTTCACCAGCACTGCAGCATATAGGTACTCATCCGATTCCTGGGGAGCACAGACGCCGCGCAAACACTTGATTGATTCCCGCGTCGTAGTGTGAATGTCACGGGATTAAGTATTGAGCGCTCCGATCATGAACGTACCTAAAGCAGTGGTCCTGAGGCTCGTTCTGTTGCGCATACGCAGCTGTGGCACGTACATCACCAGCGACTTGCAGAAGAAGCGGATCTGTCGAATATGGGCCGTCATCAAACATGTATATTCGTCACGGGAGCTATTACCAAAGGCATTTGAACAGCACGATTCGCCACTTCCGCGTTCCGAGTCCGCCATCTCCGTATGCGCCTTCGCCCCTTTGCCTTCGTCTCCCTGACCTTGCTCATGCAAGCTGCAAGCAGCTGCAAGCCGCGGGGACTCCTCTGGCTCGCCGCGTTCTTATTGGTCAGATTCCTTGTGACGTTGCTAAAGATTCTCAGCAGGGAGTTCCACTTGACGACCGCATCCGTCGTCTGCTGTAGCGCCGCTTACGCGCGAATTATGCAAAAAGTATCTCTAATGGGACTTTCGGAGTCATGGTCAGTGAACGACGGGAAATCTCATTTCACTGTGGTTTCGGAATCGATCTGTGGTCGATGCGACTGTCCCTTTAAGTGTGTGTTAAAGTCGTGCTCAGGAAGGTTAAACTGCAAGGAAACAGGGGTTGGTCGCTGATGAACTATGTCTCCATTGTGTCCGTAAAACCGATCCCGCATGGAATTAGACGTTTCTCCGACATACTGAACGTGACATGTGGTGCAGAAGATTATGTAGCATACATTCTATGTATTACAGTTAAGAGAGTGTTTTATTTTTAAAGTGAAGTTGTGTTTATAGCTATCAATCTGTGTACACGGAACAATAAATTTACAGGTCCGGCATCGTGTTTTGCCACATGGGGCACAACTTGGGGGTTGATTGTGAATCTTTGACGATACTAGTAGGTTACGCAAGTTCGTCTGTCGCTTGAAAGCGACCGTGGGTGCCTGCGGGAAAACTTCCTTCAATTTCCTGTCAGCGTGAAGGATATTTATATGGTGGTTTAGGATTGTTTTACAGTTATTGCGAGATTTATGGAACTGAGTGGTGAAAATTAAGTTTGGGCCGTCTATTGTAGTTTTAGGTGCTAGTAGGACATCTCTTTCCTGTAAGTTTGATTTGTGGAGGGCATCACTGACTAGAGGGGAAGGATAACCACGGTTTAGGAAGTCTTTAGTCATGTCGCGTGCATGTTTAGAAAAATCTTCCTGGTTTGAGCATATACGTTTTAAGCGCAAAAACTGTCCATATGGTATGTTACTTTTCTGTTTCTGGGGGTGGTAACTGTCAAAATGGGCATACTGGCGTGGATCTGTGTTTTTTTTTTAAAAAAAAGCTCGGTAACAAGTGAGCCCGATCTAAGAGAGACGGCTACGTCTAAGAAGTTAACCGATTGGTGTGAGAAGTGACACGAAAATTTAATTGAATGATGCAGTATGTTAAAATGCTCAAAAATCGTTTTAGAGACGTTTCATCATCAAGCCAGATGATGAATATGTCATCGATGTATCTATAGTATGCTAGGGGACGTATATCAAATGATTCTAGTGCTCTATGTTCAAATCGGCCCATAAAAAGGTTAGCATAATTTGGGGAAGCTCGCGAACCCATCGGTGCTCCGTGGATGTGTACATAATGGGTGTCCGAAAAGGTAAAGTTGTTGTATTTCAGAACCAACTCTAACAGTGGAATTATAGCGGCGCTGTGGAGAATATTGGGAGGATGCAAAGAAAGAAACGCTTCAACACTTTTAAGTCCTTCATCATGAGGGATATTAGTGTACAGGGATACTACATCCTTTGTCGCTAGAATGATATTACTGAGATTGAGCTGGAGATTGTTGAGTGAATCGATCTTGCCGAGAAAATCTTTTGTGCCCTTAACATATGATGGCAGAAGAGGAGGGATGTGGTTGATGCACTAAAACTAAAGAAATGTTCTCTGTCGGGGTATTTACACTTGAAATGATAGGTCTGCCTGGGTGATTTTCCTTATGGACTTTGATCAGAAGGTAAAAATTGCCTGGCTTAACGTTCTTTGGCTTCATGAATTTAGACATATCAGAGGGAACCAGGGTTTTACGTGAGAGGGCGTCTATGGTTTGGTTAATAATGCAACAAAAATATTTGGTGGGATCCTTACCTAGGATTTTATAGAATTTCGAGTCGCTAAGTTGTCGTAGGGCTTCGGCTGTGTAGTCGGAGGTGTTCAAAACAACTATGCCGCCACCCTTGTCGGCAGGTTTAATAATAATATCATCTCGGGATTTTAGGCGATTCAATGCAGCTTTCTCTTTGGAGGAGAGGTTACCGTGATGCGATTTTGGGCTATTGTTAAATGCAGACATGATGTCATTATGGACGGCTTGAATGTAATTATCTATGAGGGGGTTGGTTTGGCTGGGATCAGGTGTCCAAGAAGAAGTTTGTTTGAAAGGTTCAGCTCTATCTGTGCATTTGTCATGAAAAAAAAAAGTACGGAGGTGCATTCTTCTGCGTAGGCTCTGTAAATCGTTGAGTACTTCAAATACATTTATGGTAGTCTGTGTGGGAGCGAAACTGAGGCCTTTGGACAGAACATTCAACTCTTACTGACTCAATTCGGCGTTAGAAAGATTGAAGACTGCGTTTTTGGCATTGGATGGTAGTGGGTTGACAGGCATGAGCGGCTCCAAGATGTATCGGGGATCAAGGGGTGTCAATATTACGTCAAGTTTCTTTGCTTTATTCAATTTTACTTTATTTATTTCAGTAGCCTTTTTGAGTGGAAAGGATTCTAGTTCTGAAAAATCAAAGAGAGTGAGTAGAGGTGAAATCTGGCGAAGTTGGTTGTCAAGGTCCTTTGTTAGATAAGAATATTCATACTGCGCAATCTTGGTTAGTTCTAATGACGTATTCTTTAAGACAGTATATCATCGGGCGGCATTGCGTGGGGAATGGAATTCAAAAGTAGGGTGGTTTCTTAGGGCAAATCCATTGTGAGTAACATTGCGAGAAATGCAATCTGACAGGAACATGCGTTGGGAAAGAAACCTATATTTTTGTCTAACAGCTTACTTGCTTTCAGAAAGTGAGAGCTGGTTGAGTGCGCAGAGTTTTCACAACGTCACAGGTGGTTGTTCATGTTGCTGCGTCAAGGCTGAGTGTCTCTTCTTCCGACGAAACGACGTGCCTGGGTGGGTGCGCACACATCACGGGGAGGACGTTGGAGACGTGACGTTGGTGCTTGTGGTGAAACAGAGCGTCGCTTGCAGGGGGTCTTAGATGGAAAGCGGTCTCTTTAACTGGGCTGGGAGGAAGGCGGCAACCAAGAAGAACTACCTGGAGGATCGTATGAGGAGTGCGGAGCCGCTTGAGAGGTCAGGACCGAAAAATCCTATTCATTGAACAGGTGGTGAGTCAGGGTGGTGCGACCTGGTGGTACGTGGTGTAGCAGACAGCTGTGGTAGTGAGAGGCCAGAACCCGGGCTCCTTGCAGGTTCAGATGGTGCCCATCTAAAGCAAGTAGTTCCCAGGGGTTCCACTCGAAGTTTCTATGGCGGATGAAGGCCACCCCATTGGCCATGACGGAGAGATGCAACAGGTGGTGCTTGAAGAGCTGAATCGTTGCGTTAGTCTGATGAAGGAAACGTGACTGGTTGTGGGAGGTGCAGGACGATGGAATCCGATGGGGCAGGCTGGAGAATACCACCAGTGCGTTGGGGTGTGTTGAGCGCACGTGCGACAGTAGGGTTTCCACTCTTTCTACGCAAGTGTGTATCGGCACTTCAACGACATCAATGGAACCGATTTGCAGGACGATGACAGAAACGTCTGAGGGTAACTCACTCAAAAGTTCGATGACGTCCAGAATCTGACCACCAATGATTGGCTTGAAGGTAACTTGTGGACAACTCAGGAATTTAGGTACTAACTTGATGAGCGAATTTCCAATGATCACGGTACTAGGAAGATGTTCCAATCTCTTCTGGCTAGACATGTTCGGAAGGAAACTAACAGGCAAAAATGGAAGAAGTCTAGCACTCGCAAGTGGATAAAATAAGTATTTAAAGAGATTGAAACATTTATTTTACTGAAAAACAAGCTTTCGGACGGAGTCCGTCCTTCATCAGGTGCGATACATTGAACACTTGGTAGTGGTATTTATACTAATGTACATCAGAGAAAGGGGACGACGAAGGTGGTGAGGAGGAAATACAGATTATTATTAAGCTGGATTCACACATGCGTTTTTTGAACACGTTTCGTGTTCGCGGCGCCGCGAAACGCGAGCCGCGGAGCGTTTCCAGTCGCTTTTCGAGAGTCGCTCCGTGCTGCAGCTTCGGAGGGCAGAAACCCGAACGCTTTTCATCCAGCCAATCGGAGCTCTCGGAGGGGTGGAGGTGGCTTCCTTTTGGCGCCGGCGGGCAACGGCTGCCTCCCGATACCGCGCTGGGATCTTTTGTCATTTGTGCGTGTGTGTCTGTGTGTGTTTGGTGCTACCGCATGAGTAAATTCCTTGTCACCAATAGTTGCTTGGTGTCTGAGGTATCAAAGATGAGCTGGGAATTTGCGCAAATCACGGAATCGACGAAAATAAATACGACTTGTGTGTGACCGTGTGTTTGTCGTCGGTAGGTAAACATGTGTCTCGCTTCCTCTGCCGTTCTTTCTCTGCTATTGTGTTACGTCTGCCGTTCGAACGATTGATGCTTCCAGCAGAAATGCTTCACGATAACTATAAAATGGATTACATGGTTCACAATGTAAATTTTGAGGAAGAGAGCTGGAAGTGTCGGTACGACCTTGACGTAGCAACAACAACGAAGCGCGTTTTCAGGATGGCTGCTCGGCTCGGTGTGACAGGCCCCTCTCGGCGGCGCCGCGAACGCTGAGGCGGCGCCGCTTTTTGAAGCGCATGTGTGAATGAGCCTTTAGAGAGGACTGAGGGCTCGAAAAAGAAAATACAAAAGAAAGCAATGTACAGTAGGAGCGTTACCGGAGTCAAAAAACCGTTGAGGGATCTCAGGTGAACGAACATCGTAAAGAAGATCACTGGAAAAAATATTACACAGCTGGGGTTTGAGAAAAGGTAAACAATGGCAGCACTCGTGTTTAGCCTGCATTCTAACGTACAGAAGTCAGAAGCTGAGAAAAGGCTATCGGTTATTAGGAGTTTTGCAAAAGTGGTACATCCTTAAAATGGGTTAAAAAAATAATAAAGAGAAAGAAAAAGTAATAAACAAAGAAAAAGAAAATCTGGAGAAATTGTGACATGTCTGTTGAGAACATAAGGTATATGTACCAACGTTTAAAGACAGAGGGCCCTGGAGTTGGTAAAAAAAGGGTGGGATGCAATTTACAATACTAAAGGGGATTGCTTCAGGTGGTCAAATGACCAATACACATGTGGTCTCCTGCAGTAGGTGAAAAACAGGTCAAGAGTTCTGTGTCAACGGTTAGATAAAATCTTGTCTCCAGGACAATTCGGTTCCGGTTCAGCTCCAGGAGGAGAGATATATCGGTTCCGGTTGAAGATTCTCTAAACCGGTTCACTGCACAAAGTCTAGGGTAAGGTGGTCTATGTTGAAGACAGTTGAACTATTTTGTTAATAGCAGTCAGAATAATCGCCTAAATTCTACCATAATTCGTTAACTGAATCCCCAAACCTTTGAGAAATGATGCACAAATTATTGTGGTGCTAAACCAGATATATATTTCGTACGAGCCAAAAATGACAGGCCACATATTTTCATTAACTTACCCCACCCTATGGAGAAGTTGAGGACATGAACAAATTAATTCCTGGTTTAAATTTTGTATTTTGTTTGGGCCAGCCGAAACGGTCGGCCACAAGTAATGCACATGGAAACACAGGGTAGTGGCACAGCATCATAAAGGCGAGGTCATATTTTATTAGCCGAGGTGCACAGGTGAGTAAATTGGAAGTCAATGCCCGCGAAAGGTACAGATGGGACAAAAAAAGGCCCCTCTTACCTCGACCACATCTGCAAAACAGCGTCTGACGTCTTTCTAAAAAGCCACGTGCAGAACGTCAACGCGTTCCTTCAAAGCCCAGACAACGACTGTGCTCACTGTGGTGTCACAGACGAGAAAAAAATATTGGTAAGAAAATGCCACGCGAAAAACCCGAACTGTCCTCAACTTGCCCCCGCCTTCCAGACGCCCCACTATACCCTATGCCCTAAAATAAGCGGTAGGAAAGTTCCGAAACCTTTATTTCCCTTCGCACGTCCTAGCAGGCCGCAAAGCTGTAACAAGAACACGTGTCCACGGGAAATCGAAAGTATGTAGAGCGCGGTTGTCCAACGTTGTCTCCATCGACGCTGTCGTCCAGCTATGCATTTCCGCTTGTATCTTGGAGACACGGGGTGCAAAAAATGGCAGATGAACCAGTCAGTTTTGGAACAGGTTGGGGCACTTAAGGTGCATAAGACGAAAAACGGCCAGTCTTTTAACTCTCGATGCTTTGAAACCCGTTATGGAACGGCATCCAAAATTTTCTTAATCAGTTCGGTCCCAGTTCGGTTGCGGCAAAAAACAACGGTTAATTCTTTCCGGTTTTCGGTTCCGGTTCGGTTCGATGCCCTGCTTCCAAGTGCGTCGAACTTTGTGGTGAATATGTGAAATTGTAATAAGGGTGTAATGAAGGTGCAATAAAGGCTGTAAAATTGTATTAAAAGCTTAGGACCCCAGACCGCATTCTTCCTTGTCGGACCGAGAACTTTTCAGCTCCCCCTCGTATTTTCGTTACAGTACCAATGAGGTTGGAATGATTCCGGAATCATTTCAGATTTGTCAGAGCCTGGAATGGAAGCGGAATGGAATAGCGGAAACTGTCCTGGGAATGGAATGAGGATGGAATTGGAATGGATTGGTCTGGGTACTCCGGTGGTATTTTTATTTCAACCCAGTGGTTTCTGCCCACGCGCCCTTTGCACCACATGGTCAAAAGCGAAATAATATTGTTCAATATTCGGCATGTATAAACGGGGCTCCCTTTCTCCTTCATTTCGAAATAGTAATACGTGCATGGGAGCTCTCCGCGGTCACTCTACGCAGCTTCAGCAGACGTAGAAAGAGTATTTTGCACAGCTTCACATATTATGACAGCACAGCCAAGTTGGTTATTTTATCTTATGAGGTACCTCTTTCCAACACCCCATGTTTATGACCCTGAACACACGATATCCCTGATCAGCAAGATTGTTCACATGTCCGAATAAAAACAAAAAAGGTTATCGTCACAGTTAGTAGTGTATCGATGTTGTTATGATGTTAGGATCCTTCCGGAACCTTCTCGCTTTTTCCGTGCTGGATAATGCCAAAGTCTTCTAACACTGCTGGGCTAGCAAGTACAGTAACATTTTCCTTTCTCTCTTTTTTATTGATGGAAGTAAAGGAATGGAATGGGGTGGCCGAGCCATTCCAGGAGTGGGAATTGACCACACCTTTCGATTCCGAGGAATTGTAAGGAATGGAATTATCAAAAATCTCGATTCCTCGGAATGGAAGTAGAATGGAATTGGTGACCCCATTCCGCAGCCCTGGTACCAACTCAACTTGCCTGCTCACCCTTATTTCACCAACTGAAAGCCTGGATCTGATGTAATAAACTGCCAGGCAAACGTTACCGAACCTACCGAAACAAAATGTAATTCACTTAGAGTTCCTTATCAAATGTGATTGAGTTACTTCAGGTGGCGTCCGTTTTAACCATATATTACAGTACCCCACAATACATTCAAAAATAATATTGTTTTTCATGCTAGAAGGTCATAACTTACGCAATGAACTATATGTGATACAAATATTGATGTGAACAACGAAACTTATGTGCAGAAAACACTAGGAGAAAACTAGAACAGAAGCAAAAAAACACATCTCACATCGATGGCATTATACGTAGTATACTCCTCATTAAAGTTGTGCGTGCACCAGCACTTGCTTTATGGAGAGAATAAAGTAAATAGTGCCTATCATCATGAAACAAATTAATGAAGAGTGATTAAAAGTCTGTATAACTGATTCGGTCTGATTAGTGTCGACGCGATGAGTTGAAACCTTGCTTGAATATGTTTGTTTTGAATTATTGCTAAAACTTGGGCGAGACCAGTAGCTATAAGAAAAATGAGAATTCTAATCGCAGTAGAAACGGCTCAGACTTTGAAAAGAGACAATATCACAGGCAAAAATTTGCAACAGAATCGGAAAACCACAAGAGAGAGTCACTGTCCGTTGAGTGCACGTCACAGGCAACATTTAATTAAATCAGTTAGTTTCTCATCTTTGAAAGTATTTATGTACAGTAGTTAATTATCATAAAAGTAATGAATTACAGTAACTCAATTACTTGTAATTGATTACTTCACAGCCCTGATTACCCATGTGAACGAATGGTTTCGCATACTAACAGTATCCAAGTTTCTCATTGGCAATAATGAAGACGAAGGAAGGCGTGCTTGCATGTGTTCTTCATGTGGTAATGTTACAGGAAGGCACAATTAACGCGTTGAGGTAACCTGCACACAACTTTCTAGCGCTCAGCGTGTGCGATGGCTCATTCACACATGAGTATCAGAAAGCGGGGCCACCTCAGCGTTCGTGAGGCGGCCGGAAGGATCCTCTCACACCTAGCCGTACACTCTTAGAAATGAACTCCACCACATAGCACGCTCCTAGCCAACCATCATCCCGAATGACAACGTTCTCGCCCCTGATTTGTTGAAAACGGGAGGAGGAGCCTATTTTGTGCCCATTATGCACGGCACAAAATAGGCTCCTCCTCCCATTTTCAACAAATCTGGGGCGAGAACGTTGTCATTCGGGGTGATGGTTGGCTAGGAGAGTGCTATAGTGCGTTCGAAAAGCGGCTGGAAAGGCTTCGCGTCTCCGCTTCAAGAAACGCATGTGTGAATCCACGTGAAAGCCCGACCCGCTTCGAGCGATTTCGCTCGCGTTTCACGCCGCCAAGTTTTGACGCGCGGGCGGAATCTCGCTAGAGATCCCCTATCAAAACGAGCTAGAAAAAAAGAGAAAGATCGCTCGGCGTGGCGACGCCGCCGGAAATGGGAAGCAACTTTCGCCAATGAGAGCTGACTGAGTAATCTCACGATTGCAGGGGCTTCCGGCTTGTCTGGTATAGCACAACGAGAACGCAAATGACTCTTTTGTGGTTCGTGCTTTGCGCATTCGTTCTGTGCTTGGAGTGTCTGCATGAGTGGTATGGGTGTTATGAGAACCTCATTTCAGAAGTTGAAAAGCATCACATGATCTGGAACCACAGGATACTAACCCAAGTACAGGCTAGTGCTGATGCGGCACGATTTGAGCATGGCGTTTCGATTACGAGAGTGTCAGTGCAGTTTAGTGAGACCGTAATAGAGAAGAAATGACATGTTGACTTTCAACCACAAGCTCTTTTAAAATATCTATTTTTTTCATTAACGATCGTCTTTTTATATCTACACAAATAACATGGATCGATCTCGTAGTGGGAACGCGTTGACAACGGCGTCTTTCACTCGCTGCATGCGGGAGTATGCTATAGTTGGCAGCGGCCACGGAGTTTGTCGCGCGTCGTGTTTTCGCGTACAAAAATCGCTGCATGCGGACCACGCTGAAAGCGGACATTCGAAAACGCCATATATGACCAAAATGAAAGCACGGCACCAATCTTAAAATTACGCTGAAGCTGCTACGGTTCTTTCATGCGTCACAACTGGGCTCTTTTCGGAAGTTTTCTTTCAACAGCCGTGGCAGATACGGTAGTTTGACATGACAACATCCTTTCATCCTAAGCAGCTTCAACGATCTCCGGAACAATATTACCACGGTCCTTTGATACTCTCTCTGGTCACGAAACTCCTCCGGAAAGTTAGCCTAGGGACCGGAGCTGCCGCGCGGCGGCGCGCGCATAAGCAGCAGGTGGTGACGGCCGCGTCTGGCGCATCGTAGCCGTATGTTCGCGCGTGGGCTGAGCTGGCCGTTTTGGGTGGTTTTGAGCACAACAAACCAAATAATGTTGTTCAACGTTTTTTTGAATTTTGTTTTATTTTACATGTGCACGGGTGTGCAGCGATATATAGCTCTCTGAGCAGTATAATCGGCTGCGGACGGAGGAGAACTTTCAGCGAGAAATGGCTTTGACATGCCGATGTCCAAATGGGACTGATCGCAAATTTGCAGCGGCGCTTTGTCACTTAAAAACGCTATGTTTAGGCAGTTATCTCATCGACACGCTTTACTGTAAGTGTTTCGATCTCGTTTGATGTCTGAAAAAATTAAGACTCCACCTGCGCTACAGCAATGAACCCAATCATCATTTATTGCAGATTTACTATTTTAGGTAGCAGAACTCCACAATACTGCTATTACAACGTGTTTCCCACACCATGGAGGCTTTAATTAACTACATTTTATGATTGTATTATACATTTTATGATTCGCAAAACAACAGTGATCACAATCAGCGGCACTGGCAATGGGGACTTTATATCACAGAACATCAATGGCCGTGAGTGACTGGGCTTTTGCAAAATCAATTATGATAATCGGCAAAAACAATGTTCCAGGGCAACTCATGAAATGACCAAATGCCTTACGGCCTTGGATGGCCAGACTAATTTGCACTGTTCACCGACAGTGGTGAATCTTTCCTGCACCTGCAACAGGGCGTGATCTGGGTGTAGCCAGGTTAAGCTTCTTGTTTTTCTTTTCTTCTTTTTTTGCAGGTAAAGAAGTGCAGCCGACATCTAAAAAAAATTAAGCTCTTCAGTTGTTTTCTGGATTTAGTGCGCACTGCATCCAACGCTAGGACCCGGACATATATATACAGGGTGTCCACGCTAAATGTGAACAGATTTTTTAAAAATATATATAACACTTTTTCCAAGATGAAATCAATTCCAATATAGCATATGCTGAAGCGCACTCCCTAGCAGGGCATTAGCAAAGTCCAAAGGCAATGTCCTAATTAACTTTCATTAATTAACTTTTTAATTATAAAAGCTACAAAGTTGTCCCAATGAGAACATCTGTTCCTTTCGGTCACCTGATATGTAGCCGTTTTCAGAACAAAAATGCGTTCGATAGATCGCCCGCAAAAAATTCGTGAAGGATCGCCATTTTTTCTTTATTTTGTTCATTGCGCTTCTTAGAAGACGCGTATTTCCTTCATCCCCAACGGGAGAGGGGGAAGGAGCACAGTGCCGCCTCATGCGTCGAAGATGAGCTTTAACTTGCGAAAAAAAAAAAAAAAAGGATCAGGTGACTCTATCGGAACTAGCCTTATCTTGGGTTGCATTTTCTGTTTCCTTTTAATCGTTTCCCAGGACGCGAGAGGCGATAGTGTGCTCTTTCTCCCTCTCACATTGGGGATGAAAGAAAGACGCGTCTTCTAAGAAGCGCAATGAACAAAATAAAGAAAAAAATGGCGTTCCTTCATGAATTTTTTGCGGGCGATCTATCGAACGAATTTTTGTTCTGAAAACGGCTACGATATCAGATGACCGAAAGGAACAGATGCTCTCATTGGGACAACTTTGTAGCTTTTATAATTAAAAAGTTAATTAATGAAAGTTAATCAAGACATTGCCTTTCGACTTTGCTAATGCCCTGCTAGGGAGTGCCCTTTAGCATAGGCTATATTGCAATTGATTTCATCTTGGAAAAAGTATTATATACATATTTAAAAAATCTGTTCACACTTAGCGTGGACACCCTGTATATATATATATATATATATATATATATATATATATATATATGTGTGTGTGTGTGTGTGTGTGTGTGTGTGTGAGGTACATGTGACACCTTGAAGGTTGCACAGACCTGTGCCAACTTTCTCAGCAGGGTGCACTGCTTCCATTGTGTGTCCCACAGCTTCCGCTTTATTCGGTCAAGTTCTGCTATTACGCACACATGTGAATCGGTCCGACAGGAATATTTGCAAGTTTTACTGCAGGCTAAAAAAGATAAATTAATGAATGCGTGTTATTATGGCCTCTTGTTGACTGCATTGCAGTCATATGTTACAACAGAGAAGTTTCAAAGGGCTTCTATGAATAGTAACGCACATTCTACTCTGATGCGCCTAGCTGTCTGTCTTGAACGCAGAGTTCTCCTGTTCCAGCGTCAATGAGAGGCGCCGAGCTTCTACCACCACTACTCATCCGTTCTCTTTTCGAGAACGGTTTCGCTGCTGGCAGCCTCGTCGTTGCGCGACTTTTAGGCTTTGAGGTTCTCTAGTATTGCGGACACCCGTCAAAAATTCGTGGCACAGCCTCAGGACGCAGCTTTGACCTGTCGCGAGGCATGGTGACCGTCTCTTTGCTTGCGGAGTCATTCAGAGCTTCGCGTGTCAAGAGGAATTCGTCCGCTCTGACAATGTCTGTAGTGTCAAAGTGCTTCTCGCACACACGTGTCCACTTTGACTCAAAGCCGAAACGCGAGTCCTCTTTCTGAGGTATCGAACGCTTCCACTTGTCTCGCTTGATGGCATCAGTCGGCAACGCGAAAAACGATACTTTTTCACCAGAATTATCATATCTCGAGCGACACGCTGGGATACAACACGTCTGCGGCATGCATAGATTAACCGAAATCTATTCACAGTCTAAGGGTGCACGTGGATTTCAGGAAGAAGCGTCTACACTGGTCAAAACGCAGGCAAAAGAAGAGGCATTTACCCGTACCAGCTGGCGTTTTCTCCCCAAGTAGCGACGCGCGCGCCTCCGCGCGGCGGCGGTTCTCCCTAGGCAAACCTGACCTATTGTTCACTGGCGGAGTTTCGTGACCAGAGAGAGTATCAATGGACCGTGATATTACGCTAGGTGCGAGCGAAAGTGCGCCTGCGGTGTTAGGGAGTTTCTTCCTTTTCTTAATTTGATCGGAAGTACTCTTCAAAAACATTTATGTGGATGGGGGCGCTTCAGATCACAAACTTGTGCTTCGCTCGTTGAACTTTATTCGAAGAACGGTGCAACAAGCCAAGAAGAAACCCCGCATGTGATGACTCTATACTTAACCTTCTCAGTTTACGTACATCTATGCGGTTTTCGGAAGATATCTCGTACACAAAATTCAAAATGGTTTTTGCGTGCAGATACACAATATTTCCATTTCTATTTCTATACAGATACACAATACCACCGCTGGATTACTCGAGAGACAGACCATCTAAAACAATCGATTAAGCGAAAGCGTAAGACAAAAAAAGAGCAACCCCCCTCTCCCAGAAAGGTGCTGAAAGAAAAAATAAGACACGATCGCGAGCGTTTTCAACAACACTACACTGACCAACTATACCTAACATTCCATACACATGTCCACAGACAATCCAGCGCTATTTAACACATAAGAAATGCGCAGATCAGATAAAGAGATCCAGTAACGTCGTCACTGGCTCCGAACATATTGCAAACGAGTTCAGTTGAACATTTTATAAAGCATAAGTTTACTTCTTGCGCGACGACATGTAGTTCTTATGTATGCACACTAATATATGAACATGGTGAAAAATTGGAACCCGAGAAAGGGACAGATGAGGGACGACACGACACGTTCTCGAACACAGCAAACCCTTTAATGACAGAAACACCTACGTACCCAACAACTTCCGAATTGGTGGCGAGGGAGCAACCGACGCCACACTTACACAATTTCCCCTCGTGAGAATCTCTTTGTACTCCTTTAACAGTCTGGCCACAGGCTCCCGAACAGAATCTAGGACACTTGTCTCGTCGAAGGCCGGGGAACAATTATTACAAAGTCTAAGATGGGCGACAAGTTCAGAATTCCCAGAGAACGACTCCGCATTTCTATTGTGTTCGCTGAGCCGCGTGTTTAGACACCGTCGAGTCTGACCTACATAGCAAAACCCACAACCTAGCGGTATACAATACACCACATTTTTTGCACAGGTCACGAAAGCATTTTTGTGAGAAATACCACAGCCGGAGTTCTGTGAGGGGAAAGGGGCAAGCTTTGAGAGACGACATACATTTGAGATAACAACCTGAATGTTAAATCTACGTGCTGCAGCCAAAATGTTGTGTGATACGGAATGATAGTACGGGATACAAACACGCGGCAATTTTTCTTTCTGAGAGACAGGGGGCGGAGTGAAACCAGTAGCAAAATCTAACAACTTGCGATATAGGCAATAGCCGTAACCAGCTTTCTGCAACCGGCTCACTTGGCAACCAATACTCTCAAAACCAAAACGACAGCAGGACTTTTCGACGGCCGAACGCAAGAGAGACATAATAACACCTGACTTGATCAGCTTTGAGTGAGAACTGCTGGCGAGTAATAAGGGTTTCGCTTCCGCCTTCCCGTAGGACCAGCAAAGGCCTGGGGTTGAGCGTAAGCACAGGTCAGGGAACTGCAGTTTTTGATTCGACATGACCTCCTGCGAGAACACCAGTTCGGGGGCGGCAGACTTTATGACAAAAACTAACTGGGTAACAAGATCCTTCTGCGTGGACAGCACAAAATATCATCAACATACCTTTTATCAATGATACAGTCGGAAGAAAGCGGTTCCAAAGCTTGACAGACAGCAGCATCAAGAACATTGAGGTAAATTTCTGAGAGAGCCGGCGCGACGGCAGACCCAATGCACACACCCCGAGATTGCACAAACAATTGGTCATTGAAGGACATAGCCGTAGAACCAAGATACAATTCCAGTAGACGTAAGAAGTCACTGACAGGCACACCCACCGCCGTCTGAAAACGAACCAATCGGTCTTCAATAACGTGGCGGACACGATTTAGCAACATACCAATGTTTAGGGAGTAGTATAAGTCTTTTATGTCTAATGAAACCACCTCACAGCACTTTCCATGAAAGCCACGGAGTGAAGGAAGCAGCTCAGATGAACTCTTCAAAGACAGACTGTTCTGAAGTACAACGCAAGACAAGGATTTTTGCAGAAAACAGGAGAGCATCTTTCGCCAAGTGCCTAACTCACTGATGACAATTCTTCAGTGGTGACAGTTCTTGACCAAAGCCAATCAAGCCATTAGCAAGCTGTTCAAACCTTTCTCCGGCAACCTAAAATCCGTAAAAGCGTCCGTTTCCAAGCTATTAATTGACCTGAGCATTCCCTTAGGAAACAAGATAAAAAGTTGTAAATCGTCAGCGCTTTCTGTGAAGTTCCTCCTAAAGGACCACAAGGTTGATTTACCGCTTAGAATTATCTAACATATCTAACATATTAATTTTTGTCTTTTACAAATCAATCAATCAATCTTGAGCGCAATTCATTGGTTGCTGTTTTCTATGAGGTCCGCCACGACACCAGAATTTCCCCTACATGAACATGAAGCTGTTGCTTAGAACGGGGAAGCGGGGATCTCGTGACGTTTTCTTTTTTTCTTTTTTCACAAACAACGTTAATTTCATCCTGTGAGTGTGTATCCTCATGTACGTACGTAACTGCAAAATCAGCTTAAACTTTCGCTCCGCCATCAGTATTTATGCGAAAATGATACGTTTCGTCGCCGCCGTTAGGCCTAGTCACGACCGCGATCCCAGAGAAATAGCAGAAAAGACACCACTGATGCATAAAACTTTGCATATTGTTGAATTTTATTTATATCTGAATCCTTGTTCATTTCTCGCTGCTTAATTTGCATGATTAAAAGTTCATACCGGTAGCTGTCTGCGTACGAAGAAGTGCTTTCTGCGGTCCTGTGTCTTCCCGACATGCCTCTCTCTACGCAGATGGGGATGATCAAGTGGCAGCAGAACCCATAGCTCTGGCTTGTCGTTAGGGTAATCTGTTTCACTCCCAACCAATCCAGCTCCCCAGCATGGGGGCGCCCAGTAAATAAGGTCGAAGTATAACTTTGGATAGTCTGTAATAATACCGAACTGTATTCGACTGGTGATTGTCCATATACCTGGCCAAGTTGGTCATGTCCCATTAATGGCCAGATTCCGTTTTTTTTATACACGGTGGACTGGCTGATGTCCAAAGTGGTACACCAACTGGGGAAAAAACTTCACTTCAAAGTATACGCGCTATATCTCTCCTTACCACGAGCTGTGAGATACTTAAGCACACTCTTAGAAATGAACTTCACCGCACAGCACGCTCCTAGCCAACCATCTTCTCAAATGATATCGTTATATGCCCTGATTGGCTGAAAACGAGAGGCGTACACCCCTTTTGTGACAATTATGAGCAGCATAAGTGTCACAAAAAAGGCATACGCCTCCTGTTTTCAACAAATCAGGGCAGATAACGATATAATTCAAGACAATGGTTGGCTAGGAGCGTGCTATGTGGTGAAGTTCATTTTTAAGAGTGCACATAATCGGATCAGGAATAACGACCTACACTTCGAATAGCAGAAAATATTAATTTTTTTGTTTGTTCGTTCATTCGTGTGTGTGTGTGTGTGTGTTCGTCCGTTCATCCATTAATCCATTTATTTATTTATTAGGATGCCCGGACGATGCCTACACATGTGGTGCATCGCTCAAAACAATCAAAACCAACCACTAAACTAACACAATGCAACGAAAAGAAAAATACAATAAAAATATACAATTAAATAAAAGACAATTAAAATCAAACACTGCCAGCCGAAAGCAAACACTTAAACGTTTTCAGAAAGGGCACGAAAATGCCTAATTGCGGATCAGAATAACAATTATACAACCATTTAATTCTACACTCTTAAAAATGAACTTCACTGCATAGCACGCTCCTAGCCAACGATCGTCCCGAATGATATCGTTACCTGCCCAGATTTCTTCAGAACAGGAGGCGTACGCCATGTTTTGTGACACTTATGCTGTTCATAATTGTCACAAGAAGGGCGTACGCCTCCCGTTTTCAACAAATCAGGGTAGATAACGATATCATCCGATGTTATGGTTCGCTAGGAGCGTGCCATGCAGTGAAGTTAATTTCTAAGAGTGTAGTCATGGGGTTCCAATGAAAACATTCAGGTGCATTAAAGTGGCAGTCGCATCCGTTTCGGGTGATTCCGAAACTATAGTGTTATTTTATTCTTTATGGAGTCCTCAACACGCCATCGAAAACCCCACAAGAAATAGCGACGTAGTTGGGCTGTTATTCGTCGGTATACATGACAAGAGCAGACGCCGGATGTTGAGAGTATTCGGAAAATTCCTCTCTGGAAAAACGAGTAAACGTATTTATCTAAGAACCAATCAGGGCGCGGCCTCGAGACTACACTCTTAAAAATGAACTTCACCACATAGCACGCTCCTAACCGCTTTGGCTTGGTTTAAAGAAGCTAGAACCAGTACGCTTTCACCGCTTCCTTGGCGTGGTAATCGACTCGGACTTGCGCTGGGCTCGGCACATTAAACACCTTGAAACTAAAGTGCAGCGATGGCTCCCCGCAATCCAACATCTTTCTGGCCCAGGATGGGGCTGTGATCAGCGTTCCCTGCTCGCGGTTCACGCGGCATTGGTAAGGGCAACTGTGCTTTACAGCCTTCCTATTCTGCACAGGATATCAACAACTTCATTAAATACGCTTCGGTCCCTGTTTGCTCGAAGCCTTCGTCGATGCCTCGGAGTTCCAAGAATGGCTGAAACACGACAAGTACTGGCTGAAGCTGGTGAGCTCCCGATTGAAGTTCTCCGTGAACGGGAAACGGCTCGGCAGTACCTCCGTTTGCGTGCTCCCATTCCCCGCCACCCGCTACTCAGGAAAATTCGATACCGCCCTGGAAGCGACTTCTATCGAGTAGCGCAGAGGACACGCCAGACTCTCACTGGCTTCATAACTAAGGACACTATACCGCCGGAAGCCCCCTGGTCTCTACCGGTACCGCCCACTTTTGTACGCCTCCCAACCCTTCTGCAAAGAAGAGATCAGGTCCCCCCTCAAGTCCTCCGAGCCCATTTTCATGCTCTGGTAGACGAGAAGTTTTCTACGTTTACGGCAGCATATACTGATGGCGCATCCCGAAACAACAAGTCCGCCTCAGCCTTCGTCATTCCATCCGAAGGCGTCGTGCACGGAAGACGCCTTTCACATCCAACCTCCTCCACAGCTGCGGAACTCTATGCCATCCTTTTCTTTCTACAACACATCGCTGATTTTCCACCCCGGGAATGGGCAGTCTTTACAGACTCCAAATCTGCACTTCAAGCAATTGAAACTTCCGGCATACGAGGCCCATCCGCACCCCTAGTCACAGACGTGTTAATGGCTTACCACACTATCTACGCCGCAGGCCACAGGCTAGTTCTCCAGTGGGTTCCAGCCCATTGTGGTGTCGTGGGGAACGAGCAGGCCGACAGCGCCGCAGAAGCAGCACTCTCGTCTCGGAACCGGACCCGTATTGTTCTGCTCAGAGGAGACCGCCGTTCAATTCTGCGACGTCTAGTGACACCCCTGGCTTCCCGCCAACGGACAACCGACATTCTTCCCCCCTCTATGTTGAACAGAGTTGATCCCACGCTCGCTTTCCGCATGCCACGAAACACATCTCGTCAGGATGCTGCATTAATCCACCGCATGCGCCTCGATGTGGCCTTTACAGCTCAGTGGCGTTACCGCTTGAGACAAATTGATTCTCCCACCTGCTGCCACTGTGGTGCTCTTGAGGATCTGGAGCACATTCTTCTTCATTGCCCTCACTACGAACCTTCCCGAACCACACTCTCCGAGTCTCTTCGTCAGCTGGACTCTCGCCCTTTCTCCCTACCGAAATTGCTTGGTCCCTGGCCCAATCCAGCCCAGCAACGATCTGCGCTCAAAGGTCTTCTGACATTTCTGGACACCATCGGACTTCGATCGTTATTGTAAAGGGGCACGTTATTTTATTCCCCCCATTCCACCAAGCACTGGGGT
The DNA here is from genome assembly GCF_037126465.1 of Ornithodoros turicata. Taxonomy (NCBI): domain Eukaryota; kingdom Metazoa; phylum Arthropoda; class Arachnida; order Ixodida; family Argasidae; genus Ornithodoros; species Ornithodoros turicata. The sequence goes on along the minus strand of NC_088202.1, from coordinate 37,619,096 downwards.
AGAGTATCGCCTGTTGCGATGAAACTCCCCACTCTCCAAGGCCGAAAATAAAGTTGTTGTTGTTGCTCCTAACCGACCATCATCTCAAATGATATCGTTATCTGCCCTGATTTGTTGAAAACGGCAGGCGTACGCCTTTTCTGTGACAATTATGAACAGCATAAGTGTCACAAAAAAGGCGTACGCCTCCCATTTTCAACAAATCAGGGCAGATAACGATATCATTCGAGATGATGGTTGGCTAGGAGAGTGCTTTGTGGTGAAGTTCGTTTTTAAGAGTGTAGGTACGCTTTTGATCCGCCGTCGTCTGCAAGCTCTGCAAGGCGTCAGGTTGTCAACATGTCCGACGTATCTGTCGTAGCTATCGAGAGATTTCCTCGAGGAGAGCAGTGATTCAGTAATAGAGGACAATGATCTCTATTCTATGGATTCGTTGATACGACACTGTACTAGAGACACAGACGAAAGTGGTCGCGACGATCCGCAGAACGACTATTTCGTACGAAACATGGCAATGGACGATCGCGCCCCGTTCGTCAGTTCAGAGCAATTTCTCGATTCAGTGCTTGACAGACGCCTACTTCGACGCGGCTGCCTCCGCGGAATTCGCAATCGTCAGGAGCCGGACGAGTATTTGTGTTGCCGTGAAGTGTGCCCGGTAGCGACGCCTCCAGCAGCTCATTGTTGGAGCGTATTACGGTGCATCCTCTTTTTTTCCCCGACCTGTGCCCGAGGAGGAAATTCCTGGTGATCTATGCACCGCAATATAGCAGCTATACGACCACCGGCTGCAGCTTCTGGCTCCAACAGAGAACAGGTACAGTGACGTCGTTTTTAAATTTCTTTGAGGGTGCTACACCGTGTGGTATACCGCGTTGAAAGTGTTATCCTGTGCGAAAAAGTGGAATAAACTGCAAATTCCGCATCATATTCTGCGCTTCAGCCAAAAGACTTGTGAAAATCACGGTGTAAAACTTGTTGGATGCCATGATTTCCTCCGCAAGTGGGTGTTTGGGTTAGAGTCTGGTTAAATCCCATTTCATTCCCAAATTCCATTCACATGTAGCAAACTGTGTGCGTATGTGTATCATGTGTGCGTATCATGTATGCGTGTATATATTTACTAGCAATCTCTGTTCATGTCAAATGTCAATAGTGCTTGGCTGCAGCATAGAACTACTCAAGACACAACCATGCAGTTTCACATCTACATCTCCCTTTTGTGCTGTACTTCACACGAGCTAGCCCCCACACACTGTCACTGCTAGGGCATGACGTGAGCGTCACTGTTGGCAAAAGATGGGCACTTCGACAAGAGCTCTATAGTCGTGCTCAATTTAAGAAGGAAACGAATTCTAGTTCGTCAGCTCTCAAAATATTACTGCGCCTTAGATAGAATGGCTTCACGCAGAGAGGTTACGCTGAATCGCTGCGCCAGATAATGTAATCCATTATACACACTCTGCTTCCGTATTGGCTGTTAAGACTGGCCGCATGACACTACTCTGCACCTCTATAGTGGTGACGCCTGCTGTGGCCAGTCTCAACAATCTGAAACAATCGAACGCATCCTGCGAGACTGCTGAGCGTACCATTCTGCGCGCGAAGCTCATCTCCCTTACTCCAGCTCGTGCACGCTAGCGGGCATCCTCTACCCCGGTGGTTCTTCTGCCGAACGTTCCGCTAAAGCAAGAAACCTTATTCCCTTTCTGTAGAAGGTAGGTACTGGTCAACGACCCACCGAACACTTCGCTCTCCCCGACGAACTCATGCACCCACTGCGCATCTCCGCACTTCATCCTCTATCCTCCAACCGTCTTTCTTTTGTTTTGGCTATAGTGGTGACGACGCCCACTTGTGTGTGGTCAACAACGGCGAGCCGATCCTGCCCCCCCCCCCCACACACACACACTCTGCAGCTGAAAATCTGCTCTCCTACTGATGGCGCATGCTGGAGCTATAATATATCTCCTGGCGCGCTGTTGCATCTTATCCTTGCGCCAGGAAACGAAAAATTCTCGAAATTTTGCTATTCCATCTCCTTATCTCCATCTCTATCAAAAATATGAGCAGTATATCGCATAAGCGTAACATCGCGTAAGCGTACGACAATAAGATCGCAATGTATGAAAGCTTTCTGTATCACTCAACTTTCATGCATATCGATACATAGTAGAAGATATAGTATTTTGTACGCTCCACTCTCAGCAGACCCGGCGAAGCTTGTCGATGGAACCTGTAACGTAAGAAATTTTTGGTGCCATGCCAAATTTGCCACGTATGCACAAAAGGCGAAAAAAAATGGAATAATAGTTTAAAAAAATCAAAGTGCAAGTCCAGCCCGATTGAGAAACCGCAAAGGAAACGAAATGCGAACGAGAACCACAAGATAAAATACTTGACGGAAGCCTGACGCGTTGCGCTTTCTCGCATTGGTGTGTGGTTGAGCCCCAGCTCATTTTATTGTTTTACGACGGGCCGTACATCTTAGCTGGCACGCACGAATTCCGCGAAAGCTTCGTCGTAGCTGCCTATCTCCAAATCATTAGCGCATTGAGGGCGCGAAAGAAATGCTGTCACTTACCTCGGGCAATGGCATGATGAGCAGTTGCCTTTGTTTAGGTAATATTGTCAGCACGGCGACGCCTCAATCGCTTTTTTTACTGGTATCCCTATGCGCATTCGCATAATGTCAGTGAACCTGTAGGCATCGTCCAAAAAATGCGAAGAACAGACGCGCGGGACGTTTAGTTTTTCCCGTACGTTAGCGTTTACACAGGAGATTGCTCCTTCGCACTTTTGCTACGTCTCGTGGTCCCTCAGCTCGTGAAACATCACATCTGGGTTAGCGATGGACGTCTTCATGCAACCAGAAACGTAACAACGTTCACCGCCCGACATGATCATTTCGGAGTTTCCAGAAGTGAAAGAAGTGTGAGCGAATTTTCCACTATTCACGAGTGTCGACAGCAGAGCAGACGAACTTGAAGACAATAACAACCCGGTCGACTGCTCGCAGCCAGTTCGCTTAGATAAATACAGCACGTTGATGTCGGTCCCGCTGGAGCCTCCGCGGCTGCGGAGGAGGGGCTTATTTTTAAAATTCGTTTACTTCATATCTAAGCAGTTTCCGGTCATGAAAATTGGCCAGTAGAGCAACGAGCGATGAGGAACATTACGATACTAGTGTGATAGACCCGTTTCAGGATGCGATTGTCACGTTGAAGACATAAACATGCCTCAGACACCTTATAGATGCGGAATACCTGAGTGATTTAATTAAATCGGGACTACAGATAAATCCATTTACACGCTTATATAAAAACGTGAGATCATGAATCTTACGCCTGACTTCCAGTGTCTCAAGGTGGCAACGCTTAAGAATTCTTAGAAAACCGTAATAGTACCGTCATACAAAATATATGTCAAATTAAATACGAACAAACATCCGCTGTACGGTTTCTATGTATGTGGAAAGAGCAATGCCAATCGAATTCCAAACCACGGAACCATTCACCAGTCCGTCAATTATCACCATAGTTTTGGCAAGAAGTCCTGTACTACCACACACGCCCCTTTATGAAGTTAAACAATGACATATATTGTATCGAATAGTTCATTGCGTGCGTTGTGATAATGGTAAATGTGCGTAATGGATAGCGCACTTGACCGGTACGCGTTGATGCATTTACGCACACTTTAATACGTACCATCGAGGATCGAAATTATCTGCGTCCACGTTAAAGCAATAGCTCGTTAGGGCGAACCACCGTGTACGGCAGTCCCGACACCTTTATAGCGCCACGTGACAGTGACCAAAAATTAATTGCCAAGGATGGTTCGTTTTTTGCGGTATTCGCATCGGCGGAGCACCGACGGACTATCAAATTTTCTTGCGCAAATCTTACACTTCCCTCAGAAATCAAGACAAACGTGCACTTGGAGCACTGAATGTTTGATATGCTTCATTCATTCCGTGGTTAGATTACTAGAAAGAAGTAGACTTGCACGAAGTCCGGGTCAGCTTTCGAAGAAACGTTCATTCATTCTCAGTTCCTCCTTCTTCTTCTTCCTTTTTTAATATTCCGTGTTAAAGCCCGAGGACAGGTTTTACCTTCCGGAGGTACGGAAAAATTTGGTTGACAGAAGAATGGGAAAAGAAAATCAATGACGAAACCCAAATAACAAGAAATTAGTTGTCTGGCCGTCCCGCTTTGTGAGGCATCTCCGGCATTTGGCCTTCTAGGTGAACTGCGATCAATTTCGTCGTGGTAGTTCTCCTTTGTCGGGCCTGAGGCCATGAATTCTGAAACGCTACTCAACTCAGCCACACTCAAACCGAGTCGCGGGCCGCATTGACCTTGGACGACATCATGGAATGCCTAACAGAAAAGAAGGGACCGGAATTATCCGAACATACCACAAAACAACATAAATAGAAAATATACACAAAAAAACAGGAGCAGTGTATTTATTGATGATGATTCGGGTTTTTATGGCGCATGAGCAACTAAGGCTATAAAGTGTATTTATTGTGTATTCGATGTATGTACAATTAATCACAGAAAAACTTCACTTCAAACACCAACAGAAATCAATAAGCTGTATTTCCAAATCGGGTACTGAAAATATGAAAGCCGACTCAGGAGAAATAAGTACGTAGTTCTTCAGAAGCGATTGTGGCGATGTTCAGGAGCACTGAAACTGTCTCCCATTTATACACTGTTGTTGTTGTCGTTGGTTGGTTAAATAACAAGGGGAGGTTGAATTTGCGCAAGCGAATTCTGCTCCCCCCCCCAAAAAAAAAAAAAAAGAAACGGTTCGATCGCACCACAGAAGGTGCGAGCGCACCGCAAAAGTTCACCGGGGCGAGCGTCTCGACCGCGACCACGCAGAGCCGAGCGCGCCGTTCACATGAAGGATCATAGTAATGTTCACGCACCCTCTAGTATAGGGTTTCTAGTCCAGATTTCGCAATGAAATTGACAGGAGCATTGAAGGCCTCGTCCCTGTGCTTAGCGTCCCATACGCCTAAGACTTTCTCTATGCTGAAGTCCCTGCTGTCGAGATGGCCAAGGGTCTGCCTTAAGATGCCTCTTTGTGCAGCATGTTTTGGACAATGCATGATGATATGTTCAGTGTTTTCCACTGTCCCGCACAGTAAATAGTTGGGGAGTCCACCTTGCCCACTTTATGAAAAAACTTGCGACCGTAGGGCACATCCAGGCGTAGACGATGCAGGAGAGTTTCTATGTGTCAGGGCGTTTTTGAAGGTATGGTAAAATTCAGCTCCGGGTATAGCGTGCGCAGCAGTGACGCACCACTGTCGGCTTGGTGCCATTTTGTCCTGCGGATGTCATCAGCCATAGATTTTAGGAGAGATTTGATGTCCTGCTTAGAAAACGTGACTAGATGTTCTGTCGATGAAAGGTGTGCGATGTTCGCCATTTCGTCTGCCTTCTCGTTACCACTTATGCCAATATGGTCAGGTATCCACTGAAGAATGACGTCGTGACCGATGTCTGTGCACTTGCGATACACTAACAGGAGGTCTCGTACTATTGACGCCGTACGGCCTTTTTCCTAGAACGATGAGATAGCTTCAAGGCCGGCTTTGGAGTCGCAGTACACTATCCATTGCGCATTGCGCATTATACACTGTATTGTTGCCTTTGCCTTCTGGCTTGGAAAAATAAATAGAAGAATCATAGAAAGAGCAATAATTAAAAGAATTAATACCGCATGACAATTGTACATAACTTTCCTCTCTATATTTGTTCCTGTCTCTCTCTCTCTCTCTTTCTCTGCGCAGACGTTTAGTTTTCCGCGAACGATATCCAGACAACAACAACAAGATAGATGAATGGATGATGATCACGTATTGAATTTTTATGACTATACCTTCTATGCACTACTATGCGATGGTATGAGACTACCTGCATGATTTATGACCTGATATGACTATTTCCTTGTTTATGGCTATAAATTGACTTTTATGTGACTATGCCTGCCCTATGCACTACTATGGGATGGTATGGGAGTACCTGCATGATTTATGACCTGATATGACTATTTCCTTGTTTATGGCTATAAATTGACTTTTATGTGACTGACTACTCTATGCACCACAATAGGATGGTATGCGACTACCTGTATGCTTTATAACCTGTTATGACTATTTCCTCGTTTGCAGCTATAAATTGACTGTCGCTGGTAAATGCACTACTACGCGATAGGATGAGAGCACCTGCATGATCTATAACTGGTATGCCTATTTCATTGTTGTTAAGAAAAAAATTATTATGAACGTAATACAAAAGCTGAACTCAACCCGTGTTTACAACAAATTGATGACTATGAGTACAATTTGAACTACCATGGGATAATTTTATGACCTGCCATGGCTATTTCCTCGTTTGGAGCTACAAATTAATTTTCATGGATACAACTATTCTTTGCACAACAAAGGGATATTATGAGACTACCTGCGTAATATATGACCTGTTATGACAATTCCCTGGTTTACGGCTACAAATGATATTTCTGTGACTACGACGACTACAGTGTGCACTACAATGGAATACAACAACAGCAACAACTTTATTTTAAGATGATGAATGGGGAGTTTTATGGCCAGAAGCGATACTCTACCCCATTGCTGGTGGTGATGTGGGGAATGAAATAATGAGCCTCTTCACGATAAGGATCGAAGTCCGATTTTCTCCAGAAATGTCAAAAGAGCTTTGAGCGTGGAGCGCTGCTAGGCTGGATCCGGCCAGGAATAGTATAAGACTACCTGCGCGAATGCCATGTTATGACTGTTTCATTTTCGCAGCTTCAAATGATTTTTTATAAAGACGGCTAGTATACTTCTTGCACTCCAATGGAATAATATAAGACTGCCTGATTTATGACATGTTATGACACTTTCCGGGTTTACAGGTACAAATGGATTTCTTATAATTACGGCTACTCCTTACACCGCGATGGGATAGTATAAGACTACTTTCACGATAACGCTTGCTATGTGAGAATTCAAGAACTGGGCTCACGTCATTTTAACATAGAAGGCCTGTGACGCGCAAAGAGATCAATGTAGCGATAAATTGTAGGGAAACATGAAGAGCATTATAAAGAACTGATGACCAGGATGTGATACTGTGAGGTGCATGTCATTGCTGACCAACTTACATTTTGAAAGAAACGTGAAAAAGAAGGGGCTTTTCGGATGAATGTCATATTTCAATTGTTCTTGTTCCTAGACAACTTGAAGGGTGTGTTGTGTTTGTCAGTTTGTATGTACCAGCTTCAGGGCAACTACTTTCCAGATAGTTCGCTTTAGTTCCAGGTAGTCCCATACTATCCCATAGTAGTACACATAGTAGTCATAGTCATAAAAGGTTCATGTATAGGCATAAACAAGGAAATACTGATAACATGTCATATATGATGCACGTAGTCCCATACTACCATACTGTAATGCATTGAGTAGCCCTAGTGATAGAAAGTCAAATTATAGTTGTAAAGAAGGAAATAGTCAATACAGGCCATAAATCATGCAAGTAGTTCCATATTATCCCATAGTAGTACATAGAGTAGTCAGAGTCACGAAAAGTCAGTTTATGGCTATAAACGAGAAAATCGTCAAAACAGGTCATAAACCATGCAGGTAGTCCTGGCAGGTAGGCAGGTAGGTAGGGTCAACCATTATACAGATTGATACCTCTATCACTCTTGATTTGTGGAAAGCGCTGGGCGTACGCCTTTTTGTGACAATTAACATTTCTGCACAAGTGTCACAAAAAGGCGCACGCCTACCGTTTTCTACAGATCAGGGGAGAGAACGGTGTCATTCGAGATAATGGTTGGCTATAAGAGCGTGCAATGTGGTTAAGTTCGTTTTTGAGGGTGTGGAAGGCCTGCTAGAAAACCCAGGGCAAACCTCAGACAGCACAGTCGATGATGAGATTCGAATCCACCGCATCGGCTACTAACAAAGAACAGACGCTTTTACTCACGCGGCGAAGCAAGCGAATAGCCTGTGTAGGGAAAGGAAATGTACGACTGCGTTATAGGCTGACGATTAGGGTTTCACTCCGCAATCTCTCGAATGACATGCATTGGACAACGACCGACATGCAGTCTGCTTTTCTACTTTTGTCACCGAGACGGAAAACAGTCGATCGAAAGGGAGGAACAGAGCGAAAATATAAGGGTCATTTGATACGATTTTCATCCGTTCTTGCTTTTCATTTTTGCATGATGCACTTGTACTCGTACCAATCGAATTCTTATGGGCATGCGACGTAGAGTCGAAAACATCTCTTTGTTCTCGAGATATATTGGAAAACATATTGCTCTCTACCGAGAACTCGCTCGTGCTTGGGGCCTTCTTCCACGCAGCAAACAAACTCGTCCCTGAAGTGCTTTACATTTTTCTTTGTTTTCTGCGCGTATCTTATTCCGCTGTATGCCATATTTAGCGGAGACAAAACAATGGTAATCAGGGTGAGGCTTTCGGCTTGTTGGGAACTTGGAAGTGCAGGGAAAATGTCCACGTGGAAGAAGCACAGGACAAGCACTAGCACTCACTCAAGCACAAGCCAACACATCGTGCTGTTCGTCTTCATTAAACGATGTGTTCGCAGTGCTTGTACTGTGTTTCTTCCACGTGTACCTTTCTTCTGCACTTCCAAGTTCTCAATAGGCTTGTTACGCTGGAGTTTTTCGCAGAGCCAGCTGGCGACAGACATGCAAACTAGTCCCTAGTTCAGCGGCCTTACATGTGTACATTTTTGCGTAATTTTCCTGCGAATGGGAAGAAGCGCACGAGAGCGAAAACATCGCAATATTAAAATTTAGTTGTTATTATTGTTAGGTTGTAGCCATAGGTACAGAAATTCAGAAGATAAACATGTCTCTACAGCCCTACAAACAAACCATGGGAAAGGTGTCGCAGCCACCGTTGGACTCCACATGTTGAACTTCATTATCATCTCTGTTCTTCTCTTGACATCACCCGTTTGTGTTTTCATCATCTCATCATCTGTTTGAACTTTCGGTATTAAGTGTACTGGGGTAGCCAGTTTGACTTCGTCGAAACTCACATCCCCATTTTTTTCTTTATTCACATCACATCACATTACCGTTGGATTAGTGCTGTTCGCCGTGCAATGTTCACAAGATTCTCAATGAAATGAATCCAGCTACCTTTATCTAGGACTCAGACAAGACGTTTCACATGTCATTTGGCACACAGCAGGTGTGAGTAAGTTCGGCAAGAAATATGTGAAAGGACGTGATTCTAGCTTTGGAATAACAGACGACGGAAACGAGTTCTCACGTTTTACAATGACGTATACATTGTGAATCCTTGAACAGGCAAAAAGCACAGCAGCTTATTAAGATGATTTCACCAAAGGACCTCGTACTGATTGATAAAGGGTTTCCTGGAATTCAAGGCCGTAGTGAGAACAAAGATCCAATTCTGCTGATGCCTCCAATTTCATGTCTAGTGGGCAGTTTTGAGAGTAGCAGATGCAAGATAATGACTACATTGCTCAAGTTCGCAACCATATCGAACGTGCCATTCAGTGCGTAAAAGTTTACGCTCTCCTGAACGGAAAAATACCTGTAACTTTAATCTCACGTGTGAATAGGACACATAATTGCTGTCGTATTCTAACTAACTTACACTTCACATCATCAAACAAATGTCTGTTGACTAACACATGATTTATTTTGCACAGTACTGCACATCAGTAAAAGTGACAGAAAGGTCCTACACGGAGAAATCACATGAGGCAGAGCACGACCGACCGCCGGAGAACTAGGAAGTTATTCGTGTCTGGGCGCCCGTGCCGCATGTATCGGGAAATCGCAGCGCTCCTTGGTTAGTGCAACAGGCCTATAGTAATCATGATTAGACGCACGATAAAATTAAAGCGCCGCATCTTCTTTACGTTCCATGAGACGCAACAATCGAGAACCTGCGGAACACAAGGACACGAACCCAAGAAACTACAGGTTTTCCCACTCATTTTAATGTATTTGCCAAATTTTTAATATAGGCGCCACACCGTTTAATTCGAACACAGAATTTTTAATCCAGGCGCCAAATCAAATGCTCTTTTTTGAACTTCTAGGAACTCCTGCAGGCAGCACAAAGAAAGGGGCACCGAAAGGCTATTCTGACCTCTGCTGCGCCAGATGCAATGCAAAAGGTCCTGCGTGTGGACTGCGCGGCCTACAACCGCAATAATTTTAAGTTCGTTGCTTGTGTTGCTTGTTGCTTGTAAGCTTGTTGTAGCTGCTCTTGAAGGAAGCAGTATGTGATCGCTCCGTAGCTGCGATAGCAGGGCTAAGAAAACTTTACTGCACGGTAGATGGGTAGAAATCCAGCGAACCGGTAGAGATGTAGGAAGGGAGTTGCCTCAGGACAGAAGCCGCCGATATTTCGAACAGAGACTGTTCTTCTTCCCAGAAGAAGAACAGTCTCTGTTCGAAATATCGGCGGCTTCTGTCCTGAGGCAACTCCCTTCCTTTACTGCACGGTGTTCGTTGTGTTCTTTATTTCCTTAATTTCATTGAGTACATTGTTTCGAATACGTGCAATACCCACAGTGATCTTCTCTGACTATATAGTGCTTTCCAGAATTGTCCGATGGTTTGTGTTCAGGCAAAGAGTCATAGGAGAGCCATAATCCCGTCACCATTTTCTCCTTCTTCTTGTTTCAGATTAACGTATCTGAGTTACATATTTATTTCACCTAGATTTATAATCAGTTGCCTTCGTCACAAGGATTTGCTGTGTGGAAGGAAGTCATGTTCTTAGGAGAAGCGCTCCTATCAGGAAAATCAAAAATATTACACAAATTTCCTCCAAACAAGTCATTTGAGCTGCCGCATCATGAAATACATTTGCCAGCAATCTATTTCTTTGGTGGATTAAAATAAATGGCGCGGATTAAGTGATGCAGCACGGCGATCAAAATTTTTGCACGCAGATTATTTGATTTGGCGCCTGGATGAAAAAATTGGCGTTCGGATTAAATGGTATGACAGCTAGATTAAGAATTTGCAGAGATGGATTATTTAGTCTGGCGCCTTGATTAAAAATTTGGCAAATGAATTATAATGAGTGGGAAAACCTGTAGTACCAGTTGAGGGCTCGTGTTACCCTCCTCGCGGTTGCACACGTATCATTGACGCTATGGCGATTTAAACCTCCAATTGGTTACTCGTGCTGACAAGCAAAAGAAACCAAGACTAAATAAATAAGTAAAAATAAAATAAAGCGTAAGGATCGCGAGTTAAAACTGCACTGCAGATACTAACGTGATAACTGGGATGCCAAGCATATCTCTGCAATGAATGTATGGCGACACCGTTTCATATCAGGCGACAGAGAATTTGGGTGACATACTAAATAGACTTAACCCATTGAGGGCGTGAAGAAAACAAACGTAGAGTTAACCGCGATGCACAGGAGGTAGTAGAATGCTCGAAGAAAAGCGTAGCCGGACCGAGAAATGCATCATGAAGCCTGACATTATACTTGAGAATGAAGTAGGTCAAAATATAGACAGTTCCGTACCAGGCGAGACTGGTAACAAATGACGACAAAACGGCGATGGAAACATGAGGCCATCAACGTAATTGTTGCAGACGGCTGCTTTGATTGTTGCCCCGAGTTACGTGAGAGCGAACAGAAATAAAACAGAAGTTCAAAGACAAGTGTATGTTACTCGAAACGGAGCAGTCAATATCGGAATACTCGATCTCGAAAAAAATACAGGACGGTTACGGAAATTCAGCGTCAGCTGTGCGTAGGGCGCAATGAGGCCGGATGGAAATGTGCAGACAATTTTATCTAAGCTTGATGAGTATTGATTTGTGGTCGTTGAAATAGTTGGCGAGGTGAGTGGTGTCCTGAACGAGGGGGCTGTTCTTAAACACCAAGTTTATGCATATCGAGCCGTGCTCACTGCGGGATCTCGTACTGCGTGATCTTGAAGCCGTTCACGCTTCGCTGCTGCCTCAGCGGCACGAACCGTTTTATTGTCACGCCGACGCTTATTCCTGGCTTACACCGCGGGATCTCTTCGATGGACATAGTTCGCGCGAATCTCTGACTTCTGCCGTGCAAGTTGTTTGTGCTCCCTATCTCTCTCTCAGCGCTCGGCCTGCGCGGCGGCCACTTGTTTGAATGCGTTCACAGTCTTTGGGCGGCCTATCCTAGTGTTGGCAGGAGCCACGCACGCAGGGTTCTAAAGAGCGTGAATGGGCTCTCATCCTGTACACTTTCGGCTATATACTAAAAATCCGGTGACACCATCGATAGCGGTTGTAAACCTTACCCCCTCATGTCGCCGCCGGCGCCGGGATCTCGGGACCTGTACTATACAGATCAATCAATCAATCAATCAATCAATCTATTGAACTCCCAAAAGTCCCATACGGGCGTTACATGGGAGGAGTGGGTCACAGGAAGTACATAAAAAAAGGCAGTAAAACAGCAACAACAAATGGAAACAACAACAACAACGTTATACAAGTAGGTTACACAAGGTATCATAAAAATTACGCAAGATTTATTAACTTGAGACAAAATTACGAAATTGAGACGGGTCAGTTATGGTAACTTTCCTATTCCAATCAATTTATTATTCCAGAGGTTATTCCAATCAATGGCAGTCTTGGGGGAAAAGGAATTTGAAAATGATTGAGTGTTACATTTTAAGCGGGCGACTTTGAGTTCGTGGTCGATGCGAGATGATATTCTGTGAGGAGGATTGATATAGGATGACCTGATGGCAGGAGAATGGTGGAACTTGTGAAACAGTGATAAGCGTGCGGCCCTCCTACGGACGTGCAGTTCGGCCAGGTTGATGTGCTTTTTTAATGAAGAGATCCTTGTATATGGTGAGTAGTTACTATACTAGTGATGGACCTGGCTGCGCGGTTTTGAACGGCTTCGAGGTCGCGCAGAAGGTAAGCAGTAGATGGATCCCATCCGGCAGAGGCATACTCCAGCTGAGGCCGGACTAATGTGATGTAAGCCAGTTGTTTAATATTAGGGGGAGCAGACGAGAGATGCCGTTTCAAATATCCTCAGGTGCGGTTAGCTTTGTTAACGATGTAGCTTACGTGGATGTTCGAAGAAAGATCGTTTTGCAAATTAACACCCATATACTTATATGATGTAGCGGACGAAATTACAGAACCATTAAGGATGTAAGAGTGGTTGAATTTCGGAGTTTTCCTACAAAATGGGACGTGGCAACATTTATTATTATTAATTAATTAACAATTATCAATATTGAGTGACATTAGCCACTTACTGCACCACTGATCGATGAGGGTGAGATCATCTTGAAGGACGAGATGGTCGTCGGGAGAGGAGATGCAGCGATAAAGGACACAGTCATCGGCAAAGAGACGTATTTTTGACTGTATGGACAAAGGCAGGTCATTAATGAACAGGAGAAACAGGACAGGTCCTAACACGGTACCCCGCGGTACACCGGAAGAGACTGTGTCGGCATCTGAGAGTACGTTATTGGCGGAGACAGACTGCGAACGGGAACTCAGGAATGCAGAAATCCAAGATAACGTCGTGGAATCAATATGATCAATATATCAGACGACGCTGTAAAACTGGCGTACTTTGGTTTTTATCTTACTTTCCATCGATAGCGGTTGTAAACTGACGAGATTCTCCTCCTTACCCCCAGCGCTGAGCGCACATGCGATAAGAGTTTAGTGTGGACATGCGAATGCCGGCGACGCCGACGCAATCTCAGGAAATACTCCACAATACAGCTGACGCTGTAAAATGGCTGTTGAATTTTGCGCGAAAGAAATGATGCGAAGCAATACGGTAGTACTCAAGTTTGTCCTGCTGAATAAGCGTAACAGGATAATCGGATGAACCATGTAAAGGAGCATTGATCCACAACCTTTATCTTTTACTTATATTTTCTTTCTTTGGTGGTTTGCTGTTCTGCAGAACATAAAATGAGCTCCTGTGAAAGAACGAAGAGCGCAGGAGACCTGTGGCACGCGCGGTGGTGGTGATGGTGAAAGGGCTCGCCGTTGTCGGTCTCACAGATGTGAGCAACGTCACGACAGGGTCACGCGCGTGAGGCCTTCGTTCCGCACACATCTGAAAGGTCATCCACTCTTGGCTAGAGCGTATCAGGGAACGAGGGAGGGAGGAGGGTATGTCTTGTTGCTACAGGACATATCTCCCTCACTGAGCCGATCACGTGATCGAGACGTAGAACTGAGAAAAAGTGAGGGACGGGGACTGCCCGAGGTCGCACGAGCCGATCGTATCAGCCTGTTTCGCGAAAGGGACTTGACTTGAAGGGACTTGTAAACTTGATTGTGCCGTGGCAATAGACCGCACAGCGAAAATATATTGCATGGTGGCTCCTGATGGACAGCCTGGGGGGGGGGGGGGATGTAAAGTTAATGGATCTCTAAATACGCTGCGCACGAGGAACCGGAATGGTTGCACCAGCTATTCGTTCAGCTTGAGATGATGATGATCATGAATCAATTTTAATGGCACATAAGAAACCCAGGCTACAGTGCACCAAAAACATGGTACATTTGTGACCAGATAAGAGTCAGACGACTATACTAAAAATAATATACTTGGCAAATTGAGAAATAAACAAAGACATGGTATGATAAAAACATGCATATTAAACTACAACGCAGGTAGATAGCCAACGTCTCTCAGAAAGTTATAAATTCTTACAAACGGCAACAGTGGTTCATCACCCAGTAGTACAGCTGGGTGAAACGGCAAACTGTGCTGATGAAATTCATGGAAATGGTGTGGACGGTGGGGCTGAGGGTAGCGGGCATGTCACATCGTTCGCTTAAGTTACTGGTGAATAGTTACCTCGAAGTCTTCGGTAGCACAGATCCACGCTTCGTGAATTTCTTCCGAGAAATGATCACTGGGATGGCAGGTCTCAGCCTTGCTTCCATGAAACGTGATCTCACTGCGTGTTGGACAGTTGTGACTGACGAAGGCCCCATGAAAAATAGCAACTTCTGTGAAAAGGCAGCATGACAATGCCGCGTAAAACCACTGACGCTCTATTGCCAAGTGGCGGCCACTGCTTCAAATCCAATCGCTCCAGTAATGCCAGCTCACATTAAACAAAAGTAGCTGACGCTCCCTGTCTCTTACTGTACGTCAATATTAATTTATCCTAGGATCGAAGTTATCTGGTTCAGATAGCCACGATGATTTCAATGAAGCCTTCAGGGGTATTGGCTAAACTAGTCTAACGATAGACGCATGCATTCTCGCATACTCCTTCACTTTGAGTGGCCTCTCCTGGGCTTCAGCAATGTCAAACACATTATTAGAACTCGACGAGCGCACGAACCACATACCGTGCATCTGGGGCTCTTTCTCTATCGGTTGAGTCCATTGTACAGGCCACACGACTTATGGTGAATTCGACTGGGGGATTTGGAACGGCTTTTTCTGATCCGCGGCGGAAAAAGCGTGTTTCACAGGTCACTTCGGACTGGATTTGAGTATTTCGCTGGTTGTTTCAGACCTACTCGCGACGGAGTGCTCCTTCTTGTCCCACCGAGAAAGATCGGATTCCACCGCAACTCCAACGAATAGCATTGTCGTAACTTCGGCATTGTCAAGGCCGAGCAACAGCACGTGTTGGGCAGAGTCGCCTAGGTCGCCGGATGTGAGCGACGACTTGCGTCAGGCTCTTGACTGGAGCGCAACCTGTCTTTCGGTGGTGGATTCCGTTGGTCGATTCCGTGGATTTTTGTTGCTCTGTAGACGATTTGAGCGCTTGCTCCAGATGGACTTTTGCGCAACTGAATCTTCTTTTTGCGCGCTTCATCACCTCATCATCAGGACACATCTCATCCTGCCCCATTGTGCCTTGGGGGCCGCACCTTACGTGGCGAATTTCCCCATTCATTATCATTAATTTATTTGTTGTTGTTGTTGCGCGCTTGCACAGCTTCTTCTACCGATTATCACCCCATCGGTAACACGACAGACGCGTCTGTTCTAGGCGGAGCTAAAATTCGCTCTTTCTACCGCTGACGCGGCAAACGCGCAGACCTCTTATCGTAGCTGATTCCGTGGAAGCGCCTGTGTAGTACCCTTGTCACACGGGGAAACTGAATGTCATTCCCAACGAATGACATTCGTACGAATGTCATGTTGTTCCATTCCGTGCTGATGACAATGGCGGTTCGTGAAATAGGTGGACAGCTTCATACGACTGTGCATACACTCAGTCTTTATATACACGTACATTTGCGTGCTTCTGAAAACTGTGTCGCGCCTTCGAACCTGCGCTTTGCGTTGAGGCCGTGCTTTGCTTGTCGTACAAGGCGGAAGCCAAGCCGATTACGCATCTGGACGGAGGAGGCGAGGAAGTCACCAAACATGACGACCGATCGCGCCGAGAGCGATTTTGCGACGGCGAAGAACAATGCAAGCGTATATAATAGCCGCACTTTTGTGTTTGGGAGTGAAGACGGAAAAGGACCATAAACATCTGCAGCTTGCTTGAGGTGAACGCACCAGGATAGCTCGAAACATCGAACTACGTCTGCAAGCAAATCCGTTAACAGCTGGTGCTTTGCTTTGTGCCACTGCAACCGGGATCTTCCGTGAACGATGGGCTTTGGAGAGGAACGAACGCTGGGTCGAGGACACACTGCCCAATTTAGGGGAGTTTCACTTCAAGCAGGCGCTTCGAGTGTGCCCTGCAACATTTCGATATCTGGGATAATCTTCAAGGGTTGATCTGGAGCGTGAAAGCACAAATACGAGGGCCGCGATATCTGTTGAAAAGCGCGTTGTTGTTGGGCTCTATCGGCCGTGCTCAACTGCAGAAGGCAGGACGATTGCCCACTTGTTTGGAATTGGCCGGTCAACTGTTAACTCCGTGTACAGACAGTTTGGAGAGCAGTCATAGAGAACCTCGAAGGTTAATGGCTACGTACGTATGATTCGTCCCGAAGAAATTGCTGTGCACTTCCCGGAGTTCTACGCAATCAGCGGCTTTCCGCAGGCTCTGGGCGCGTTGGACGGCTGCCACTTCGCTCTATCGTCGCCAAAGAAGAACGCCGTCGACTTCCACGATTACAAGGGGTGGTAGGTTCCTATATTGCATCTTTGGTACCTTTCAGTTGTAACAAGAATGTCAGTGCGCGCACACACACACATAAATGGGATGATGATGTGGTGGGTCATTCTCCGCCGTTATGGCGGTACACTGCCCCATTGCGCTTGTGGGAGGGATGAGAAAGTGAGGATGGAAAGGTGTTATATTACAGTTCGTCCATTAGTCGCGTTCGTCAGTGCGCATTTGCATGTGTTGTGGTGTATTTCCTGGCATTAACGTGAATTCCTTAAATCGTGGGTGTTAGCGGTGACGTTTCTGTGAAGTGGTTTTTCCAGAACCTTTTGAATTCACTGCATGTTACTGAACAACAACAACAACAACTTTATTATGAGATGATGGATGGGGAGTTTCATCGCCAGGGGCGATACTCTACTCCATTGTTGGTGGTGATGCGTGGAATGAAATATTGAGCCCCTCCACAACAAAGGTCGAAGTCTTATGGCAGCATCCCTCTTGTCAGGTGGCCAAGGACCCAGCACTTTTACGAGGTCAAAGTGCCTGTTGTCCAGACGGTCGAGAGCAGATTTTATGGTAGCCCTTTGAGGTGCGTATCTGGAACAGTGCACGAGGACGTGCTCAGTGTCCTCCACAGTTGCACAAAGTGTACAGTTCGTTGAATCAGCCTTCCCAATTTTATGGAGGATTTGGCGCCAGTAAGGCACGTTCAGACCGATCCTGTGCAAGAGCGTCTGAACAGACCGATGTAACGTGGACGGAACTCTAAATTTCAGATCCGGGTCAACTAGATGGAGTAACGAGGAGTCCCCGTCGTCTTGTAGCCAATGCTGTCTAGTCATAGTCTGTGCAAGAGACCTCAATATGTCTTGCACATCGGCTTTGGCGTACGGCACTAGATGTTTTGATGAGGACAGATGTGCTAGATCCGCTACTTCATCAGCCGCTTCATTCCCCCGTATGCCTTCGTGTTCAGGAATCCATTGAAGTATGATGTCATGGCCAGCATCGTTGGATGGCATGTACACTGTCAGAATGTCGTGGACTACGGGTACCATACACCCATAACGCAGGAAGAAGCGAGAGCTGCGGTCATACAGTGCTTTGTCAAGAAATCTCAGGTGACTGCGTGAAAGAATATTTGTAGGGTTTAATAGCAACTTGTGTTAATCAGCTTTGGTGGAACGACTTCCCTTAGCAAATCATATGCTTAGACCGAGCAGACAAACACTTGAACAACTCCTTTTTGGAGAAAGTGGTGCTAAAGTCAAACTGTCTTTAAACACCTATTGTGTAATAGCACAGAAGATTTATGCACTAAAATGAATGTTGCGTGTGCGTTCGTGTTTCCTGAAGTGTTTCCGTGTTTCCTGATAAAGGAATATGTATTCACCGTATTACTGATCTATTACTCAGTATTATGCATTATACTACGTATAACGTATTAGTATTACAACAGTATAACGTATTACATCCAGTATAACGTATTGCAATACAAAAAATAGTATTACTACCCACCCAGACTTGTGCATATGTCTGAATACAGGTTTTGAACGTTTCTTCTGTGTGCCTGTGTCTTTGCACATACTGCTACTGCTTTTTACACAGTAAAGTTTTTAACACTTTGTTGGTGTAAATGGCTTGTCCATGGCGCACACCTTTTTGACGTTGCCTTTACACCCGAACGAAGGGTGCTTTCTAAAACGCCCTTGAATTAGGTGGATTCCTCATAAAACACTCTTGTAATGGGCGTTTAAAAACAAAGGCACCCTTAACAGGGGTTCTATTGAAAACACCTTTCAGGATGGAGTTATTTTCCTGCAAATACTGCCTCTCATATAGCTAGTGTAATACAAGCTCCCGCGCCAGCATGCCGAGACATACAGTTCGACGTTCTTGCTTCTATGGCAAGCACCAGCCTGAACACGGCAGACTTCGAGCCGTAGTAACATCGCAGAACCTCAACCGGAGCGTAATGGGCCACAGGCACGCCTCGTTAGCTTGCGTGAGTGCCGAAGTAGCCTATACTGGGGTATCGGACGGATCATATACTGAAATACAATTTGCTGGGGCACGTTCGTAAATTGTAGTGGGGCAGAAAACGTTTCTAACGGTGACGGGAATGCGTTTTTACAATGAACACGTACGCCTGCAACAATTCGAACATACCAGCTAAATTCAAAAACTTCCTTCCCTGCCAAATACTGTTTTTAGATTTGATGTTAAGAGGACCAAGGAGAGTGACCAAGCCTTCTGGGAGGACAATGCTAGGTTGGCTCACACACCTCACACACCATGTTGCGTGGGGATGGTCGATACTGTGTCATGGGCTCAGGATCCTGAACTGCGGACCTGTTCCTGTTACACCTTCGTCAATGTTGCGTTGCATGTTGTAGATTATCTCAAAATGTAGGAGCAGGATTATTAGAAGGTACGTCATTCACGAGTATACTATTCACGAGTGATAAGCCACATTTAAAGCTTTAGAGTAGACCCCAAAATGGACGAGCGGTTCATATAATAGTACCATGTACGGGGAGGCTAAGGAAAATGATCTTGTTTTCATACTTGCTCGGCAGATGCATTCTCTCCGCAGGTAGTTTCCTCCACGAGACAGCTGTCATTCACAAGCAGGGATCCTAAAAATCGGTGAATATCTCAGTAGAACTTCCACTGGTTTCCGCATGACCCTGTAGTTTTTTTTTTTTTATCTTTCTCCGAAAAAAGTAGCATTCAGACGTTACTGGGGGGTGTCGTTCAGGAGGTTTGTGAGGTCTGCTCCTAAGATTAATTACCATTTTTCAAAGCACTGTCAGCCACGATACGTGTTACTAACGAAACACGATGATCACTTGCCGTCGCCAGAAACACGATGATCACTTGCCGTCGTTGAGACAGAGCATCCATGTAGTTGTTGTTGTTGCCATGAGTCAGAAGGAATCAGGGTGATCGTTTCGACGTTGCAAAGAGTCATAAACAACTACTTCATGCACGTGCAAAGACACCAAGTTATGTTTCTCTTTTACATGTTTTTCTTATTGAACAAACTGCACTTACATGTACCTGTTGCCGAAGTTTTCTACCTTGGTTTTAGCTTCCTTCGCTGTCTTTACGATCCCTTGGGTGCGAAGCTTCTCAGTTATAGATGAGTACTCTTTAAAGTTGCGCTTTGTCCGACGCAAATCTGCAAGGTGGTCTTCCCATAACATAATTAAAGCGGATGTCTCGTGATCTGTCCACAGGGTCCGTTCTTTTCCCCCAGGCGCAACAGCTGATACGGGTGAAGGTCCCGCCATGATGTCCGCCATAGCGCGGAGCATGGCCCCCGTGTGACAGCGGACGAGAGTAGTAGGGTAGTAGTGTCAACATTACTATACATCTGCATTCCTCATTTCAGATATCACCATTGTTACAAAAATTAATGACAGACAATTTCTCGGTCGCACTGCTATTGTTCCTAATGGTTGACGTTGTTGTTTTTCACTGCCTCTCTGCCGCCCAGGGTACGCTGTTCGTGCGAGGGGGAAGAGCGAATGAGTTCCTCGACCCCATTCACTGAACGAATGTCAGTCGCATTTAATGTCATTCTGCGTACTCGTGTAGCAATGAAAAAATGACGTTCATATGAATGTCATTCTTTTGGACTGATATTCAGTTTCCCCGTGTGACACAGGGAGGGGTACGTTTACTAATAAGGACAGGGAGGAAAGGTTAGTCAAGTGCAGGCCGACTTCCTATTCCTTAAAAAAGAAAACAGAAGCAACACACACACACACACACATCCTGCACAAGACAGGGGTAATACTTGTGATACCGTGTTCTCAGCCTAAACAATGGTCAAGGCGTCGTTTACTGAATAGAAATCCTGAGGAGTTGCATGCACTTCAGTATTACTGACTCCGGAAAAATAGGGTGCCACCTTAGGTGAGTATCGTCCTGTAGAGATCAATCATCAGCCGATATGTTAAGCGCAGCTATACAATCGATGCCGGCCTCATATCCCTCGACGAACATAGTGAACTTAAACTTTGCTACAACCATTGAGGGTTTGTGTGCAGAGTATTCCGTGGGAACAATGAAAGTGAGCAGTGAAGACTGTTACGAGGTCCGTCGGGGTGCCCCGTCGGTTAGGCAGGCGATTCTCAAAGGGGAATATCGGAACGAATTCCGCGATATGGACTTTGGACCTGCGAAGCACACTCTAAATCTTTTCACACCTTTAAAGGTGTAACAACGTGCATGGCGCACGCCTTTTTAGGTGTAATTTTGGTAACATCATAATGGAGCACGGTTTCGCACAAATTTTCTTTACTCGAGTGTTGTCTGTCCTCCAAAAATTCAGTCTTGCAACATCTCAACATTGTTCAACAGTATTGTAGACACTTGCGCGTGCTCGATTATCGATAGCGATGCATATATGCATTAGCTCGTACCTACGATATCCAAGGCATAACGAAAGCAAGATTTGCACTGACACTTGATCTTTAGTAATGCTTTCCAAATTTTGTAAAATATCATCCTGGAGATGGAATGTTAGGCAACCAGGTTGAATGTTCATAGCGCACACCTTTAAAGGTGTGAAAAATTTTACAGTGCGCTCCCTACCACACACAAGAACACAGAAGAATGAGTTTGGACCGCCAATGCGTACCTTGCGGCACTTGTGAATATGAGACTGCGAAATGAGGGGATTCACAAGGATGATGTAGCTTAAACAAAACAAATATTTACTTGAGAAACAGCGAGGCTTTTTTTACGAATGAACTAACTAATGCATATATAATACCACACATGTTACAAAATGATACGTTCTGCATTTTGAGCAACGGTCACAAAAATACATAAGACAGGCAATAAAGAAACAAAGTCTTAGCTGGTGCTGGCTGAGGGTTCTGAAGCTCAGAAGGGTCGGGTCCTTGTTGGGTCGATGTTCTGTTGGTGGACGACAAACGTACGCGCAAACACTCACAAAGTCCTTGTTGACTGTTGTGTTGTAGTGTGACGACTTTTTCGCCACGACACCCGTCGTTGTCACTCGTGGATACGTGAGACCACCGTTAACTACCGACAGTGACCGCCCCGGCTTTCTGAAGTCACCAAACTCCCTGTTTGAGCCACCCGTGCAAGACGCAATCGAGCAAGCGTCAACTCAATTGTGAACTATCAGCAGTATACCAAATCCCGTTGTCCTGCAACAGTGTATATATAGGCCAGTCGGGGAGTTGCATCAATGGCCGATTGATGGAACATAGAAATAATACAAAGGGCGCACTCAAGGGCACCTTAGCCCTTCATGTTAGTCGATGTGGATCTAAACCAAAGCTGGAACACACACTGGTAAGAGGCAGATTCAGGTCAAAAGATGAACTGGAAATTTTTGAAGCATTCTTACTTTGGACAGAAGGGGGAGAAAAATATATCAGTGAACTCTCCATGGCACTTAGTCAAGATGAACTGATATACTTTGATAGTAAGTACGGTGAAGGATGGAGATATTCAATCTGTTCTGTGTTGTTCCCGTGTGTGTTTATTTGTTCTCTTCTGGTCACATGACAAACCTGTATAAAAGCGTTTGCCTTGACAAAGAAATAACTTGTTGTAGAGGAGCAGCCGGTCCCGTGTACCTGTGTTCTTTTTGCCATTTGCGCTTACAGCTCTCCAATTTCTTCGCATAACCTTATGTAGTTGTCTGCACAGAGCCGGTGATAAAACAGAAATCGAAATGCCAGTATCTGTGAGGGCGGATGAAGGAAAACTATCAATCGAGACATCTACGCAATTTTGGGGGCGGGAAGGAGGAACCCTTGATGAAATGTGCAGGACGACCTCCGAGAACCGCAGCTACATGTTCCCTTTCGCGGAGGAGATATCATACGTGCCTTACTACGCGAAAGGGATGGACGACGACCACGATGACGACCACCGCCATGGCGTGGACGACCCGAATAATCGGCACTCCGAAATTCCAGGATTCTTGGTAATGGCGGTAATGGTAATAATTTCATGGTAACTCTACATAGCGCTCGGAAACTGCTAGGTCTGTGCCCGAGCTGCATCACGTGAGCGTTGCCACCCGAACACGAGTGTCAGGAATCTAGCGGTTTTGGTCGCTTGAATCACGCTAGGGGCACAGCGGTCGCCCGTCTTCGGGTTCCATCGTCTGCTCAACTACGTGAACTTGGACGTGCGGGCCAATCAGAGCACGTGGCAGCGTTGCAGTGCGGATGTGACGACACGGATATAGTTGGGCAACCCGCTGCTCGATCGTTTCGAGACCGGGCAAAAAAAGTGCTTGCTGGCAAATTTGTGGAAAGTGCCACACGAACACGCGAGATGCCTTCACTTTGACCAAGCGAACATGCGAGATGGCTTCACTTTGACCAAGCGAACATGCGAGATTGCTTCACTTTGACCACGCGAACATGAGTTCTCGGGATCTGGCGAAAAAAGTTGCCACGAAATGCCATTATACAGAGGGAAAGCGCTCGCACCTCCACCAAATGTTGGGTCGGTTCGAAAAGCAAGCTGTATTGAGATGACGATGAGGATGTGGACGAGAGGATGATATCTGTCTGACAATATGACGACGGAAAGTTAAGATGTAGGCGGGTCACTGCCAGGATTGGTGAGAAATCCGAGCAAAGGAACTCTTTCTCATAGTCTTTGGACAAGTCCAGATTCATGGAGAAAGCAGACTAGGCTGCGAGTCTTGGAATTTCTTTGCGAAAACCCTCATGTGGGCTGTAGGACAACATCCAGCGTCCAGTTCCTGCAGCGCCACACGTATTTTTTTCCAAACCGCAGCATATGCACTGCAGTGAAGGAGGACGTTCTCGATAGTTTCGGTTTGCTGGCAGTGTCTGTAATTTGCGTTCTCCAGCGAGCCAATCTTGTATAATTGCAGTTTAGTGAAAGTGCTTCCTGTTCGCAACCTGAAGAGCAGAGTTTGTGTATTGCGGGAAAGTGCTTTCAGTGGGAGATCTAGGACGCGTTTCAGAACGCCGACTAACATTCAACGTTCCCTTAACTTGAATTTAAAGCCTAACTCTGCGTCACTAACGGGAGTTATTGTCATCATGTCACCAACTAACGTTTGTAGAGAGAAAAGAAAAAGAGGGTTGACTTCAAGTTTTAGCAACCCTTGATCTCGGTTCAAAGTTAACCAATGTTTGTTAAACCGGGCCCTGGTTGATCATTCTGCAACATTTTCCAGATGCCAGGGTGATGTGTAAGTACTATATAATTGAAAACAAATTTTCCGTTGCTGCAGCTTTTACATTTATTACCCCTTTGTATCATAAACATTCATTTGGTCACATATAAGTTAATGATCTGTATATATTACGCTTTTCCAATCACACAGTCGCCCAAGAACCGAGGGTATCTACATCAAAACGGAATTATTGTAGCATAAAATTACTCCCATTGCTCATCCATTTACCTGCAAGAATGCATCTGATAACGACACGTGAATTACAATTTTAGCCTCAGTATATAGTAAACGAAACTCGTTCAGCCTTAGATGACAGTTCGAGTAAAATGCGTGGCACATGAGTTATACAATGATTGTGTAAACGCGAAGGAACCTTCGTCGCATTTGACACTGAGCAAACTGGAGTTTGCTTGGGGGCATAATTGCTGTCGTTGCTTTCGAGACTCATTGAAGCTACGAGAAAGGTTTCTCAGTCGTGAAAAAAGGAAAAGTAATAAGGAGAACGAAGGCAAGGGACGCTAAGCCACGAAACTGTCAATCTGTCCCCTCAGCTCTTAACTAGTCAAAATTGGAGTTGTGCACGTCATCTTGCTATAACCAGCTCTGCTTTATGTTTTTGGATTTTGTTTCCAGGACGTCGTCATTAAAACTATCGATCCCTACACGGATTCGAGCTATAGAAAGTATGGACGGAGTGTAATTACGGAGTGAAGCTACAGCGTAACAAAAACACACACACAAAAGGTAATTACAAGAGGCTGCCATTTACTTACCCCCCCCCCCCTCCTGGGGGCTATACTGTGAACTTTTTCACGCCTTTAAAAGTGTGCGCCATGCACATTAAGTCTGGTTGCCTGACATTGTACTTCTAGGATGGTATTTTACATACTTCAGAAAGCATTACAAAAGATTAGGTGACAGCACAAATATTGCTTTGATTATATCTTGGATATCGTAGATACGTGCTAATGCATATATGCATGGCTACCAATCATCGAACATGTGTAAGTGTGTACAATACCGTTCAACAATGTTGAGATTTTGAAAGAGTGGATTTTTGGAGAACAGACAAAATATGCGAGGAGAGACAACTCGTGCTAAACCATGCTCCATTACAAAATTAGCAAAATTACACCGAAAAGGGCGCGCGCGACGCACATTAGTATAGCTTTGCAGTGTGAAAACGGTTACAGTGTAGTTTCAAATACTTGTACGTTGAACCAATATTTGAAAGCCTAGTATGCAAGGCAGGTTTCATGTTAGCCAGTACCACGTCCGCGCTGACGCACGATCCACATCTCTCCCAGTCGTGATCACGCTGCGATCGCGAACGTCCTATACCGCGGACATTTGTCCCCCGTTACGGGATTGCACACTTCAAGAAGGGTTGACGCAGCCCTTCCTTTCTTCCTCACCCTGCCGAATGGTGTCAGATGAAAAAGCTGGACCCTCAACGTCTAGCGCGGACGGCATAGGCATGTCGAACCGGATAGCCACGGTCTTGATCGAGTGCCGATCCAGATAGCGTGGCTGTGCGAACGGTGTATTCACAGAAAAAAAAAAAACTGGGAGTGCAGGACATGTCATGAGTTCTACTATACACACGACGCTCAGCTGACGACGATGTTCAGAAATGTATCGCGTTATGTGGGTATCCTCTCCAGGCTATGCAAAGTGCGTGCAGCTGTCATGTGTTCACCAATAGTTAGTGGCATCATTATATCCTAGGCCCTGTGCCATGACCCGCGTAAGGAACAAACCGGGGTTTGGGAGAAAAAATAAAGAGTAGAAAGAGTGGCAGATGGAGAATAAGGTAGCTGTTGATGTCGCTGAGGAAGATGAGCCCCAGCAACGCCAGTGGAAGGAGAACCTCCAGGAACGGTTCAACAGGGTGTATGGTGTGTCACAAGGTACCTATGGATCCTGGAATGGAATAGAATTGAATTAAAGTAAAGGGGGAAAATGAAGACATAGGTCGCACTGATGCGACCAGCTGTTCCATGCCGCTTGATGTGTGAAACCACTGAATGATTTAAAAGATTACTTCAGCACGTATGTCCTTGAGGTAGTTCGTCAGGGCGCACAGCCCAGGTTGTTGGTGCTGCTTTGGCATGCTCCCCAGTACCTTCTCAACACTAAAGGTCGGTTGTCAAGTTTAGCAAGGGCGTTCTTCAGTGTTCGCCGACTTGAGACGAAGCTTCGGCAGGTGACCAGCACGTGCTCTGTGTTCTCTATGGTTGCGCGGTGCCTGTGTACTACGTGTAGTTAATATTTTCAAACAGATGAACCACTGCGTCGTATACAGTCCTACAGCCGTGCCGCCTATGCAGGTTATTGAAAGGTATATCCCCCATCAGACGCCCACGCCCCATTGTCTGACTTTCACTTAACATGTCTCGTCCAGCTATTCCGCTACATAAGCCACACAGCTGAACTCCTCTAGCATGAATTGCGCGTGCAACAACAACAACTACATGAATGACGATGGGATGAGAGGATTCACCGCAACAATTGCGGTACCATACTTCATGCATGTGGGTTAATATATGAGTGGGATGACGATGAAAAAGATGAGGCATACACACTCGCGCACACATTTGGCACACGCAAATGAGATATCACACACGCGGATGCGTCGTAACTGATGGGGAGCGCGTCCATATCCGGGTTGATCACACCAGCGACCAACGCATCGAACGTGTTAGCGTAGATCTGGCGTCGTTTGAAGACCAGTGCTGGATGCTGCAGTGTGGCACGGGTAGGATTGAGATATGCGTCCATTGTCATATTGTTGGTGACCAAGGGATCGAGAACTCCTTGAGCTATCCAAACGTTTCGCAAAGGCATACCCGAAACTTTGAAGCCTCAATTTCGGGACCTTTTTTGGGCAGTTCCATTGGCAATATCGAGAGGATTTCTTAGTGGACCTGACTAAGTTCACTACGGGCTCTCTAATTCTGTAAAAAAAACGTTAGGTTGACTTGGAAAATTTTGGAGTTCAATTAAAGAAATTCAATTTATTTTAATTAAAATCAAATGAAAATATTTTTGCAAGATGGCAAATTCAGTTGCCACACACGTGCCCCTTACCCCGTATTTTCCCGTCGCCCAGTTTTTTTATGAAGTCCGAATGACACGTTTTTGAAACACCCTGTATATGTCGTGGGCGACAACGAATTCCCGAAGCCGTACAGAACGCCACGGCTTTCGCAGCTGCTGAAATCGCTGAAGGTCAAATAAAGGGCGGCTCAATATTCATGTTGAATTCGAATGGCAGATTCGGAGCAATTGGCCGACTCCGCAATGGAGCGGCGTGTTCTGGCCTAGAGCAAGTGATCCGAATCTGCAAGTGGAACACTTTCGCCCAACTTGGAGCGGAGCGCGGGTGGCTGCGCGTGATCGGATAAAGAAGTAGAAGTGCCAAGCACGAGCTTTATGGCGCGCATGTCTTGGCGCGGTTTTGGACGCTGCCTGCACGCCGTGCACATTAGGCATATTTATATATGTATTTAGCATGGATGTCACACCTGGTGTGAGTCTACTGTTCTCATCGTTGATGGGATCGACGACTGCAGCTGCCGCAGCCACGAAAGACGACGAGCCAGCGACATCAACGCGAAATGGCGTGGTACCCCCAAGTATGTGCATTCTCCTATAAATTTAAAAAATATGCGCACTACCCTTGCATTACCGCTAGCATAAGTATAATATAAGCCAATGCTATACTTTGTTTCTAAATGGCAATTGCATGTTTCTTCTATGCATGGTACAATGTGTCACTGTGGTAACGTAACCTCGACTTCTTGATTATGTCCTGCAGAAACAGTGAACCAGGTCCAAAAGAGCACCAACCGAAGTAAGTTCATTTTTCATCGCTACCACAAGAGACCCTGAGTTTGAGCAGGCCCTCTTTAGCGGCCTCTTAATATATTTCACATCTGTGTATGCTTTCATTGCACAGCAGTACTCCTCATTTCCAGGCCCAGCTTGCGAATGGACATTTTGCGAGACAAAGTTGATGCTGGACTACTATGAACAGTATTTCCCGCAAGTTGGACCCATGAAAAAATTTAAGAATAAAAAACATATGTTTGCACGAATTGCAGCCAACATCTGTGAGGCACTTAGTCCAACGAACAGGAGACCAATGTTGCAGCCGCTATAAGACCATAATGAAACGCAAGAGAACTGCACTTGTACACAATAGTACTTCGGGGAACTCCCCATCAGAGGTTCCTTACGAGGACGAGTTGTCAAAGATCCGATGGGCCGACGACAGCATTGAACCCGAACAGTTAAGAGACAGCTATGGAATAGTGTCTCAAAAAACCTGTCCCGGGTCTCAAGCATCATCCGTGCCCGACGAAGTGGCTTCTACGGAGGGGGGACGCACCACTCCAAATGACAGTGGGGTTTCCTCAGATGCATCATCAACTTCTCAGCAAGGTGCAATAGCCACAAAAGGGGTGGCAGCCACACCAAAGGTCACTCGGAGCAGCAGCACAAGGATGCAGCACATGAAATTATTTTTCCAAGAAATGGAACGCCTGCAGCATGAAAAAGAAGAAAGACTGGCTGCAAGGCACGAGGAAAGAAGGCTTCATCATCTAGAGAAGGCAGCTTATAGGGAGGAAGTGCGAAAAGAGAGAGCCAGGCGTCATCAAGAAAAGATGGCATTACTGTCCCGAATTCTTGGAAGTCCTGAAGAGAAAGTGTAACTTGGACTTGGAATTAATGTACATGCATCAATGAATTCGTCACTGTACAACTGCGTTCATATGCATGTAAGCTTTATTCTTTTAAATAAAGACATAACTAGAAACGTGTCATTTTAACATGTGGCAATTATTCTTGTTGAGCAAAATACAAAACATAATGGCCATGACAAGAGGTGAGCGTGAATAACATTGACAGCACCCGCATCCACACTGTACTCGTGCATGTAGGATCCGCGACTGCATTCGCAACCGTGCTAGTTCATATCCGCAAATCTGCAGTCATATTTGTACGAAAAGGTCAATATGACGAAAAATGTTATCTTACAAACGTTTTCACTTTGCAGCATGCAAGCCACTTGGGAACATGTCATCCAGAATTGTTCATTTTCACATTAATGATAATTTACATGGGAAGGGAATGGTTACAAAGCAACATGGCACTAAAGCGAGGATGTCAAATTAATGAGAGTTATCTTGACGATTTTATGTTAATTGTGAATCCACGGGGGACGTCGACATAGCCACAACTGCTTGCAACGAGAATTAGCCGAAGCAGGCTAAAAACATAGTTGACTGAAGGTGCCAGGGCTCGAACTAGCACTTTAGCCATGCGGATTTGCGGTTTATATTTCTATCTGCAAACCACGATGCAGCACGGTATAACCACACCCGCGCACACTTGACTGCCTACACACGCATTTGTCCGAAAGTTCTTGGTGGGTCGACATGCCTCTACTGTTTCTCAATGCATTTATATCCTGGAGTGAAATGACGCACCCACACTCGGACACAGAGGGCCTTCTCCGTTCGTTCCCTATGTTGCCTCACGTTGCCTCATCTGTGCTGCAACTCTCTCTCTCTCTCTTGATTTCTCCCAGTCTGCGCAGTGCAGCCTCTTCAGTGTCCAGTGTCAAATTCGCCTCCCCATCACTGTGGATCGAGTTAGTGTCGCCAGGCACCTCAGTGTCCTCTGTCTCGTACGGGACTGTATCACCTGCGTCTATGCAAAGATTGTGCAAAACACAGCATGCAAGAATAAATTTGTTGAGCCAATCAACCGTGTGCAGCTCCAAGTACATGAGTTGATGGAAGCGTTTCTTCAAACTGCTGTAGGCATTCTCTATCAGCACACGGGTTGCTGAGAACTTCTTGTTGAACTCCCTTTGGGCTTTTGAGAGGTTCCCATAGTCTCTGTAGGGTGTCAGGAGATATTGTCTCAAAGGATAGGCTGCGTCACCCAAGAGATGGTACTTGTCACCCTGACACAGGCCTGGAAGCTTAGTGGCCAAAGATGACTGGCGGAAAACACGTGCGTCGTGGGTTCTGCTTGAGCTCCCTACAAGTACACCAACAAAACGTCTTCCGTTGTCACAGACTGCTTGTAGAGTGATGGAGAGGTAGTGATGCCTGTTGCAGTATGTAGCTGCAACCTTCTTCTTTGGGCACTGGATTTTGATGTAGGATCCATCTATGCAGCCAACCACACCAGGTACCCCAGACAGCTGTAAATGTAATGAATTGTCGTTCCATTTCGTATTATGTAACATGCTACAAAGTACAAGGAAACAGTTACTATACATGCCTTCTCAAAATCCCTAGACAGCTTGTCCATGTTATCAGGAAACGTAAGGACAGTTGGTCCCATTTCAATGATGAAATCTGCAACCCTGTGCAGCATACGATGCACAGAGCTCTCTGCCAGGTCGAACGTGCTTGCCACATTCCTCATGCTAGACTTGTTAGCCGCATACCTATATAGTAGAGCACACATAATGCAATTTCAGTTCATTGGTCCAAAATATCAACACAAAACACAATAAATAAACACATGCTGTTTATCAAGCTTACTACTCCATTTTAGCTAGAAGCACAGTTCTCAGATAAGTGCACACTGGTAACAGAATTTCAAAAACTACCTAAACTACATCGCAATAGCAAGAAATAAGGAAGACAACATGAGAGTTGGCCAAGTTGGAAGAGCAAGCACCATCTCATGACATTATACGCGCAAGTTGTTGCTTAGAAAGAACACAAATTTTGCGAATGTGGTTGTTATTGTAACTGGATTTAATTACCTGTGTGGGCGCGGTGCTGTAACTAATTAAAGCAATAACAAGAAACAATACAAACAAGTAACAGCCTCGCCACTTTAACATACCAGATGAATGACAAGACATGGGACTCCGCTGACTTCGCTGGTACACCACCGTGATCGCTCGAAGGGCACATCGGCGAAACAGAGAAGCCTGCTGTCAGCGTGTTGGCGACTTCTCGTGACAGTCTGAAATGCCTGCGAAACTATAGTTGCAGGACACCTCTTAACATTAAAACGTCCGCAAGTATGCACGTTAAATGATACTGAAAATCGTCGTGTACCTCTTCGTCGTTGTATTCGTGGACCACGCTTTCGATGAACCCAAAAACTTTTGGCCTCTTGGCTGGCAGTCGAAACATGTCATCACAGGCACGTTTATACGCGGCAGCGACTTCCCAGTCATCGTCTTCGCTCTCACTGCTTGATTCGGAACTTGTAATGTCTGACTCACCGCTTTCTTCAAGAAGCAAAATCGCCAACGTACGACGCGAAATACCGGTCACAGCGGAGACTAATTGCGAAGCGGCCATGCTACCGCAGAAGAAGAGTCAGGAAATGGGAAGCGCGAGCGTCAAGTGATACGTCACGGAGAGTTCCGGTTGAATCTGCCGATTTTGGCGGAGCAGTCTCGGTTGCTCCATGGAGCGACCTTGGCTCGGAGGCCGCTCCAAAGCTCCCATTGGAAGAGTCCAGAACTGTTCCCAGTCTGCCAACCGAACAGACTTGCTCTCGGCGGAGCAACAAAACTTGCTCTGGAAGCGCTCCGAATCTGCCATTGGAATTCAACATGGATCGCCTTTTGTCTTTGTTTCGCATGTGCTTGCAACACGTTGGTCGCCTTCGCGTATGTTACAGATGCACACTTCTGCGAGTATGTATTACCACTACCGATACCAAAGCATAAGTGCGCAATACGTGATGCGCGTCGTGCATTTTACTGTGCGTGCCATGCGTCACGTGCGGATTATGTCACCACAAACATGTTCCTCTCTGTTGTGTGTGGACTGTATACAACTGTACCCCTTACACGGGCGTACCTCTTAGACGGCAGTTCCTCTTACACGGCTGTACCTCTTATACGGGGGTACCTGTTAGACGGCAGTACCTTAAAAGTGCTGTATCTTTTAGGCGTTTTCGTGCCGCATAAAATAAAGGGTACATTTTTGCAAAAATGTACCTTATAAAAGGGGTTTTTAAGGGGTTCAGATTTTAGAGTGTAAAGCCAATATTATCTTCGGCCATTAGCAAATCATGTTACGATCGAGTCTCTTTCGCAGTCTGTCGCCAAATCCTCCGCCTGAGGCAAGCTGATTACCCAACGGAAAACATCTGACGATTCCTATTGAATCTTTATAGCCCCCCCTCTTCCCACAAAACTTAAAAAATACCGGTCGTATTAATATAATTCCATTCTTCCACACCATCTCGCATGCTTTGGGAAAACTCCGTTCGGAGCAAGGTACCCGTCTTGCCTACTCTATAAAACAAAAACTGTTCCTGCACGCACCTTCCACAACCATCCCCTGTCTGTACATCTGTACGTACTACAAAACACACGACCTGTATAAAATCATGCGTCTGTAGTATCCCCCTCACATGTGGAAAAAGATACATTGCTCAGACAGGATGTTGTCTCAACGACAGAATTCGTGAATACGCCAACAATGTAAAAAATTTGTCTAATACATCAGCGTTCAGTAAGCATTATGTCTTGCTTGAGCTGCTAACCGTTCTATAACACTCTAAACAGTTATTCCTTTGTGGGAATGACTTCTCCCGAACCTTGTTGGAGCAGTGCTTCTATTGTCATTTCTGAGGACCTGGTTGACCTTCTTTTTGTAGGTAGATCCAGGGTCATTCCACATGAAGCGGTCCAATCGGGTTGCTCGACCACCACGGATCTTGTTAGTTTTTTTTTCAGTTTTTTTACTGGTTGACCCCATAGAAAAACAACCGCCCACAAAATATTTTCGTCGAATTTGGAGGCATTTTCACGTTAGATGGCGCTAAACATCTGGAGTTGTCGTAAAGGGCTAGTTCCATCTCAAATCGAACAATCCGGTACACTTGATGTCTCGAATGAACGGGAAAAAAATATATGTTGAAGCCATCGGTGAGTTAGGAGAAATAAACGCTTTCTGAATTCTTTGCGCTGCGCGGTTCGGGAAGTAGGAGAGGAGGAAAAACCTTCCTCTCATAAGACGATGTCGTCGCGCGCGGGTTTGACCGTTCGCTACAAGGCTATTTCTTGTCGCATTATAGAAATTTCTTGATCTGGCTTTAGACCACTTAGGGCACAATAGGATCCTGCGTTGGCAGTGCTGTACCGGTTTTTGTTTGTCTGCAAAAAAATATCAAAATTGACTCAAAGTGCCGAAAAACACCATATTCACTGCAGCTTTGCGGACGATGTACAAAACGGATAAGACTGAGCTTCATGCCGTTTAATTTGTCATTCATGTGGCTATCGAATGATGTATAATTTGTTGTTCTACTCTGTCAGGAACGTAAGCGATACCTCTTTCAGTAACACCATACCACCGAAAAATGACGAATTTCGGAAGCCTTTATCTAAAAAACCCCACCAAAAACTTGCCTCGAAAATTTTATATGTTGTAAGTAGTTCCTTAGACTATGCACAGAAGAAAAATCAAAAGTCGGACTTTATCGGTAGGCGCACTGTGAATTTTTTGCCAGCCCTATACGCGGAGCGCATTCAAGCCGTGGCACCGTGTCCCGCGTGTTGCAAAATCGAATTTTCCAAAGGGACTTTCAACTTCTGTCTTCACATAAAATTTAATTGCTATCATTTGGAACCGTTTTGAGCGCTTGCGTTCATAATAGTGTTGTAATCGCTGAATGTAGATTGTGGAGCAACCATATGTGCTCACATTTTTTGCGAGATGACACACATGCATTGCAAGTGCTGGGAGCCCGTGAAGAACAGAATGCTTTAGAATACTTTTGCGTCTTTATAACAGGTATATTTGTCCACGGTGATCATATCGAAGCATATTTACAGTACACAGAATAACAAGAACTTGACAGCGAAGAAGACAAGGTGACGAAGGTAAGAAGGTAACGAAAGTTATGCAGAGCATTCCGGGTGAATGAGAGTGCTCGTGTCATGAACTGCTTTAGGCCGTTGTGGAAGCCACTTTCCTTAATGTTACTTTTGATGGCAGGTTCTTGTCAGATTTTCTTTCAAATGTGGGCAACATTGCTGCGTGTTATGATTCAGCCACCTTTGCTGTGAAGTACTTGAAGCAGCTTCTGCATAGCTGGCCCATTTCTGTTACGCCTTCGGCTTGATCTGCTGGAACCACAGTCTTTATGGCAGCTACGCCGATCTCCGAAGCAAAGCGAAAATCCTTTTTCTATAGCACTTTTTTCTTGTGTATGAGGCGGTATATATATATAGTCAGCGAAATCCACACGATCAGCACTGTACAACAAAGAGGCCATTGAGGTAGGTGTGATACCAGGACGACACACTACAGTAATGCAGATGTCGTCGCACGCTCTGTATAAGGGCACTCCATGCACTTCTGTAGTCGAGAGGTGAGTGAAGCGTCTTCTGTGTGTAGGCGAAACTTTGCACAAGGTGTCTTCAGGGAGTAAATGCGATCAGGACCTTCCCATGGTCGCAGCATGTCGAACCGAATAACATATTGGACAGCGGCGCCAGTCGGGCTGTTTCGGCGAGGTTCACAAAAGACACCATGAATTAGCCTTGAGTGTGCGTATGACACTACAACATTTTCCTCAGTGCAATTTCCCCCGTCCGAGGTCATGGGGCCGTAGGAAAGGAAATGTTTCAAATAATACTGGAATCACTGCGTCCCTCCTGCCATAATGCGTACAGTAAATATGCTTGTTTAGAATAACCCTGAACGGATATGCCTCTTACAAAGATGTAAAATCATTCCGTTATTAGCGGGCTCCCAGCACTTGCAATGCATGTGTGACATCCCGCAAAAAATGCGAGCACATCTGGTTGCTCCACAATCTAGATTCAGCGATTACACCATTGTTATGAACGAAAACGCTCAGAACCTTGAAAAGAAAACCTTGAAACCTCAGAATGGTTTCAAATGACAGCAATTACTTTTTATATGAAGACAGAAGTTGAAAGTCCCTTTGGAAAATTTGATTTTGCAACACGCGGGACACGGTGCCTCCGCTTGAATGCGCTCCGCGTATAGGGCTGGCAAAAAATTCACAGTGCGCCTACCGATAAAGTCCGACTTTTGATTTTTCTTCTGTGCATAGTCTAAGGAACTACCTACAACATATAAAATTTTCGAGGAAAGTTTTTAGTGGGTTTTTTTAGGTAAAGGCTTCCGAAATTCGTTATTTTTTGGTGGTATAGTGTTACTGAAAGAGGTATCGCTTACGTTCCTGACAGAGTAGAACAACAAATTATACATCATTCGATAGCCCTATGAATGACAAATTAAACGGCATAAAGCTCAGTCTTATCCGTTTTGTACGTCGTCCGCAAAGCTGCAGTGAATATGGTGTTTTTCGGCACTTTGAGTCAACTTTGATATTTTTTTGCAGACGAACAAAAACCGGTACAGCACTGCCAACGCAGGATCCTATTGTGCCCTAAGTGGTCTAAAGCCAGATCAATAAATTTCTATAATGCGACAAGAAATAGCCTTGTAGCGAACGGTCAAACCCGCGCGCGACGACATCGTCCTATGAGAGGCAGTTTTTTCCTCCTCTCCTACTTCCCGAACCGCTAAGCGCGGAGAATTCGGAAAGCGTTTATTTCTCCTAACTCAACGATGGCTTCAACATATATTTTTTCCCCGTTCATTCGAGACATCAAGTGTACCCGATTGTTCGATTTGAGATGGAACTAGCCAAAGGTAAGGTGCCTTTAAAGGCTTTTCCTGGGAAAACGGCAAATATATTTTAGGTCTGTAAACGTCAGAGTGGCCGTAAAGGATTGCTCTTTCATTCTGTATCAATAAACTCTCGTGCTGATGTGTCCTTCGTACCGTACTATAGGCGTAGAATTCTACATTTTCCCGGTATGTTTGCTATTTTTTCTGAGTCACTACCTGCACATACGGACATAAAATTTGGTAGGCGTGGGGCTGGTCACTTGAGAACACGTGAAAAAAAAAAATTCCCAGGATATATAAAAAAAGCGAAGAAAGCATTATGAACTATGCCGAATTTGAGAACACACATACACACATACATGTGTGTGTGAATTTGAGAAATTAGCTATATTGCTAATCGAAAAAGCGATGTGGCCAACGTGATACGAGCATTCTGAAAACTCTAAAATAATAATGAATGTGCCCACTTGAACATATACATATAAAAAAATATAGAGGGTACATTTTCTTGTTTTTTAGCAATATTTTTTTTTAAAACGTCGTAGCATGTAGCCGTCACTTTTCCGTTCCACATGTCGATTATTGGCACGTGCAGCATGACAACGCTTATCAAATCAATATTACATGTCATACATCGTGTTTAAGATGTCCCACGGACATCCTGGCGGTGAATTTCAGTGCCTGTTGGCAAAAAATAGACGCAGTATAGATACCAGTGGCGTAATCCAGTTAGTACTGCATCCGGACCCGTCCCGATATCAGGAAGCTGCATTATCTTTTTTATGGTGCCACTCCACAATACAAAAATAAAAAAAAATATTCGGAGCTTCATAAAGGTGTACTTTCACGAATATGATTTTGGGGTTCCACCGACACCTCGCACGGAAAAGGACCGTGTGACGAGATTGGAGGCGCGGTGATGCGACTTCCGGCACGGGCTAGCCTTCAGAGGCCATTCTAACAGTAAACTTTAACTCCTCGGGAGCTTTTCTCGTGGGCTGAAGAATTCCTACAAAACATATTGCCAATGTCGGCCCTTTATACTGATGTGTCATTGGCGCAGGTTGTGTTGAAAGCGCGATACGAAATGGCTAAAGGTATTCCAGGCACATATTATTTTCATTACTTCGAGCACCTTTCCACGAGAAAAGTAAAGATCCGTGTGACATCACTGTCTGCACCAGCCAAGGTGTACAACGTCAGGACGTAGGTACGTTTGGGAGTTTCATCGCCCCTGATGATCCCCAGTTATTATCATAAAATAAAGTTGTCGTTGTAATGTAGCCTCGTTTACTTTTTCTTCTTCCTAACAGCTGATAGCACGTTGTCGCCCCTCGTCGTATGATAATGACTTCACTGAAATAAAGTGTATTTTTAATATGATGCCAATCTATATTGGTCCAGGAAAGAATGTTCCCTGAAAAAAAAAAAAAAAATGACCCCTGAAGAAATGTCCCCTGGAAAAAATGCTATTAGCAGTTAGGAAAAAGAAAAAGCAATCGAGTCTACATTACAACGCAACTTTATTTTATGATAATGATTGGGGAGTTTCATGGGGGACGATGAAACTCCCTAACGTTCCTTCGTCCCGTCGTTGTATACCTTGTCCAGTGTAGGCAGTGACGT
Source organism: Ornithodoros turicata (assembly GCF_037126465.1). Taxonomy (NCBI): domain Eukaryota; kingdom Metazoa; phylum Arthropoda; class Arachnida; order Ixodida; family Argasidae; genus Ornithodoros; species Ornithodoros turicata. Next base: position 37,581,435 of record NC_088202.1, on the reverse strand, counting down.
CACACGAATATTCACTTTTCTGGTGGAAAGATGCTCTAAGTAATGGAAATCATGTGTGCTTGGACTAGTTTTGGCCATTTCGTCTCGTGCTTTCAACGCAGTCTGCTCCCATGACACATCAGTACAAGGGGCCGGCATTGGCAATATGTTTTGTAGGTATTCTTCAGCCCACAAGAAAATGGCCGAGGAGTTAAAGTTTTACTGTTAAAATAGCATCTGAAGCCTAGCCTGAGGCTAGCCTTTGCCTCAAGTCGCTTCACCACGACTCCAATGTCGTCACACGGTCCTTTTCCGTGCGAGGTTCCAAAGAAGTTTCTTGTCGCTGGGGCCCCAAAATCATCTTCGAGAAAGCACAAGTTTATGAAGTTCTTATTGTTATTATTTCAGATCTTTTTGTTGTTGTTGTTGTTGTGGAGCAGCACCATAGAAAAGATAATGCAGCTTCCTGATATCGGGGTGAGTCCGGATGCAGTACTAATTGGATTACGCCGCTGGTATCTATGTATGTTGCATCGATTTGTTGCCATCAGGTACTGAAATTGAGCTCCACGAAGTCCGTGGGACACCTTAAACACGATGCATTAGATGTAATATTGATTTGTTAAGCGTTGCCGTGCTATAGGTTCTATAAATCGGTATGTGGAACGGAAAAGTGACGACTGAAATGCGAACAAATAAAAAAAAAGTCATTGCTCAAAAACTAAGAGTACCCTCCCAATATTTTTATATGTTCACGTGGATGCATTCACCATCATTTTAGCGTTAGCAGAATGATCGTGTCGCGTTGACTACATCGATATTTTTCGGCTACAAATATAGCTAATTTATCAAATTCGGCATAATTCCCAATGATTTCTTCGCTTTTCTTTTATATCCTGAGAAACATTTTTTGTTCACGTGCTCATCAAGTGACCAGCTCCACGTGTACAAAATTGTATATCCGTATGTGCAGGCAGTGACTCAGACAAAAATTGCAAACATACCGCGTAAACATGGAATTCTAGGCATATGGTACGGCACGAAAGACAGATCAACATCAGAATTTGTTCATAGAGAATGATAGAGCGATCCTTTACGGCCCTCTGACGTTTACAGACCTAAAATATCTTTAGCCGTTTTCCCAGGAGAAATCTTTAGAGGCATCTGACTTTTACGACAGCTCCACATGTTTAGTGCCACCTAACGTGAAAATGCCTCCAAATTCGGCGAAAATATTTTGTAGGCGACGGTTTCTTTACAGTTTAAACCAGTAAAAAAAAAAGAATCAACAAGATCCGAAGTGGTCGAGCAATCCGATTGGATGTCTCCTTCTAGTCTCGTCCTACCTTTGATTTCGTGTTTCAACCATAAATCTTGTTCAGTGCTCTTTTGTGAGTCTTCGTGTCAACTTCTTCGTTTACCCATCCTTATTTATCACCTTCCTCAGGGTCAAGGAAATGTTGTGCGTTCCACAACTCGCTATCGCACTACCATGCACCTTTACGAACATAACAAACAACCGTAAAGTTGGCTTCTCCCCATTGTCCAAAAGCGTGACAGACAAAGTACGCTTCACAGTCAAAATACGCAGGGTACATGCTTAACGGTTAGGTGAAAAAGGGGAGAGGTTAGCCATACAAGAAGCTTGCTATTTTGAAAATTAGTATAAAAGGTGCAGTCACAGAGTATTGATGGCGGAATTCGAGAAGTTAAAACTCCAGCACTGCAAAATGACGCGAAGTCGTGCAAATAGTTAACTTGAAGAAATTTTACTCCTACATCTTGGCGGCTTGCGCATATACGCGGTTCTATGTGCAAGGGCCGAGGGAGTGGTTCTCCAACTCGCAACGTGCTTGCAGCCTGTGACTTGTGCTTTTTTGTGTGTGTAATTTGAAATGCGAAAACCGTTTCGCGCAATAATAAACTTGAATTTTCAGAAAACAGGTTCTAGAGCCCAGTGAGAGCTACAGTATTACGTCCCAAGTGGCGCTCGGTGATTGCCGAACACAGATTATGCCTGGAGTCCCAGTGACACTGCAAGGCCCCGTTGCACGGCGACATTGGTATACAGAGTGCGTCTGAAAGACACGCCGAAAGTTTCATAAATATATGCTGCGTTTTTCTTTCCTAAACTGCATTAATGAAGTATAATATTGAAATACAAGTATAATATAATGACACTAATGCATCGAATGAATTTAATTTTCCAACCCCATCAAGGCTAGCGTTGGCTGTTCATATTATAATAGGCCTCACTAAGCCGAGGCCTATCAGACTTAATACAATTTGAACAGCCAGCGCTAGTCATAACGTCTTTCCGAATTATTCAACGAAGACCGGTCGGTGGTTTAAATTAGATAGCATTAATGCAAAGCCCTGACTCATGATGTCTTAGATCCTGCAAAAAGAGTAAGCGCTAGAGCCCGTATACGGCAGGAGAAAAGATGAAAAAAAAAAAAAAAACGTAAGGTCTTCGTGCGTCGTATGAAGTTTAGTTCAGACGCGGCAGCTTTACGACCCCCCCCCCCCCCCCCCATACACACGCACACACGCCGTGGCGCACCCACGCTTTCTGCTGCCGTGAAAAGCACTGCCGTGCTTCGTTCCGTCTCTTCGTTGCCCAGCTCTGCTTTGTAGATAGCAAGTTCTAGGAACGGCAACGAAAATAAGGCTTATTCTTCATTTCTTTGCATTACAAAGCGGAGGCCCACTACCCATTAGGGAGCGACAACCACTGCATTGAAAAGGATCGGGCACAGGGAAGAGGAGAACGAAAAGCGGCCGCATCTGAAATGAAATTCCACAGGACACAGGGAGTCTTTGCGTTGTCCCACCTATCATGGGGCACGACGAGGTCGCTTAGCAGAATACAGACCTCATGGCTTTGTTCTGCAGCTTTCTCATTTAACCCACCGACACGTGTTTGCTATTTAATGAAATTGATTTTTGTAAGCTCACTAAAGCTACCGCGAGCAGATCGAATGATATTAGGTCTGCTTATACCGTATGGCAAATAGGTACAGTGTTGGACGAAACTTTACGGATCATGCTCCGGTGCAGTCCATCCTCAAATTGGCTCATTATAGCAGCGAATGGGACCATACGGACTTACAGACATGGACCGGTAACCAAGTCACCTATTCCCAGTCACCCAGTTCTATTCGTTGCAGGCGTGAATTCTGAGGAAGGAATGAGCCGGATGATGTTCCGTGAACTTTTGTTCAGCACTGTACATGCAGTATATGCGGCAAATTTCTGAAAACATTGACCCACTTCTCTCCCGCTACCTGTATAGCATTTATGGAACATACTAACCAATAAAACATCAAGGACACCAGGATGAAAGAGGGTCTTTCACTCCACATGCACTGCTCTCGACACGCTTGTCTGAAATCAGGACCACGTGGTTTATCGCATCTCAATTCTTCAGGTGCTGCAAGATCGTTTATTTCGAGTAATAAACACGGGCAGCATATGGTCCACCTCTAAATACAGTACTGGGAGAACATTATCGAAGGCAACCAAGGAAATACGGGCTGCAGAATTGCCCACAGAGGATTTCAGACAAGTGTGTCGCGAGCAGTACGATACGTACAGCACGTCAAGCAACATCACTACTTCAAAAGGAATGTGTGTTGGATTCTTGGATCCGAGTAATACGAGCACCCTCATTGAAGTCTTATATTGGAACTTAAATTTTTCTTCTCTCCTTTAGTTGAATCTTTCATGAGGCTCGAATTTTAAAATATTACTTTCCTTTCCGATCCCACTTTACCTTTGATGGAGAATCTTCTGCTCAATTTAGCACGATCTATCCCTCTCGAACTTCCCAAGCACGATAGGTTGCTTCGGATAGGTTGCTGATGGGTTAGCTCTCAATGCAACTTTCGCATTCATAGACACTCTATCATAATAAAACAGCAAAAAAAGAAATAAACGGTGATGCTACTTTCTACACGGATACATCTAAAGGATTTTCATTTTCATATTGCATACACAAGGTATGTCGAGTGCCGGACCACAAAGCCCTTGGGGTTACCCTCATAGGATCCTCTGTGGCATGGGGAAGTGCGAAGTACAGAATCACGACTCAGCATGTTGCGAACTTGCGATACGCATGTGGCTCTATGTCATACAATTGGCATTGACACATGCTCAAGGTACATGACTCCGTCACATGGGAGATGGTATCGTGTCGCCATACCGGTACTTCGCAATCTCACCACCACAACAGAGGAAGCCCTTGAGACCATGCTGATTAAGTGCGATAAATTGTCTTGGCGTTCCTTATCCAACTTCGAATGTGCTATCTATGGTGGAGACCAAGACAACCACTTCCCCGTTCTCAAAATCCAAGAGTCGCTTCTTGGCTGAAACACGTTACCGTGTATTCACACGAGCGCCTTTTCTGACTGCGCAGCGACTGAAGGAGGAGAAGGAGATAACTCTGCCTCGCTATGCCACCGGTATATGCGATGAACGTTTTACGGCAATGAGTAGTGCACAAGGCAGTATAGACACAAAAACATGGCCTGTCCAACGCCTAAAGCAATGGGGCCAATGAAACGCAGGAATTGGAAGCTCCCGGAGAAGGGGATCGTACATGAACCATCCCATTTCTGCACTCTAAAAACTGAACTTCAGGGCATAGCAGGCTATGCTCCAACCATGGCCACGAGCGATAGGGTCATCGCTTTTGATTCGAAGAGAGAGGACGGCGAACGGTTTTTTGTGTCACTTATCAAATATCCGAATTGACACAAGGGAGGGTGGTTTATGGCAGGATCGGCTCGCCGTTGTTTTCCACACAGAAGTGAGCATCGTTACGAATTTAGCAAAAAGAAGAAAATAAGCAAGCCGGATGGAGGATAGAGGAGGTGCGTAGAGGGTGTATGAGGTCGTCGGGGGGAGCAAACTGTTAGATGGATCTTTGAGCAAGACCTGCCTTCTGCAGAAAGAGGACAAGGTTTCTTGCTTTAGCAGAACGTGCGGCAGAACTACCACACACACACAGGTGTACGCTCCATTCTGTCTTCCAATCAGAACTGAGCCCTATCATTCGGGGCAATGGTTGGCGCGGAGTGTGCTACGCGATGAAGCTGTTTTTACTGTTGTTCTTAGGGTGCGACCTTTACGCCACAGCCGTATCTGCTTTACATCACACTCATCACCGTCACACTCCTGCGGAGTCACGGTAGAAAACGAAGACACACAGCCTTCATAGCACTCTCTCCTACACTCTTTCCCGCTCAGTCTTATTTACGAACGCTTTATGCATTTAGAGGCATGTTTAAGCGCACATAATTTGAAGGAACCTGTTGCAGATGGGTTACGGAAAAACGATCACTGGCTAGTATAATGTCCCCCATATTCGTCTCTATACTCTCCTTATGCGCTTTGCTATGCGGAGAAGAATGTATTCAAAAGCAGCCGCATTCATTCTCAAAACCTCGCGGTAGGCACATGGGTCCTCGTGTCGTCGCTCCCGTAGAAGGCTATTTTGCAGACCGTGCTCTTTCCTCAACACCCATTCTTTCGTCCATAGCTTCCTTAACCACTTCTTTTCATGGCAGCATTCACTATTGTCAATGAGAATAGCAAAAGCCACAAATTTTCGCTTTCTTTCGTCCGTTGCGTGCCAAGCGCCGTGCACATAAAATTAATGCAGCAACCTTCAACCGCTGCGCGAACGTTATCCCCGGCATCTGAGCTGACAGCACATTGGAACACTATCTGTGTAGGGATTCCAGAAGGGCGTAGCCTCAGCGCCTTATCATTTACCCTCTCGCTCCTTCAGTTGCTGCGCCGTCAGAAAACACGCTCGTGTGAATACGCGGTTACGGGCACCATCCCCTGGTTCGAGCCCTGTCGCATCGCAGCAGCTGGATAGCGATGGAACGATATCGCTATTCGTATCCATATTTTGTTGACACGATATTATCGATGTTTTAAAATATCGATGTTTTATTGATTTGCTTATCGATATATACATCGACATTTTATTCATATGCATGTCGATATAAATATGACGCCCGGGAGTATAAACCTTCGTTGAGGCGCGGTACTTGCGCTATGGGTAAGGCAGCAAAACATAAGGCAAGGAAAAAAATGCTGGTGCTCTTTTTCATATTCATGACATTCTTCGTGAATTTTAGGACAGCAACACCGCATCAAAGATATCGCCTAAAAGCGAGGAAAAATGTCGGTCGATGTTGGATGCGCTTCGCTGGGGTCCAAATACCGTGTGCACGTACAAGCATCAGAGAGTCGGTAAGAATGTATTTGCTTAATGTTTCGTTCTACGGCGCGTTCACAGCATGTCTCTATCTGGTTTGTGTGATCTCCGTTTAGTTGCTGCTTGTACAAGCATGCCAAAGCGTCGGCTAGCCTTCGTTTGGTACCACTTTATACGTGACAAGTCCGGAGACCCCTTCGCGAAGTGCGTTTACTGCGCTAACGATGCCAAGACAAGCGGTAATACGACACGCCATCACAAGCACTTGGCAAGGCGACACTGCCACGTCACTGCAGAAGCAAAAGATAAGATTTGGCACAAGGAGTCATGTGGTGTGGCCAGCGCTGCTCATTACAGCAGCTGCATCGTCGCGACAATCTAAGCTGAGGTTTAGCGTTGCTGCTACAAAACCGAACTACCGTATAATTTCATATAACAGGTATCAACATATTCATATCCCCATCCAATATATCCAATATACAACACCCATATAAATATCGATAAATTATCGACATAGATATCGATCTTTTACTCGATTTTATCGACATTTTGTTTGAAATATCGGTGCTTATCGATATTCAGAGTTTCGATATGTTTACGTCACTAACCAGCGCTGCTTTAACTGTTGCCATTCAGACCTATTGCTGCCTGATCGATACGCGTAAGCGATTAGAATACCCAGCTGTGCCGTAATGACTCCCTGTTAGTAATCCCTGATCCCGAAGTGATCCCAACTGTTACGGATGGAGTCCACGGCTATCGACGTTGGTGGGCCCATATAGGTTATGCTATGCCATATAGGTTATAGGTTATGCTACATAGGACTGTGCGAGGACTAAGCGTGAAATGCTGTCTCGACTGTACGATGTTCATTCCATGCCCAAGATTAGCGGACAAAAACTTAAAGCGTGCTTCGCCTGCATTACACCCATAGACGCAATGCATAAGAAACGTATAATTTCATTTTGGTGGAGAACGCCGACACTTTTCACTGGTTTGCCACTGGATTCTGTGAGATCTATATTCAAGAAATTATGCCGAAAAGGAATTGTTCCTATATCTATAAAGGCTCTTGTTCCCTCGGCATTTGAAATCTTACACATTGCACTCAATGGGACAGACGTAGAATTCGCGCTCCATCGTGATTTCACAGTCTTATACATCAAAATATATCCGCTTTAGGTAATTTTCCACTGCAGTATCACAATAACGGGGACCATGTTTGGAACCTAAAGTGGATGTCTTGGTTTTGTAGCGAGACGGTTTTGTTCCCGAGTACATCAAAGTGCGACTGAAATGTGAGTCATCACACTTAAAGAGGGCTTAGCCTATCGACACTTTCACATGTAGGAAAGCCGACTGTGCATTTGAGCACGTGTAAATGGGAGGAGGAATGAAACTCGAAAGCGAGGGGAATTATCAGATTTCAGCGCGCTTTCTCCTCTGATAACCAGCACCGCAAGACGGGTTTGATAAAAACATATACAAAATAAAGGTGTGCTTTCACGGCCAAAGAGGCTGAAGAACATTTCTGGTGACTTCTGCTTTAACAACAGAAAAGACAAGGCTGCAGATACCGCGTTCACCTGATGTTCACGTTTTGGGAAATCGAACGCTCTCTTCTTCTTAGTATCAGTTTCTTAAACTCTTTCTGATATTGTACTTATGGCGTTAAAAATATGTACAAAAATTCTTATGGCAGTAGTGCACCGTTATTGCATTGTGATCTGCCCGCCGATGATTTCCTTTTCATTTTTACCTTATCAGTGACCGTCATGCTTTTTGTATATATGCAATATATGCTTACTTTTATGTTTCACACCCTTTCTTAATTTTTCCTCGCAGCACCACGAGGAAGCTTGGTTGCCACCAGTATGAAATTTGATAGGTACCTTAATGGCTGCAAAATCGTATATTTTGTGTAACGAGATTATACCTCTATTTAGGAGAAGCGAAGGCAAGGCAATTTTTCTTTTCTTTTCTTCGTGCATACACTTGTCTCGGAGACAACATGCTTAACATGTGCATGGCCGAGCCGTTGCGCCTGGGCTGTCCGGGAGGTCATTCACGAGCAAAATGTGTATGTCATCTATGTAAGGCATGTGCCCCTACGTTCACTTGAATGCGTCGAATACAACTGGGACCCAGCGCATATAATCGTGTTGTGTCAACGTTTTCTTGACTTCAAGCCGATCATGGCGGCGTACCTGTGCAGAAATTTAACACATTGCCAGAAGCGCGCTTTTTAATCCCTCCTTTAAGCAAATGCTCGCAGACATGCATCATTCTGTGCAGTTTCCTGCTTATTTTAGCGGAATGTTTTGCGCGTGAAACAGTGCACCATGGGCAATTTTTGCAAATACTCGAGGTGAAGTTCTACTTCGCCTTCGACAAAGTACTGTCAATAGCCTAAGGTGGGCTCTGCAGATCCGAAATGTGGACTGCTGTTAATCCAATTCTCCTGTTTATGCAGCTGTTTCACGTATCACACCAGTGGCATCATCCAGTAAACGGCACATGTATGCAGACATTATTCTGGAATTCTACCTGCTCTTCTAACCTGTTTGTCAACAACGTACAAGAAAATCCACGTGCGCTTCTGGATATCATCGATGCGCCAATCACTGCCGGTTTTGGACTTCACCGCTGCACGACAGCAGTGCACTCTTAAAAATGAACTTCACCACACAGCATGCTCCTAGCCAACCATCAGCCCGAGTGACATCGTTCTCTCCCCTGATTTGTTGAAAACGGGAGGAGTACGCCTTTTTGTGACACTTATGCAGGCATGTTAATTGTCACAAAAAGGTGTACGCCTCCCATTTTCAACAAATCAGGGGAGAGAACGATGTCACTCGGGAAGACGGTTGGCTAGGAGCGTGCTATGTGGTGAAGTTCATTTTTAAGGGTGTGCTCCCCGATGAACTCTTCATAAGGCTCGACGATCATAGTGTGCACAGTGGGCTCTGCGGATCCGAAATGTAGACTACTGTTAATCCAATTCTCCTGTTTATGCAGGTGAGAAATGATATTTCATTATCCAAACATAAAACTAGCAACAGATGGCTTCTGGATCTGCAATGCCCACTTTGTTTCCGCACAGTAGTGTGTTATCTTCTGTAAGCTAAGTATCTTTGCCAATTAGCTCTGAATGACTATGGTACCTTTAAACGTCTACTCCTTCTGTCCGTCGACGTCGAGCTAAATCCGGGACCCCCAAAGTCGGACACACTAGCAAAGCAGCTTGATACAATCTTACAGGTGCTACAAGAACTTGACTCTCGTTCTGCAGTCCTTGAGACACGTTCAGCGTCACTTGAAAAAGGACAAGCAGACCTTCTTGTGGCTGTTAAATCAGTACAAGATACACAAAACGATATTATAGAAAGGGTTTCTAATATCAGCACAGGACTGGAAATTGTCGAATCGAAAGCTTCTGAAGTTGACACCCTAAAGTCAGAAATAAAAAGACTCAGAGCTGAAAATGAATCAATTCCCGCAAGCTTAACTGACCAGGAGGACAGATCAAGGCGAAACAATTTAATCTTTCATGTCATCACAGACGTTGATGGTGAGGGATGGGAGGAATCCGAGAAGAAAGTTCTAGGCGTCATTGATGAAATGTTCGGGTTAAAGAGAGCAAGCGACATTATAGAATGTGCAGCATAGAATAGGCTCCTATAGAAATAGCTGGAATCGCCCTGTAATTCTGAAGTTCACATGATTAAGACACGTGATCTTATACTCCAAACGAAACCTAAATCTAACGTAAATGCTGTGTCAGTTGCTCCTGATTTCTCGCTGTCTACGCGTATTGCTCGGAAGAAATTAATTGAATACCGGAAGGCTTTGGATACACCATTCAAAGTTCGCTATAATAAGCTTTATGTTAACGACAAGTGTTTCGTTTACGATCCACCTACTGACAGTGTTAGGGAATTTCAAACAAGACATTCCGGTGGTTTTGGAGCCTCAAACACTCCTGCAGCGCAGAATGATCGTCCCGATAATAATGCTCAATCATGTCCTGTCTTTGACAATCCCTCTCTCGATCAGCGATAGTAATCACGCTTAATTAAGCAGAACTCATAGCATTCACACATTTCTATTCTCTACAGTAATATTCGGAGCATTACTAGACATCGAGATGAATTATGCTCGATTATGGACTCGTTAGATGCAGACTTTCTCATTCTAACCGAAACCTGGCTATCATCCAAAATATGCAACAAAGAATTATTTCACTGCGACAAGTTATATAACATTTATCGTAACGAGCGAGGTCAAAGAACCGCAGGCGGTATCCTTATTGCGGTATCTAATCATATTAGCTCTCAGCTCAGCTAATATGATTAGCTGATTAAATAGCTCTAGGCCGCCTTCACGTGGAAATATCTTCTAATCTCAGTTACATGATGCACTTAATCTGGTTGTGGCACGATATCCCCATTTGCCTATATTTCTTAAGGGTGACTTTAACTAGCCTTCCATCAATTGGCAAGCCCATGACGCACAGGTTATGTCAACATCCCATGAATGTGCTACCTTCATCGAAATGTGTAACACCTTTAACCTTTCACAGTTAGTTACAAGTCTTACTAACGCAAGTCTTAGTAACCCAATCATCTTCCAACATACTAGACTTGCTGTTAACTTCAACACCCGATCTTGTTGATAGGCTTTCCAACTTCTACAGGCTTAGTGATCACTCTATACTTCATTATTACATTAATACGTCAGTCGCTCGTGGTAAGGACTAAAAGATAATTTGGGAGTATAAAAATGCTAACTTTACTGCTATAAACTTTATGAATACCTTAATTTTTATTTAGCTGACTTTCCACTCCGTTCGGTTGAAAGTAGCTGACACCTGTTTAAGAGCATGGTGATGCAGCTCATCGATAAATATATCCCACAAATAACCATTTCCACTCATTCTTAAACGTCTTGGTTCAAAAAAACGCTAAGAAGGCTTCTAAATAAGAAGAAACGGCTATTTCGTCGCTCAAAGCTACCTCCCAGCCAGTCGAGTTTGGACGCCTATAATAACGCCCTGAAAGCATACAGGCTAGAGCTTCATGATGCCAAGAACAACTATTTTAAGAACACTTTACCCGAAATGCTAAAAAGCAACCCTAAGCAGTTTTGGAACTTCGTAAATCGAAAGAATAACACAGAAATCACATTCAATCACGTACTCCAGACGGTGTTGTAATACCCCCATCACAGTGTGCTAATGCATTGAACGATGCATTTGTTAGAGCTTTTTCCTCTGCTACTTCCGACAACCTTCCCGAATTGAGTGTTCACAATTATATTACTATGGATCCTATACTTATTGATACCTATGGCATTATTAAGATAATTGATACTCTCAAACTATCTGCTAGTTCTGGGCATGATGATATTAATACTACGTTTTTGAAAAACACTGCCACATGTTCGGCATTATTTCTAGCTCACATTTTTATGCAGTCCCTAGAGTCTGGTTGCATTCCTCATGATTGGTCTATCGCGAAGGTGGCTCCCTAGTTTAAATCTAGTGATAGCCACTGCGCAAGTAACGATCGCCCCATTTCTTTAACTAGCATTCCCTGTAAAATAATGGAACATATAATTTACTCTCACTTAGTCCAGCACCTTGAATTTAACTCGTTTTTTCACCATAGTCAACATGGATTTCGGAAACATTTCTCATGCGAAACCAACTACTCTCTTTCCTAGATGATCTTCATCAGGCACTTGATCGCGGGTCCTGCACAGACTGCATATTCATTGATCTATCTAAAGCATTTGACAAAGTAGCGCACAGGCATTTACTTCTAAAATTAACAAGACTTAATGTTGACAAAAATGTTATAGCCTGGATTCACTCTTTCTTATCTGATCGCCTGCAGTACACTTTTAAATTTAAAACACCCTTTAGGGTGTAATCCGGGTGTAATTGGGGTGCAAACTAATTTTTACTCTCAAATTACACCAGCTCGAAGAAACATCCTCGGATGAGGGGTGTTAAATGGGTGTAATAATAACTTAACACCTTACTTACAACATCCACTGAGCTTGAGTGTAAAAGAGGAGTAAAATGGGTGTAGCGGGCATAGAGCTTTGTACATGAACTGTATTTCTTTTGAAAGCACAATGATATGCTTCATGCTCCTTACAGATGCAAACAATGTGGCACCTCGCTAGAAATTTTGAGTCTAAACTCTAATCCTGTGACGAAGATGTGCCGGTTAAAAAAGTTCCCTCAGGAAGTTCAGCCGGTACACAGCCGTAACAGTTGCCAAATAGCAAGCACAACGATCCCTATCGCCAAATACGTATGTGTGCCCCGCTGAATGTGTGCCTCCTGAGCCGTGTACTCGTGTGCTTGTTGAATAATTTGTGTGCCAGCTGAATTTGTGTGCCTTCGCTGGAGCGTACAACATTGTTCCGTGATTCGCCCGTGAGCAGTGACGTGGCAGTGGCACCGCGTATTCTACCGCAGTGCATTCGTCGCTGCGTTCGTGCCTGTTGTGTGCACTGCAGCCTTTCCTTTGAAAGGATGACAGCCTTGCTTTTTTAGTACAGGTTTAATGTTTGCTTAAGGTAAGTCAACCTGGCTGTGATGTAACATACGACGCCTGCGTTTTACTTGTGTGTAACCATCGCAGTACATTCTGTTGCAGATGATGGACGCATTGCAAATGGCGGCAGGAGTGGATCGGCTACATCGGTGAAGCGACGGTGTACATTACAAGCGAAGCTAATTGTATTCTTTCGTTATAGGTGAACGTGGGACTGTATCAACTGCAAGGACGTGAGTCACAAAAAGCTGTACTATTCTAGCATTCACGTTTGAACAATACCACCGTGATAGTCACTTCGGTTTCTTCACAGGTAGAATCCTGACTCAACGGTCACGCATACGCGTGCAAAAATGCAACTGCTTCTCACATCGAAGCGTGTCTGGTGCCACTATAGCTCGGATAATTGTTCGGCGGCCATTTCGTTTGAGGAACTGTCGTGTTCTTCACTAAGGATGATCTTGGTTGCGCTTTGCAGTGCCTGCTTGGTGCATCGGAAGGGTTGTGTGTCCATGCAACGTGTGCCCCATATGTGTGTGTTGGGATTAGTGAACCGTGTACGCTTTCCATTCGGCCAACGATGATCTACTGGATGCAATTTAAAGGTATGTGAACGCCAATAAAATTTGGTGTTTCAAGTACGATGTCCTTGATGCCTTTTTATTTTTTCCTTGATGCAAGAGTTTCATGCCATATATAGTTTTTGTGGTAATTACGGTTCTAGCATTGATATGTGGTGTTTGTCTGGTTTGGCCTCATTAGCAATACAAAGGATTGCATTTTTTGGGTAACTGCAGTAGCAGCTGGACCCCAAGGATTATTAAATAAAGAAGCTGTGTGCTTAACCTACGTCTGGACTTTTCTTTTTAAGTGTATTTCTCAAATGCTGCAGTGGTTGTGCATTTGGCGTTCGTGCAAATTTCTTGTGTCCACAGTAATTAGCAGTAAGGGACTCCCCTGAATTATGTATGCGTAATTCAACTCCTCTTTTATTGGACTGCATACATGTGCATGGATTCACAGTTTCAGGCTGATGGCATCTGTGGGAACTATAGCATCTATCTGTCAAGTAACACATGTTTACTTGACAGATGAGCAACACCGTTTTGAAAGGGTGTAATATTACCAGAGGTGTTAAATTACACCCTAAAGGGTGTTTTTGAAGTAGCAAATTACGCCCTTTTTTGAGGGTATAGCCAGTGGAAAAGGGTGTTATATTACACCTTAAAGGGAGTGAGTTATCGCACTTTGGGATTACACTCTTAATACATGTACACCCCAAAAGGCTGCAAAAAAATTAAGTGTATGTCGTTACTAACAATGGGAATTCAAACATAGCTTCTGTCTTATCTGGTGTACCGCAAGGGTCCGTTCTCGGCCCCTTACTTTTTCTCTTTTTCTTATCTATATCAACGACCTTCCTAACCTCTTCTCCTCTTCGTTCGTCTCTACGCCTACGATTGTGTTATCTATCGAAAAGTACCTATCACTTCTAACTCTGACTAAAGGCCCGTTCCGACATACAGCGCTTTGCTCCGGAGCACTGGAAAACAGCGCTGTTTTCCCCTCCTCTCCCGGCTGCGACTCGATGGAAAACAGCGCTTGGCGAAGTTGAGCTTCGGTGAACTTTCCCATCGCTGTCGCCCAGCGATAGGCTCCCTGAACCAATGAGAACGAGGCGCCGCATTCACGTGACGGGGCTGCCTTTCTTTTTTTTTTCGTACGATACGTGAGATCACCAAGTACAGCGCTGGGACAAGCGCTGCAAGTGCGAACCCCACAGTGGAAATACATTGCTGTTTTGCAGTGCTGTGGTGCAGCGCTGTGGAGCAAAGCGCTGTATGTCGGGACGGGCCTTAATTATGCCAGGACAGCCAGTGTTACCTCCATGAAAGCTAGTCTTAACCTATCTCATCTTTCGCTTCGACGCAGTGTTACTCGTCTTTGTCTATTTCACAAAATTTTTTATCACAACGATATTCTCCGACACTCTTTAATTCCTCGTCCGTCACATATCTCTTCACGGCTGGACCATGCACAAAAGGGTGGCATTCCCTTTTGCACTACTAACGTATACTTTCAGTCATTTCTGCCCCAAATCTCTCTCGAGTGTAACCACCTTCCCGGCTCTATTCATCCATTACAGTCCCTTCATTATTTAAGAATGCTCTTCGTGATATCTGAACGCCACATAGTGATTTTGTTTTCTTTTTTTCGTCTAATTTTTCATTCTTTTGTGTCTTCTGTATGCATCCTCTTATAGTTGTACTTATTGTTACATACGCCCCTCCCCTCGCTAATGCTAATAAGCCCTGAGGGTATCATAAATAAATAAATAAGATAACGTTACCCCAGTATTCCCGTCACCACGGCGATATCGGATAATTCTTTTTTTTTTTTTGTGTGTGTGTGTGTACACTGGGGGTGCCGAACTCATTCGTGTCTGCGGGCCGCATTGAACCTTGGAAGAACTACGCGGGCCGCATACGACTGCTTTGGGGTAGCCTGCGTCTGGTATACACGGTGTCCCAGAAAACGCGTCATTGAATTCTAATAAAAAAAAACTGCGCCACCTACAATCATGCGTTCAACGGCATTTGTTCTTACGTGGTTTTTGCCACCTCCTGATGTGCATGGCATGTAACCTAAGTTTAATTATGTAAATTTTTGTGAACTCAGAAATTTGTCCAGTAAAGGTCACTTTTTTAGCCCATCAACATGAAGAGCGTGCCGAATTTACTCAGATTCATGATAATTCACAGTGATACTCAGGATCTATCCTGTCGCGAAAAATAGCCGAACATCATGCTTCTCGGGGCACTTGAGTATAACGCGCGAGGACTTCTTGAGTGGAATCGCTGTCAGTCCGACGATAGAGGTGGGAAACAGAGCCCACAAAGTGATAGTAGAAAAAGTGACAGTTTCTGGGAGAGAGAAGGTATGGTCCCAGCCGAGGCCGGACGCGATAAGCTATGTCTGTGTTATTGCTTTCTACCATGCCGGTGTGGGCTGGGTTTCGTCGGACTGACAATAATTCCGCTGAAAAATTCGTCGCGCGCTATCCTCTGCGAGCTCCGTAGAGCATGATTTTAGGCTATTTTTTCCTCTACGATAGCTCCTCAACATTCCTGTCAATTATCATTAATTTGAGTAAATTCAGCACGCTCTTCACATTGGTGGGGTGAAAAAGACACCTTTACTTGGCAAATTTCCGAGTTCATTCCGCAAAAATTTACATAATTAAACTTAGGTTACATGACATGAACATGAGGATGTGGTAAAAAAAATACCTTTTATCATATGATTAGAGGTTGCAATAACTTTTCATAAGTTTCTGCGCACCGCAGAACGAAGAAATCGTTTGATAGCTTTCACAATATCAGCTGACCGGCTCGGCAAAAATATTAGATAAACTACAGTGTGATTGTTATCGGCGGCATGTTCCCAAGCAGCAAAATGTACTGAAAGTCGAGTGCAATAGTTGTGGACGGTATGTGTCTTATCAATGTTCTTGAGTATCACGAGTCTGTTCAAGGTCTTCCACCTACCCGTCCACCCCTATTGCACTCGACTTTCAGTACATTGTGCTGCTTGGGTTTTGTGGCTGGGCTGTCCAGTTGTCGATGTGTAGCGCAAAGAGATCGTCACGTTGTATACCGATAAACAATTTGGTCTTGTAGCGACACTTGTCTGATTCCTTCATAGCTCTAAAATCTAAATTGCCCTGGTATTGTGGAAGGAGAAAGTCGAGAGCGGTGTAGCAGTGCAACACAGCCGATGTCGCACCTGCGGAAAGAAATCGCGCGGCTGCGTTCATTTTAGTTTTTCAACACCTCCTAGGTAGCATCAGGCCTGCGCGCTTACGTCACCCCACGTAGGCCTGCCTGGCTTTACGACCTGCTTCAAGTTTTCTTCTCGTTCGCTCTTTCATCGACATCATAGCAGCATCCACAGCAGGCCTTCCTGTGTGACGCCGTGTCATGTGGGAGCAGGCATGATGCTACCTAGGAGGAGTTGGTTTTTCCCACACCAACTCCGCGCATACGTTGATGGCGCCTCTTGTTTGAACGAACAGATCACTTCTTTTCATGTGCGTTTATGGTGCTGTCAGGCGGTATTTCGAAACTTTAGGGACACGTTTTTTGAAACCGGGAAAAAAAAAGAAACAGAACTGGGAGGAGGTACATAATCAAGGGTAAGAGAATCGAAGACCCCCTTACTCCTCTACAACTCCGCCATTGGCAGTTTTGCTATAGTCCCTGCAGTTAAAAGGATCACCAAATAATTTTAATTAACGAATTATGTAATTTACGGGGAAACAAAAAAAGTATCTCTGCATCCTTACTAACATTACGCACTAAGTCTCGTTCAAGGGCAATGCACCATTTTTATTAAACTGTTTGACTCATTTTAAATGAAATGCCCTTCAATAATAGTGAAAACAGAAAGTATCGGTGGCATGATGGCGTTGGGAAAGCCATTCGTACCAGCGATACTCCTCTAGAAAGAAGTTTGGCATTTGAAAGCGACGAAGCAGTTTCAAGAATCCTTATCAAGCTCGTCACACGGTGCCCGTTATCACGAATCAAAAGGAAGTGACCCGTGATAAGTGTTCGCACTCTCCTGTCTTCCTCTTTCCTTTCGGATTCCATGCCTCCTCTCAACTATACACGTGTACAAAGGTAAAGTTGTCTCACTTACAGAAGACGTGCTATTAGGCTAAGCGCACTTTAGGGAGACGTGTCCGCGAATCTTGGGCATGAGATTAGAAGGGAACTTCTGGTTGTGGCAATGCATCTAGTCACTGAAATGACTAAAATTGCTCTCTCTTTTTTTCTTTTGGATGTACAAGACCCAAGAAGTGGCTTTAGCACGGTATCAGGGGTTCTCTGCCAACAATGGTGCAAGATGTACTGCATCTGTTGAGATCTGCTGTCGCGAAAGAGCTATTCAGTGGATCACTGTCCACTCAGACATAGCGAAAAATGAGGCTACAGATGCTGCTTCACGTCGAGCACCCGAACACGGTCGCGACCAAATACGGTTCATGTACTGCATTAAAATCAATGCAAACAGAATCATCAGGAAACTCGCGCAGCAAATGTGCAGCGGCTCCTGTGTAACTGCAGCTGCATGAACTGCGGTGCTGTGCAAGTTTCACTCCAAGTTACGCTTCTCAGTACGTCCATCCCTACCTCGGCAAGCGGCATCCATCTTACATAGGTTACGACTGAGTGTGCCATTAGAGTCCGACTCTTATGTAAAAGTCTGATTCCTCCAAATGCAGCGAGTGTGACGTCGCGTGACGTGCGGCGTCTGCTTGACAAGTGAAGACAAGTGCGTGTTCGTCATCTATGAAAATGGGAGAGCGGAAATTCTAGAAAGACACGCGGAACTGCTTCCTCGTGTTCGTCCAAACATTGCCGACAACTGGATTCTCCAACACGATAATGCGCCATTCCAGACTGAACTGTCTGCAGGGCTGTATCTGACTTCAAAGGGCATTTCAGTGCTACCGCAGTTTCCTCAGTCACCCTATACCTCACCCTGTGCGACATCCTTTTATTTTCGAAACTGAAAGCAGTAGTGAAAGAACACGATTTTGAAGCTAAAGAAGTCGTGTAAAAGGTCGAAACAAGAAAAAGACATTTCAGAAGATGGGTTCCAGAGATGCTGTCAGGCCAAACTTTCCAGACGAATGTTGGTAGTGTTTCTCCTGAAGTCGTACCAGGACGCAGATTAATCCCCTTGTTCCTCATTTCTTCATGCTGTCCTCTCTCCTTCTGTCTACGTCTGTACGCGCAGCTCATAGCCACAGCTGCTCCGCGTTGCAAACACGAGAGAAAAATAATAAATACAAAAATTTGAAGGGAGATTAATGTAAATAATGCGGCGGAAATCCGTCAGCATAGGGCGTATTCGCATATGTATCTTTTAGTTTTCTTTTTAAAGTTTTATACGTTCTCTTGCGTTTTATACGTTTTCGTATCACGTGTTCCTTTTATGTGTTCTCTTATCACCTCTACACCACCACATCACACCACTACACTACTACCACCGCCACCACCACTACATTACTATCACACACCACCACATCACCCCACTACACCACCAGCACTACGCCATTACCACCACCACCATCATTACGTTACTACCACACAACACCATACAACACCACATTACCCCACTACAACATCACCACTGCAGCACCTACGCATATTCTGTTCTCATACCTAGCACCCTATGCCTCAACACCAGGCTTCACACATCCATCCGACAGACAGACGGTCACGATTTTCCAACTGGGGAGTTCTAATGCTAGCGCGCATGAAAATGATATTCCCAGCAATGGCATCACCGCTCGGCACCTCACCTGCGGCACCTCACTCATCACCGCGGGCACGGCACCTCGTGTACATCGACTAAAAGTATGCCGCTGCTGCTCTTACAGGTGCTGATCTTATCGTACAAATTGGCTGTGGGAACGCCCGTACTCAAGGACGACTTCACCTTCGCTTCGATGGAACGCACAACTCCAGTTCTGTTAGTCAAAGACCACCTTCCTCTAAAAATAGAAGAATGGCATCTTTTCGTCAGGCAACAACCTACCACATCGCCTAATGAGAATCTACTTAAACAGCTGACAAGCGCCACTCCTTTGGGGCACGGCACCTCGTGTACATCGACTAAAAGTATGCCGCTGCTGCTCTTACAGGTGCTGATCTTATCGTACAAATTGGCTGTGGGAACGCCCGTACTCAAGGACGACTTCACCTTCGCTTCGATGGAACGCACAACTCCAGTTCTGTTAGTCAAAGACCACCTTCCTCTAAAAATAGAAGAATGGCATCTTTTCGTCAGGCAACAACCTACCACATCGCCTAATGAGAATCTACTTAAACAGCTGACAAGCGCCACTCCTTTGGGGCACGGCACCTCGTGTACATCGACTAAAAGTATGCCGCTGCTGCTCTTACAGGTCAGTTACATGAAAGGCTCTGAGTGTTATTGTAGCAACAACCTGTTTTTGTTCAATGTGCCGTGCCCAAAGCGTACATTGTTTGAGCTTTGTTTAGGGTGTATGTACGGAAATTGCATTGACGTATTCCAGTGTATAATTAATATCAAATACCTACTGCTCTTATCTGGTGATATCGAGTCGAACCCAGGGCCTCAAACACGTTCAGGTTCCACCAATGATGACGTCATCGAACTGCTTCAAAGGCTAGACAGTGGCCAGAAAATCTTGATGACCGAAATAAAGGCCGTACAACAGAAACAAGACGCGGCAGACATGAAGTTAAATGACTTATCATTAAGATTGAGTTCCCTAGAAAAAGAGGTATCCGAGTTCAGGGACGTTCGGGAGCAGGTAAACAACGTAGAGCGAACAACGGCTACCCTGCAACAGCAGCTGGTTCAGTTGCAACTTCACAGCGACGATTTAGAGAATAGGATGCGCCGGTGCAATTTATTGTTCCACGGTGTTGATGATCTACCCACAGAAACTTGGAAGGAAGCCGAAGGTAAAATCATAGAGTTCTGCAATGCAAAGCTAGAAACTCATCTGGAAACTTCTGCTATACAGCGAGCCCATAGACTTGGGTCTTTTCAAGTAACGAAAAAGAGGCCAATTATTGTAAACTTTACTCACTTCAAGGATAAACAGAGTGTTCTTTCACTCAGTCACAAGCTGAAAGGAACCCAATTTTCAATTTCTCAAGATTACTCACCAGGAATAAGGACAGAGCGTCAAGCCCTACGTGAATACGCCCATAGTCAGGGTGGGACTTTTAAGCTAGTGTACAATAAGTTATTCCTCGGTGAGCGTGTATTCAGATGTAACAGGGTTACAAAGCAGATAATTGACATAACTACGACACGTACTAGACAGAACGTGGCCAATCCTGTCAATTCAGCTCACAACCTGCAGAGTGCACGTGCAAATGATGGGCATAGCGGCCGTCTCGATGCAGCAGCTAATGGAGATATTGAGGAATGACAGACGTTCAACGATAAAAAAGAGTATCGATTCTTGAATGTAAATATGCGCAGTATAGTTAATAAGGTAACTGCATTTGAATATATGCTGTTGTCGTATGAGCCACATATTATCGCTGTCACAGAAACTTGGTTGAAGCCTGATATCCCTGATCAAGATATTATTCCCCGCGAATACAGTATGTTTCGCTCTGATCGCCTAAGTTTACGAGGAGGGGGCGTTGCACTCGTGTATAAAGAATGTGTACAGTGCAGTTTATTACCGCGTCCATTCCCCTCGGAGACCTTGTGGTGCCGAGTCAAAATTGGCTCTTCCCTTATCGTTGTTGGCGTTGTTTACCGCCCTCCAAACACAGACATTTCCTTCTTGTTCGAGGTTCATCAGTACATGAATAAACATGTGAAACCGCATCACAAAATCATATTATTAGGAGATTTTAACTTACCTAATATTGATTGGACGGCGCTTAGTAGTTTTGGCTCTGACCATGAGGTCTCTGATTATCTGCTACAAATAGCGTTTCAGTACAACCTAGACCAAAAGGTGTGTGAGCCAACTAGAGGCTCCAAGTCGGTGCTTGATTTGGTATTCCTTTCTGGTTCCTTTCAAGATAGTGACGTCACTGTTATAGAAGGATTATCTGATCATCAAGCCGTGTTGCTCAAGTACTATGTTAATGCCTCATCAAGGCCAAAGCCCAGACAAAAAGTTATCAAAAACTTCATAGCTGCTAACGATAACTGTGTCCTCTTGTGTATGGAGGACGTTTTCAACGAATTATCTTGTCGTGTTGATCATTTGACTGTAAATGACCTTTGGATGAAGTTTAAGTCATGTGTTCACTATTGCATGAATCAATTTATTCCAAATAAAGTTAAAACTGTGAATAAGCGGAACCCTTGGGTAACACGAGAAATCATACACTTGAAGCGACGACTTCATCGCCTTCGGCGTTCCGGCAATACAAACAAGTTGAACATTACTAAGAACTCTCTTAGAACAAAATTGGCTGAGGCCAAGCATTTCTATTACACTAATACGCTACAGGAATTTATGAAAACAAACCCCAGAAAGTTCTGGAGCCACTTCCAAGAAGCTAGTACCCCTATTGATCAGCTTCATCGGAATGACACATTTTTGACTGATCCGGCAGAAATTGCTGTGGCCCTTAATGAATTTTTCCAGAGTGTCTTCACGTCAAATGTCGAGGGTTCTGTAAATATGGCGGTAGCTCAATCTTTCCAAGATGACTTAATTTTGTCGAGGGATGGGATACTTAAATTAGTTACTAATTTAGATATAAAGAAGTCTCCGGGCCCAGATATGATACCTAATGAATTTCTCAGAAGGTACGCATTAATGACGTCTCAATTTCTTCATTTGATATATCAAAAGTCTTTGTCTGATGGTGAGGTACCAGATGATTGGAAGATTGCTAAGGTCGTGCCGCTCTTCAAGTCTGGCGATAGGGAAGAGGTAAACAACTATCGCCCGATATCTTTAACAAGCCAATCTTGCAAAATACTTGAACATATAATAAGTCATTATCTTAGGGATTATTTGGAAGGCCGGAACGTCTTTTTCCCTAATCAGCATGGCTTCCGGAAGGGCCTGTCAACTACAACCCAGTTAGTTGAAGCAGTTCACGACTTTGCCGCGATTTTAGATAAGGGCCTACAAATTGATATCATATCGTTGGACTTCCGGAAGGCATTTGATACTATTCCGCACACAAAATTGCTTGATAAGCTCTTGGAAGTCGGCATAAACGCACGGGTTGTTCGGTGGATTGCTTCCTATCTGACTGGTCGCCTGCAATACGTCGAAATTAAAAACAAAAAATCAGGTCTGATACCTGTAACTTCTGGCGTTCCCCAGGGTTCCGTATTAGGACCGCTGCTATTTTTGATATTTATAAATGATCTGGCTTCCTGTGTTTGTGCACCTGTTACAATTAGAATGTTTGCAGATGATTGTTTGTTATATTGCGCTGTTAAGGAAAGTACAGATCAATTAACTTTTGCCAAATATCTTGATAACGTAACGAAGTGGTGTTGTGACTGGGGCATGGCAATTAACTGCAACAAAACTGTGTTCTGTCATATGACCAACAAGAAGTCAACCTTACCTTATGAATATTCCATACTGGGTCAAAAGCTGAATAGAGTAAGCAGTTTCAAGTATCTAGGGGTCACCATTAATCAACACTTAAAATGGGATGACCATGTTGAAGTAATATGCACTAAAGCAAAAAAGAGATTGTGGATGCTGAAAAGGAGGCTACAGCTTGGTGCCAGGAGCACTAAACTAACCGCTTATAACATGTTAATTCGCCCATTACTTGAGTATGCCAGCATAGTGTGGGACCCCTATACGGTCAAGTTGAATAATAAACTTGAGCAGGTACAAAGAATGGCAGCTAGGTTTATAATGGGAAACTACAGACGAACAGCCTCAGTAACACACATGCTTGAGCAGCTCCAGATGGAATCTCTCGCCAAACGACGAAAGGCAGCCAAACTTAAATTCTTATTTCTCATCTACCACAACAAGTTAAAACTAGACGGTAACAGATATATTACTGTTACAGATCACCGTAGTAGGCGTCTCAACCATGATAGGAGCATTAAGCCATTTACCTCACATTTAGATCTTTTTAAGTATTCATTTTTTCCGGATACTGTCTCTCTTTGGAACAGCCTGCCCCGGTCAATTGCCACTGTCGACGATATCAATGAATTTTCACGCTTGATAGTAGGTGCATTTGGTTGATGTAAGATATTGTTTACATGATTCAGGTGTTGTTGTTCTTGTTCTTGTAATATTTCTATTTTTTTTTTCTTTTGCGACCCCCCTGTAACAGTCCTGACAAGGACTAACAGTATTGCTAAATAAATAATAAATAAATAAATAAAATAAGTGTGAAAAGAAACAAGGTAATCACTTTGACGACAGCGTTGTACCCGCTGCTCCACTTCAAAAGCGGCTCAGACTACTCAGACTGCTACAGTGAGAGAGTGCTCAAGTGAATAAAGCTTTATGTTTTAACTTGCGGAGGTATATTGTCTAACCGCAATGTTTGCTGTTTTCCTTTTAGAAAATAGGAAGCCCACACCGTGGCTAACCTTTCCCTTCTCTTATTTTTTAACTTTGCATTAAACATATCCCCCCCTCCTTTTGGTGTTATTATTCTGTATTTTACATTGATGTTGCATCACCACCGCTTAGGCAAACGGCTGTTGGTGGGCAGAATAAATAAATGAATAAAAGTATCATCATGAACAGAAATCCGGAGACGCGGAGAGAAAAAAAAAAAAAACGACACGTACACCAGCTAGACAGCGCCCTTGTCCCTTCTCCAAATAAAGGTACCGCAACAGTGGCGTCTACACAAATTTGAGAAAATAACGTGCTAGCGATTCCACATAAAACTAGGACTACCTCCAGGTACTAACCTTTTCAGTGACTTCCTCCTCTCATTGTTCTTAGGCTTGCCCTGGAGGCTTGTGTCTTGCCTTTCGTCTGTGTTCCAGCCTAAGAACATCAATTTCCATCATAGCTACTCTGCCGCTACATTTGCGCTACCATGCAGTTGTCGTTCAGGCGTCTTACCATCGAATGTATTCAAATAGAATCTAGTATTTATGTTCCCTCAAATGGCCACCGTGCAGCAGAAACTACACAACTTGCACCCAAGATATATACAGGGTATGCACGACAGAGTGACCCCTAGTTATGAAAAATAAAAATCTACGCGAGATAAAAATTAGAAACCTTTTGCATGACACCTGTGAAGCTTTTTGCTACCCAAACAGGCGGTTCGCATGAGTGTAACTCATTATAAGGCTAATTATCTTAATTGAACTCAAAATTTTGCCAAAGAAAAGAAAGTTTTTTTTTTTGCGTTAATTAGAAGTCCGTGGGCACCACATGCTATTTCAATTGTAATTTAAAGCTTCTTCAACTGTTCCTCAATTATTTCACGCCCAAAAACTTGCCATCTCTGCAAGCGCGCTTTCGGATTTCGCAGTGCCGGGACATACCGGCAGGGCCCGAAGACAATCCCACTGCGCATGGAAACAGCGTCAGAAAAACAGAAGGAAAAAAAAAAAT
The DNA here is from genome assembly GCF_037126465.1 of Ornithodoros turicata. Taxonomy (NCBI): domain Eukaryota; kingdom Metazoa; phylum Arthropoda; class Arachnida; order Ixodida; family Argasidae; genus Ornithodoros; species Ornithodoros turicata. The sequence continues at coordinate 37,556,537 of NC_088202.1, read as the reverse complement.
CACGCAATCACGAATTTTGCCTTTGCAAGCTTGTCTGTTCGCTGCTGTCAGTTGCTGATAATCACGGACATCGGCGGTTCTTGTAAAGGGAGGCAGCAAAAAAACAGGGGATATGTTTAATGCTGAGAGAAAAAAAGAAGGGGACTGGCGAATGGACCTGGCTTCTTGTGGTTTTCTGTGTTTTTCTTTCCTTCTCCCCATACTCTAGGGGGAGAGGCAAGTTGGCCGAGCGCACACCTTGACGAGCGACTGTTTCTCTAGCGGTTGTCATCTGTTTTCGGGTGTCAAATTTTTGTTGAAACATTGTGAAAGATCCTGTATTTGTGACTGACATGGTGTGTTGTGACCATGGGCTTTCTAATTAACGAAAAAAAAAAGTTAATTTCCTTGGCAAATTTTTGAGCTCGATTAATCTAATTAGGTGGTGGTGGTGGTGGCGAACCGGCTTGCCGTTGTTGGCCTCATGTATGTGGGCTGCGTCACGACTGTAGCCAGGATAAGATGATAAGGTGTGATAAGCTAATTAGACGAATTAATGATGTACACTCATAGCAAACACCTGTTTGGGTAGCAAAGACCTTCACAGGTGTCGTACAGAAGGTTTCCAATGTTTATGTCACGTATATATATTTTTAAATAATTAGGGGTCATTCCTTCGTGCAACGCCCTGTATATTATTTCATGTTGTTTTTTAGCTTAATAATAATAGGGGGCTTTACGTAGCGAGACAACTGCACATAATAAGCGACCCTACAATTTAATGTTTGGGCTGCTTTAACGTGCGCCGAAAGCTCAGCACACGGCACACCATCTTCAACGTCCCTCGAGGAAGACGACGTACTTAAGGAACTTGCACCCTGCCACCAAATCGCTGCTGCCATTCGCCGCGTTCAAAACCGCGTTCTTGGGATCAGTAAGCGGAAACGCAACCAGCCGATCCACCTGGGCCGATCTGTTGAGCTTGAAATTATGAACATTTAAGATTTCACATAGCGCTGTCGTGCATTTAATACACGCACGTATAATTTTTCCCAACCCAGTATTTCGAACACAAGACAGTTCTGCTCGAAATATCAGCCAATGTCAAGTTTTTGCCTCTGCTTACTGTCGACGGAAAGATCAATTTTCTCTGAGGTTAAATGCCATCATAGGCGACCACTGATCAAGTCACCTGTAGAAGTACGATCACGTGGTCAAAAAAAAAAAAAAGAAACCGACTGAAATTAATGTTTGTTCATGCTCTCGCTACGGACACAGTGAGGTTATTCGACGGAGTCCAGGGACAACGGCACGTAGAAGGTCAGGCAGCCCTTTAGGTTTGTTGGCATACTACGCCAAAACTAAGACTGTGTTTCTGTCACCAATGTCATCCAGAAGCCCTTGTTAAGGAATGATTACCGGGTTTACGAGTCAGCGGGGATAAAAGTACGACTTTCCGAGGAAATTCGTTTGCGTTGCCTTCTAAGTATGTGTGAGCTATCGACCAGGATAAAATGTTGACCAGGAGAAAAATGTTACAATACGCGTTGCAATTAGCTTTTATATATCGCATTAGAAACGAAAACAGATAACAGAAAATAGGAGAAGCATGATTAGCAAATATCACTACACATGCACATGAGAAATGCGCAAGATCATTAGCGGATTAGTATCAGATTAGAAAGTATTACTGTTGTTGCTTGAATTCTATCAGCCAGATGGCTTCTCTTCCCACGGGTTTTGTGAGCTAAAATGTGAGCTAAATCAAAAGCTAAAAATGCACAGAAAATCACAGAATACACGGGGGAAAATACGCAGTTATATTCTGAAATATTAAAAAAAATTTCACCCCCCCTCCCTTATATCCAGGACTCCGCGTTTTTGGCATTTCCCGAAAAATGACAAAAAACACCCGTTGAATATTTTATGTTAATTCGGCATGTTCCGAAAAGCTCCGAATTATGCTCTTGCGTATGGTGCTACATGCTGACAATGCCGGGACCTCATTGAACTTTTCTTCCTCCGTGGCATCCCATATTTTCTGTTTTCCCTCACCTCGTTTTCAGGTGGAATGCGAGGAATACCGCCCTGTAGAGGTGTTAGTCCCTAGTTCAGGGTAAAACCTTCCCCTGTAACACTTTGATCAGTGGGTCAAGAGGGCTCAAGTACACCTGGAAGCCCCCAACAAAGAAAAGGAAATTCTTTGCCTTCTCCATGTCCTCCTACCAAGCTGCTCTCCCTCCATAGTCCTTCTCCCTAGCGATTATACATCACTATTAAGCGTTTGCACCAGAAATAGATGCCGACAAATCAGCATCTATTTCTGGTGCAAACGTTTGAAAATGCCGAAAATATCCCAATATGACAATACATATAAATGCCGAAAAAAAACCACCGTATCTACCCAGGGATACATACTGAAAACGCGGAACCCTACTTATATCTGATGGGTCTTAGCGAATTATACCAGTAGCTAACGAGATTGAGGAGGATTGCCAGACATGTCCGCCTGAACGTCGAGTAAATAAAAGGAATAACAAAGAAAAATTCCGCTACACCGGTGGTTCATGGCATGTTATGGCCGAGTACCCTGCCTGCCAGTGTGGCAGCATTTTGCTCGGGGGGATCGTAACGTCTTGGACCAAATCCACAGGGAATTCTGCCGACGTTCATCTTCAACCGTCTATGGAAAACGCAGGAAAATGCCAGTGATGGGCAGTACTACTTTAAGTACATTTCTTGGTACTTGTACTTCACTTGAAGTACATTTCCAATTGTGTACTTTGTACTGTACTTTAAGTACTTTTGTATAATGGTGGTGGAAGGAAGGAAAATATCACGTAGTTTTGTGAACAAGAAAGTGAAGTGCTCTCCTAGTTCTCGTAGTGTACCGAGAGATGCAAGGAGGAACAAATCAGGAAATAAAATATTTTCAACTAGCACAGATGGTTGCATGAGCAGCTTTCAACGGAAATTCTGCCACCTTCTACAATTCATATCCATGGGCAAGCATTAACAAGCTGTGCTTCATAACTAGCATTACAAAAATGCTTACATTGGCATCTAGCCAATGGAAACGACACATGCGCAAGCATACCCTTCCTTAGTCGCGTTGTTTACATGCACATACATTGCAAGTTTTTCCTTCTTCGAGATGTACAGTGCTGGACAAAAGATAACGGAACACGGTCTGGAGCATTCCTTCCTCAGAGTGACACGCCGGCAGCGAATGATACCGTATGGACTTACAGACATGTACGTGTGGGAAGCTATCCCGGCTAGAGGTAAAAAAGACACGTCCGACCAGCAAGCCCAAAAACGAAGCAATGATTTATTCTTCACAGCCTCGCGCACAGGTGCGCTGCGTGGGCGGCGCCAGCTGACCGGCTTCGTCGTCGGCAGTCACCACAACTAGCCCCCCCCCCCCCCCCAAAGTGCCATTCGCGCACGACAATGCACAAGACAGAACGCTTTTACGGGAACAGATATATGATGTGATTGCATTCCCACTATATTAATGATTTTCTATCTTGCGTTACAGTTTAGAAAAACTACTACAAAACCATAATTTTAGGTGCCTTAAATTCTACTTTCGATGGAAACTATAATTGCCCTGTTACTTGGAACACTATTAATGAAGCGCTCCAGTTTTTTCTGTCTTTCCATTTCAGCCTTGTCATGCAGTGAAGCAGTCTCACAACCAAAATAATTAATTTACACTGAGGGTGTTATGCTTCAAGAATTCCTATCCTGCGCTCAGATGCAAGCATTTCTGCACAAATACCTATAACAGCAGACTTCCTCAACGCACCTTGCTCCTAATTACATGTAACAAACAAAAAACATACAAACCCTCTTCTCACGAATTCACCTGTACCATGCGAATTTCTTCTGCGTAAAATCGGTGAAAAAGGGAAAGGGCAACAAAAAATTGTGCGCACTGTGCTTGAATTGCAATGACTTCAAAAACTGAAGCATACGCTAATAAATTAAGAAAAAGACACTCATTTCTGGTATGAGATAATGCTTGCATAATGCTACATACACAGCCGCATTGCCCTTGCGTAAAGAAAGCACAGGACGAGGGCAGACAAATTCCTTTAAGCGAGAAGGGAAAAGGCTTAAGACGGAGCGCTCAGGAATAATAGCAGAGTCAGCGGACATCGCTACGAAACTCAACGGCTAGCAAAAGATAACAACAAGATACTAGCGGCGAGTAAAATTGCAACATTGCTAAACACGCCCCAACATGCCATGATGACGTCGCAAACCAGGAAAAAAGCACACATGCGCGCGCGCACACAGCAGCTCAGGAATGCACAAGGAGAGGTGCTTTATTGGAAGTTACCTTACCTACATTCTGAGTAAAAGCAGTGAAAGAAGAAAAGAACCGCGAAAAATTACACGCATTTGTGCCCCAATAGCTGTAACTGCAAGAAACCGTAGCGCACGCTAATAAACTGAGAAAAAGACACCCATTTCTGCCACCAGATAATTCTTGCATAATGCCACATACACAGTCGCATTGCGCTTGCGTAAAGAAAGTACAGGACAGGGATACACAAATTTCCTTAAGTGAGCAGGGAAAAGGCTTAAGTCGAACCGCTCAGGAATAATCGGAGAATCACCGCTTATCGCTACGAAACTCAACGGCTAGCACAACATGACAGCAACAAGATATTAGCGAAGGGTAAAAATTGCAGCAAGAAAGACACTACTGAACAAGTCCAGACATGCGACATCGCATGCAAAATACTGCTCATCGGGGAATAGGCCTTAGTCTGCGACAGAAAATCATAGAGCATACACAACTTCATTTTTCTATTTCGCATAAACTAAACGCGGTCTGCTTGGAAAAAGGACGCACAAATTTTCTTAGGGAGCAGAGAAATATAGGAATTTCTACTCCGCGCTCAGATACCAGCAGTTCTGCTCAAAAACCCATGACTGCAAAATTAAGCACTGCTTACTTCATCAAGATATCGAATATCCAACAAAATCAAACAAACAACCCCACTTCCACTGATAGAACACCATTCAGCTTTTACCAGGAGGCTTTCTTCTGCGTAAAAGTAGAGAAAATAAGAAAAGAGCAGCGAAAAATTACGCGCACTTTTGTTCGCATAGCTATAAGAAAAAAATAAAAATAAAATAACGAGACACATGCTAATAAACTGAGACAAAGATATCCATTTCTGCTATCAGATAATTATTGCATAATGCTACATGCACAGTCGCGTTATCCCTGCGTAAAAACAGCACAGAACCAGGGTACACATCCCGTAAGCGAGAAGCGAAAGTCACTTCATCTCGGACAGCTTAATACGGTAAAGTGAGAATTCTTACCAAGAAAACTAGGCTTGAACACAGCTACGAGCGTGACAGACACATACTAACGAACAAACAAAACACTCCTATTAACTTCTACTGATAGAATTGGAGTGAACCACACGGTAAGAACAAAGCACACCGCTTCAGGAAGGCATATCAAATGCAGCCCAACAGGATCCGCGTGCAGAACTCCTAAAATATCCCGCCCAAAACAAGGACTTCACCAGGGTCGCGTGGTAATTCCATTAAAAACGTTCGTCCAATCCAACAGATTACAATGCAAACGCAATAACAATTATTTTTTAAACCACTATTTCACGGAATAGTACATAAATGTATCACTCGTGTCACACGAAAAGGCAAACACATAGCACTTACTTGTCAAGTGGGGTCCCTAGTTCAGAAAAGCGCGCGCGAGCGCACACACACACAGACACACTCTTACATTTTCACACTCACAAACACAAAGTCTGTTTTCACAACCACATAAATCCATATTATTCCTCAGGTCAATAATTATCCTACCATCGTCAAAAGAAGGCACACACATGTATGCGAACGCAAAACAATAGGTCTTCGTTCCGGATGTAATAGGATATCGTCACTCGGCCGGCGCGAACCAAAAAAAAAAGAAAGGAATGCATGTTCGCTATACATCCACAAAGAAAACGGTGCCGTGCTTCTGCGCAGCGATCAATATACAGGAGTGAATTCACTTCGTTTTCCTTTTATGTCCTGGCACCCATATATTTTGCAAGAATACTATAGAGCAGAACGGGTAAATGTGAACATCATTCGCTACACACTGTAGCTCTCATCATTTTTAAACCAAACCAGTTAACAGGTGTTCATAGGTCTTCACTAAATAGGTGAGCCGATAATGACTCAAAATAAAATAAAATAATATAATCATTCCAGCATCGCTGGCTGCAAGCTTGCGTACCCAACAGAGCAGTGCCCTCCCATCAACACGCCTTGGGCTGACCTTACACACCCGAAGGCTTTTCTGAATACATTCTGCTGGCGCTGGAATAAAATATTTATCGCGAGGGTACTACAATGTCAGCTCCGCTTCTGTTTAAGTGATAAAAACCGCGAACCGCGGAAATCCGAACCGCGCCGTACGCGGGCCGCACGCGGGTCCGTTCTCGCGGTTTGGACACGCGACGCGCGCGATTCCCCATGCGAGCGCAACGCGCGCCCGTTCTTGCGGTTTGGACGTGCGACGCGCCCGATCCGTTACCGTTTCCCCAAGCGAGCGCACTGTCTTATCACTTAAACAGAAGCAGAGCTGACATTGTAGTACCCTCGCCATAAATCTTTTATTCCTGCGCCAGCAGACTATATTCAGAAAAGGCTTTGGGTGTGTAAGGTCAGCCCAAGGCGTGTTGATGGGAGCGCACTGCTCTGTTGGGTACGCAAGCTTGCAGCCAGCGATGCTGGAATGATTATTTTATTTGATTTTATTTTGAGTCATCATCGGCTCACCTATTTAGTGAAGACATATGAACACATGTTAAGTGGCTTGGTTTACAAATGATGAGAGCTACAGTGTGCAGCGAATGATGTTCATATTTACCCCTTCTGCTCTATAGTATTCCTGCAAAATATAGGGGTGCAAGGAAATAAAAGGTAAACGAAAGATGAAAATGCTGGTATGTGAGCGTGGAGGAGAAATCCCAATAAAGCACATCTCCTTGTGCATTCCTGAGCTGCTGTGTGCGCGCGCGCATGTGTGCTTTTTTCGTGGTTTGCGACGTCATCATGGCATGTTGGGGCGTGTTTAGCCGTGTTGCAACTTTAGCCGCCGCTAGTATCTTGTTGTTATCTTGTGTTAGCCGTTGAGTTTCGTAGTGATATCCGGTGACTGCTATTATTCCTGAGCGCTCCGTCTTAAGCTTTTTCCCTTCTCGCTTAAAGGAATTTGTGTGCCCTCGTCCTGTGCTTTCTTTACGCAAGGGCAATGCGGCTGTGTATGTAGCATTATGCAAGAATTATCTGATACCATACATGAGTGTCTTTTTCTTAGTTTATAAGCGTATGGTTCGGTTTTTGAAGTCATTGCAATTCAAGCACAAGTAAATAATTGGGTGTTTACGTCGCGAGACAACTGAGATCTCAAGCACAAGTGTGCACAATTTTTTGTTGCCCTTTCCCTTTTTCACCGATTTTATGCAGAAGAAAGTCGGATGGTACAGCTGAATTCGTGAGAAGAGGGTTTGTATGTTTTTGTTTGTTACATGTAATTAGGAGCACGGTGTGTTGAGGAAGTCAGCTGTTATAGGTATTTGTGCAGGAATGCTTGCATCTGAGCGCAGGGTAGAAATTCCTAAAGCACGGCATCCTCAGTGTAATTTAATTATTTTGGTTGTGAGACTGCTTCACCGCATGACAAGGCTGAAATGGCAAGAGAGAAAAAATTGGAGCGCTTGATCAATAGTGTTCCAAGTAACAGGGCAATTATAGTTTTCATAGAAAGTAGACTTTAAGGCTCCTAAAATTATAGTTTTGTAGTAGTTTTTCTAAACTGTAATGCAAGATAGAAAATCATTAATGTAGTGGAATGCAATCACATCATATATCTGTTCTCGTAAAGGCGTTCTGTCTTGTGCTTTGTCGTGCGCGAATGGAACTTTCCCCCAGGCTTTCGCGCCTTTTTGCTCGCAGGTGTAGCCTCAGACAACGCGTGTACCAGCATAGAAAGGTTCATGTATTACATAAGCCTGGTGATGTTGAGTGGTCTCACTTATTATTTTAAAAGAGCCGTGGTAGTTCACTGGTGTTGTGATTCTAATGACCATGATGAGCCTTTGGGGTGAAAATCGCTAAGATCAAGATTGAGGCACGGTGCTTTTTTTGTTGAATTTTATTGTAAAAGTGAACATCATTAAGAGTCGGACAAAGGAAATAACCTTGCGATTCAATAAATAATAGGAGTGTTTGTCTTTGCCGCTGTCTTCTTCAGACAGGATGTGATGACGTCACGCAGTCTATTGCAATGCATTGACCGTTACTGGAAAAAAGTGTAGCAATAGAAAGATGGTGTGTATTGTCCTGGACGGATTTATGATGAGCACTGTTTTTGAATAAGAGGAGTGCGTGTGCTTAGAAATAGTTTGATGCTGGTTTTCTGTTTTGTTCGAGTGTTTCTTTTCGCTTTTTCCCCTTTGTTGTCTGACAAACATGCACTGACATGCCGAGACCTGTTCTGACATGCTTTCCTTCTACATGTAGTTTTTGTTTTTGAAAAGAAACATTCTTGACGATGTCGAGAGTGCTGCCGTGAATGGGAGTAGAGCTAGAACTATTCTTAATAATTTTGCGATTCATTTAGTTCACAGAGTAACCGCAAAGGGGACAGGTGTGTGACTTTATTCAGGAGGCACAAAGCGTCATTATTCAGTTAGCTGCCTGGCCCTCGGATGGGATGGACATGTCTTGCTGAACCATTATTTTGTTTTTTCCTGTACTCATAAGTCTCATTTAGTAAGACTTTGGGAATGAAATGCTTAATTCCTACAACCACCTCTCATGCATGGTATTTTTCTGCAATAGTTCCCTATGCAATCATTATACACTCTTAAAAATGAACTTCACCACATAGCACTCTCCTAGCCAACCATCATCCCGAATGACACCGTTCTCGCCCTTGATTTGTTGAAAACGGGAGGAGGAGCCTATTTTGTGCCGTGCATAATGGGCACAAAATAGACTCCTCCTCCCGTTTTCAGCAAATCAGGGGCGAGAACGTTGTCATTCGGGATGATGGTTGGCTAGGAGAGTGCTATGTGGTGAAGTTCATTTCTAAGAGTGTAGTAGAATAAAGGAAATAATCTTGGGATAGTGATTCAATAAATAACAGGACCACTGTCTAGAGCGTACGCGTCGTTGAGCCACGCAGGTGCATCATGACATCATATCGCGACTCTATTGTTTCAGGTGAACGTTGTCCAGAGGAGATGGGTTGGGCATTAGTGAAAAAAACAGTGTAGCCCTGAGACAATAGGATGACGTCACGACCAATGAGAAAGGTCTGCAGAGGGCGCAAGGAATCAGTTCTTTCTTGGACACTGGCGGGTGTGGACGCGTTAATTCTGTTCCTAGCAATTGCGTTGGCCGTTACTGGAAGAGCATAGTTTTGGTGGGGCTCCGTTTGCCTCTGATGGGGTATGGATGTGTGCTTCGTCACTGGTGAATGGTGTTCGACGATGCAGGTGCATTTTGTGACGAGCGGATTTACAATGAGGGAATGTAGTGTACGTGTCCGATGATGGTGAGTGTCTTTTCACTCTGTTCAAGTGTTTCTCTGTGTTTGCTTTCCTCTGTTGCCCAGCAGTCGTGTGATTTGTCCTCGTGTAATAGCGCTCCTGACATGCTCCGACATGCATCCTTTCCTCTGTTGACACATCTAGGTTTGTATTTTTTTCTTTTTTGACAAGGAACATTCTTGTCTTGACGATGTCGATAGTGCTGCCCTGAATGGAAATAGTGCTAGAACAATTCTTAATAATTTTGCGATTAAATTAGTTCAGAAATCAACCGCAAGAGGGACAGATGCATGACTTTAAATAGGAGTAAAAAGCATTACGATTCACGATGAAAGATTAATTTCTTAGGCAACTTGAGGCTTTGTATGTAATTGTCCCTTCTATGTTGTTCCAGCCTTAGAACATCAGTTCTCTCATGCTCATTACGATTCAGTTCTGCGCCTGGCTGTCAGACGGAATGGACATGTCGTTCTGCACTCCTCGTGACTGATGTGTTGTGTAACTAATTCTTTTGCCAACTTTGTCCCCGCTTTGTTTGCCATTTTCATGCTCGTGCATGTCGGGCGCTGGTTGCAGTTGTCCAGGCATCCCCGCCATTTTCTATCTTCTTCTGCATTGAGGACGAGAGTAGCGCTGGCGTGATTCTTAATAATTTTGCCATGAAACTAGTTGAGAAAGTAACCGCTAGGGGGGTGCAGATGCGCGACTTGATATAGGAGAAAAAACCATTACGAGTCAGTTCTCTGCCTGGCTGTCGGTTGGAGCAGTCGCATCGTTCTGCGCTCCCCGTGACTGCTGTTGTGGTGGGCTCATTTTTTGTGTAACTAATTCTTTTTGTTGTTAGCTATTGATGGTTAGCATATTTACTCTTGCTTTCCCAGCCTCTGTATTATGAATGTTTTTCTCCTCGCATGTCTAGAGCTGTCCTAACCTGCCCAGACATGCCATGATGACGTCACAGCTGACGTCACAGGATGTCCAGAACTTGTGGTCAAAGCTGAAGATGCTTTGAAACCTGCCTCTGTGCTCCGGCGCCCGGCAATGGTCAGCGGCCGTTCCGGATTGCTTTCTTCAAGATGGCGTCGTTGATCGTTGATCTTCAACTAAACTCCTTCTTTCCACTCTATCTGTATCTATTTTTTTTCTTTTTTATGGACACAGGTTGCCGCCAACTCACAGCTGGCCTGAACACGAATTAGACGCTCCCCAATTACTATGATGAGTCATTGGATGATGCTGATTAATGTGGGGTCCTAATTAAATCTAATTAATTTGTAGCAGCAGCATCATCCTCATCACCAGCACCGCCATCGGTTACTCGCAGCACTGCGCGCCAACCTGAGCTTTCGTTTTCGGTTCATCGCCATTAACCGTCATTAAAACCCATGAACCTTAGTAAAGCCTGGTCGCCTCCTTTCTCGCTCTACAACTGGTGACCCGGACGTGCGTTCCAACGTTCCACCATCATGAACGGTGACCAGCACTCCACCAGCCCTTCGCCTCCCAAACCGCCACCGCCACTTCCACCGCTTGAAGCTTCTGTGGCACCGCTCCGCCTGCCGCCTTTCTCCATCTTAGACCCTCAGCTGTGGTTCGTGCAGGCGGAGGTTCTCTTCGACGGACATCTCATAACATCTCAGGCATCAAGGTTAGGCTACGCCATCGCAAACCTTCCTCCCGATGCTGCGGCGGAAGTCCGCGATCTAACCATCCACGCTCACGCCGAGTTGCCCTATGACACCTTAAGAGACGAATTGTTTCGCCATACGTCTGCCTCTGAGGAGCGGTGTTTGCAGCAGCTTCTCAACAGTGAAGAGCTCAGCAATCGGCGGCCTACACAGCTACAAACGCCGCATGCGTGACCTGGTAAGCAACCCTACCACGGACGACTCAATACTACGCGAACTCTTCTTACAACGTTTGCCCCACAATCTACACATGATCTTGGCCGCTGGCGGAAATTCCCGCCTGGATGACTTGACGAAGATGGCGGACCGCATTCTGAATTTCGATGGCCTCCCACCGCCACAAGCCGTTGCTGCTGTGGTTCCCCGCAGCAGAGTCTTTCGTTGGGTTTTTACCATTGCCGACCTCCCTTTCGCAATCCTTAGCGCCGACTTCCTCCACCATTTCAACCTTCTTGTGGATATTCGGCGCCAGCGCCTCGTCGACAACACTACTTCTTTGCACGTTCATGTAGCCCCAGCGCATATAGCCGCAATTAGTCCCACCATACGGCTGCCACTGCCCAATGCTTTCGCCGACATTGTCGCAGAATTCCCCGCTGTCCTGCGCCAATCGCACGCCTCTTGCCCGCCTCGCCACAGCGTCACTCACCACATCGTGACACGTGTCCTCACTCGCCCCAGATGGCTGGCTCCCGAGCACCTCCTCATTGCCAAGAGTGAATTTGAGCACATGCTCGAACTGGGGATCATTCGGCCTTCATCCAGCCTGTGGTCTTCCACACTCCACATGGTGCCTAAAGCAACACCTGGTGATTGGCGCCCATGTGGGGACTACCGTGCACTCAACATCGTCACGGTAACGGACAGATAACCGCTTCCCCATATTCAGGACTTCACGGCGAATCTTGACGGAGCGACCATCTTCTCCAAGATAGACCTTATCGAAGCCTATCACCAAATTCCCGTCCATCCCCCTGACATCCCGAAGGCTGCTATAACCACTCCTTTTGGCCTCTTTGAATACGTGTGGATGCCCTTTGGCCTGCGTTATGCCACGCAGACATTCCAACGATTTATCAACGAAGTGCTCCGCGCCGTGGACTTCGCATTCGCATAGATGGATGACATCCTCGTCGCAAGTCCATCTCCGGAGGCTCATCGCGCCCACCTGCGTGACCTACTCTCGCGCCTGGAGGACAATGGAGTCCCAATCAATGCCGCGAAGTGCGAGTTTGGCGTTACCACCCTTACCTTCATGGGACACACCATCACCCCGGAAGGCATCCGGCCACTCGCATCCAAGGTCCAGGCCATCCGAGACTTTCCTACCCCCACCTCTCGCAAAGGACTTCGTTCATTCCTCGGTCTCGTGACCTTCTACCGACGTTTTGTGCCTTGCTGTGCTGCCTTGCTTCAACCTCTCTACGCCGCTCTCAGCGCTGACCATCCAAAAGAGGCCCGTGCTGCCCCCTGGAGTGGCCACCGGCAGCAGAACGCGCGTTCGCAGAAGTCAAGCAGGCCCTGGCAGATGCTGTGCTCCTCCACCATCCTCGTCCTGACGCCGAGACAGCATTGTTCATCGAAGCCTCCACTGCTGCTGTCGGCGCCGTCTTGCAGCAGCATCAGGATGGCAACTGGAAACCTCTCAGTTTCTTTTCCCAGTTTCTCACCAGCAGAAACATGCTACAGCACCTTTGGGCGTGAGCTCCTCGCCGCCTACCCGGCATGCAGACACTACTGCCATTTTCTCGAGGGCCGCCCGTTTGTGCTGTACAAACGGGCAGACCAACGGGCAGTACAAACGGGCAGTACACACGGGCAGACCACAAGCCTCTCATGGTCGCTCTGCAATCGGCATCCCTCAACCACTCGCCTCGTGAAACCCGCCACATGTTCTACCTCTTGGAATTCACGACAGATGTACGCCATCTCCCCTGCGAAGACAATGCAGCTGCCGACGCGCTCTCGTGGCCGAACGTTAGTGCTCTTCATCCGCTCCCCGTGGTCGACTTGGAGGGCATCGCCCAAGCGCAACAGGCTGATCAAGAGCTCGCCGATCTTCGTTCATCCCCGCCTCATCCACCACTTTTCGGGAAATCTCGCTCCCCGGTTCGACGGCGAGTCTATGGTGCGACACATCTACTGGTATCCCGCGGCCTTTCGTTCCCCTGGACTTTCGCCAGCCTGTTTTCAACGCCCTCCACTCGCTGTCCCACCCTGGCGTGCGCGGAACGCAAAAGATCGTTGCTGAGCGCTACATATGGCCTCGCATGAATGCCGATGTCCGTGCCTGGGCGCGCGCCTGCCTTGCCTGCCAGCGGTCCAAAATCGACTGCCACACCATCTCGCCTTCATCGCGGTTCGTTCCGCCAGATGCTCGTCTCGACCAGGTGCACACCGACTTGGTCGGCCCGCTTCCTCCGGCCAACAGGTGACGCTACCTCCTCTCGTGCAACGACCGGTTTACCCGCTGGGCGGAGGTAACGCCGATTCCTGACATCACAGCAGAGACGGTGGCCCACGCATTCCTCTTCTCCTGGGGTTCCTGATTCGGCGTCCCATCCACTGTCACCACGGACAGAGGACGCCAGTTTGAATCGGCCCTCTTCCATCATCTGTGCAGCTCCCTCGGAACCCATCACATCCAAACCACGGCCTACCATCCGGCTGCCAACGGCCTGGTCGAGCGCCTTCATCGGCAGCTCAAGGTTTCCCTCTATGCCACTGACCACGCCGACACAACATGGCCCGAGCGTCTTCCCTTCGTCCTGCTTGGCTTTCGCGCCGCGATCCAGCAGGACAACTGCAGCGTGGCCCACATGGTCTACGGCTGCCCGCTCCGCCTTCCCAGAGCATTCTTCACCCCCTCGGCTCCGCTCGTGCCCGACACTTCCTCGTACATCGACTGTCTCCGCCAGCTCTTCCAGGACCGCAAGCCCACACCTTCCCGCTCCGGTCCCGCAACAGGTGTGTTCGTTAGCCCCACCCTTCATCAAGCCACCCACGCCTTCGTCTGCTGGGACTCTGTACGCACCAGCTTGCAGCCACCCTATGGCGGCCCCCACAGGGTCATCTCGCGAGCCGGGAAGTTTTTCCGCCTCGATCTTCCGCAGGGACCCGACACTGTGGCCATCGACAGGCTCAAGCCCGCACTCCTGGAGTCGGCACCACTGGTATCGCCCGAACCGCCCTCCCTACGTCCGCGCTCACTTCCTGTCTCCGGCCTTTCTCCCCCTTCACGTCGGGTACATTGGGCTCTGCAGCTCGCACACTACGGGCCGCCCGCCGCCTCGGGCCCGCCTCCTGCCTTGGCTCCGGTGCCCGACCTTCCCGCTGCCCTCTGCCCTTTTCGCCGGCTTTGTCATCTGCCACAGGGGGGGGGGGGAGCCCTGTAGCAGCAGCGTCATCTCCATCACCAGCACCGCCATCGGTTACGCGCAGCACTGCGCGCCGAGTCGAGCTTTCGTTTTCGGTTCATCGCCATTAACCGTCATTAAAACCCATCAACCTCAGTAGAGCCTGTTCGCCTCCTTTCTCGCTCTACAAATTAATTAATCGTGTTTAAGGCTAGTTGTGAGTTGGCGGCAGTCTGTGTCCAGTGATTACTACTGATTACTGCCTTAACTCAGTTGCAATGTACTTGGCGAGTACTTTAGAGTACAATTCCCGGTACGTTTACTTTACTTTAAAATGTGGTACTTTGTACACTACTTCAACTACCATTGACGCCAGGTACTTTGCACTCTACCTTAAGTACAATTTTGGGTACTTTGCCCATCACTGTAAAATACGAAACAACAACAACAAATAAATCGTGACCATGACTTGGTGTGATTCACCACTGGAGAGCAGTACACTACCCCATTGCACGCGAAACATTAGATGTGGGAAATGAGAATGAAGTTATGAAGTTATGTGCAAGTACAAGAGTCTCCTCTCTCCTCCACTGGCTGCGCTGCGCTACACCACAAAAAGGAACGTGAAGAAAACAAACACACATGAAAGAAGCACCAATGGTCATTGCGATACAGAGAAGGACTCTACAGCGTCTTTAGCAAACCGGTAGAGAAGAGGAACTCCAAGAACATCAGAAGACATCGGACGATGTTGTACGTGGCTCTGACATGGGCCAAGAATTGGAGCCAGGTTGAACGTCTGTCGACTAGCAGTACTCAACTGAGCACAGAGTTTCCGCCTCTCCGTTTCGTAGAGCTCACATTCTGTTAGGACGTGCTCAATGTTCGCTACGACGCCATATTTGGAGCATAGGCTGCTGTCACAATATCCGATCCCCTACTTGAGTTGGGGAGTGCAGGCTACATTGAGACGAAGCCTGTGCAGGAGGGACGTAAAATAGCGTGGTAAACGGCCTGGAACGAGAAAGACAAAGTTGGATCCACCGACCTGTCAGTGATGTCCCGACTCCACTGCTGGCGAGCTAGTGGCTGGATGAGCTCAGTCAGAAGTGATCTCCTGTCTCCTCTTGACAACACTATTGGTACAACCGTTCGAGACTGGTGGGCAGCCGTTGCCGCTCTGTCGGCCTCTTCGTTTTAGTTCAAACCACAGTGACGCGGTTCCCACTGCAGGGATATATGATGACCGTGATCGGTTAGACGCTGAACTTGATGGAATATATCTGTGACGACTGGGGCGAGCGGTCCACGTATCACCATATTGGCTATACATTGAACAGCAGCCTTTGAATCTGAGTAAAACGACCCAGGTTCGCGGATCGTCACACGATGTCTTACGCAGAAACAACAGGATAGCATATAGCTCAGCCGACGCTGATGATGTGCGGCGTGAGACACGGTATCCATGCGACACATCATCCGTTGGGATAACAAACGCAGACGGTGAACATTCATGACTGGTGGTGGTGGAAAAATCCCCAGACAGCACGGACGCTGCCGCGATTCCAGCCCGGTTCACTTCCCAGTCTCAGCGTGGAGCTAATTAGCTCCATGCTGAGACTGGGACATGGGAGAAGTGACATATATGGCTTAAGCTATATATGTAAGTTTTAAATGCGATAGCATTTCTTTAACGCACTTTTGAGTCTCGGTGTAGCGTAGCGTCAGTGGAGAGGGGTCTTTTCATTCTGGCGACGCGATATCTCCCCCTGGATCGTTTCTTTATGGCGACACCGGTTCAGTGCCCAGATTTTGAAGGATTAGAAGATATTTAGCAGATCAGAAGGTCTTTACGATAACGGTTCCGAATATATCATAAGCACCTAATTCTGTTGTAGTGGCTGGCATCACGTTGCTGATCTCGAACATGACAGGTTCCAGCTTGCCTTTTCCTAAAGCGCGTCCGATGTGCAAAGCTCCGTAACCGGAGCTTCCTTTTGTAATTGCTTGTTAGCACCACATCATGGGTGTGAGCGGCGTACAGATGTGGACAGGACAGCAGGAGGGAATGGGGCACACGGGCTTGATGTGGGTCCTAGGTTGATTTCAGGGGGAACTATGCCAATAATCGTCCGAAAATTCTGCCCTCCGAACCAGGGAAAACCATTGACCGTCAGTGGTAGGATTCGAACACACCACCTCAAAATCTTACGCACGACCTTCGCTATCACCAACGGCGGACGGCCCTGCCCACTGGACCATGCCACTAGTCGCTCAGTGTGTCACAACCACAGGCGTAGCATCCAGTGTATTGCTCCATTGAGGAAAACGTACTGGGGGAACGTAATGCATTCTGGACAGGTCCTTGTCGCACGTCACAGCAAACATCAACGCACACGTGACCTTAAAGATGGCCGGGACCGTGATCGGCTGCAAAATCGTTTTAAAATGGGCGTTTTCTGTTTCTTTGCACCGTTTCGGGCGTTTTTCGACCTCGGTATAGTTATTTTCATCGATAATCTCGCATTAAAAGCGCAGCTTCGAACATGAGGACTCGTGCTGTTGTCCACTTGCAAAGATCCGATGACGGCCCGGCATTATGACACACTGATTCGATGCGATTTACTTAAACTGAGGAGAAATTGGCTATACGATGTCGCGGAAGAAGAACCGTATGGATTCCGTCCGCAAAATACATTCATCTCTTGGCTTTATGCCGATTGGAATGTGTCGGCCAGCACTAAAACGATATGTAAACAAGGTCACGCAGTAGTAACGATAAGTAAACAAAATGACGCTTCCTATGACGTATGACCAGGCCAAGATGGCAGTTTCGCGAAAAGACCCCGCAAGAGGGTATTTATAGCAATGATGGGTTTGTGTCACCCCTGTGGTCACCCGCGTGATGTCATCCACGTCATCTGGCAACACCAACGCCGCGGTTACAGCGTAGGCAATGTGCTGCGGAACATTAGCGCACGTATATATAGTTCGCAGATCTGCCGGATATGCTGCTGCGGGAGACGCAGACGCGGTGACCGAAAGTGTGGAACGTATATAAGCGGGCGTTTGCTAGGAATGCCTTGCCTAGGGGCCCATATTGCTAGGAATGAAGCTTAAAAGCGTGGGGTTAGTTAGCGGAGAAGTTGGTGAGGGTTCTCTCGCTTGCGTCTTCTGTTTGTGCGCTTTTTGTATTATCATTCTAGGAAGCGGCGAGCGACAAAGCGTGCCGTCATTACACTCGGCCAGATCTTCAGAAATGCGCACTAAAGAATACAGAGACTACAACAAGAAGTGAACGCGTTTGCAGGCGAAACCCGTGCTCACGCACGAGGCCCATACCAGTCCGTAAGGGGGGGGGGGGGGGGGGGTAGCCATTGCGCCGCACCGATGTCATGTAGGGTGACAGCGCAGGGACCATCGTTCGTCTACCGCATGCTATCGTATTTCGTACGCGTTGGGCAATGCGTCAAAGAGTTTTGAGTGCGCCAGTGAGTTTTTGTTTTCCCCTGCGTCCTACGTTTCCATTTTATGGAAAGTAGCGGTAGCGGACAAAGAGTCCGCCGCTACCCAAGTTTACAGGGAAAGTAATTTTTCCTTTAAAATGCAACGAGATCGCTACTCCGCTATAAAAAAGTAGCGATTACGGTAGCGGCGCTATTTGAAGCACCGCTATTTGAAGCACCGCTATGTACAACACTGTTTGAAAGTTGGGGTCACATTGTGGTTAGACAAAAACGTATAATAAAGTTTTGTTTGAGAACTAGTCTCACAACTTTATTGCCAGACGTTGTAGCTCCTTGTGTTAATATTTTAATAATAGAATGCAGTTGTTTCCTCCACGTGTATCCTAAGTACAGTGACTGTCGCTGCGTCCTGGAAGTGTCTTTGACTCGTCTGTACGCCCGACACTTGCTGTCGTCAAAAGATTGTACTGCGCAACACGAAGCGGCTCTGTTGCAACCACTGGTGATGCTTCTTGATGGAACGCGACTGATCGATATTTTGTGGCTTTGTCTATTCAAAGCTACAGTAGAACAGCAGACGCACAATCTCAGGTAATCTATTCGATAGCCTGAACCTTCAATGCTCTCGCGTCTGTGGTTGCATGATATCAAGGACGAAAGTAATCAATCAAGGAGGTTTTTCTTGTTAGGCTTGCTTGCGTAAGCGTTATCATGAATGTAACGCAGCCTGACTTCCAACAACAGCATCTTGTATCAGACATGATATTCTACCGGATGAAACCATCCGTAACATTATTTGCCAATATCTTACAGACGGGTCTTGATGGCATCCCTCGGACGTCCATGGTCATCTTGGGTTACACGATTCGTATCTCGC
Source organism: Ornithodoros turicata (assembly GCF_037126465.1). NCBI lineage: Eukaryota > Metazoa > Arthropoda > Arachnida > Ixodida > Argasidae > Ornithodoros > Ornithodoros turicata. Next base: position 37,537,571 of record NC_088202.1, on the reverse strand, counting down.
CTTGGTCCACGTACGAAGAAAGAAGGAACCAGATCTTTGACTGCGTTACAGTTCCATCGTTCCGAGTATTAGGGTGATATATTCTGTCTCAGGTTCCCATGTAATAGCTATCACTTGACATTCAATTTCGTTTTCATGCATATTATTTGGATCGACCACTGGATCCAAGCTTCTCAAGATTAGCTAGTTGCATACGCCATTACTTTTCGTGCATATGGTTGTCTTCGCATGCCTGTCTTTGATGGAGCGCTTGCGCATGGTGAGCCGATTGCTTTTTTTAACGGTTTGGACAAGCTCGAATTTATCCACACATGCGATGAGTGAAACTATCTGTTTGAGCTAGGTTTCAGTGCAGGTTTCGGTTCAGGATTCAGTCATGAAGTGGTCTTCGCACGTACGAATGAGACGGTGCCGTATCCGTCAATTGTTTCCTATACAGGGGCTAGATGAGCAGACCGTTTTCCATTTTGTCCCGCGCTTCTACTCTAAATTCAGACTAGGGGCGGTATTTTCGGGAAAAGCACAGATCCGGGCACCTGTTCTCCGCAGGTGCGCGTTTGATATAGGATGTTGATGATGTTGATGTTGGCGAAAAAGTAATAGGGAGAGACTGAACTCGTCACACGAGAAATTCGGCTACTCCCGTAAGCAGTCCCTCGCCCAAAGAAAAAAAATAGAAAAAAACCCGCTGCTTTCACGGTAAATATCGGCCAAACGCCCAATCATCGGTTAACGTAGTGCACAATGAATCACGCCGTCCTAATAGACTGACTCCAACGCACTGCTCTGCAAGGCAGCATCCCTCTTGTCAGGTGGGCAAGGACACAGCACTTTTATGAGGTCAAAGTTACGGTTGTTCAGACGGTCAAGCACAGATTTCATGGTAGCCCTTTAAGATGTACATCTACAATAATGCACGAAAATGTGCTCAGTGTTATCCACTGTTGCAGAAAGTATACAGTTCGCTGAATCAGCCTTCCCAATTTTATGGAGGAATAGGCGCCTGTACGGGACGTTCAGACCGAACCTCTGCAAGAGCGTCTGGATAGACCGGTGTAACGTAGAAGCTCTATATTCCAGTTCCGGGTCTACTATGGAGCAACGAGGAGTTGCCGTCGCCTTGTAGCCATTGCTGTCTAGTCATAGTCTGTGTAAGAGACCTCAGTATGTCTTGCACATCTGCTTTGGCGTACGACACAAGATGTTTTGATGAGGACAGATGTGCTAGGTCCGCTACTTCATCAGCTGCTTCATTCCGCCATATGCCTGCGTTTCCAGGAATCTATTGAAGTATGATGTCATGGCCAGCATCCCTGAATTGCAGGTACATAGTCAGAATATCGTGGACTGTGGGTACCATACACCCATTACGCAGAAATTATATTATGGCTCGTAGTCCAGCCTTTGAACCACTATATATGACCCATTGCGCTGCTGACGGGTACGCAACCACATATTGAAGAGCGAGTAGTACGATGACTAGCTCTGCCTTTGTTGAGGATGCTCTAGGGGATAGCCGTGTCATTCCTTCCCTGTTGTGTTCGGGGACAACAAAGCCAGACGCAGACCCAACTGCTGTCGTCCATCCATCGGTGAAAATAACTGCCTGTTGTAGTTGTACTGTTGTCCTGTTGGATAGACAGTAGTGTCTCAGCGCAGCAGATTTGATACCTGATAGGAATCTCGTCGCTTTATTATACTGTGGTTCGCTCCGAAAGAGCTTTTTACGGTGGTTCCCGACTCTTAAACAATGACATATGCAGGGCGATTCGATAATTTTTGTTACCGAGGACGCTACAAGGACCGCTAATTTCAAACTTATCTTGAAATCGTAGCACAAAGTGCATCGTCTTTTTCAGCCTAATATCAAGGGAAACACCCACAGGACGCATATTCTCACACACACAAACAGCTGTGAGAGAAGGAGATGACTCCTAAATTCTCCGTTAAGGAGTGAGCTCGCCTGTTAGCCCAGACGCATATACTAACTCCTGTGTCCTCTACTCTTTGCTTTCTTTTTATTTTACTTTTATTTTTTATTTTTTTTGCGGAATAGCAAGCCAACACGCCCTTTGGCTGACCTTTCGTCCCTTTTTTCTTTGTTCTAATAAATATATCCACCTATTCTTCCCCACTATACTCTCTCCATCTGTGCACGTCTGCACGCCGCTGAACGCCACACTGACTTCTTTCGCGGCGCTAGCACGAAATATCATAGATGCTTATATTTTCGGCAATGAAGCAGCACCTGTTCTATATTTTCTTCAACATCACAGGACACATCACATCACATGAGTGGCACGACAGGAGGAGTTGCACGACCCAGCTTTACTTCGTCCTGTGAGGTAGAGGACAAACTCTGTCTGGGCGCTTCGAGTTCTTGATCTCATTAGAAGCGAGCTTCCTTCCCCGGTCCCCACCGCATGAGGCGTTTCTCCGGCGTTTTCTCCAGCGGCGTTTGACAAGCGGCAGCCAGCGACAGCGAGCAATAGAAACGCGATGGTGCCGCCGAAATCCGAGCCCAGTAGGCAGGGGCGACGCGCGCTATTGGCCAATCTGGGATTAGCGTCGGGTTAGGTCCATCTGGTCGCGCTAGTTTTCGGGAGTCCCCATAGATGGCGGCACGCCGAATTGCTCAGACTGCTCGAGTGGGTCGCGTTCGGCAGAATATCAGACGATTGTTGCGGATGTTAAAAACGTAATTGTTTTGTGAGTGTCCAACATGCTAAAGACAAAGAGAAGTGTGCAGCAGATTGATGATGAGCTCGTTCCATATATCGGGTGCCTTGGGAATAGCGGGACCGGCATTCACAACAAATGGCTCCGTGAGTGCGCAGTGCTGCAGTATCTTCCTCCTTATAATATGTTAACACTCAAAGGCACCTGTGTTTGAGACTTTTTCACTTGTAATAAAAGTGTTTATAAGTAATGTGGAGTTTCTTTCCTTGAGAGAGTATGGAAACGTTCGCATGGGACGCCGTCCATCCGCCGTTGTAGAAATGCTGCATGCGGTTAGCTTTGGGCGTTTTTCGACAGCGTCGCTTGCCGCTTAGATAATCTCGGCGTTCTCCCGCTCGAAAAACGCCTCATGCTGTTTTGTCCTTAAGAGATATGCAGGTGGACGGTTGCCGTGTTGTGCGACCTTGAAACTAATTTATTTATTTATTTACCCTCAGGGCCATGGAATACAGAGGCAATACAGAGGGGAGAGGTTAAAATTTAATTATATAGTGTTAATATGAGCAGTATACAGAAAGATTTACTAAGTCCACATGAGCAACTTGCACAGATACGTGGAGGTAAATAAAAAAGAAAAGGCAATATTTGGGGCAATTGGAGAAAACAATGACAGCACTAATGTACAACATGGAGATTGAAAAATGACTATGCAGCGAAATGGTCGCAGAAACGTTTGTTAAATTGCTTGGCGTCGGTAATAGAGGAAATGGCACCTGGAAGGCGGTTCCACCACAGCGATGCACGACGCAGAAATGAATCGTCAAATAACCTTGCTGAGCATGAAGTGCCCACTTGACGCGAGTGATCGTACGATCTGAGACATATGTAGGCTGTTGGACTAACTCTAAGGTAATTATTATTATAATTAATTTTGTGAAACAAACAGAGACGCGTCGTTGTTCGGCGGGAGGAAAGCAGAGGCAGATTGAGGTTATATTGGGGGAGGGGGATGTTGGCGAAAAAAAAATAAAACGGATATATTCAATTCATCAGATTGAATTCAGGTTATGTTTCATAGCAGTGACACTGGCGGGGCTGTTGTAATTACCGAATATGAATCGGGCTGCCCTGTTTTGCACAGTTTCTATTGAGGTCGACATTGTGCTTGATGAGTATCTCACACTGAGGCTGCATATTGACGGCATATTGGAAGGAATAGTGATTTCAAGTACTATCATTGAGGGACCAACTGCGAGCTCGCGGTTCCTTCACTTTCACATCAGGCAACTATATACACTCAAAGAAAAAAGAGTAATTTTAGACCATTTGGGGACTAAATGCATTGCCAAAACAATATGTCACTTTTAGGGAGTAAATGCACAGGACTAAATGGATGTCACAGAGTGGGGTTTGCATTTCACGCTCTGTTCTAACAGTCCCAGGTACATAGTGGGCCCAGTGGGCAGTCACCACAGCGCTCCTCCTTCGAACCTTGTCAACGCCTTGTGATTGTGTGACTGTGTGTGTGACTTTTCAGTTTTAGTTTTGTGTTTTAGTTTAGTTTTTCTTTTCCTTTTCTTTTCTTCTTTTCCTTTCTTCTTTTACTTTTCTTCTCTTCTTTTTCTTTCTTCTTTTCCTTTTCTTTCCATTTCTTCTGCTTTCCTTTCCTTTGCTTTCTTCTTCTCCTTTTCTTCCCTTTTCTTATTTTTCTTTTCTTCCCCTTTTCTCCTTCTTTCTTCCCCTTTTCTTTTCTTATTTTTCTTTTCGTCCCCTTTTCTTTCCTTCCCCTGCCCTTGCCTTTTTTTTGTTTGGAATAGCAAGCCGACCTTCGTCTGGCTGACCTTTCCTTTCTTTTTCTTAATAAACATATTCCCCCCCCCCCCACAGGTACATAATTCATGTACATGTACATCATGAATGAAGATAGTTTGAATTAAACCGTCAACTGTGATATGTCGAGTGACACAAAATCTTGCGACATACATAGGGCACAATTTGTCAAGAAAGAACCGCTAACTATTTCTTACTTTGTGCGGGTGGAAAATCGCTAAGTTAGGTAAGTCATAGAGCCTTATTCCATCAAATTCACAAAGAGCACATATTTACGAAGACTGTTGCATTCAAGAGTCAATTTGCGAAGTTCAGCGACTATTTGCAGTTCTGGGGAGCAAACTCCGGGGTCAGGCGACTAAAATATGGAGTAATTGCTATCTAGGGTACTGAAAGTCGCAATTACTCCGCGTTTTACTCCTTGTTTCCTTAGAGTGTACATTGCGAGGTGGTTATGTACGGCCAAAAAAGTTTTTCTTCGCGCCTAACACCGCAGCGCGTTATGCTCTCTAGCATTACATCATAAACTCATTACAGTTGTGCTCCTACGTTTGACCCATATCTGCAAACCATTACGCACAATTTAAAATTATTTCCGCATGATGTATTTATTATTTTTCTTAGAAGTTCAATGCTTGCTAGCGCATTACTCCTCATTGCATCAGCAGGAAGACCGCTAATTATTTTACTATTTCCTAACGTAACACACTATTCCAATCAAAACTGCGGGGTTTTTCACAAGATTGTGACAAATATTTGGCAGCCGAAAATCAGTGGTTTTGAGAAGCGCGCTCGCTGATATTTACGGAACAGTTGGCTCCGTCCAAACACACTCCTTCCTGTGCAACAACAACAACAAATAAGTAATGATGACGTAGTGGGATGCAAGAAGAAATGAAACCACGCCACAATCACACCCTTGGCCTTTACCAACGTGTCTGTCATCATCCGCCATCACTGATCATGACGGAATGCGTGACAAGGCCCTGGAGTGGCCACGAAGATGTAAAGTGTGCTCTGGCCCACATGACTATGAAGAGTGCACTGCTCGGCGCGAGCCGAAGTGTGCCAATTGTGCCGAACCACATATTGCGACCTTTCGGGCGTGTAAAGTTGCCAAGGGTGCTGCTGCTGCACATCGGCGGCGGGTCCTGAATGGGGGGAAGGCCAGCTCTGCGCTGCCAGATAAGCGATCGTCCCCTGTTTCTGCGGAGCGCTTCCCGAGCCTTCGCGAGTCTTCCCGAGCCTTCCGAGGAGTGAACAGCCCTTACGAGAAACAAATGAAGCACCCCGGTCTCACAAGGCCTACGCGTCGGTTGTCAAATAAACGGCGCCACCACCTTCTACAGTACCTGACCCTCGCAAGTCTGACGTCGAGCGACCCCAAGTGTCTGGGCCTTTTGTAGCAGGCTCCTCCCAGCTGCCCAAGGGACAGGACACCCACTCTGACTTCATCCCCCCATGCTCTTCGCTGCGCTGCGCGCCATCGTTCACCAGCTTCCTGCGTCTGCTGGTCTGGTGCCACTGCTCACCAGTTGCCTTCGTGCTCCTGCCACCCGTAATAAATAATGGCATCTCCCAGTGGAATTCCAAAGGGCTACGGTCAAACATATCGGACTTCCGCCGGTTTGCATGGCGTCATAAATTCCCTGTCATGCGTATCTCAGAATGTGGACTGTCGCCTCACTTCCGTCTGTCTAATTCTGTTACTCATCTCTCTGAGCCCCATGGTGCACGAAGCCGCGCTGCCATTTTCGTTCGTTCGGACACAACGGCCATTCAGCGCGACGTGCAGGCGCAATATTTCGGCGAGTACGTCTGTTGCTCAGTTCGCCTGGGCTCCCTGGATGTCACAATCATGTCTCTTTACCTTCCGCCGAAAGTCAACTACAATGCCGATGACCTGGGCACGCTTCTTGCCAGCCTTCCCCCGCCTTTCGTACTATGCGGCGATTTCAACGCTCATAATGTCATCTGGGGTAGTACCCACACCGATGCAAGAGGAGAGCAGCTCGCAAGCTTCTTTGCAGACCACAGCCTCTATGCCCTCAACGATGCCTCACCGACGTTTCTGTACGGTGCGTTCCTCTCGTCGTGCCTGAACCTCACCGTCACCTCGGCGTCCTTAGCGCGGCAGCTGGTCTGGCGCGTGGATGCTGACACACTCGGTGGCGACCACCTCCCTGTTTTGATCGGCGTGAGGGGCATTCACCAGCTCTCAATGTCCCATCCTGTCAGGCGAACGGACTGGCAGCAGTACAAGGCGGCCATCGACTCAGTTTCTCTAAGCGGCACGCTGGAAGACGAGCGCATTTTCCGGGACACCGTGACCAACGCTGTACAGGCGGCTACGACGGCTTTCCGTATACCTGCGCAGTTCTCTGCGATGGGGAGGGAATACGCTAGACACCGTGCTCTACGCCCGTCGCACCCAACTCCCTGCACACCAGCAAGACGCGCGTCGAATCCAGAAGGCCGTCCAGCGCCATGTACGTAAGGTTGCGCGGGACCGCTGGCGAAGTTTTGCGTCCTCTCTGTCTCCCCGCACACCCATGACCCGGATCTGGAACGTGATGAAGGAACTCTCTTCTCCTCTCACTCTCCGGTACCCATTCCATGCCCTGTCCCTGGACACCGCACGCACCGAGCTGGATACTGCTACGGAATATTGCGCTCGCCTCGCAGCCGATCACTCGGCCAACCAACTATCGGTCCGCCGCATTTCAGTTGCTGTGGCGTCGTCCGCGGAGCCGGCTTTGAATCTCCCCTTCTCGCTTGTGGAGCTGGACGCTGCGCTGCGGGACTCCCCTCAGCACACATCCCCCGGGTCAGACGAAGTCACGTATAAAGCACTTCGGAATCTTCCGGATTCAGGTCGTGCTTGTCTCTTGCGGATGCTCAACGCCAGCTGGCAAACGGGCGACGTTCCTCAAGTCTGGATGACCGCTATGGTGGTTCCCCTTCTCAACCGTGGCCAATCGCCCCGCAACATTGACTCCTTCCGCCCGATTGCCCTTACTAGCTGCGTTGGCGAGACGTTGGAACGCACGGTTTGCCGCCGCCTGAGTTGGTACCTCGAGACCGTGCTATTCTTCCCCGAAGTAATGCAAGGCTTTCGGCAGGGTCGGTCGGCGATAGATAAAGTTATCGACCTAGTGACTGAGACGCAGCCAGCAAGAGCTGGAGATCGCATGACTGGCGCGGTCTTCCTAGACGTAAAGAAAGCGTACGACAGCGTTTTCCATAGTGCCATCATCGCGACCCTGCAAGAAACTGGTATCGGAGGCGCTCCCCTTCTTTGGATCCAGGACTTCCTGAGTGACCGCTTCTTGTTTGTTCGGACCACCGAGGGGGACACTGACCCCCACCCTGTTAACCGCGGCGTTCCTCAAGGAAGTGTGCTCAGCCCCCTGCTCTTCAATGTCATCATGGCCTCTCTTCCTGCGCTGCTGCTCCACCACACGCGTCTCATGCTATATGCCGACGACATCTGCTTATGGACATCTGCCGCACGCCGCGACACCATTCAGCATCGACTGCAGGGAGGTTTAGATATTATCGTAACGTATCTAGCCGACCGGGGCCTCTCTGTTTCACCCAGCAAGATGTGGCCATGATGTTCACTCGTCGATCATTCAAGAGGTTCCCGCTCGTCATTGAAGGCTCACCCGTGCCATTTGTCCCGTACTGCAAGTATCTGGGCGGTACTCGACCGTGACCTCTCCTGGTCTCGCCACATTAAGATTCTCACCACCAAGGTCAACAGCTACGTGGCAGTTCTTCGTTGCCTCGCTGGTTCGCGATGGAGCCCGTCCTTCTCTGACCTGCGCCGTGTCCACCAATCCCTCGTGCTGGGTTCTATCCGGTACAGCCTTCCCATCTTGCATGGCCTCAGCCGAAGCAGAAATCGATTTGATTTCTCCTCTTTAGCAAAGCCAGGAGCCTCCGCGTCTGCTTGGGAGTCCCTTCGACCACAGAGACATAGTCTGTCCAAGCCGAGGCACACGAGCTGCCGATCGATGTCCTGCGGGACGGTGCAACACTCCGCGTTCTCGCACGATACCTTACTCCGCACCCTCTTCACTGCCTTCGCCACGTCGACGAAGACTGCCCGGCCTCTGACTTCGGTCGTGCTCGCTTTCGCCTCAAAAGTTCCGTCCCTGCACAGTCCTTCCTGCCCTTGCACGCCCCGGCGATGTGGACGCTTGCCAGACCCGAGGTCTGTGCCAGTATCAGTAGTGCCTGTGGCAGTATCCCGCCAGCTCGCGCTCGAGCATCTCAGTTCGGCCAATCCGCAGAGCCGCGCCATCTATACTGATGCGTCGGTAGCGAATGAATCATCAACGGCGGCCTTCTACGTCTCGCAGGAAAACCGTGACCTCGCCCTCCGACTTCCCTATAGTGTCCTCCACGGATGCGGAGCTGCTCGGTCTGCTGGCCGCTCTGCGGCATATCGCAGGATCTGTGCCTGATGCGTGGGTCGTCCTCACAGCCAGCAAGGCGTCTTTGGCACACCTGTCAGCATACCACCTGAGCATCGTGAGTGATCTGCGTACCATGGTACTTCAGGAGTACGCCCACCTCTCCTCGGTCGGCCACCCTATCTGCCTCCAGTGGGTACCCGGGCATACAGGGCTACACGGAAACACCTGTGCTGACGCGGCTGCGAGACGCGCCGCGTTGATGCGGTCACGCCGGTGCCCCTACTGCCGCTCCCGATGTCCGCGTGTCGCCTGCTAATACGGCGTCTCTGCGGCGACGGCACCCGCCAGTTTCTTGTAAACGCTGTACGACCTCATGCATTCCTGCAGTCCATCGACCCCTCACTGGAGTTTGTCATCGGCTGCCGCTGTACCAGCGAAGAAGAGTCCCTTCTACATCGTCTTCGGCTGAACATCGCCCTCACCCTTTCACTCCTGTTCAAAATGGGCCGCGCCCCATCTACCACTTGCCCCTGATGCGCCTGAGAAGACGATATCTCCCATCAGCTCTTCCACTGTCAGCGTCACCATCATCATCGGGCCGTGCTCTGGCAACGCCTCTCAGAGCTTGGGTGCACAGACGAACGGACGGACGTTTCCCTCGCAACACTCCTTGGCCCCGTGCAGCGAGCTAGCCAGATCAGTTTCCCAAACGCGGTGCTCCGCTTTCTGCGTGATACGGGCCTCCTGGGCTCCCTGTGAGCCGGGTTGACATTTTCCCTTTTATCTTTCCCTTTCCTTTTTCTGCCAATAAATCCCCCCACCCCCGTCGAGTGAAACAAAACTGCTTCACTCCTTTCCAGTTCGCCTCGATAAAGGCGGAGCCAAGTGCTCGGATAACTCAGAGTTTCAGCGAGCATGCTTCGCCCAGCGACTCATTTTCGGCTGTAAATATTTTTGTAGAAATCTTGCGAAAAACACGTGACTTTGGAGTAGTGTGTTGCGGTGATAGGATTCCGAATTCAGGAAGAAAAATGTTGCGTTTGCTTCGCAGTTTTTCGAGTTTAATTATGCAAATTAGCTTAATTAATGCGTCGCGCGAATTCAAACGGTCTCAATCTGTTGCAAAAGTCTGGTGTATTACAAGTAGTTTCATAATTTTCTGAAGTAAAACATATTTTTAGGAATTGAGTGACATCCTCTCGTGGGACACCCTGTATATGTCAGCTGTAGCTCCTATATGCTCGCTTTAAATACCTTACAGTCCAGTGTCGGGGGTCACTGATTACCGCCATAACCACACTAACTAAAGTAAAGTAACTAAACAACACTTTAAGAGCGACAGCTGTTAGGAGTTCAATTTTCTGAAGATCCTGTTCGTACATCGCGTCACCGAAAACCCTTCTCTTTCTTCTCGCGAGATGAAGCGACGAAACCAGAAAAAGGCGTGCAATCCAGATTGGTAACTTCCGAAGTCACATTGTCTGTGACGTTGGCGTCACGTGCGTCAGAGAAAAAATGTCATGAAGGTAAGAAACTAAGTAGAGGGCTATAAACAGGGGGGCCGGTCTGGCTCAAGGAAGCGTGACCACAGGGGAGCTGTCATCCGTTGGTCATGGAAGGCGTTGCCTTCCGTTGGCTGCTTCATTCCTCTAAACTTGACGTGCTCGTTTTCCTAAGTTCATCACCTGGTGTCCAAATTCGGCATACTATGTGCGTATCTCATATGTATTTGTTACACAAATAAGCAGTGAATATTTTCCCACTACATCACTTGCTTGTGTGCCGTCGTTCGTTCGTCACTTTATTATCACGAAACTCGACAGACCAGGGGGCTTAATCGCTTCATCGTCGTTACGTTCGGCACAAGCTAACGAGTGGCGGGAAATTCAAAAAGGCGGGCGGGAAATTTAAAAAGGTGGGCACGTGATAAAACACGTGCACGGCGCTCTTCGCGCGATACGTGAAGGCTGTGGTACACGTCACGCGCGATGTGTCACGTGCCCACTTTTTTGAATTTCCCGCCACTCGTTAGCTTGTAACGACCGTAACGACGATGAAGCGATTAAGCCCCCAGAGCATGGAATGACAGGTGGTTTCGTTTTTGCCATTTCCGGTCCCCGTTGGTTCGCAGAGCAGCATGAAGATAACGGTTTACTGTGTGTATTCATCTTCGAATTACTGTTGTCTTCGGAAGTACATGCCTACATTCGTTACGATCGGTAACGATTTATTGACTTCGCTCGCAAAGCATACAAACGGCACTTCAACACGTCATAGGCGGTAAACATGTTCATCCGTGTCGGTGGAAAGCAAAGGGTTGGTGGTATCGCAGGCAATCCCACAGAAAAATATGATTCACGCCTTGATGTGACAAGGTTTACCTTGTGGTTCCGATAGCACTACTCAATTCTGCACGTATCTCAAAAGTTCGTACGAGCTCTACGCAATTACATGCCTTGCCTCGATTCCTACACTGGACGTCGTTCCCTCCATCGACCCGTTTCCAAGTTTGTTATCCCACGTGACTGCACAGGGTTGGCAAGAAACGGAGCAGCTCGGCTGTAGTTAGGGGGCAGAAATTCGCCCACTAACACTGTCATGACCATGATGGCTGCGCACGAGTGGTCACGCTCGCGGATAGGGGAATCCCATTGACGGCGCGCCAAGTACGTTCTCGAAAGTCTTCGTATATTAACTCGATGGCTATAAACACGGATGGCCGTGGGGCTCCTCTAGCGGTCGCCCCTCGCAATGCCACGCCCATCTAGTTGCCAGGTCACGTGATCTCCACCTGTTCCGGTGTTATGGCGGTCTGCGCGGAGGCTTGGAAGTTTAGGGAACTTCTTCTTCAGCAAACCTCTCACCTCCAAGGAGTCTTTTTGTACAACACTTTGAAGGTTATAGGGTATTTCGACATTTGCCACGTAATAAATCACAGCGAAAGTTCAGAATAATAGAAGAGAAGCGAGGCAATGTCACGATGACGTACGTACTTCTAGCAATTTAGTGATCCATTCCGTCCACACTGAGATGATCTATTTTGTGTTTCAACGGGTATGATGACTTGTTGCTCCAGGGTGATTTCATTTCAATTCAGGCAAGCCGGTCCCGATGGGGTCATCGATTACGATAATCATTTTATATGTTCGACCCAATCTTTATTATGGAGAATGCCACAAGTTCCGACCTTGAAATCTTAGCGCTTGCGGAGAAAAAAAATTCGGACAGGTCACTAGGTGGTGCGACGCTGTATGTGCGCGAATCGTTTTGTCGCATTTTGAAGCATTATAACTTGGTACGATTATAAGCGGAAGTCCGGGGAATTTTGTAGCTCATTTTACAGGTTGTGAGCTCTGTTTTAGCAGCGTGAAACGTTGTCCAATTTGCAAAGTTTTTCCCGTACAAAATCGCAAATTTGCTCCAGGAAGCGAAATTGCTCACACTTCGGGGCCTAGTTACGCAAAGGCTAGGCATCATATGTAAATGAATTTAACATCATTGGAAAGGAAATTTTTCGATCTATCTAACGGTTGTAAGATGGAGCTTTCTCGGTATTTAGTGGGCGCGACACGACAGAAAGAATTAATCACAGTACGCGAAAATGCGCAAGATTTGCGGGACTGCCGTGCAAAATGGCCACATCCGATTTCCACGAAAAACGGCTGATTTATTCCTTATTACACGCGCGTTCGGATGATGCAAAATTTATTCGGGTTAAAAACGGATAATAGGCCATAAGGGCCGAATTATCTAGGGTTGTCCTGAAGGCTCTATCTGGGTGCATTCATTCCGACGCGGATGTGTTGGATGTTTCATACTCCGCGTGCTTAGGCACCGAATTTGAATGTGTAGTCAGCAATGATGTCGTGCAGCTGTAGCAGTCATTTATTCCTTCTCTAAAGTTTCTACTTCATTTCAATTGTTGTTCAATCTTATATATCCTCAACACACAATAGGTGGCAGGGCATATGTACATGCAGATGATCGATGCACACAATGAAGGAACATCAGTACGAACATCGCTAAGAAGCACTCTATGATGGCATGTCTTCAGCTGTCGTTGCAAGCTTGACCTGTGGCACCACGCCCTGCGATCCACTGGCACGTGCCTTGTACCACACATGGGACGTGCGAATGCCCTCTGTGGGTCGCACGCCCTTCTATTCCTTCTGTTTCACTTCTTGCAGCGCACTAACTTCACACGAGGGGATGTGAATCAGTTGTGTTGAGTGTCCTTTATTTGTCAAAACGCGGACGAAGTCGGATGCATTCTGGATAGCTTCAGAAGCGGGGCACCGCAGATTGTGCATGGTCGCAGTCTGCTTCAGTGACCCGCCGACACCATCACACGCGTTTTTTCCATGTCCGCTTGCGGAGAACTGCCATGTCAGCAACAAATTGTTGTTTACCATTTCGTTCATCTGATATCTGTTTTTGAAATGGGCGGCGGCACCGTCTGAGACATAGATGACACCAGAAAATAATGGAAGTCTATCTTCTAGCACCTCCACTATTTTTTGCAAGGCCATGAGCGCATGTGCCGTGTCATGAGATAAGTCATCGCTTGCTGTCGCAAAGCTCTTTGTACCAGACTTCGTCGTTGCGACACATGTGAATAAAGAAATCTGGTCAGTTCTCCAGTATCGCCCTTGCACCTCGCTGGACAAACTGATACTCCAGTTTTCAGCGAAGTCGAAATGGAGAACCACACGTCGGCTATGGGGGGTTAGATTTTTCGCCCTTGAGAGCATTCCTCTGGATGGTCTGTATATGCTTGTGCCTAATGTAAATACCCGCGCACTTCTTGACCTCCTTGAGGAATTGTTGTGTACTCAAGGTCTTCTCAATTAGGTCCCCTGATTCCCAGAGGGCGAGCGTGACAGTTTCGTCATGCCGAATTCGCAGCTTCTGCAAGTTGGGCTTTTTGCCTCCTGCACAATCTTTACAGTCTTGAAAGAAACATTTTCTTTCAGGCTTCTCACAAAGGCCTCTGAAATCTTTTTTGCTCACCTGTTCAGAAGAGAGACTGTTTATGGCAGCAACAAACAGGTCAAAGTTCGCGCAGTAGCAACACACGCACTGCTGTTGACGCGGAGCCACTTGAACCCACTTTGGACAAAGTGAATAGAATTTTGTGAGTCCCATTTTCATGTTCGGGTGAGACTTGTTGAACAGACTGTAGGTTTCTCTGATTGAACGAGTCATGAATCGTTTGCTGACAGGCTCCCTCGTCCGTCAGGCTTCCGTCGTTCAGTACATGGACTACATCTTTTTTGTTGGGGCTCTGAACAGAGCAGTCCATTTCGTCCTCTAAGTAGAAACTGAGTGCAACAGCGATGTCATCCTCGCTGATTGGGTGTCCAGCATATTTCTCGGGCAACACCCACACTCCGTGTTTGGCTCTCAGTGTTCTTGACTTGTCAAATATGTACTTGGTTGCCTCCGGTATCAGCTTCAAAGTTTCTTTCTTGGTGACGCCTTCGGGAAGAAGTGTTAACACTTGGCACCTTTCCTGTTGCGAAGCGCACCTCTGATAGGCGCTTCTGATATTCTGTATGAGGTTCACACAGGTGGAGCAGTCTGCATCGCCACTTGAGGTAGTGGGTTCTACCTCATGGGCATCGCTAATCATTCGGCGAACGGATTTGCTTATTGCATCTCCAACCTCCTTCTGTTTTTGTGCGACGTAAGGCATCACGTGCTTCCTTTTCAGGGAAGTTGGTTTTCGCAATGGTGTCACATCTATTTCAGCGCAAGAAATACTCTAATTGATCTCGTCAAGAATTTCTTCTCGTTGGACGTAATCTTCATCCATTACAGGCGCGGGAGGAGACCGTTGCGCAAGCTCCGCAATCATTGAGCGAAAGTAATGCACACAGTTCTTACATAATTCGTCGTTGACGTTGACTTCGTCACCCTGCCCAGAACCCAGGACTTCTTTTAAAGCTTCTTTGAATGCGTCGATGTCCAGGCTTTTCACACTCATGAAGCCGTGTTGCTTCGGTATGGGCTTTTTGTGGCGAACAGCATAATCCGCGCAAAACGCACGACGACTGCTGTGCACATCTCGAGACATGACGACGTCGTTGCATGGAACAATGCGAAGAAATGTTGGAACCCTTCCTTTTGGACGGAACGAGAACCGTGCGTTGACGATCAGACAGTCATCTCCAAACTCAATAACCTCCTGCCTCCCATGGTGTGCCGACGTCAGCAAGGTCCGTTTTGTTAGCTTATCGGCTCATCAGAGGGAAAAAGGATGTGCGGTACTGTTAAATCATCTACCTGGTGTCGTCCTTTAGCTGATGTGGCCTTGACAGCGGTCACTAGCAAAGGGTGGACCTCTGATGATCAAAGTTAGTAGGATGCAAGTATGGAGTCATTAACGTACTAGACGTGCCGACTGCATGTACACTGGCGACTATACAACGTGCTCTCATGTCGTACGCAATATTTTGTCGGCGACCGACTATGTGCTACATAACTGACCGTCCAAATCCGGTTGTTAAGTATCAGGGAAATCAGGCATCCAACACATTAATCTCGCCTGCGTCGGGATGAATGCGCCCTGAGTGAGCCTTCGGAGTATGGCGGGATATTCTGAGTGATCTGACCTGTTGTACGTTTTTAGCCCGAATAAATTTTATATCACCAGAAAGAGCGCGTAATAAGCAATAAATCATCCGTTTTTCGTGGAAATCGGATGTGGCCATTTTGCACGGCCGTCCCGCAAAACTTCCGCGTTTTCGAGTACTGTGGTTAATTCCTCCTGCCGTGTCGCGCCCACTAAATACCGATGAAGCTTCATCGTACAACCGTTAGACAGATCGAAAAATTTCCTTTCCAATGATGTTAAGTTCATTTACATATGATGTCTAGCCTTTGCGTAACTAGGCCCCGAAGTGTGAGCAATTTCGCTTTCTGGAGCAAAAAAGAAAAAAGAAAGCGCTTTGGGCATCTCCTTACTTCCTTTCCTACAAAAAAAAAGTAGCAGCAGCGGGGCGGCGGCTGCCGTTTCACATGTCAAGGCAGGTGAAGAGTTGCCCCGCTCTTCTCGTCGCCCGAAGGAGCAGCGGAGACGATGTTGCCTGTGCGTGCGGAGGTGAATAGTGGCTTGATGGGCCGTCATAGGAACTCTAGGAAGTGCATGTACGGATGAAGATCCTGCTGCGGGCAACAATCGACAGGGCGAACCATGCACATAGCGACAGACGAGCTCAAATAAACAGCTCTGTCGCTGTCCTTGATTTGATGCACCGTAACTTGTATCATATCTGCCACATTTTTTTAAGCTCTTAAGGTAACGCTTTATTTTTTAGTTCCAATAACATCTTGAGGGACTTGTTTCTTTTTTTATGCAACTTCGTAACTTGGGGTACGTTCCAAGTTCCGTCTGCTCAATACTGGCGTACTAATAACGCAAGCTTCGTCCTCTCTCCCTGATGAGACGACAGCCATTTGTGCGTCCCGACTACACGTGCACAACCCTCCTCCTCGGGGGAGTTCACCATCGAGGCGTGTCGTGTATTTCTAGAGGTGGAGGACACTGTCTAGTTAAAATGAAAGGCTTTGAGCGGTGCTTAATCGAGCTTCTATTTGCATACCTGCTTTGTCCTTCGTTGAAAGCAGTTCATTAGGACACCAAAGCTCATAAAACGCAAAGCTAAGGAAGGACATAAAGGTAAGTTTTCTTTCGTCATATGGAAGCCTGGTATAATTTTGATGTATCAAGACTATTATAAAACGTCTTGCACCGCCCGTTGTGACATCAAAATTACTCAATACAAAAAAAAAAGAGAGAGAGAGAGAAAAAAAGCACACGTCGTGTTACTTAGCAACTAACTTGAAAGTAATTCGTTACTTTTAGAAGGTAACCTGGGAACTGTTCATTTGCATAATATGTGACTTTGTGAATAACTTTTTTTAATAAAATTATTTACACAGTAACTTCATTTGTTCCTTCTGTCGAGTAACTTCTTCATTCGTGCCTTACACAAACCCTCCGATGCTGAACCTCATACACCTCTCCAGCGCAGAAATATGAAAAGTAATTTCTCAACCCTCTGCGAGCGCACGGTAATATCGATGGCGTCTTCCACATTTTGCTATCCAAAGCGTAAATACATAAATGCAAAATAAATAAAGTATCCGAAGAGCATCAGTTCGTGGGTGCAAAATTAACAGCGCGAACGAATAGGATAGACGTTCTGGGCACGCATTTCACTTCAGCTTCATAAATCATCAACGAGGCTATAAAGAAACTTTTGCCGTGAAGCAGATGGGAGGCTTTTCCGACGAGGAGAGTCCATAACCTCGGCAGCCCATAAAATGTTCCAGTAGCACGAAGGCCGCAAGACCGTTAGAACCGCGAAATGCTTATTGCGTGGCCTCGTCAATTTTCTTTTATAGTGAAGGTGCTATTAAATTCCATTATGGCACCGAGAAATGTTGTTGCGTTTAGTTGGAACTTAGTTCATCACTGGTGGTGGTGGGGACGAGGCTAAATATACCTTCCATAAATGGGCCAGCATAAGCTGGTGTTTATCGGACGCAATGCCTTAGGTTCCCTGGTTCCTAGTAAAGCCAACAGTGTCTCCGTCTCCCCCGTGGTAGCTCCCAATGTCCTCGATCTCCTCCTCCATTCCGGGATTCAACGTTAACGGAAATCAAGTGCCAGCATCAGTCCTTCTCCAGACGACATTGGCAATAATGTTCAGCACATAACCCGAGCAACCGGGTTTCGTGCAAACGCTCCGTGCAAAGCCTCCGTCGCGCCACGGAAAATCCTGACGGCAGCCATAGGAACTAGTTGTGTGAGTCCGCTCGGTTCTCTAGGGCTATTCGTACGCTTTCAATTGTCACCTTGCTTCGGTCACGCCGCGCCTGAGTTGATAGCTGCTAAAAGTGATGCCGTACCACACAAACTGTTGCGTCATTGGGTACACGAATACGTATCATAATGATGGGTCAACCAGGGACCATTTTTTGACCTGAGAATGCCCACCGGGTACAGTTTCTCGCCAAATCCACGCGTAGTGGACTGGAGAAGAAGATGGATCGGCGGGGGGGGGGGGGGATTCGAGCGGCCGTGAAACGTACGTGTAACATGGTGATGATGATGATGATGGGATTTTTGTGGTGCAAAAGCAACAAAGGCCATAAAGCGCCAAGACTATGGTAGTGAATGTAACAAATTAGGTTACAAAAAAAATGAGGCTTTAAATGATTAGGTTAAAAATAAAACATGTAATATGTAGCACTAACATGACTCTTTAATTTAAGAGATAGAAAATTATAGTGCACTTAGAAACCCGATATCCCTAAAAAAGCTAAAAGTTCTCTAAGTGGTTCATCAGCCAGCAAAAGGGCCGGATGTAGTGGCGTGTGATCTCGATAAAATTCATGAAAATAATGACGACGATGAGGTTCGTGTGATGGACAACTGATCAGGATGTGTGCAACAGACAGTTGCACCCCACAGCTCAGACACTGCGGTGCATCCTCCCTGCGTTGCAGAAAACCATGTGTCAAGTGTGTGTGTCCTATCCTGAGTCGGCTCAAAATTACTTAATGTGAACGGTTTTTGAAACAAAGTCCAGCTGCCTATATTACCCTTAATGAGATGTAGCTTGTTCTTTTCCAGAGAATCCCAGTCTCATTGCTATGCTCCGTTGATTTTCTTTTCGAGGACTGCATGATCTAAGGTCTGCATAAGGAACCTCAAAAAGAGTTGAATCACCACAAAGAGCAGCTCCTGCGAGTTCATTGCCGGGTATGCCAACATGGCTCGGCACCCAGCAGAATATTATGGAAAGACCTTTATTTGTAGCCCTGAAAGCCAGACATTGTGCACGCTGGACAAGGACGTTTCTTTTGTGTGTATGGAGGCTACATATCGCTTGCAAACAGATGAGGAAGTCCACGTATATAACCGATGATTTGATGTCATGCTGTATGATGTGATTTAAGGCTACAATTACACCTATACTTACAACACTGAAGATAGAAAAGGTGTTTGCTAAGCGATGCGACTTTGTACGTGTGTCGGTCACCATCGCGCACGAGACCCCGGTTTGTGTTTTAGAGCCGTCTGTGTAAAAAGCTATGTGGTCTCCAAAATCTTGTTTCATGGATTCAAATTCCTGTTGGGGCACAATAGGTGGAGTATCTCGCTTTTTAAATTTTGATAGTGAAGGTTACACTGTGGAGGTGGCTGCCATGGGGGAATTCGTGTTCCGGCTTTCAGCACACAAGAGCTATGTGCGAACCCATAAACCCAATGCCTTGCAAAAGACGCATGCGAAGTGGTGGAATGATCGTGGGGCTGTTAATGAAGTGTTGTTGAAAGTGCGTCTGTATAACGCATGAGAGGGTAGGATGATCAGGGTAGCTTCTTATCCTTAATGCATAAGAAGTGGCGAGATAAAACCTTCGTCGTTCTAATGACCATTCGTTGCACTCAACGTAAAGGCTTTCTACCGGAGAGGTGCGGTATGCCCCAGAACCAGACGAAGCCCTTGGTGATGAATAGGATCAAGACGTCTCAGAACTGATCGACGTGCTGAACCATATACCACAGACCCATAGTCAAGTCTTGAACAGATCATGGACCGATAGTCTGTGTGAAGAGTTTTTCAGTCTGCTCCCCATGACCTGTGTGCTAGTACTTTTAAGAGGTTTAAGGACTTTGTACATTTTGCTTTGAGGTGTGTGCTCTTAGTCGAGAAGGTCAGTTTCTTATCTAAGGTAAGACCGAGAAACTTGTATTCCCGCTGAACGGCTAGGTCAGGTCTGTCCATTTTAAGAGCAGGTTCGGGGAGCATTCCCCTTACTCCAGAAAATGGAACACAAACAAGTGAAAACCTAAACCCGTTTTTGTTTGCCCACTTGCTCAGTTTATTTACAGTGAGCTGTACTTGCCGTTCGCATCTACCCAGATCACTGGAACAGCACGATATTTGTAGATTGTCCACATATAAGGAATAGGTAATGGCAGGTGGAATTGTGTTCACCACATATTTTTTTAACTATAAACAAGGTCACACTCAGCACAGATCCCTGCGGAACACCATTTTCTTGGATGAAGGGTTGTGATAATACTGTGCCAAGTAGAACCCTGAAGGTCCTCCCTTCAAGAAAGCTAGCAATGCAGCGAAAAGAGACCGCCCCGTATTCCAAAACCGTGCAGGTCACGAAGGATACCGTAGCGCCACGCACTATTGTAGGCCTTTTCTAGATCAAAAAAGACTGACAAGCAGTGCAGTTTTCTTACAAATGCTTCCCGGATGGTTGTTTCTAGACGAACGACATGGTCAACTGTAGAATATCACTCGAAAACCACACTGATACTTACTAAGACACTGATTTTCTTTTAGATAATAGACAAGGCGGTTATTTACCATCCGATCAAACGTGTTGCCAAGGCAGCTCGTGAGAGCTATAGGCCTGTAATTGCGTGGGTTGGAGGCATCTTCTCCTGGTTTCAACAAATGAAGTACTGTGGCTAGTTTCCAATGAGAAGGAATCTGCCCTTCTTTCCAAACTAAGTTAAAGAAGTGGAGAAGACATTCTCGTGGTTCGGCTGGCAGGTGCCTTAGCATCGCGTATATGATGCGATCCGGTCCTGGGGCCGTGTCTTTCGATGGCAAGGCCCTGAGAAGCTCAGTCATATTGAAAGGCATATTATACGCGAAATGCTCACCATGACAGCCAGATATACGCTTCTTTTCAGCAGATGCTTTAACATTCAAGAATTCTTTACTGTAATGCTCTGAACTGGAAACTATCTGAAAGTGTTCGACCAGGACGTTGGCTTGGGCTTTCAAACTGTCACAGAGAGACCCATTGATCTGCAGAAGAGGAGTGGAACAGCTACAATTGTCGCCCTTAATATTTCTCAGCCTCTCCCAAACTTTCTTTGAGGGCGTATTTGATGTTAATGACGAAACAAAGCCTCTCCAAGATTCTTTTTGAGCTTGTTTCCGTGTTCATCTCGCTTTCGCTCGTGCTTTCTTAAAGGTAAGCAAATTCTGTGCAGTGAGGTACCTACAAAAGATGCTCGGTTTTGTTCCTTTCGTGTATTGTCACAGTCGCTCGTCCACCAAGGCTTCGGGCGCTCGGGGATACGACCAGATGTCTGTGGATAGGACTCAATAGCTGCCTCTATGATTGTGGCTGTAATAAAGTAATTAGCCTGGTTGACGTCCATACCAAATAAAGACCCCGACGGAAGTGTGGCTTTCTCTTGAAAGAGTTTCCAATCTGCTACGGATAATTTCTGCCGTGGTGGACATGTAGTCATGGTGTTTGATGTGTGGTTTAACTTTAGGACTAAAGGGAAGTGGTCACTACCTCGAGGGTGGTCCTCTACTACCCATTCTATGTCTTGGAACAGGGATGGGCTGCAGAAGGAGAGGTCAATTGCTGAAAAGGACTGTGTGACGCTGTTTACGTGGGTTGGCGCTCCAGTACTGAGCAAGCAAATTGACCTTGTAAGTAAAATCCTTTCCATCATCTTCCCCCGTCTGTCGACCTTTTGACTGCCCCATGAAAGGTTATGGGCATTGAAATCGCCAAGAACAAGACACGACGATGGAAGTACATCCAGTAAATCGTCCAGTTGTTTTTGATCTACCACTACCGATGGAGGTAGATATAAAGAGCAAACTGTTAAAATCCTATGAAGACAAATTTGAACAGCAACTGCTTCAAGATCTGTTTTCAGTGGAGAGAGAGAGAGATACATGATGACAATGATATGGGGATGGGGGTTTTCACTGGAAGGTGCTTTGTAAGAACGGAATTTTGCGTGAGGATTGCAACACCGCCAGATGTACGCGTTGCATCAAAACGATCTTTTCGGAACAGGTTCCACCGGGGAATGTGTGTGTCTGTTGTGGATTCAGGTAAGTTTCTTTTAATGCGACACACAATGCATCATACCAGTCCGAAAGATCGTTGACGTCATCTAGATTTGTGAAAAGCCCTCAACAATTCCAATGCAGGATAGCCATAATGAAGAAAATAGGAGAGATGTGTACAAGACTTGTCTGCATTATGAAGAAGAGTGTACTGTTCGAGCAAAGTTTCATTATTTTTTCTTTGGGGCCATTATGGGCTGTGTCGGAGTTTTCTTCCGAGCAGCCGCCAGTTCCTTAGGCGATATATCAGGGAGTGAGCCACTCCCCGATAGACTACATTTTGGCTGTCTTTTAGACTGGGAGCTCGTGCTCGTGAATGAGCCTTGCGAGCTTGCATTGTTATCGCACTCCATAGAAGTCATTTCCATGGGTGGCGATGACACAAGTGTCGTCGATGACGGTGACGCCACAGAAGTGAGTGGAGTGGAGGGTGGATCTTCCACTCCCTTGTTTTATTCTGTGTCGAGTAATCTGCTTGTGTGTGCTGCAGTCTGTGTGTTTGGTGACCATTTGTGGCTTTCCTTTGACTGTCGCTGCAAAAGATTTCTCAAAGAAATACGATGATACCTTTTTTTATTGCGTCCAGATAACTGATGTTTTGAGTTACCTTAACATGTAGAATCCCCTTCTCATATTTCCACTTTGGACAAGATCGTGAATATGAGGGGTGCTCACCGGAGCAATTGACACAGCGGTCGGCCCCCTTGCACTCCTTTGTGTCGTTACCTGCCTGACCACACTTTGCACAACAAGGAGAGCCCCGGCATGCGTCAGCAGCATGCCTGTATCGATTGCAACGATAGGAGCGCAAGATATTTGGAATGTACACGTGCTGCAAGGCACCCTACTATTAACTTATAAGGTAACGTAGGTCTGTCAAAGGTTAGTACGATGTTCCTTGTGGTAATATATTCACCATTCTTACGAATCTTGATTTTGCGAACATCTATGACGTCCTGATCTTTCAAGTTTTGAAGGATTTCTTCCACAGGTACATCAATCAGCTCTGAAACTGAAATGACTCCCCTGCAAATGTTAAGTGTTTTGTGCAGAGAAGCTGAAATCTTTTTCCCATCATCTCATGTGCGTTTAGGATGTGTTCACTCAGGTCTGTCCTGACTGTCTTATTCATTTGTACATTTTACAGCAGGCCACCAGATCGTATACGTTTGATTTCAGAAATGTTCTTAGACAGTGATGCCACTGCTTTCTCAATGAAAAAGGGTGATATTTTTTCCTAGTGGTACGCTTTTGTCTTTGCCTGTGTCTGAAGAGGTCAGCACAATGTAATTCGAGGTGAACTGTTTTGAAACAGTCCTTAACACTTCGGTCCGTCGTCGCGAAGCGACCACGATCTCAGGTGAAGATGACTCATAGTCATACCTAATGGAAGGTTTCGCAGTTTTGACAACCCGTAGTTCGGATCTCGACCAAGACCCCGACCGCCACCGTTCAAAGTTTCTGACCCTTCACCTTTCATCCCATCGGCACGGCAGGTAACAGCTTGGGACTGGGGGCTGGTGTCCGTGGTGACGCTACTCACCAAATATCAGCGTACGCCGATGCTCCCTGCGGGGCGTACGTGTAACAAAATAAGTTACTCCGTGGATTCTATCTGACCACTTTTATGCCAATAATCTAACGAGCTAATGAGACTTCTGCATCCCTTTGCAGTAGATGAAACCTTTGCAACATTGCTGTAAAAAGGATAAAAGAAGACACGCAAGTGCAGTGCTAACAAAGAAAAGCTAAAAGAGTTCTAACAATGCTGACATGCCTGCTTCCGCATATAGCCTTATG
The DNA here is from genome assembly GCF_037126465.1 of Ornithodoros turicata. Taxonomy (NCBI): domain Eukaryota; kingdom Metazoa; phylum Arthropoda; class Arachnida; order Ixodida; family Argasidae; genus Ornithodoros; species Ornithodoros turicata. The sequence continues at coordinate 37,513,918 of NC_088202.1, read as the reverse complement.
CCTTATAGACCCGGAAAGTAGTCATTCGGAGTTTAAAGCAATTGAAATTTGCAGAGTTACACAGCCGATTCACACATTTTCGATTTTCATGAAGCACGCCACATGCACTTTTGACTGGTTTCAATATCAGACGGCTCAAACAAAAAGTTCGCTTTCCCACCGCTACGTGACCGCGCGAAGCACCAACTTTAGTCTGTGCACGAGGTGCATAAGCTCATCAGTTGTGTCCCACGAATATCGCATGGCACACTGTACATCCTCTACGTCCGCGGAGCTCTACGCCATCTTGTCGTTGCGGTATGATCTAGCGCGAAGCTCCGCGAATGTGGGAGGTGTACACGGATTACAGGGCAGCCCTGCAGTGTATAGCTAATATGGGCATGCGTGGAACGCTAACTCCAGGGGTTACAGACGATGTTAACAAAGCTCAGCCATTGGGCGACAAAGGCCACTCCATCGCTTTGCAATGGATCCCAGGTCACTGCGGACTAAACGGATAATGTATTGAAGCTGACAGAGTGGCTGCCGCTGCGAAGCAATTCCAGGTGCTTGTGCTTAATATGCTGACCGGAGGTGACAGGAGAGCATTTTTTGTCGGCGATGATTAAACGGATGGCGGCGCAACAATGGCGCCAGGACATTACGGACAGGTCCTAGTTGTACTCCGTGGGTCCAATTTTGTCGCGTTCACTCCCAAGCCTTTTGCTCGGTAGTCTCTCCTCCCTCATGCACAGGCTTCGCTTCAATGTGGCTTAAAAGGTCAGCTACGCCGATTTCCCGATATGTTAAAACGGTTGTGATATTCAGAACGAGCACGTCCAACTACCCCCGAAACGCACCTTCGTTTCTCAATTTTGTCTTCCTATTACGAAAATTAATTAATCAAAGAAACCAAAACAAGCCACGGGCGCAGCCATTTTTATGGCGTAGACGGGAAAAACCTGCTCCAGAAAACCTGCTCCTGCTGCGTAGATAGAGAATCGTGCTTCTGATTGGATGAAAGCCGAGGCGTTCTCTGACTTCCCTGGCATCTTCTCCCGTTTGCGAGGAAATCCAGTTATGGCCGCCGGCTACGATGAGCGTTTCGACCGAGGTAATCCCGAGAACTATTGAACGATGGAAACAACAACCGCGAACTCACCTCAACAAGATTTTCGGCGTGAAATTTTGATTATGTGCTCGAGAACTTCGCAGTTCAACCGTTCAGCTGCCATTCACGTCGACCTGTTTGCTGCTTTTACTACAAGTGCAGGAATGGGACCGATTGAGCAACAGCGTGAGACTGGGTGGTCGCTTGAGCATATACCTGCAGAGGACTGGTCTTCAAAGAAAGAAGGCCGTATTTCTGCCCATGCACATGGTGCGATTGCCAGGCTTGTTACACGAGACACATATATTGTGCAGCATCATAGCGTGACCACAATGAACGACGTAGGAATGTATTGTGACCACTCGAACTGCATTCGTTGAACCATTGGTCGGTTATATGAAAGTGCTCATTAGAGTTGCCCCGCACAAAAAGTGTTAGATGTAGTTTTGTAGTGTGTTGTTTATCACGTAGATCGAGAGCCCTTATACGTATTGTTTGCATGTTTACTTGAGTGTGCTCATACCACACAGGCCATATTTCATTTATAATAGTTTCGCAAATAAACACGTAAGGGTCGATCTCATCTGCTTTTGAGTTAGGCATAGTGTCTTCAGATTAGGGTATGTGTATCCTGTTTGCTGGGCCCAACACATGTTATTATGGGTAGTGCAACATTTCCCACTTCTTGAACCATGCTAACATTGCCAAAATAAGGAACATTACACTGTGCTGTGTATTCCACACTCACCTTGGTGGAAATGGTTGATGCTGTCCTCTGCCTTGTACGGTGCACTTCGTAGCAAAATACACAGAGTCCAAATGTTTTCCTTGTCCACAAATGCCCCGTCAAAGCTGAAAGACCTTATCAAAATGGGTAATCCTGGGCTTGCTTGTCCAGAGAAACAAATATGCAACTGCAAGCGCTCAACGTAAATAACTGCATGTTCAGCAACTAAGGCTGGTGATGGCGAAGACCTAATATTTCTAGGTTAAAAGGAACAAAGGAGAAAAGACCACTGCGGCATATTAATGTTGTTTCAAAAGTATAACACCACAAAATTTGTGAGAGTCGGTTGGTGTATTGAGTTATGTTGGTCACCTCCTGCACCAATTTTTAATAAGGGTCAATTGTGTTGCTACCAACCAGGACCTAAGCCTGACCTATGATCTAATAATAATAATAATAATAATAATAGTATCTATCTATGACCTATGTGGACCTTCAACACTAGTTTGGTCTACACTCTAAAAAATATAACTCCTTTTTGGGTGTAATTTGACGATACCCTAACTGACTCCCTTTTTGGTGTATATATACACCCTCTGGCAAAACTACACCCCTCAGAGAGGGTGTTCTCTGAACACCTCTTTTGGTGTAATCTAGCGTTATCCTAACTGACTCCCTTTTTGGTGTATGTCTACACCCCCAGGCAAGACAACACCCTTCAGTAAGGGTGTTATGCCGAGTGCAACAGAAACACAACGGTTAAAATAACAGGCATATTCTTTATTTGTATTACCTATAATACACTGCATGCGCTGCAATAAGAATTACATAGTCACCGTACAATACAACATAAAAGTGTCCACCAACATGTCGACCAAGATGAAGGCATTACGGTGAGGCCAAGAGAAGTCCTGCCTCTGTAGTGAAAGAAAAAATGAACTGTGTAATTCTTTAATCAAATTAAGGGCGAACGACAAATTACATGATAGTTACGCAGATGGCTGAGGCTAGAGAAGAATTAAGAGTATACACAAACACAGCCCTCGTCAACATGCAAGCAGCTCAAGAGAGAAAGTAAAGCAATCGATAAATGATGATTGAATTTTATTGGTGCAAAAGCAACTCAAGCTCGAATACGCCAAAACCATGGTAATATTGTGACTAGTTAAAAATCAGACGGCTATACTAAAATAACGTAGAAATTAAGAAGGACACAATCATAGTGTAGTTAAAAGACCAATGTCCATACAAAGCTGCAATCGATAAAGGGTCAGCGAAGTGTCGGTAGCGAGACCCGAACCCATACCTCTCTGATTTCTGGTCAAGTGTATTACCAATTAAACCATTCTGACATCGCCAACACACAAACTTGCCAGGGCCTTGTTCAGAAGACGCGCACAGCCATTGACTCAGCACATCTGACCGGAAATCAAAGAGTTGTGGCCTTGTGGTTTCATTGCCCGCTACCTCTTGCCTCTTGAGTTGTTGACTCTTGCCGGCTGCTTTACTTGCTAGCACAAATTGCACCAGCTTCGTTTGTTACGTATACCCCTTGACTTTGCCTAACGGCCACATGTGACCGTTACAACGCGACGCGCACTGTTCTCTGATCTAATCCGTGCATTCCACTTTAGGTTCAAAATAATCTCAAAATACCAGCTTCAAAGGCACCTCATTCAACCAGACAAGTAGACAAGACAAAATACACAGACAACACTTACCAAACAGCACGCTGCAGCGAGACGCTCAGACAAGCTACTCGATCCGATGGGCATGGCGCATCTGTTGCTTGCATCCGTTCGAGACCCAGAACCATAATCCTTGCAGTGCATACTAAACTCAGATGGTCAAATGACCTGTAGTTCACCAAACGACCTCCCCAAAGAACACGAAAACTACCACAACTAACTCCAACCGCCATAGCTGGAGAACACAGAGTAAATAGCACACTGTTGCCAGACCTGTCGTAGGGAAGCATTAGAAATTTGATGGCCACTACACCTTTTTCACACCAATTCTCGAAATTACACCCTGCAGAGCGGGACACACACATATTACACCCATTTCAGACCAGAAACAGGGTGTATTCTTTTTCCTGAGGGTGTAATAAGGGATTAAAGCAATTGATACACCCCAAATACACCCCAATTACACCTAAAAAGGAGTGTTATTTTTTAGAGTGTAGGTTTCACACGTGGCTTCTATAGTGAAATTCGAAGCTGCTCTGTAGAGCTGACTGGAGACTTGCAGAGTAGAGAATTTTTATTTATATTTTCCAAAGAACGTTTAAAAAACAATGTGCTGTACCAACTGTATTCAAAGAAATACAAATATACTTTGTTTTAGCTATGTGCATGTTAGCAGATTACAGGTGACCGATGAGACACAATATATCGGTGTCCTGCACCACTGCATGCACTGCATGCACTGTCCTGAAATTCTAAGTCACCATTTGTCAGAAAGCAATGACCACGCACAGCCTAAGGATCATATTGAGCTCCTTCCATTATTCTTTTTATAGACATCACGTTGGCTACCATCCAGTTCATGAAACTGAACTTTATCGTTCAAAGAACGATTCAACAGTAAGCGAGTTGGTGATAGTGTCCATGATGGCGAGACCTGAAGAGGAGATACAAGAAGAGACATACATACACTATGTTGAGACATTGTGTATGTCCCTTCCTATCCCGCGTCTCAGGGTTGTTCGCTATGGACCTTCATGATGTTTCCTTCCAGAAACTTTACATATTTTTATGTAGAATTGTGAAGGGACAGCCAGGCGCTGTTACCAAATCGCACAGTACTTTTCTTGAAACAAGAATCCATAGAAGGTACACAGTCATCTTCAGCATTGCACACATCTATGGGGGGGGGGGGGATATGTTTATTAAGAAAAAGAAAGGAAAGGTCACATCTATGGGACATGTTAATCACTTTCGAATGTCACAGACATGTCATAGAGGCCAACAGACAACTATTTGTCATACATGAACAGACAACGATTTGTCATATTTTAGGCACAAAAAGCAGTTTTGGCACCTGCATGTTGAGACAGATGTATCTCTACATACCTTGCCATGACACAAATATATGAAGCAACAAATGTACCCTCTACTCTATTATGGTTATTAGTCAACACTGCCAAGAATGTGGGAGCACAGTCTTGTACCACCTACACTCTTCAAAATGACCTTCACACACGACACACTGTAGGTCAACGAGACTCCAGAATAATGTCCTCTCCCTCCCCATTGGCTGAAAAAATATTTCTACTACTTTGCATAGGGGGAAGTTAGTACAAGAAACGCACACGTTTCTTTTTTTAGCAAATCAGTATTCAGAGCGTTATGATACTGTGGTTGGCCTGCAGTGCATTACGTTGTACAGCACACACTGCAAAAAATTTCACCGTAGAACATGTCCCCTGTTCTAATGGCAGCCTTCTCCAGTTTTTTCCATTTCGCCATTTCCCATAGTGCTTTATGGTATGACACAGTATTTCTAAATCTTTGCTGTAGTGTACCGGTTGTAACAGAAAAAGATACCACTCTTTCCGATCACAGGACACAAGCCATAAGTGCTATACGGCAACAGTACATGTTGCTGTCTAGCAGTTCTTGGTGTTTGGACATGGTATGGTGCATGCAGGGTAAATTCCATGGCTAAAATATCCAAACGTGAACAACTGTTAGACTACATGATGTAGAATGCTGTATAGTACAGTAAAACCTCCAAAGTCGGACACCTCCCTACCTCGGATAACTCCCCACGATTTCATCGTGCGGGCAGGTTCCAATTGAAACTACATGGGAACGAAATTCTCTATGTCGGACGTCTCCCTATCCCGGAAGTAGGACAGGGTTTTCCCTGCTAAGTCGGACAATACCCTGGCCAAATTACCTCAATCTCGGCCCATCTTTGCACCAAAAAGACCCAAAATGAGCCAGTGGCCTTGATGATGATGATGATGATTGAAAAAAAAGGGGGATTGTAGCCCTCATCACGAGGGCCGGTTACCTCAGATCACCTAAGGAAAGGAATGCCAGAGACATCCACTCACACCCACTGGAGATGTCGCGAAGCGGCGACGAACGCCACAGACAGGGCCTTGACTTTCGCCCTTTTCCCCCTATACTTGTCTCAGCATTTTGTTGTTTTAGTTTTTCGAGTCCAAAAACAAGTGCTGTCAGTCTGCATCGTAATTCTTTGTGTGAGCACTTGTCTTCGGTTTGTCTATAGCCTTTGAACGCGCACTGCACCAAAGCATTGAAAAGCGGGCTGACGCTTCAGGGAAAAGTCCTCGCTGCTCGAAAAGCTCCAGAGGTAATGCCATTCAGTGGAATCTGAACGGAATTGAATCTACCAAAATCAGTAATAATTATATCAGTGAAGAGTGGGTAGAGGTACCACTACCACCAGGTACCAGTACCAGGCACCACCACCAGGTACCACTAAGGAACATAAATTGAAGACGGATGACATTTCTGGCAACACAGCTGTGATCTTTTCCATTTTTTGTTTCTCTCACCATCTGTAACTCGGACACGTCTATAAGTAGGACACACTTCGGCTGCACGGCGGGTGTCCAACATAGGAAGGTTTCACTGTATTTATGTCCCGTGTCATGTGACCAAAAACAATATCTGGTTTTGCTCATGCTGCACAGCACAGGCGAAATGAGCTGCATGTGAGGATAACAACATGAAACCCGAGGCGCGGAGGAAACGGCATGACTTTACGATCTCTGTGTGCGTTGTTTCATGTTGTAATTGCGTACCTGCTCGCCTGTACCTGAGAATATGTTTGATGCATTGTACACGCACCTTAGACATGCAGTGTGTGGTGTGTTGTGATAGTAATGCAACTGCCAATTGAAAAATAATGCTCCAGGTGGATTGTTTCGGTACAATCTTGAACTAAGGATACCAAGGGGTAGGTCATCTGCGTGACAGGTTTACCTGGAAGTAAGAATGTAAATGTTAGCTGAAGTCATTGAATAATTAACATTCTCATTATACTGCTGCAGATCATACCAACAATAGCACACAAGATGCTCCGATATGTTCTGCAGGAATGTCTCTGACTCACAATATTAGTACAGCAGCTACAGAAAGGCATAAAACCAATTTTGTATTATTTTTAGTCCGTCCAACTCCAATTTTTGGTATACATGATACCACTTGAATGCAACACAAGCTTCTGCTGCAACACAACAGCGGACAGATTTACCTTACTTCAACTGAGAAAAAGAATGTACTGTTGCACACATGATGCTTTTTGAATGTAATCCTGAAACTTCTGGAAAAACATAATTTATTACCGAACCACATCAACTGGAAGATTTCGATTTACCTCGAAAATTTTCGATTTCGATTTTCGATTTACCTCGACTTACCTTACTCAAAACTGCGAAAAGGTATGTGCTGTTGCACACATGAAACTGCTTGAACTGCCCTTGAGGGCTCCACGCTTCCTCAGGTCCTACCTGGGGAAGCGTGGACCTCCACGCGAAAACTTTTACAAATTAAACTTAAACAAAAATCTTCAGTGTCGGTTTCTGTATTTTGTTTATGTGACATACAGGACTCCCCTCTTCGTATACACTTCAACTACATGTTATGTGTAACCCAGGAATGCTGGTATGTGGGTGGAGTGGCTAGTTCGTCACAGTACCACAAATAGGAATTCAAATAGCTGATAAATCTGCTACAGAATCTGGACCAAGACGATGAGCACTTGGAATCATCATAGTTTTTAGTACCATGCACAGGAAGATAGAGTAGAGTACCCTCAGATTTTCTACTACTTTTTCTGAATTACTTGTAATTATGCTGCAGCTACATAGGCAGCAGTTAAAATGATACTCACAATTGCAAAACTTCATGCTAGCACTCAATTCTTTTTACAAACTTCGGTTTGTGATGTGATGAATGTTTCGGTGACTTCCATAGGCCCGATTTCACCAACTCTGGTTAACTGAACCAATATCAAGGGTTGCCAATTCTTGAACTTAACAGACACTTCTTTTTTTCCATCGGTGATGTGGTCAATATTTCAGTAATAATGACTCCTTTAGTGAAGCAGATAGTTTAATGACCGTTCATCTTAGTTCAGATGCTGAAAAGCTTGATGAAACTGGGTCATTATGTAGCCTTTGTCTTCTGGTGCTGTGCAATGGTTTTTCGAGGGATTCAAACTACAAAAAAAGGTCAATAATAAAAAAAAATTCTTCGCATACCTACCTACGTACATGTCTCGGACAGCACGTAAGAAACTCAACAGATTATAAATGTCATCATGACATTGGTAGACAGACTGATACCGAAACAAATCGGAATGGGAGGGCTGGGTTCCACGAGTGGGCACTTGTTCAGCGCCTCCTCTTGAAAGAAAAGTAGGACCGAAAGTCGCGTGCTCTCTCAGAGACCACCGTAATCTCCTCAAGACCGTGCCTTTTAGACGCGAACTCGTCCCCTCTAGCTTTGAGCGTAGCTCAACTGTACCAAATTGGTGGCTCTGTTGAACAGTGTGATGTCATTTGTACCGTTTCCAAGGCACCTTGTACAAGGGTTTTGTATGAAAGGTAGTTTTCGTGTCCACTTCAAGAAGACAATTTTTTTAAGAGGCTTAGAGGATGCGTAACTACTGATTTCCACTAAATATGAGAAGAGAGGTGCACACCTAAATACCTGAAACCCTCAACTCAATTAATTGAAGGATCAAAATTACATGGGAATATATTGAGGTTTGTCTTGTTCACAAAAGATATCATTGCACAATCTGCAAAGTTCATCGGTAGTTGCCATGGCCTACATCAATCATAAACACTGCAAACCATTCACTGAGCATAGTCAGTCCGCGGTACGCAAAGTGAAAAGCGTCATTACCCATTGTGAACATGGCCTTGCAACAGTGCTTGCGGCTTCGCATTTCTCACTAGTTTCTTTCATCACTTGTTATGAGATGACTAATACTTTGCCAATTCAACACGAACATACTTTGTAACAACTACTTGGAACTTTGGAACAACTTTGCAAAGCATATGTACTCGTATGCACTTCCTTTAATCGCTTCAGGAGTATTTCTGCCGTAACACATCTCAGTAGATGCAGCATGTCATGTAGGTAACACAATTTTGGCACAGTATTTGCTTGATATGTCCAACAAGCAGAGATATCAAATCTTTGTGCCAAAATGGTGTGCCACGTGTCCGTGTTAAGACGAGTCGCTTAGATGGAACAGGTATAGCATCTTGATGTTGAATGCAGGAAGTTAACGTTTGATAACATATATGTCATGGGTTAAATAGAGCAGTATATCATACACATCAGAAGAATGCCAACACTTCAGTGCTTTACCTTAACCTGTTATTCCAATGTTTACTCTTCTATTGGAAGTATGTATTTCAGAATAATTTTTGTATTATTGAATTTTAATTTGGCAATCCTTTCACATGTGTTGTGATAGACAGGTTAGCAACGTAAGCAGTGTGCCTCTCACAACCTGCATCTTTATGTAAAAATACTCCAAAAGCCGGGAGACGACATAACTAGACAAAAAGTACAGAACTCCGACTTAACATAACAAAATAACAAGGTTTACTCAGACGTTTCATCCGTCATGCGACGGACATCATCAGTGCGAAACTGAATGAGAGATTGCACAACCGGTCATTATTTAAGGAGATGGGAGTATTGTTCGGGGAGGGGCCACGGTTTTTGTTACAAACCTTGGGGTCACCGCGTATGTGCAAAAACTCTAGGAGCTTCCTGTGTCCCCATCTTTGTTCTCTCTTGTTATGTTAAGTTGGAGTTCTGTACTTTTTTGTCTGCATTTTTATGTCTGAGGCTGTTTTTGTGACAAGAGGGCAAGGGTGCCGGCAACATGGCACATGTTCACAAAAATGCAGAACCAGAGAGAGACACACACACAAACAAAGAAAATGTATAGCATAACACAGTCCTAATGAATTTGTCGTGTCCTTTTTGCAGTGTCGTCTGTTCTACATTTGTTTTGTTTTTTCTTTCGTGTGTAGTTTCTTGATTTTAAGTCCAAGAGCAGTTGCTGTAGAGGATGCTGAGAACATGTGAAGCATACATTTTCTCATTCTCACATTATGCTGTAAGCAGTGTCAAATACAACTCAAAAGTAATTTAATGAGTGAGAACTTGTCACCAGCATTAGTGTGGGAACATTGCAAACGAAAAATAATTCAAAACCATAATGGATTCCTATACTATTTAATGGTACAGTATCAGATGAAAGTTATTCAAGTAATATTAAAGAAGTAACCGTGCAAATTATCAGTCAAACAGTGAAGCTGGCTGCAGTACACTACAATGTGTCACATGTAACAATATCAGTGTTTCCAAAACTGACACATAAACCTTCTGGAGGCCGCAACAGTCAAAGCGGGGGTTACACCATATGGCGAAAAGAGAAAGCAGATGAAGTGAACGCAATATGCGACAAAACCAAGGAAACTATCTCGCTACAATTGCAATATATTGAAGTTGTTTTAAAAAAATAGAAGTCCAGTTCAGCGCACAAACACTCGGGAACCGAGCTAATGTGCTTTCCGTCCCCAGGTCCGTCGCATTATTTCTCACTGTGTCATGACGGACCCCCTAACCTACAGCATACGTCACTTGCGCACAGTAGTATAACATTTATATTATTGTATATGTGTCAGGGCGCACACAGGCACAGAAGAGGAAAGATATCAGCTGTCGCACACACAGCCATCCCGAAAACTATGCCCATCTTCGTTGATGCACCCACGAATCCACAGAAAGACCGCCGAGGCTTTCCCACTCGGATTAAGTATCTGTACCTTGAACTGTAAGCAGTTTGGTGTACACTCCAGAAAACGAGAACAGCTGATTGCCGATTTCATGGGCGCGGCCGTGCGAGCCGACAAGGACAGTTCAACACAGGAGCAATTTGAACGCGAATGTGGCGCTAGTGGTGGCGCAACAATTTGCACTTCAAACGACGTAAAACACCAAAAAGTGAGCAGCGAGGATGTTTGCTTGCTCATTTTTTGTTTGAATTTTTTGTTTGTTTGCTTGCTCATTTGTCATTATTTTTGGCCTGTAATCCACATCAGGGTTCAGAAAGGCTGCTAAATAATGCCGAAACGTGGTTGCAATGTTTTTTGTCCCGTTGCGGTTCAAGCGAATATACCTTTTTTGTGCTTCCTTCCTCTCTTTTCTTTCTTTTCTTTTGTTCTTTATCGTTTTTTACTGTTGTCGGTTCGTTCCGGAGCCCTAGCTTGGAAAGCTGCTCCTGTTTAGTTTCGGTATAAATCGGAATGTGGTAGCAGGGGGAACAGTCCACCGCTCCTCGAGTTTTCACGGTGCTGGCTCTGCTCCCCCCCCCCCCCCCCCGAATTTTCCCTCCGGGGACCTCTTTGTATATGCCGTACTTCTCAATCTCTAACTCCATGCCCCGCAGTGCTCTCCTTCAGGTTAGGTTAGGTTAAGTTGGGTTAGGTTAGGGTAGGGCTCGCGCCTCCTTGCCGACTTCCGACTGTGCGAGCGAGGTATCTCCATAATGGAAAACCTGAAACGGTGCACTACAAACAAATGTCACCTCTGTGGATAATAATTTGAAGCATACAGATGAAGGATTCATCTCATATCTAAACTGATTGCCAGCAATTCTGCTCTTTCTGTTTCTCGAAAGAAAGAAAAACAGCTTCATAAAAAAAATACATCTTAGTGAATTATGGAAATTAGAATGTCAAAATACCTTGCAAATAAGGTTTTCCTCCACTCGCATACGCGTAAGTGCGAAACTAATGTACACGTAGTCCTAGTTGTTTTATTTTAAAATATCTCTATTCAAAATGGCTACGGCCACGAAGTATGCCTTTGTGGAACCCGTTTATTTTGTGTGTGTGTGTGTTTCAGCTTGGACAAATTATCATAAAAAAGTCACGAGAGCACGTCATTTTCACAGTTGAGTTCTACGGGCGCGTATCTTTTCCAAGAAAGACTATAATGACTAATAAGGATAACTAATCAATTAAATTCATTAAAACTCTAATAAGGACGTCTTGAACATAAGCCAGATACCGATATGGAAGACTGTCCTAGTTAAAATCCACACCACGTTTAAAAATTGTGAAACACGTACGTGTATTAAAATATCCATCCCTGAATTTTGACATGCAAATGTGCCAAAACCGAAACCGTGGCAACCACGTTTGGGGTGGTGGTCTTCACGGTACGGGATACTTCTGTATGTCAACTGCGCTCGCAACTATATTGTCTTGGCTCGGAAACCGTATGTTTCTGGAACGTAGAGAAGGAAAAAGGAATCACAAAACACGAATATACTTCAAGTACTCTTCTCCTTAGGGAAGAGATTTATTGACTCTACGTTGCACTAGTGTCAGCGTGCTGAGCGGTTGAGCTGGAATTGGAATTAGAATTGGAAAAAATAATCAAAAATAATAATAAATAATACTAAAAAGAAAAAGAATGAGAAAGCGTTATCTGAGCTGATCGAGCTCGGTTCACTCTGGAAATTGTTGCACCGACGACTGGCGCCACGTTCGAACTTACCTAAAATTGCTACTCTGTTGAACTGTCCTTCTCGGCTCGCATGGCCGCGCCCATGAAAGCAGCAATCAGCTGTTCTCGTTTTGTGGAGTGTGCACCAAACTGTTTGTAGTTCAAGCTACAGGTACTTAATACGAGTGGGAGAGCTTCGGCAGTCTTCCTGTGGATTCGTGGGTGCATCAACAAAGATGGGCATTGCCTTCGGGATGTCTGTGTGACAGCCGGCGTCTTTCTCCGTTTGTTACGTCGCGAGACAACTGAGATCACCGTCTGCGCGCGCTCAGGAAGCTTGGAATCTGCCCTGATACATATACAGTAATATATACCTTCAATATGCGCTGATAAATATACGGTCAATAAATTGGGACTTGCTCCACAGCAATCTTTCCCGGAGTTCACAAGAGACTGTTTGTGGATTTATGCCTTGCATTTAATCTATCGCAGGTCGCTCCACATCCTACCCGAATAACTCATGCCACACAGTGAACCCTTGACTTGGTTTTAACCTCCCATCCTGAGCACATCATTTCTTTGCATGTCAGTAATGGTCTCAGTGACCACAAGGCCATTTTCTTCTATATCTCTTCAAGTCGTCCAAATGTTCGTAAATTCAACGGTAAAACAATATATACGAGGCCGAAACAGCTGTCCAATGCTGGTGTGGCGACGTTTGGGACTTATAAACATATGTTCAACGTGCAGCCAAAGAGCCTATGCTATTTTTTTTTTTTTGCTTAATACTTAACTGGCTTCGGACTGGGCTTTCAGAGGTGAGTTTCTCACCCTGACGGGAGGACATCACGTTCCACGTGACCTTCCGACGCCACTCGCTCAAACGTCGCCCACCTACGCATTGCTGATGAAAGCTCAATAAGGCCGAAACAGCTGTCCAATGCTGGTGTGGCGACGTTTGGGACTTATAAACATATGTTCAACGTGCAGCCAAAGAGCCTATGCTATTTTTTTTTTCACTTAATACTTCGCACTGGGCTGGCTTCGCACTGGGCTTCCAGAGGTGAGTTTCTCACCCTGACGGGAGGACATCACGTTACACGTGACCTTCCGACGCCATTCGCTCAAACGTCGCCCACCTATGCATTGCTGATGAAGGCCCGATAAGGCCGAAACAGCTGTCCAATGCTGGTGTGGCGACGTTTGGGACTTATAAACATATGTTCAACGTACAGCCTATGCTATTTTTTTTTTCACTTAATACTTTACTGGCTTCGCACTGGGCTTTCAGAGGTGAGTTTCTCACCCTGACGGGAGGACATCACGTTCCACGTGACCTTCCGACGCCACTCGCTCAAACGTCGCCCACCTACGCATTGCTGATGAAGGCCCAATAAGGCCGAAACAGCTGTCCAATGCTGGTGTGGCGACGTTTAGGACTTATAAACATATGTTCAACGTGCAGCCAAAGAGCCTATGCTATTTTTTTTTCACTTAATACTTTACTGGCTTCGCACTGGGCTTTCAGAGGTGAGTTTCTCACCCTGACGGGAGGACATCACGTTCCACGTGACCTTCCGACGCCACTCGCTCAAACGTCGCCCACCTACGCTTTGCTGATGAAGGCCCATAAGGCCGAAACAGCTGTCCAATGCTGGTGTGGCGACGTTTGGGACTTATAAACATATGTTCAACGTGCAGCCAAAGAGCCTATGCTATTTTTTTTTTTTTTCACTTACGAGTACATATATATATATATACCGGCCTCGGTGGCTCAGTTGGTAGCGTGTTCGCCTTCTGATCCCGAGATCGCGGGTTCGAATCCGGCCGAGGACGCCAGCAACTTGGTGGCAGGGTACAAGTTGCTTAGACACGCTGTCTTCCGCGAGGGACGTTATATACGGGGTGCCGTGTGATGAGCTTTCATCGCACGTTAAAAAACCCTCAGGTGGGCAAAAGCAATCCACAGACCGACCACTGTGGCGTCGCTCATGATCTCAGTTGTCTCGCAACGTAAACACCCAATTATTAAATTATTAATTATTAAAAAAAACATATACGACTACGCTCGAGCTAACTTCCAAGCCATCAACGAGGGTCCTGAAGCTCTGTATGAAAATTCCTTTCATGGCACCTCGCCTCACTCCATTGAGGATAACTGGTCCCTGTTTCGTGACAACATAAACTACCTTACCGAGTCATAGGTCGGCGAATTCACTCATGATGTCCATCACCGAAATCATTCACCATCACATCACTCAGAATGATGTGATGTTGAGTGATGGGCAGTGATGTTATGTGATGTTGAGTGAAGTTGAATGATGAGCAGTGATGTGATGTGATGTTGAATGATGGGTAATGATGTGATGTGAATTTGAATTTTATGTTGAATTATGAGCAATGATGTGATGGTGACAGTAATGTTGAGTGATGGGCAATGATTTGATGCTGAGTTTGATGTTGACTTGTGTGCGAAGGTGAGATATTGAATTTGAAGACCCTGCGATGGGTTTTTCAAGTTGAAATCTGCGGTTTAGGGTGTGGGGTTGACATTAGTCGTGGGTGGGTGGGTGGGTGCATACAACTGCCCATAGAAGTATGCATTGCAAGTATGTATGACTAGACACGAATATGGTACCCCATTTTCAGCGTACCTGTTCTCGTGCCCTGTGATAATCTGAGCTTTACGGTAGTGGAGGGAAGGCTTCAGTTGCATGTGTGACCTTGCTTCTGGTCGGTGGGAGGGAGAGGGGAGTTTGCAGTTCACCGTTATGTTCCGGCTTTGGAGTCGGGATCTCGGTCGTTTGGGCGGAGCTGCACTTGGATGAATGACAGGGAGCAGGGGAGGTGGACTGACCTTGGCGCGCTCGCGCTCTTAGTTTTGCGTCGCCTCAGAGCAGGTGTGGTGTTGTGGGGATGGCTCCAACATTAAGGAGCTGGGGCTGTCATAGCGGATCGGATGTATCATGTGTGGGAGGGGAAGGGCTTGCCGTTCAGCGTTGTATTTAGAGTTGGGGACTCTGTGGTGCTGCACTTGGATGGTACCCAGTATATTATGCTAAACAGCTTCGGAACGCAGCCCCAATTTTTCATTGCACACAATTTTGCTTTTGTGGTTTCGTTATCCGAACTTGTCTTTTGTTTCTGAGTACGACGTTCAGAATTGTTTTCTGTCAGTAGCAGCCTAACAGGTTTAGTACAGAATAGGAAACAAAGTAACGACTGTGATGATCCGCAGGTATGGTCGGCGAACTGTATTCGGCACGTCAAGGAGGTCACTGCAAGAGAGACGACTCACATAAAAGAAAATACGTGTAGAACGATTCGGCCTCAAGTACAGTGTGCTCTCACGCCTGGACATTTAAACACTTCGAGGCAATGGAATTGGTATATAGACACTTCGAACTGTCGAAACTGTTGTCCGGCCTGACCTTTCGAGCGCCGTCGAGTTTTTGATACGCTCCGGTTCTGGAATAGGATCACAGATCACTACGACGATCCCAAAGGAACTGCGCATCGGTGCGCAGCGTTTCTTCCAGGTTTAGCATAGAGCGTGACTCACGTGATATTCACGTTGTTCGGCCCACGTCGTATAGACGATATCAAACCAAACCAACAATGCTTCAAGTCGAGAAAGCCCTTTTAAGGTATCAGTGCTCAAAGGGAAAGCAGGCCCGCGTACCGCCGAACTAGCAGATGCACGAAACATGCCGCCAAAGAGGGTTGGCGCCAGTTGAAGACGACTGTGAGCGCTTGAATGTAGAACCCAGTGCAGTGCTGCGTGGATGGGAAGCGGACTGGAGAGTCGTGTCGGCCGTTTCAGCAATCATGGCTACCCATGGGCGTTCCCAGAATTTTTTTCCAGGGGGAGGGGGGAAAGTGCCAGGGGAGCCAAGCGTGCTATCGCCTATCACCTCTTTTTCTGGTGGCGGACGTTGCGGACTGTGCGAGTGCTCAGAGGTTCTTATTATGACATCTGAAAATAATCAAGTAGAAAGTATAAAATGGACACGTAGCTCGCACTGGTGCGACCTATTGTTCCAGGACGCTTGACGTGTGAAAGCACTGAATGATATAAAAGATTATTTCAGCACGTGTGTCCTTGAGGTAGTTCGCCAGTGCACACAGCGCAGCGAAAATCCACAAGACAAGGCCTATTCCATTACCTGTTGCGAAATGATGCCACCGTGTTCACACATTCAGCTGGGAGGTTCAGTGATACATGAACAGCGATCCATCGATAATCAATAAAGGAGTGCTCATAAATATGCACTAAAAACTCTGCAGAAGTATGCATGCAACTATGCACGCAAAAATGCGCTAATTATGTACCTCAAAATATGCATTAAAAATTGTTAATGTATCGTCGTTTTTGGTGTGAAGGTATACAACAAAAAGGCATGCGCCACAGACATCGTCTGCTTTTTGAACCGTACCACAGTGCACATTGAATAATAATATAATTGGGAGTAAATTTACGCTCATCGTAAGTTAGCCCATTTGTGTGAAGAGATGCTGCACGTACAGCAAGGTAGTGCTACTGATAATTTCGACCACCCCGGGGTACTTTAGACGTGCCAAAGAAATCTTTAACACACCGGTGCTGGAAGCAATGTTTATCGCTCCCACATAGCTACCATTCTCGGCCAGGATTGAACCCGCGATCATGAGCTGAGCAAGTGAACACGTTACTAACAGAGCAACTGAGGCCGTCAGTGCAGATTGAAATGCGAACGCGGTAATTTTCCTAACTGAATACAGAAAGCGAAGAAGCAGAGTACGGCCCACCAGACTCAAACGCCATGATGCTTACACCAGTGCATGAAATACAGCAAGACATAAGACACACACACACAAAGGCAATTGGAGCAGATGGAAATATCCCAATATACGCACTGTGCGAGTATTTTTCGTATATGCCGTAACGTACGAAACATTCATTTATATGCACTATATATAATCCACTAATCGGCCCCAAACCATGACCAAACGTGCTTCTATCGTAGAGATACGACACTATATCGAGAGAGGGAGAGCGAGAAAATAAAATATGAATTTGCCTGAAAATCCGCCATTTCACTGCTAGCTATTTGCAATGCACCCCCAGTTCCAACAGCCCAGTTTAAAAAACAGCAGCATATCGAAACCTCTCGACTGGGGGAAAAAATGAAATCTCAACGCATGCAGAAAAACAGGGGCGAAGTCACGATTCTCCCCTGCACCCTCAATTGGCACATGCCACCTTCCATCATGAGATCCCGGTCATTCCCCGGTGCAGCGTAACCGACAACCGAGCATCAACGAGCAGTTTCATCACCCCTCCCGTCCCCGTCCACACAACCGCCACCTTCCACATACGTAGCAGAAGACGGAAATATGCCAGCTCTATGAGCAGCCATGCAGCGCCAACAAAGTTGATACCACAAAGCCACCGGATGCCAAGGCCAAGACCTGCCATGCCTTTTCTAGTGTAACGATACCGGCAGTCGATCGGCGCGTTGCGCAACAACCCACAAACTAGGAGGGCAGCGGCATACCAGCTGCCACGCCACTTGCCCATCCTCACCCTACGCACCTGGTATTTGCATTCACGCTTTCAGTACAACCCTATCGCCCCCCCCGCTTCGCCAAGGCTCGCTCCGGGCAGTGGGCGGGCGCCCCACCAGACCCCGCCCACAATTGCGACACCACAAACAACACAACACCTGTTTAATTTACGAACGTCACTGTAAACGGCCGCCTCCCAAAAGATAACATCTGCCCAGGAGCTGGGACACACGGTCACCGAAGCCCCGAAGCCAAGGCGTCGCCGAAGCGCAAGCATGCGCAGTACACAAGGCCCTCAGTCTCATAACCGGTCCCTGCAGTTCAGATTCAAAGTCCATCATACACAATGAAGTTGAACTCAGAACGAGTTCTGAAGTTGAATTCTGACCTATGATATGATGGGCTGTGATGTCGAATGATGGGTAATGATGTGATGGGCTGTGATGTTCTTTCATAGATTCTAGATTCATAAAATCTACAGGTTTATTTTTCCTTAAAAAAATTTAAACAAATTGTCACCATTATGTGCTGCAGCTTGTTCGTCAGTTGAGGACATCTAGGAAGCAAAAAGAGAAAAAAAGATGCCTTTGTGGCTCTCTCCTGAGAAAATCGGCACTCTGCTTTTCCATTTTGAGAACCTACAGGTGTATTTGTTCTTACGCAAGAAAAATGTTTCGTCAGCTCATTCATATCCCAACTGTATGACGCCATAGCACACTTTGAACAAATTTTGCATTCAACTGTTCTGTTCAACTGTTCAACAGATTAGTTGCAGTCGCTGCTTC
Source organism: Ornithodoros turicata (assembly GCF_037126465.1). Taxonomy (NCBI): domain Eukaryota; kingdom Metazoa; phylum Arthropoda; class Arachnida; order Ixodida; family Argasidae; genus Ornithodoros; species Ornithodoros turicata. The sequence continues at coordinate 37,495,246 of NC_088202.1, read as the reverse complement.
ATAACAGCTTTGTCAACATTTATGATTGTTCCACATACCTGAAGTCATCTGGAAAGTGAACAAATCTCATCATTTCAAGGGCATACCCTCTCCTATAGCATGTTCCGAATCTGCTGGCATGTGTTTTCTGTAGATCTTATAGTATCAGCTGCCATATTGGCTCAGATCATGTCAGAATGCGACGTAACAGCTTTTCGAAACAATTTAGTATGATCTCGTGTGCCCTTCAACCACAACAGAAAAAAAGCCCACAGTCTTTCTTTCAGTGGAAATAGGGCTTTTGCTGCACTAACAGAAGGTGACTCAAAGTAACAGTACCTGCATGTGGCCTGGGTGGAGCATGCCTCACTGTGCCTTATGTCCAGTAATTTCTTCTCCAACCGTATATCTTAGGGTGTGGGCCACAGTGTATGCAGTCTTCAAAGCTTTCTTTCATCAGGAAGAACAGCTTACAGATCTGCAGGCATCAGAATATCTGCACGCAATAGGGGGTTGCAATCTAGCCCTATTGGTGCCAACGTTTTAAATGGTACTGCAAACAGTCATAGTACCCTTTATCACGGCACAAAGCAATTATTATGCCAAAGTCATGCTTGTGGAGGCAAAGCCATGCTTGCCAAAGCCAAAGAGGAAAACTGATGCTTATGGAGGGTTTTATTATGCCCTGCTGCTCAGTGTAGGGGGGGGGGGGGGGCTTCTGTTTTTAGCTGGAACAAACCAATAAAAAAAATCTGAGGAAAGAAATATGTCACCTTAAGTTGCCATCGACCAAGCAAACTAAGTCAATAATGGTGGTTGTTATTCACTCTGTTATGTGATTGTGTTCATGTTAATTCACCTGTTTGGTACTGTGGTACCAGCTAGCTTCCTTGTAATGTAACGTATATGTGACCGCATGGAGGACAAAGAGGAGGAATTAGCTAGTCTGGCGTAGGAGCTCTCACACTGGCATAGCTGGTCAAAAACAAAATGTGGGCCATACATCACATAAAACACAAATACCAGTATATCTTCAGCAACCACTGGTTAATTTCTAGTAGGTGCGGTGCTTATAGCGTGTCCATGGACTGATTTTTTCATTCTTAGAGAAATCATATTTTTGCAGTTATAAGGGATGATAACATGTTCTACATCTGAAGTGGATGGACTAATTAGGTCTTGCTTAATTATTGGAAATAGAAGGTCGCAAATGCAACGTCGGTTTCCCTATGTGCCGCTATAGTTTTCAAAAGTATGCTCGTGACCATTTAGTGTGAGGACATGACCCCGAAAGAATAGTTGTGTGAGAGTAAGTCTCGGAGCGTTCTTTTTGCCTTTTCGCTTGAGCGTGAGGAAGAAACAACGCTGCAGAACTGCAACAGCACATTTAATGTAATGTCGTGCAGGATGCAAGTTTTACAGCGATTTCATATTTCAGCACAATATTTATAAGCTGTAAAAATACGTGCAAGGGTATCATACAATGAAGTAGCTGGTACCGTAAATTTTAGACCTCTTCTTGGCGTGGGTGCTTGGCATAAAGAGTGACATGCTAATAAACGCACTTTGGAATTTCTGAATGTGAAGATCATAGGAGAGAAAGGAAGGCAAACAAATACAACAGAGGGTGCCATTCATTTCTCGCACTTCTGATTTCAGCTACTTATTGCGCTTGGTTTTCTTCAGTTCCGACATTTGATAGCCAGAATTTGCACTGTATATCCACTCGAATAAAAAAGATGCAAAAATTTTTGTGAGAAAAGTTCAGGGTTTTTAAGGCCTTGAAAATGGCATTCTTCGGTTCCAGGGCATTCAAAGACCAATGAAAACAAAGTGGTTGAAGTATTATGTCTAGATATATCTTTTGCAGCTTTTGCATGGCAAATCGTTGTCTAGGAAGGTGCGCGAATCAGTGTGGATGTTCCTGAAATTAGAATCTGATTTCGTTACACTTTGAGATTACCGTATGCTGGTTACAAAAAATTAGCACCTCTGCTGGTGCTAATTCTCGTCGTCTCGTGAAAAATAAATTCATCCGAGAAAAAAAATTTTCTTGCAAACAAACAAACATTTTCTTCACATTCATATGCAGCTTATTTGCAGAAATGCACTTCGAGAGTCTATCCAGTACCTGTGTAGGCTCACAAGGAAAACCACAGGCAGGTTCCGACTTCACGATTCTACGGTTCTGAGCCTGGAACACACACAAACACATAGAGACGGACAGACACAACACATCCACACGGTATCGTCGCTTTTCAACTCTACGATTTCACAACCAAGGCAGCCCTGCAGGAGAATGGCGATGTTCGCGACAGTGTTCATAATATAGAAGGTGTACACCATAGCTGGAACCAACACCGGGAGCTCATTTGGTGACACGACACGAATTCAGAGTTCGGCATACTCAAATTTGACAGGCGAGTAGCAGAACAAATCATTAACTGCAGTGTCAACAGAATCCTGATAGCCGTCGGAGAATACAGTAAACGATTCGTCCAGACTCGGTACTCTCGTTCCCAGCACACCGCAAAAAGCCTCAGCCTGCGGGGAACTATTTTGAGACGAGGGAGCCAAAAGCCTTCGCTGCTCTGAGACTGTCGTGCCTGTCGACCAATCAGAGACGATTTATTTTTAAAGTTTGAATCTGAAGCGTTTGTATTGCAAAAGTTGATTTTTACGGCTTTATCTTTACACCGTGGATTTTTTCGTGATTTATTTCGAGGAGTTTATTCTCGAAGTTTATTTTGCGAAGTGTAAACCAGAGTGATCCCCTGACGAAGACCAATACATCACGGAGTAAGGAACCAATTGAACGAATTGGCTTAATGGTCGCCAGGGAGAAATTCTGATTTCCAATTGATTTAATGGGATTCAACATATTGTGTATTACAGACTTCACCAATAGAAAGAATGAGAAGCCAGTCGGAGGAATTGGCCCAATATGTATCAATGAGAAACTGCTTTCAAGTTGATTTAATGGGATCCAGTATGCTGCATGGCCGCCAAAACAATAAGTGAGAAGCCAGTTGCTGGAGGAACGAACGTAATGGTGACCAATGGTACATTATCACTCTCAAATTAAGTAATAATGTGATTAGGAAGAACGCCGTACGTCCGGGTAGAAAATGAACTAATTCGAAGAACGCGTCTAATTCAAACAAATGAAATTCCAGAATGCGCGCCGTATCGAAAAATATTGCGAGTGAAAATTTAACGAAAAACTGAACTTCAAATTTATTCCGAACAAATTAACTGAGCAGGCCATTCGTCGATGTCGCCGCTGGCCGTGTCCGAAGAGGGCGCATTGTAACACGTAACACGTTTCCGTGCCGCACCACACAGTGGCTCGTCCGCGCTGAAAATAGTTCGCGTTATTTCAAATGTTTGTGAACATATTCTCAAAAGTACATGTGCTGTGGTAACGTCTTATACACCTCTTGCTTTAAGCTGTTGTTTCTGCATCAGTACAACATTCCAGTGCGTGTAAGTGTAAGCGTTTTCGCCAGTCGCCAACGGAATAGTAAGTCTGTTACGAAATGCCGAAGTGTTCGGACGTGTGCCGCGCCCCACCGTGGCTCACAAGCAGTTGGCGTCATTCGGGCCTCATTTTGAGGATTTTATCCGTTTCTAAGGTATGTAGTCGAGGAGTCAAACAGTTCCGTTCTTTCTATGCAGTTTCCCATGTTTTTACCCCTGCTCATAGGCATTACGACCGCTGATAAAAGGAGAGCGAGATGTGCAGTGTTACAAGTCCTCCTCAGGTACCCGCGGATGCGGCTGTACAATATGTACCACTGCACCCATCCACCTTGCTGCAAGCCCAGACTGTGCACGCGCTCCGATTGGTCGACAATGGTTTGATATCGCATTTTGTACGCCCGCATGTGCGTGCAGCGTCTCGGCCGTTTCAGCATAGTTTCGAAATAGCACGGCCGGCACGGCGTCCTCCTGTGTTGTGTGTTTTGGTGGTGCAGTCGATAGAACAGTTTATAGAAATATGTTCACGGGCTCATTTGTGCGTCGGTGTGTGATTCTACGCATGTTGTGGACACAACTATTATCCCACGTACAGTCTATCAATTGCGAAACTACGTAGAATGCTTCATGAGTTGGAGCGGATGGACCGTGAAGAACACGTTCGGGTGCCGTCTCGAGGACTGACAACAAAGACAGGATTACCTGCCACGCAAGCTTTCCTCTTTGCTGTAATGTATGATGCACTGCAGCAGCGAAGAAAGATGCTCATCATGAAATGGCACGCACTCGTGAGACTGGCTATGTATTAGGAATTAACGGTGTGTTCGTTTGGCGTCAAGTTCGAACTTGGTTAGAGTGTGTCAGCAACGCAGTGTACTTTGTGTTCACAGTGCACACAGTAAATCATTTTACACCTTTTTTAAGTACGTGCTTGTCCCATGGCGCACTCCTTTTTTTACACCATGAAATGTGGGTGTTTTCTGAAACACCCTTAAATTACGCGTATTCCTCATAAAACACTCTTAAAGTTGGTGTTTAAAAACAAGAACACCCTTAAAAGGGGAGTATTCTATTGAAAACACCACTTAGGATGAAGCTCCCGCGGCAGCATGCCGAGCCATGCAGTACGACGTGTTTGCTTATACGGCGACAACCACCCTGGACACGGCACGGTTCCAGCCACAGCCACCCATCATGGTCATAGCAACACTGTGAGTGAGTGAGTGAGTGAGTGAGTGGGCGGCCGGGCGGGCGGGCGAGAAAAAAAGAAGGAAGCAACACTGTGGGACAAGCGGGCACTCTCCCCATAGTCTAATAATAATAAGAAGAGGTCGCACCATCGTAACGCTGCCCGTCCTCGTGAAATCAGCGGCGTTACAATGCTGCGACCTTCAGACGGTGCCAGCAACGAGCCCGGGCACTCTCGGTAGCCTATATTGGCGTACCACATCGATCATATACTGAAATACAATTTGTTGCCCTGTTGAAAAAATACCATACAGCCATCTGTATGAGCAATCACATGGAGCTCATATATGTGTTTATTGCATGAGCAATCATATGAGCTTCTATGAGCATGTATGAGCTATATGAGCACTCTCAAACAGCGTATGAGCTGTATGAGCACTCTCATGCAGCCATACCAGCATTCCATACCTACAAAGCCGTATCAGCATTCTCATACAGCGTATTCATGTACATGAATGCACATGAACCGTCTCAGCAAAAGTGCAACATGGCCTGATTAAGCTAAAATGACAACAGGTGATTACAAAATACCGGTTTATTCAGGTAGCGGCGCGACGTAGGTCCCTCAGAATGCTTGCCATATGCTTTTTGATTAGCCTTTTCCGTTTCTGTACAAGCACCTTTGATGTCGATGCTTTACCTTCTTCTGCATATTTGACGAAGCCATCTGTAGAAAAAGAAAGAACAAAATTAGAACTGCCATAAATTTCTGCGCCTAGAAGTATTCCAGTTCCCACAACTCATACAATCGTATGGGTTCATGCTGAAATGGACATGATTAGGGCCCGTTTCTCATCCCAACGCGTATATCACACCTTCAGAGCATTAAGTTGTATTTAGTCTGTCAGAATAACGCGCGAAGTCATTTTGCCGATTAAAATTGAACGTAACGTTCCTCTAATGCTGGTGCTGTCCAATGAACGCGGTTCTGAAACATCTGAGTATGTTTGCGTAGTGCTTGGAAAACTGAATGCATGTACCTGTTCGCTGGCCACTACAGCAAAGGGTTAGTGATACAGAGTGTTTGCGGCTTGCTTCACTTTGGGGCATCCAAATACACATTTTTTTTTAGCATGCTAACGTGCAATTTCGGTGCGCCCTGGAGCACGTAGGCACAAAATTTTGGTACAGCTCGAAGCAGAGTTAACTGGAACGCCGCTTCAACCGGCGGAGCAAGAGGGGAGCCACCCTGGGGGCCTTTAGCAGAAATAAAGGGAGAAGGCGTTTCGACATTTCCATTCCAGTCGGAGGGGTGTTCGCTGTGGTGTTCCGAACAGTGCCCAATCAAGCTGGCGTTATCAACGCTGCGCCTGTTAGTGTTTTGTTTTGGGCAATCGTGTCTGAGATAATGCGGAGAATCGATGTCATGGCACGCGCCTGGAAACAGGATGGCGCATGGGCAAGCGTCATCCGAAACGCTGATTGCGTGATCGAATGAAATGAATAACAACTTCTTCGTTAGTCGGTGACGTTGCACGCCTTGCGAGGCCGACTACGGCAAGCAGTTACACCACCACCACCACCTCTTTCGGAAAATTTACTGTGCTCAGAATAGAGGATGCGAAGAGGCTTGAAATAATTAACGATGGTAACCGTGAAACCATCGTAATGGGTTTTTAAATAATAACAAAACAATGCTATGGTGTAGGATATCGCGTTTCTGGGAGTTTCTCGGAAGAACAGCTAATTAGTACACACAAAAGTTTTTTGTGTGCATGCTGGCACACAGTGCAGGGAGTCACCGTGAAGGTTTTCTATTATTTGTGTAGTGAATGAGGATCAGAGCTAAACACCACCATGACCTTTCACTTCATGACCATTCACTTCACCATGACCTTTGTCCTCACTTCAATTTTCGTCAGCAGAGGTTCGCCCCTACCTCGACTGCACGTTCCCCACATTTGCTTCTCCCACCTTTCGTAAATCGCAGTTTCATAGTTTTTCCCCCACATCAATTACTCTTCTGAAAATTTTCCTCATCTAGATCACTTCACCTTAATTTTAATTTTGGAAGTTTAGGAGAGGTGAGAGACGACTGGTTCGCACGTGCTAACCTGCCGCGCGCCATCGGGATATCATTGATTCTTCGCAATCCCTCAGACACGGTCGCCCAAAACAAGCGAGCGCAGCTTTGATAACGCCCGCCCGATTGCGCACTCCTCGGCACGCCACAGCGGACACCCCTCCGGCTAGAATGGAAACGCCAAAACCCCCTCGTCCTTTATTTCTACAAGACGCCGCCAGGGTGGCTGCCCCCGTGCTCCGCTGGTCGACGCGGCGTTCCAGTTAACTCTGCTTCGAGCTGTACAAGAATTTAGTGCACGACATTATTTTAGACACCCTATACACACATCAAAAGGCTATCAGCGAACGCTTTCCACAAAAAGTCACAAAAAGCACGAATATGGTTGCAGACAGCTAACCCGACAGACATAACGAGCGATAACGGAAAAGCGAGGCTGAAATGTATGTACCTGTAATGCGCACACGCCTCCCACGGCTTCCGTAAGTTGATTCCAAGGTACCCACACAAAACACCTTCAGTGATCTATGAAACGGCACAAAGACACTGTCACAGCATGGAGACGGCGACGCAAGTATGAGTCCCACGCAGAGCGGAGCGAAATACGTCCAGACGGCTCCGAGAAACAGGGTAGAATAAGCAAGTAAGCGTCCAAGCATTGAAATGGCACTCGCAACGGCTTGGATGAGAATCCAGGAGCCAAATAGAATGTTGTAGGACACGGAACGGGAAACATGCACCTAAAATTAAGAGAATCGGACGAAGGGGATTGGAGCTCCGGCCGTTACGGCCCGCCGACTGTGACGAGCGTCCCTTGAAAGGCCATCACCAACGCTGTGGCGCAGGCACTGCTAGGTGAATAACGGGTTAACTAAACGGTCCGCCTTCCTCATACTTCTCATACTGCTTACTTAATATGATTTCACGTTCCGCCCATTGCACATCTCACAGCGCTCATTCGTTTGCTCATAACTGCTCGTAACGCTCACTGCTGTGCACATACCCCCAGCTCCCCTTTTCCTCTTGCTCATTGGCTTGCTCACAGTGCTCGTAACGCTGCTCACAGCGCTCATAGCTGTGCTCACGCGCTCATACCCAAGCTCAGTGTGCTCATTCCTTTTCTCACAGTACTCATAATTTCTCATATATGAGATCTTATGACGTTTTTCAGCAGGGTGGGGTACGTTCGTTAACCGTAGTGTGGCAAAAGTCGTTTGTAACGGTGAAGGGAATGTGTCTTTGCAATTAACACGTTCGTCTGACATCCCTCCCTGTCCAATATTGTGTTTTTAGTCAAGTAATCGTCTATAATGTGATTACCTAATGAGAGGAGCTGTCAAATCCATATAATTTTTCTTTCACAACTTAAATCAGCATTTTCAACACCATATTCCCAGATCAAATAGGGTGTAAAAAGGATGTATAGAACGTAAACACCTTTTTCGACATGATCGACATGAGATAAAATATGGTGTGTGTCGATGTTACACCTTTAATGATGCTCATTTTACACCTTTTGCTTTAATCAGCGGGATAGAAAATGGTGTTTTTATAACAATACACCTGTTTTGAGCGAATAAAGGTGTAAAATGATTTACTGTGCACCCATGTATCAGATCTTCAAATCAGTGCTTTGTGTGAATAACATGTTTCTTTTAGCCAAAACTCGCTTCAGGTATTTTAAATTGCGAATAACGACGCAGGCGTGAAATCCAGTAGAAGTCAATGGTAGCCAGAACCGATCGAAAGGTCAGTCAAACGTTAAGCTCCTGATTGGCCGACTGCCTATGCATAATATCTACAACCTCGCACTCTCACTGGTCGTGTGCCGAGTGTTGTGTGAATTATCTCAAACTATGGGAGCTGTCGGAGCCTGGGGTTACCATCCGCGCTGTGTGCAACGGTATGTATGTGTATTTGGAAGCCCACTCGCACTGACATACTGCTGTTCCTGTATCTTTTGAAATTATATTTCGTACGACGCGGCTGGCATAGGGGCGGCATATGGGCGTCGGTTTTTTTCAGCAGGTTGTCAAAACGGAATTTCAACGAAGTTGGACGGCGTTAATTTTCACGCAAGAAAGGCAAGCTGGACAGGGCATCGCGAATCACCTACGAAACACAGAAGAGCATGATCGCCGCGGCTTTGAGTGATTCAAGAGTTTTTTTCATCGGCGCTGTTCGAACAGATAAATCCTTATGAATTTACTCATTCTCGACTTATGTTGTTTGTGTTGATGATGGACAGTATGCTTTCGAAACATGTAGGTGCTGAATCAAGTTTCTACTCTTGTTGTTTACTATGTCTTGCTGGGGATTTCAAACCTATAGGTGAATATTCACACTTATAAAAATCATCTGAAATAACTTTCACCTTTATATCTGCCACTTGTAATATTTTAATATATACTGTATTGTTGTAAATGTAAGAATAAATGTACACACAGAAACGGCATCCAGTGTAACTCCTTTTAACAGCAAAAACATGCTTTCCGCTCATTTGATGCAGCTGAAGCGAAATTTACTGCACATTCAAAAGGTGCATCGACAATGAGAATTTCAAGGTTACTTTAATGCGAAAATACTTGCTTCGGCACATTAGGCCGATGGGAAACTAGACTGTCCTCCAATGGGTGCGATTGAGCGTGGTTCCACTTCGTCCCCATTGACAGTTAGAGTGATTTCTCATTGAAGCCCATTAAATTCCCGTTGTTTTCAATATGGTATTTGTCCAAAATTGTCCATTGGGAATGGGAGAGCTTGGTCACTTTCAATGAGAATTGTGAATGCGATATCCACTTAAACCGAATGATATTTCTGCGCTATTTTGAATTGGACTATTTCCAGCAGGGACCAGTACCTTTGATTACGTAGACAGCCGACAACATTCCTCGTTGGAGTGCCCTGCTATGGAGTGATGGGGCTTGATTGGAGTCGGCGCAGAGCAGCTGGCCAGATAAACCACCTCACGGACCAGATAAGCCGCCGGCACCCGAAGTGGGTTTTCCTTCATGTGCTCTTCACACGAAGTGTTTCGGTTTCGGCGAATGGAGGGGACAAGGGAGTGGTGGGATAGGGGACAAAGTCTAGCGATAGATATCTTATAGCTCCTTCGAAAAACCTGTACCGGAGTTCCTTAAAATCAGCAGGGTGCACAATGCTCCACACCGGTGTCGCACAGAGCAAGGGCAATATCCATGGCAATATCTATGACAAACCGCACCACGGCGGTGCTCGTAGCGGGTGGAACCTCGTGTTTCGCGTCGCTGGGAATTTGTACAGTTCTGTTTTCTTTTAGCGTGCCCCAGTTTTACGCGCCTTGGAACACGTGGTGACAACGCAAAATTGGACGCGGTCGACGTTTTTTTAGTAGCGAACACTCAGCCGAAAACCGTCATTAACCGTTATGTTTGTCCGAACAGGAACTGAACCGAACCAAAACAGTCGACGCCATCTTGGAGATGAACCGGAACTGAACCGTTAAAACAATCACGGTAACCGGTTCAGATAGCGGTTCACACGGAACTAAGGGCGGAATTTCGCATGTCGTGTATGAACACAAAGCTCCTTTTTTTATGTTTTTGTTTCTCTTCTTCTTTCTCTATTAGCTCCATAGCGTCGTGCCCTGTAGGAATGCTCTGTATTCTCTGAAGTCGCGAACAAATATGTTAACTTAAAGTAGCACAGAAGTCATTTTTAACACCCTGTTTCTTTTTTTTCTGTAACACTTAAGTAGGTCAGTGAAGTGAACCATGAGAACTAACTCACACCACAGAGCCATAATTATTGCAGAAATCGAATTTAAAGTGCGCCGCAAAAAGCGACCGTGCGCAACGGCCACGGTCTCCAGGTCACGGTCCACGGTCTGTGGATCTCCAGTACCACACGCTGGTACTGGAGATCAGTACCAGCCTGTGATCTGCCTGCGACATCGCGCTGACGCTACAGGGTCCGCGCTCGCTGACTGTTTCAGATAAATGTCGGCTACATAACTGTTGTCTGCTACTCGGCTGTACGGGGCTCTGAAAACGCATTGCGCCTGTCTCAGTCATGATTCCGCCGCTCCATCAGTCCCCAATTCTCACGAGGAACTGGCAAAACTGGTTTACGGCAGCAAAGAGACAGGACGCTGACCGAAGCTGACCAGCGAACGAGAATGCGTGGACCCTGTAACGTCATCGGTGACGCACAATCATACTTCTCCTTGTTATACCCGGAGTGGGGAGTTAAGGGCGAACGCGTTGAGCTATGTTTATGTGAGGTTTTTTTTCTTTTTGGGAAACAAATTGCACACATCCAAACCTTTCGTGCTATTCGGTAAATTGACACACACACTATCATCGGGCGTCTTAATCTGAATTTTTTTCGATGGCCCTCTGTGCTTTAAAACTGTTATGACTACTATAATGTCTAAGACATACGCCTGAATATACAGGGTGTTTTTTATTCGTTACAGAATTTTTATTTAAAAAAGTCGTGAGAGCAGCATAGGTGTCGTTTTTGGAGCTTAGTCCTACGGCTGGGCTGACATCCTCTAGGAGAAAGTATCCAACTACAAGGTGACCTAAAATTTTAACTAGGGGATACTACTCTTTAACTAGGGGATATCGGGCAAAAGTGGGATAGGAGAAGGAGAGACTATCCTAGTTGAAAGCCATTACATGTTTAAAAAATAGCGAAACACGCACCTGCGTTAAGATATCCATCCCCGAATTTTGATATGCAAATGAGCCGAAACTGAAAAAGCGCCCCTGAGAAGCGCATGACGTTCGCCGACGGAGGCTCATCCGGGCGGGAAAGCGGTTATCTAGCCTGCAGCTCGGCACCTACTCCAATCATCTCAATCGCTCCAAATCACGTGGCCCTCTGACGTGGAATGAGAGCTGCAGCCCCTGTGTTCCAGGTCGCCGCGGTTTTGGTTTCGGCTCATTTACATCTGAACATTCGGGGGTGGATATCTCCACGGACGCGGATTTTCTAAACGTGGAATGGCTTTCAACTAGGATGGTCTCTTGTACTGATCTCCCGATTTTGCTCGAAATCCCTTGATTAATGAGTTAATTAATGAATTTTAGGTAATTAGTCATCTTGTAGTTGCGTACTTTCTTCGAGAGCATGTCAGCCTGGCGGTAGAACTGAAGTGCAAAAATTACATCTATGCTCCTTTCATGGTGTTTTTTAACAAAAGAAAACACCCTGTGTATAAGCATTAGGGATCAACGACAGTTTTGGGTAGCATTCATGCAGTGACATATAATAATATACTGACCAGCCTCAGCTATAGAGGGTATCCACCTTAACTGCACAACTGATCGCTGACACATAGCGCGTGTGAGCTTACGAAAGCGACTTACAAAGTATAGGGCCAGCCACCCTGATGTTGGTCAGAACATAGGCGCCGACTGCGGGGGAGCGCGGGGGCCCTTGCCCCCCCGGAACATGAGCTAGGGGGGCCGCCGCCTCCCCCGGGAAGTCCCGCTAAGAGACTGACACCAACCTTTGGGGCTCGGCGCGCCCGCGTCAAAAGAGCGAAGAGGCACCAACCCCAAAAATGCATCTTGCAATTTGTAAAATATGTATCCGCCCACCAGACTCATTATCACAGTAGAAGGTGAGGCGAAGAAACATAGAGGATGACACAACACATAGCCTGAATTTCGCCCAAAGCAATCAAATCAATGAAACGAAGCAGTCGAAAAGGTACCAGCAGCTGCCAATGAGGTGTAACGGTAGGATCTTCGGAACGCATATCCGTTGGGAGCGGGTTCAACTCCCGCTGCTCCATTCCATTGACCATATTCATTATATTGCGCGCATTTCGGGTCAAACACCGAGGATTCAATGCATTTTGTTCCTTTTGCACTCAGTTTTCAAAGGCGTAATGCCTTCAGTTGTGCACGTGTTCACTGTTTACGTTCTCTGTTTTTTTCTTGTTTTTTTCTGTTCTTCCTTCCTCTTATTTCTGTACCAGTTCTGCATACATCATAGGATCCCACCAGAGTGTGTGATTCTTCAGCTTTAGTTTTCTGTTCTTCGTTTTGCTTTTCCTTTTCTTTCGTTCTTTTTGTTTTCTTCTGCTCCCCCCCCCCCCCGCCAGAGCACTTACTTCGCGGTGCGCCCTTGCCCCCCTGGGAAAATGAAAACTCTCCGCCTCTGGGTCAGAATGTCAGAATGAAAAAAATATAGCAAAGCTGGTTTTCTTTCTGCATTTGAAATAAAAGAGGTAAAAACAACCGTACTCACATCGTATTTAAGAATCGCCACTGGGTCGAAAATGGTTCGACCGCTCTGTTTGCACTTTCCATTGCCCGTATACTCTGTCTTCGTTCCGCAGACACTGCGGCATCGCAGACACCGCGCCATCGTAGCACGGCGGCGGTCAGTGTTAACACGATATCGCGCCTTTTACATAAAGACTCCGTGCTCAGCATCGCTACCTTTCCTATCCAGCTTAATTAAAAATGCTAAAATCCGGGGAGCTAAAATGAGCCAATCGAACTACCATGAAGCGTCGTTCGCTGCATAACGTGTATTCGCATCTACTGACTGGTAATCAATAATTTCAATGACTTAAATGACTTAAACTAGGTAGCAGGCTTGGTTGACCGTGATATTCCTGCCGAGATTCTGCGAACAACACGGTGGGTTAGTTAACCACGGCAACCACAAGAGCTACGTGCTGGGGCACTGTCAACCCAAGCTGGTAATTCATGGTTGTGCTCTTATCGTAACTACTCTAACCTTGTCGTTCATATCGCTTAAATCTTTCAAAATCCTGAACGACCGTTGACTCCTACCTGTCCACTTCAGGCACGTACTACGCGAATGGAAATATGCTTTAACCTGCCTGTTGTCCTTCATTCCAACTTGTGGCCCCTGAACCTGTTCGTGAACCGAACCGTTTCGAAAAAAACGTTTCGAACCATTCTTCGCGTTTTGCATGCGCTGTAGGTGGCGCATCTAAACTCCGACATGGCGGACGTATCCAGGTTGTCGCTTAGTTTCGATTTTGAGATTTCTGAACTGTAATGGTGTTTCTTTGTTTATTTGCTTGTAAGGAAAAAAGAGGAATTGAACTCTTCTCCCTACTTGTTCTGCTACTCCTAACATAAATTATCACCCCCCACAAATACTTCCATGTGCTCTACACGCAAGTTCGCTATGTTTATTCTTGATGCGTTGAAGGCGAAAAAGTATTAAACGCTGCTCATGTACTTCTGGCGGGCGTAACCGTGTTGCCCAAAGAGAAGGCTATAGATGTCGAGTATTATTTGCGAAGTTCCTGTGTGTTTGATCAACCATACTTCGCGACAGTGAACACTACGTTTACCGGTTGCGATGCCGAAATAGCAAGCAGCGAGTGTCCTGCGCTGCTGGAATGTCAGAGACATGCAAGCACACGACATCTGTGCTGATGCATTCTTACAGGTAACATGTTCTAAGTGCGTGTTCTGTAACATTACAGGGTAATGTTGCGACACACGTGTGTCACTGGTGGGCATGTTTTCGGAAAACCTTAACGAAACTTCGCATTCTTTCTGCATTCTTTCCCAAGTCATTTGACACGTTGATTCAAATGCACGGTTACAATTAACTGACTTGGTATACGTTTTCGCGCTATCCCTTGCGCTTTCTTACACATAATGGCTACTCAAGTTTGAAACAAACTTGTTCTGTTTTGCCTAGACAAGGTTTTGCTTTCCCTCCTGACGTGAGTTGCACAGAAGCGTGCTTGAGAAAAAAAAAAGACGAAGAAAAAAGAAATGAAATGACATTCATCATATATGTAGGCAGTACCGTTCCAAGAGTTCTGCCACACGCAGACAAGCATTGCTGATGTAACAGGTTTGCTGAGTTTGAGCCGCTCAGTCCATCTCTTCCGAGGATGCGTCAAGGTAGACGGTATTCCATGTGTGGAAAGAAGGAAACGCGGAAAGACTAACTGCTGTTCCCTCGGCGTGCAGAGTCGCATTGTGGCACAAAACAAAAGTCGTCCGGTTTAGTTTGCTGGTCGTTGTCTGCAGTGTCTCCCTCATCCATGATTTCAACAGCAAAGTACAGGTGCAGCTCAGCGACCCATGCGAAAAGCAGCAGCTTCTCCGCAAGTGAACGCGGGGTCGGCCGTGTGTACCTGGATGGGCTTGTCCCGAGTTTCACCGCTGGACGGCGTGGATTTGGCGAAAAACGCTAATAGTTGCCTTCTGGAGCTCAACCGGAACTCAACCCTTATTGTCGAACCTAAACTCGAACCGAACCGGTAAACGTTTCGGTTGGACCCTCAAAGAGCAGAAGCTACAACTATCGCTGTTAGCCGCACAATCTTGCTAACAAAGCTTAACAACGCAAGAAGACCACAACTTTGATAGCTCCACAGTCCTCTCGTGTAACCAAAACTACAACGAAGGAAGCGCACCAATTCGTATACGCAGATGATACAACGAAGTCGCGCTATAAAATATCACTGCCAATGCGTTGAATGATTTTTATTGCAGCATTTCAGGCTCGTCGTTTGGTTCATCAAACCTCTCCGCTTAGGAACTTGTGTTCAGTATAGAATGAAGTCGCGCTGGGAAAATGCGAGAGCGTCGTTCAAGGAGCGCGGATGATGCACGCTGTTGAGCTGAATTCTCATTGAAATAAACTCCACGCGTTCAACCGTGGAGGTGACACTTTACATTTTATCTCCGTTCATGACAGTGCCGCTTGTACGAGAACCGAGCTAAGCCTTCAGGCAGGCTCCAACTGGGTCATTGCAGTGCCGACCGTTAAGTGCACAGAATGTTTGTAGATCAATATTTGCCTCATACGCTGTCCTTCTGCTGAAAATGATCGCAGTTGCTTTTGTATTTTTGGTACTTTTCCTCGGGAAACGTTCCACGAAACAGGCCATAAACCTTACGCAGCATGTGTGTCATATCCGTATGTGTGTACGTGCGTGTGTATGTGCGTCACCTACAGGGTCATTTGCCTTCCGCGTCAGTTTGTCAACGAAAGCACTTAAAGGGACCATGAAAGGATATTTGACAAGCCTACGAAGATTTCCAATTTGTTCCTCTGTACTAAAGCATTCACCCTGTGAAATATGAAGTTGAAAATCGTCCAAATAGCGAAAATATTCTATATTAACCACGGCCGTGAACGGCGGCTGCTACGGCACGCCTGCGAGGCGAACTGGCCGTGACATCATACACAGAGGATGTGGCTGATTCGCGAAAAGGCTTTTGCGAGCAAATTGCAAAATTTGTAAGCAAGCTTGCAAACTTTGTCATGAAATATGTTTTAATTTGACCTGGAGATAAAATTGTATCTAATCGTTGACACAAAATCCTACCAGAAGTGTAATGTAGCCGTTGACTGTTAGCACAGTTTTCGGAGCACGTTTTCCTCTCTGAACTCTTCTTCGTCAGAAAATGTGTCTGTCGGTGGCTTTTTATGAGCTGCTGCGTACGGAACGATTCCTAGACGCTGTGTGTGTCGCATAATCTCTTCCTGCATCGCTGACAATTTGTGTTTCGCCATATTTCTACTGATTTCGACGGCAGATGTACGACGCCGTTGTTGTCCAAACCGAAATCATGCACCCACATGGTTACGCAGGGTGTATCCTCCCGGATGTCCACAGTTGGCTGAGAGGACTGGATGGCGATGACGTAAGCCTGCTTGGAAGGGATGTATCCGGCGGCCACGCCTCCACTATTTTTCCGTGCTAACTGCGCCACCGGTGCACGGAATATGGTTAAAATTTGAAGTGTGAATGATAGTGTGAGATAATGAGAACCGTTTCCCACAGAGAACTCAGAATTCGCGCAAAGCATTTCATGGTCCCTCTTTTAGATGTTTACATGCAATGTAGTAGCTTGGACGACTCTCGCAGTTGGGATTCTTCATTCCTCGTGGCACGTGTTATACTTCGTATGGCATTCCCTTGGCTTCTGTGCAGGGCCGGAGCTAAGCAGTGCGGGACCTGAGGCAAATGCGCGGGGCCTCTGTAACCCCTATCGAAAATGTGTCTAAGAGACCTCTCAAAATTTCCTGAGAGGTCTGAGAAGACGAAATCCTGAAACGTCTGGTAGGACCTTTCAGGCAGCACAGAGGGGTCTGAGAGGACCTTTTAGAGAAAATCTGGAAGACGTTGTAGAATCATTCATGTATCCCTGAGGGGTTTGGGGGGACCTCTCAGACAGCTTCGCGACAGTGCGTCGTGCAACACCTCTCAGAGCAAGTTGCTACATGTTTTTCCGCGCCGCGGGACATGCTACCTCGTCCGCTTTGGAAAATAGTTCGCAAGATTTCACATGTTTGTGCATTATTCCTCCAAGGAACACGTGCCGCGGTAACCTTGTTTTGTCGTTCCCCCTCGAAGCTATTGTTCTTGCAATCCGTGCATTATTGCACTGCACGTAAGTGCAAGCGTTTCGGCCCGTCGCCAGCGGATCAATCAGTCTGTTTTGAAACGTTGAAGTGTGATGACGTCGGCCGCGGATCTCAAGTAATTTGCGTTTTGTCTTCGGGATTCTAACTGTTTTTGAGATATGTAGACGATGTGTCAAATATGCTTTTTTGAGTGACAGGCATTCCTGTTCACTTTACGCTTTTACCACTGTTCGTAGACGCGCATTATGTGCGCCGATAGGAAGATTACCAACCACGTTAGGTTACCAACGGCGCATTGTGCCAAACGGTATGTTATATATTTCGATGCCTACACACTGACTTACACTGACATTTTGAAATTGTATTTCTTACAGATGAATCTCGTACGAAGCGACAGGTGGTGAGAACCCAATCTCGCCAGTTAGTTGGCGTCTTACGCAAGCAAGGGAAACTAGACGGTGCATCGCGAGTCCCCAAATATACGTAAAACAGACGAACTTGATCACCGAGAAGCAGAGTTCCTCAATAATATTTTTCATCGCCGCTGTACGGACGTTGCGAATATGTGTCCCATAAGTTCACGCTTTGTGGAATACGACAGTATGTGTTGATGATGACTGTATGCTTTCGTAGACATGTAAGTGCTAAATCTAGTTTCTGTTGCTGCTATTTACCGTTTCGTGTAGTTTCTTGCGAGCGATCCTTCAACAAATATTAGATATTCACAATTCTGCAAGACATTTGAAATAACTGTTAGATAATCTGATAGCAGTGTGCATGCCTTGAGTGTATCTGTACAATCGAAGGAACTCAATATATGTGGAGTTTTGTGACATGTATCTATCTCTGGTGTGTGTAGCACTGCCTCTGGTGTAGCACTGTATGATTGTACCGCTCCGACGACAGGTGCAGCGTACATTGATGTTCCGATGTCAGATCTGGGCATTAGCTTCTGAGAGGTCCTGAGAGGTCCTGTCAATCTGAGAGATCCTCTGAGCCTGAGAGGTCCACCAGCCTGAGAGTCCCTCTCAGTCCCATAGCACATTAGACCTGAGGGGTCTTTTCACTAGGGACACCACCGGATAATGAAAGATTAAGATTAGCACGGGAACAGGCAGCAGGAGAGAGGGGGTACATAATTTTGAATTATGTGCGTACAGGGCTTGCGAGAGAAATTACAGGCCACTGCAAAACTCTTACGACTTGAGCTTTCTGTTCGCGTCATCGTCGCCAAATACTGAGCGATAGCTAAAATGAGCTAAATTCAAAGCTACCTTGAGCCACATCAAGACGCTGTAGGCAACCTCTCATCTGTTATTAGAACCCTCCATACCTAGCGCTTGGCTTCCAAGGCTTAAGAATTTGATACGGTGCCTCAAAACCCTCTTTATCCAACCCAGACAGGACAAACTCCGACTACGCCAATTTTCGAACATTTCATTTTCGGATTACACCTTCACCCGGACACCGAACGCAAGCCTTAGGTTTCCGAACTCTTCGGGTTCAATCCAGACAAATGGCAACCCCTTGTGTCACCAGCAAATACCCTGTGTGGACGTATGACAGAACTAGTACTACTGAAAAGTCTTCTTTGCGCCTTTTCGCTGCGAACTCGTCTGTTAGTGTGTGGTGATCAACTTGGGCCGCGATGCCTTGCTCAATAGAAATTAGGGCCGGGCTACACAGCCGTTTTTCTATTGCTACACTTTTTTCCAGTAACAGTCAATGCATTGCTACACACTGCGTGACGTCATCACATCCTGTCTGAAGAAGACAGCGGCAAAGACAAACACTCCTATTATTTATTGAATCGCAAGGTAATTTCCTTTGTCCGACTCTTAATGACGTTCACTTTTACAATAAAATTCAACAAAAAAGCACCGTGCATATTAGCGATTTTCACCCCAAAGGCTCATCATGGTCATTAGAATCACAACACCAGTAAACTACCACTGCTCTTTTAAAATAATAAGTGAGACCACTCAACATCATCACCAGGCATATGTAATATATGACCGTTTCTCGTATACTCGTTGTCTGAGGCTACACCTGCGAGCAAAAATGCGCGAAAGCTGGGGGGGGGGGAAGTTCCATTCGCGCACGACAAAGCACAAGACAGACCGCCTTTACGGGAACATGATTGCATTCCCACCATGTTAATGATTATTTCATTGCAGTTTAGAAAAACTACTACTACAAAACTATAATTTTAGGATCCTATTAAAATTCTACTTTCTATGGAAACTATAATTGCCCTATTACTCGGATCGCTATTAATGAAGCGCTCCAATGTTTTCTCTCTTCCCATTTCAGCCTTGTCATGCAGTGCAGCAGACTCACATCCAAAATAATTAATTTACACTGAGGGTGCCGGGCTTCAGGAATTCCTATCCTGCGCTCAGATGCAAGCATTTCTGCACGAATACCTATAACAGCTTACTTCTTCAACATACCGCGCTCCTAACAACATCTAACAAACAAGGAGAGAAACCCACTTCTCATGAATTCAGCTTTACCATGCGACTTTCCTCTGCACAAAAGCAGTGATTTGTAGAAAGAGCAGCAAAAATTGCGCGCACTTGCAAGCTTGCATATTTTACTTCAAGAACTGAAGCGTATGCTAATAAACTAAGGAAAAGACACTCATGTCTGGTATCAGATAATTCTTGCATAACGCTACATACACAGCAGCATTGTTCCTTCGTAAAGAAAGCACAGGACAAGGGCACACAAATTCCTTTAGGCGAGAAGGGAAAAGGCTTAAGAGGGAGCGCTCAGGGAGAATAGCAGAGTCACCGGACATCGCTACGAAACTCAACGGCTAACACAAGATAACAACAAGGTACTAGCGGCGGGTAAAATTGCGACACTGCTAAACAAGTTCAGACATGCCATGATGACGTCACAAATCAAGAAAAAAGCACGCACACTCAGATAGCAGCTCAGGAATGCACAAGCAGACGTGCTTGATAGGAATTTCTTCTCCACACTCAGATACCAGCATTTCTACACAAATACCTATAAATGCAAACAGCTTACTCCATCAACATATCGAGCAAAGTGAATACTGACACTCAACAACATATAACAAAAAACAAACAAATTCAATTCTCATGAACTCTCCTCTGCCGAGCGGCTTTCTTCTGCTCTACCTGGATGCTGACTTTTTCCCCTCACCTACATTCTGAGTAAAAGCAGTAAAAGAAGAAAAGAATCGCGAAAAAGTACACGCATTTGTGCCCCAATAGCTGTAACTGCAAGAAACCGTAGCGCACGCTAATAAACTGGGAAAAAGACACCCATTTCTGCCACCAGATAATTCTTGCATAATGCCACATACACAGTCGCATTGCCCTTGCGTAGAGAAAGCACAGGACAGGGATACACAAATATCCTCAAGTGAGCAGGGAAAAGGCTTAAGTCGAACCGCTCAGGAATAATCGGAGAATCACCACTTATCGCTATACTCGGCTAGCACAACATGACTGCAACAACATATTAGCGAAGGGTAAAAATTGCAGCAAGAAAGACACTACTGAACAAGTCCAGATATGCGACATTGCATACAAAATACTGCTCATCGGGGAAAAGGCCTAAGCCTGCGACAGGAAATCGTAGAGCATACACAACTTCATTTTTCTATTTCGCGTAAACTAAACGCGGTCTGCTTGGAGAACGACACACAGATTTTCTTAGGGAGCAGAGAAATATAAGAATTTCTACTCCGTACTCAGATACCAGCATTTCTGCTCAAAAACCCACGACTGCAAAATTAAGCACCTATTTCTGCTATCAGATAATTATTGCAAAATGCTAAATACTCAATTGCATTGTCCCTGCGCGAAGAAAGCACAGAAAAAGGACACACAATTTATCTTAAGCGAGCAGGGAAAGTCAGTTATTTCTACTCGGACAGCTTAATACCATAAAGTCTGATTTTTTGCAAAGAAAACAAAGCTTGAACAGCGCTACGAACGTGACAGATACATACTAGCAAACAAACAACGACAGGACCGGCGTCGGGCACTCATAAAACACCCTGCCCAAAACAAAGGCTTCATCATGTTCGCGAGGCAATTCCATTAAAAACGCTCGTCATATCCTACAGATAGCGATGCAAACGCGGCTAAAACCCCTATTTTTTAAACCACTATTTCACGCAATAGTACATAAATGTATCACTCGTGTCACACGAACAGGCAAACACTTACTTGTCAAGTGGGGTCCGAGCGCGCGCGTGCACACAAACACAGGCACACACTCACATTTTCGCACTCACAAACACAAAGTCTATTTTCACAACCACATAAATTCATGTTATTCCTCAGGTCAATAATTGTCCTACCATCGTCAAAAGAAAGCACACAGATATATGCGAATGCAAAACAAGAGGTCTTCATTCCGGATGTAATAGGGTATCGTCACTCGGCCGGCGCGAACCAAAAAAAAAAAAAATCGCTGGCTGCAAGCTTGCGTACCCAACAGAGCAGTGCGCTCCCTTCAACGCTCGCCTTGGGGTGACTTTACACACCAAAAGCCTTCTCTGAATACATTCTGCTGTCGTCGGAATAAAATATTGATCGCGAGGGTACTAGAATTTCAACTCTGTTGCTGTTTAACTGATAAAACAGTGCGCTCACTCGGGATAACGGATCGCGCGCGTCGCGCGTCCAAACCAGGAGTCCCTCGTTGCGCTTGCACGGGCAATCGCGCGCGTCGCGAGTCCAAACCGCGAGAAAGGGCCCGCGCGCGGCTCGCGTGGGGCGCGGTTCGGGCGCACTGTTTTATCACTTAAGCAGCAACAGAGCTGACATTGTAGTACCCTTGAGATAAATATTTTACTCCGGCGGCAGCAGAATGTATTCAGAGAAGGCTTTGGGTGTGTAAAGTCAGCCCGAGGCGTGCTGATGGGAGCGCACTGCTCTGTTGGGTACGCAGGCTTGCAGCCAGCGATGCTGGAATGATTATTTTATTTTATTTTATTATGAGTCATTATCGGCTCACCTATTTAGTGAAGACCTATGAACACATGTTAAGTGGTTTGGTTTAAAAATGATGAGAGCTACAGTGTGTATCGAATGATGTTCACGTTTACCCGTTTTGCTCTATAGTATTCTTGCAAAATATATGGGTGCAAGGAAATAAAAGGAAAACGAACTGAATTCACTCCTAAATAATGATCGCTGCGCAGAAGCACGGCACCGTTTTCTTCGTGGATGTATAGCGAACATGCATTCCTTTCTTTTTTTTTTTGGTTCGCGCCGGCTGAGTGACGATATCCTATTACATCCGGAATGAAGACCTATTGTTTTGCGTTCGCACATATGTGTGTGCCTTCTTTTGACGATGGTAGGATAATTATTGACCTGAGGAATAATATGGATTTATGTGCTTGTGAAAATAGCCTTTGTGTTTGAGAGCGTGAAAATATGAGTGTGTGTCTGTTTGTGTGTGTGTGTGTGCGCGCGCGCTGGGACCCTACTTGGCAAGTAAATGTTTGCCTTTTCCTGTGACACGAGTGATACATTTATGTACTATTGCGTGAAATAGTGGTTTAAAAAATAAGGATATTAGTCGCGTTTACATTGCTGTCTGTAGGATAGGACGAGCGTTTTTAATGGAATTGCCTCGCGAACCTGCTGAAATCTTTGTTTTGGGCAGGGTATTTTATGAGTGCCCCACGCCGGTCCTGTATTTGCTTGTTTGTTAGTATGTATCTGTCACGTTCGTAGCGCTGTTCAAGCTTTGTTTTCTTTGGAAAAATTCAGACTTTATGGTATTAGGCTGTCTGAGTAGAAGTGACTTTCCCTGCTCGCTTAAGATAAACTGTGTGTCCTTTTTCTGTGCTTTCTTCACGCAGGGACAATGCAATTGACTATTTAGCATTATGCCATAATTATCTGATAGCAGAAATGGGTATCTTTGTCACAGTTTATTAGCGTGTGCCTCGTTATTTTATTTTTTTTCTCTTATAGCTATGCGAGTGTAAAGTGCGTGTAAGTTTTCGCTGCTCTTTTCTTATTTTCTCTACTTTTACGCAGAAGAAAGCCTCCTGGTAAAAGCTGAATAGTGTTCTATTAGTGGAAGTGGGGTTGTTTGTTTGGTTTTCTTGGGTGTTCGATATCTTGATGAAGTAAGCAGTCCTTAATCTTGCAGTCGTGGGTTTTTGAGCAGAAATGCAGAGAGGTATCTGAGCACGGAGTAGAAATTCCTATATTTCGCTGCTCCCTAAGAAAATTTGTGTGTCGTTCTCCAAGTAGACCGCGTTTAGTTTACGCGAAATAGAAAAATGGAGTTGTGTATGCTCTATGATTTTCTGTCGCAGGCTTAGGCCTTTTCCCCGATGAGCAGTATTTTGTATGCAATGTCGCATATCTGGACTTGTTCAGTAGTGTCTTTCTTGCTGCAATTTTTACCCTTCACTAATATGTTGTTGCAGTCATGTTGTGCTAGCCGAGTATAGCGATAAGTGGTGATTCTCCGATTATTCCCGAGCGGTTCGACTTAAGCCTTTTCCCTGCTTACTTAAGGATATTTGTGTATCCCTGTCCTGTGCTTTCTCTACGCAAGGACAATGCGACTGTGTATGTGGCATTATGCAATAATTATCTGGTAACAGAAATGGGTGTCTTTTTCTCAGTTTATTAGCGTGCGCTACGATTTCTTGCAGTTACAGCTATTGGGGCACAAATGCGTGTAATTTTTCGCGGTTCTTTTCTTCTTTCACTGCTTTTACTCAGAATGTAGGTGAGGGGAAAAAGTCAGCATCCAGGTAGAGCAGAAGAAAGCCGCTCGGCAGAGGAGAGTTCATGAGAATTGGATTTGTTTGTTTTTTGTTATATGTTGTTGAGTGTCAGTATTCACTTTGCTCG
This sequence comes from Ornithodoros turicata, assembly GCF_037126465.1. Taxonomy (NCBI): domain Eukaryota; kingdom Metazoa; phylum Arthropoda; class Arachnida; order Ixodida; family Argasidae; genus Ornithodoros; species Ornithodoros turicata. Next base: position 37,471,270 of record NC_088202.1, on the reverse strand, counting down.
ATATGTTGATGGAGTAAGCTGTTTGCAATTATAGGTATTTGTGTAGAAATGCTGGTATCTGAGTGTGGGGTAGAAATTCCTATCAAGCACGTCTCCTTGTGCATTCCTGAGCTGCTGTCTGAGTGCGCGTGCTTTTTTCTTGATTTGTGACGTCATCATGGCATGTCTGAACTTGTTTAGCAGTGTTGCAATTTTACCCGCCGCTAGTACGTGCCTTGTTGTTATCTTGTGTTAGCCGTTGAGTTTCGTAGCGATGTCCGGTGACTCTCCTATTCTTCCTGAGCGCTCCCTCTTAAACCTTTTCCCTTCTCGCGTAAAGGAATTTGTGTGCCCTTGTCCTGTGCTTTCTTTACGAAGGGACAATGCTGCTGTGTATGTAGCGTTATGCAAGAATTATCTGATACCAGACATGAGTGTCTTTTTCTTAGTTGCTTCAGTTTTTGAAGTCAAGCACAAGTGTGCACAATTTTTACTGCTCTTTCCTCAAATCACTGCTTTTGTGCAGAAGAAAGTCGCATGGTAAAGCTGAATTCATGAGAAGTGGGTTTCTCTGCTTGTTTGTTAGATGTTGTTAGGAGCTCGGTATGTTGAAGAAGTAAGCTGTTATAGGTATTCGTGCAGAAATGCTTGCATCTGAGCGCAGGATAGAAATTCCTGAAGCACGGCACCCTCAGTGTAAATTAATTATTTTGGATGGGAGTCTGCTTCACTGCATGACAAGGCTGAAATGGGAAGAGAGAAAAAATTGGAGCGCTTCATTAATTGCGATCCAAGTATTAGGGAATTAGGGTTTCCATAGAAAGTAGAATTTTGATAGGATCCTAAAATTATAGTTTTCTAGTAGTAGTTTTTCTAAACTGCAATGCAATAACCATTAACATGGTGAGAATGCAATCATGTTCCCGTAAAGGCGGTCTGTCTTGTGCTTTGTCGTGCGCGAATGGAACTTTGCCCCCAGGCTTTCGCGCCTTTTTGCTCGCAGGTGTAGCCTCAGGCAACGAGTATACGAGCATAGAAAGGGTCATGTATTACATAAGCCTGGTGATGATGTTGAGTGGTCTCACTTATTATTTTAAAAGAGCAGTGGTAGTTTTCTGGTGTTGTGATTCTAATCACCATGATGAGCCTTTGGGGTGAAAATCGCTAATATGCACGGTGCTTTTTGTGTTGAATTTTATTGTAAAAGTGAACGTCATTAAGAGTCGGACAAAGGAAATAACCTTGCGATTCAATAAATAATAGTGTTTGGCTTTGCCGCTGTCTTCTTCAGACAGGATGTGATGACGTCACGTAGTCTGTAGCAATGCATTGACCGTTACTGGAAAAAAGTGTAGCAATAAAAAATGGTGTGTATTGCCCTATACGGATTTATGATGAGCACTGTTTTTGAATAAGAGGAGTGCGTGTGCTTAGAAATAGTTTGATGCTGGTTTTCTCCTTTGTTCAAGTGTTTCTCTTTGCTTTTTTCCCCCTTGTTGTCTGACAAACATGCGCTGACACGCTCTGACCTGTTCTGTCATGTTTTCCTTCTACATGTAGTTTTTTTTTCTTTTTGACAAGGAACATTCTTGACGATGTCGATAGTGCTGCCTTGAATGGGAGTAGTGCTATTCTTAATAATTTTGCGATTCATTTAGTTCAGAGAGTAACCGCTAGGGGGACAAGTGCATGGCTTTATCCAGTCGAGGAACAAAGCGACATTATTCAGTTAGCTGCCTGGCTCTCGGATGGGATGGACATGTCTCGATTAGCTCGTTGTATGTAGCCATTGAAGGTGTTAGGATATTTTGTTCTTTTGCAAGTCTAATTTAGTAAGACTTTGGGAATGAAATGCTTAACTCCTACAATCACCTCTCATGTATGGTGTTTTTCTGCAATAGTTCCCTATGCAATGATTATTGTAGAATAAAGGGAATAATCTTGTGATAGTGATTCAATAAATAACAGATCCCCTGCCTAGAGTGTACGCGTCCTTGAGCCACGCAGCTGCATGATTTCATTTCATTTCATTTTTATTACCCTCAAGCGCAATTGCATTACAGAGGGGACTGAGGCAAAATAGTACACAAAACTACACATATAAAAATAGTATGAAATAATAATACTATAAGAAAGAAAAATGTTATAACAACAGGAGCTGAAAAACTGCTTTACGAAATGAATCTGGGTTAGTTATCTGAACTATGTTACGTGGAAGGTGGTTCCACTCAGTTGCCGTATGCGGGAAGAAAGAGTGAAAGTAAGAATTAGTGTTACATGAAGGAATGTGAACTTCGCAACAATGATCATTGCGGGACAAGATGTAAAAGGGGCGAGTGATAAATTGTGTACTCAATTCGGCGTGCTGATAAATTTTATGAAAGAGACAAAGCCGAGATATTTTTCTGCATATCTGAAGTGGCGGCAAACCCAGAGATTCTTTCATTGATGTGATGCTGCTAGTGCGATGGTAGTTTGATGGTATAAAACGTGTAGAATGGTTTTGTATCATTTCAATGGCAGAGGTTAGTGTGGATGAACTAGGATCCCAAATGGCTGATGCGTATTCCAGTTTCGGACGAATTAAAGTCTTATACATCGTTAGCTTAATATTGGCAGGGGCCTTTGAGAAATTACGCCGCAAATAAATAACCTAATGAACGGTAAGACTTACCAATGACGTAGTCTACATGGCACTTCCATCTGTGCCTTTTTCGCAAGATTACAGGCCGGGACTTCGCAAGAATTGTGCTGCTCTACGATTGGACGGTTGTGTTTGGACCGGTTTGTCGTTGCCTACTACAAAACAGACTGCATTTCGGAACGGATCACACTTGGCCTGTGGCAGCAGAATGTGTTGCTAAACGACGACTAAATCACCTGCTTCTTTTCTGCAGGTTAGTATTATCCCTTCCACTATTTATACTTGTTAAATTTCGTCTGCTGCCCAGGCCGAGTGATTAGCGGAGTGCTAAGCTTGAAGTGTACCTCTCTGTCGCCATGAACAAACAAGACTTCTTAAGGGCATTGAATGATATGAAGGAAGAGCTAAAAAAGGACATGAAAGAGAGTCGAGAGGCGCTTGAAAGAGGCATACGCACAGAAATTCGCGAGCTGAGGTCACAACTAACTGATCTAAATCTGAAAATCGTAGCAATCGATGACGGCTTTCGGTCACTAGAAATTAGCTACGATAAACTGAAAGTGGAAAATGTTAAACTAAATCAGCAATGTGACGAGCTACGTGACACGGTCAAAGAACTTGACAAGCGCACGGTGGAACTTGAACAATACTCGCGGAGATGTAATCTCGAAATTAAAGGAATTCCTTACGATAGAGAAGAGAACCTGTACGCTGTTATTGAAAAGATTGCTGAAAAACTCAGCATTGACATGCCTACAAGTACAATTAATGCGTGACACCGAATACCCCTGGCCAGACGTGAAATTTCCAGTTTGGGACACATTATTGTTCAATTTAAAGATAAGAAAGTACGTGATGAGTTTCTGGATAAGTCAAGGAAAGCACGTCTGAAGTGTTCAGACATTGGTCTAAAACCTTCCGCTCCAATATATGTAAACGAACATTTGTGCCCCAAACTTAAGAAATTGTTGGGCGAAGTTATTGCGAAAAAGAAATCACACGGGTGGAAATACGCCTGGGTAACGAACGGCAAGATGGACTTATTTAAACATTATGTACGTAAGCAGGAAAAGGCAGAAAAAATGCGGGTTGATTGTTGGGATGATCTTCGTAAAATTTTTGGTTGAGTGTTTGTAGTTCTTTGTAGCTTTGTTTAAACCATGACAAATGGTTTGTCTCATGGAAATGAAAACAAATTGAGGTGCTTTCAAGTAAATACACGATCTGCAACGGGCAAAATAGAATTCCTGGACCACTTCTTTTCTGTGTCTACTTGTGATTTTTATGACATTATAATGCTGACTGAGACATGGTATACGGAAGAATCAGAAATGTTTTCTTTGTGTAACTACGGCAATTTTTATTTAAACCGGCGTTTTCAACGCGGTGGCGGCATAGCTATGCTAACATCAACGGATCTATGTTGTGAGATGGTTGACGATTTTACTGGTAATAATGAAAATTATGAAGCACTAACATGTAAAAGTTCATCACACTATTTTTGTGTCTGTTATCGACCGCCGCATGGCGTAATAGAAAATTTCCTCGGGTTTCTGGAATCCTTTTTGGACTTTGTATCCATTAACTCCTACAAACTTGTTCTCGGTGGCGACTTTAATATAGACTTGCTTGCACCATCTATAAATCAGAGAAATCTTATATTACTACTTGAGTCGTCTGGTTTCAACAATCACGTACAAGAACCAACCAGAGTTACCTATGAAACAGAAACATTATTGGACTTATTTGTCACAAATTATACTACGAGTCAAGTTCTATGTGATGTCATTGAAAGTGACATTAGTGATCATTTCCCTGTTAGTATTACCATACATATGACTGAACTCAAAAGGAAAACGAAAGTCGAAGCGCCTATTTATGTGCCAAGCTATACTCGAGAAAATATAAGGAGGTTTCGCACTGCTTTAGAAAACGCTTGCTGGGATGCTGTGCTATTAGAGAGTGATGTCGATGTGGCATATAGCACATTCATATCGATGTTTGTGCACCTTTATCGTGAGTCTTTCCCACGTAGGAAAATTAAGAAACCAAGCAAGTTTAGGAAACCTTGGATGCATAGAGAGCTAATACGCATGATCGACAACAAGCATAAAATGTACAAGGATTTTCTAAAGAGTAGAAACCTGTCTGACCTTGCAAAATATAAGCAGGCGCGTAATATTGTAAATAAAAAAATAAAGGATGCAAAAATTGACTATTACACAAAAATGTTTGATGGAAAGGACATCCCAAAAGATTTGTGGAGAAAGATTGACAAAGTTCTGCATCCCAAAAACACTGAGAAAAAACCTAATTTCCTTTTTGGCGGTATACCTTTGTATGAAGCTACCGAAAAATTTAACGATCATTTTATATCAGTAGGTACACCGATGTTTGTTGACTACACCTTATTTGAAGCTTTCCTAGAACCGTCCTCTGTATGTAGCTCTTTGTTTTTGAAACCAGTAACCGTAAATGAAATCCTCAGTACATTTCTGAAATTAAAGAATAGTAAGGCAACAAACAAGGACGGCTTACATATCAGACCGGTGAAATGTGTACTTGATACGGTTGCCCCATTACTAGAGCACATCTATAATCTTTGTTTAAGAAATGGTGTCTTCCCTGTTGATATGCAGATAGCAAAGGTTGCTGTATTGTTTAAGGGAGGTGATCAAAACGATTTAGGAAATTACAGACATATTTCAGTGCTCCCGCTATTTTCAAAGTGCCTGGAAAAAGTTATCCTTTCAAGATTGTTTGAATTTTTTGCAAAGCATAATATTCTCAATGATTTCCAACATGGTTTTCGTCCCGGCTGTTCAACTGAAACTGCGTTATTAGAGCAAAAGGAATTGATTATTAAAGGAATAGAAAATAACCTACTAACATTAGGCATATTCATAGACTTTACGAAAGCTTTTGACTGCATAAACCACATGGTATTGATAAAAAAACTAGAACGCTACGGAATTAGAGGGATCCCATTGAAACTAATTAGGTCGTATTTAGCGAGTCGTAAACAGTACGTTTTTATGGACAGCAGTATTCAGTCCTCCCTTCGTAATATATCTTATGGAGTACCTCAGGGCAGTATCCTTGGTCCACTGCTTTATATTGTGTATATGAATGATATAATTAATATAGATATAAACTGCAAATTAATATCTTATGCTGATGATACTGCTATGTTTTTAAGCGGAAGTAATGTCGAAACTATGTTAAGCGAGGCAAACATAATTCTTTCTAGATTATCTGCGTGGTCAAAGGCAAATTTTCTGCGCGTTAACCAGTCAAAAACAAAAGCTATTATTTTTAGGCCAAAAAATAAGTCAATCAGTGTGACTACTGCGTTGGTTTACGACGATGTAGAAATTGACATAGTGGAGTCAGTAAAGTCACTGGGTGTTATTTTTAGCCATAAATTAACGTGGGACTTACATGTGCAATACATTGAGAGGAAGCTGTCCAAAGTTGCTGGTCTGATAGGCAGGTATAGATACATATTTCCATTCCGTATAAAATTATTACTTTATAATTCACTTTTCTCGTCTTATATAAACTATTGTTTCTTGGTATGGGGAACGACGACACAAGAAAATATGAGTAGACTATTAATACTTCAAAAAAAGATGGTACGTCTGATTGCAAATGTCGGATACAGAGACTCCACTGTACATCTTTTCGAGGAATATAATATTGTAAGGGTCCACAACTTGTACGATTTTAAACTCGGCTGTTTATATAAAAATTTGCATAAAGTGAAATGTAATGCTCACCTGGAATTAAGGGAATTGTCATATTACACACGTCATTCTGATCCCTGGAAAGTCCCACGAGTAAGAACAAATTATGGAAAACAATCCATAAATTTCCTACTACCTAAATTATTAAATATGCTGAATTCTAAAGCAGTTTCTCTGTCTAATACGTCAGTCCGTAAATTTCGCGGTATCATTATGTGTGCCTCGTTGAATGACTGTACGTGATGTTTGATGCCCATGTCGAAACATGTATGTTATTAATGTTTCTTGAGCTCATTTGAAATTTTTTGTCCTAATATTGCATGGGTGAATGCACTTATCACTGTAGTCTTGAACTCTGTAAATGTGATGTTGTCGCAGGTAGTGTAAAACGGGGGCCCGGGCTCGTCAAGTTGTATATTACAGCTTTTTCTCGGTCCTCCTTTCATCACATGATGGAAAATAAAGTGAATGATTGATTGAATTGAACTAAGGTCAGAGGTTATATGCACACCAAGGTACTTATAAGATTGAACAGTTGATAGGGTTGCGTTGTTTAGTATATACTTATCCGGAGTTGAATTAGTACGTGAGATTCGCATGACTTTACATTTATTAGTGTTCAGAACCATCAGCCATTTGCTGCACCAATCGGAAACGCTGTTAAGGTCGGACTGTAGGAGGATGGTGTCAGAAGTGTCAGATATTTCCCGAAAGATGACGCAGTCGTCAGCGAATAAGTGGATAGAGGACATGATGCTGTTAGGCATGTCGTTAATATAAAAGAGAAAAAGAAGGGGACCAAGCACGGGTCCCTGGGGTACACCAGATTGCACGGGTGTTAAGCTAGAGTGAAAGCCACATCGCGAGACAAACTGAGAGCGGTTGAGAAGAAAATATTCAATCCAAGTTAATAGCTTGTTATCAATATTTAACATTTTGAGCTTAATTAGAAGAAGTTGGTGGTTAATTTTGTCAAATGCTTTAGCAAAGTCTAAAAAGATACAGTCTGCTTGAGAACGACGGTCAAGGATGGCGTGTAAAGAATGAGTAAGTGAAAAAAGCTGTGTTTTACATGAGTATGACTTCCGAAATCCGTGTTGTGCAGGTGAAAAAAAAATGAATTAGAGTCAAGGAAACTAGCAAGTTCAGAAAATGTTATGTGTTCTAATATCTTACATGGTATGCTTGTGAGAGAGATAGGCCGGTAGTTAACAGGATTGAACTTATCACCAGATTTGTAAAGTGGAACCACCTTAGCAATCTTCCAATCATCGGGCAGGGTTCCACGGTCCAATGACTGCTGAAACAGCATACTTAGAAAAATTGAGGAATAGTTTACCGTTTCTTTGAGGAATCTACTATAAACATTATCAAATCCAGAAGAGCATGATGACTGTAAACTGTTAATTACTTTTGCGACTCCAGATGGATTTACTGATATAGGTAACATTGGAAGGAAATTGAATGGTTCGGCGGTTGGTGCAGACGAACAAGCGGCAGAGGTAAAATTTGACATAAACACTTCGTTCAACAGGGACGCACACCTTTCAGGTGGGATAGCAGCGCCATCGGCACTCACTAACGTTGCATCCTCTGAATTTTTGTTTGATACGATGTTCTAAAATTTCATTGGATTACTAGAAATGATGTTAGGAAGTGTGGTATTTAGGAAATTGCTTTTTGCGTTTCTGACAGCTTCAGAATAAGCTTCTGCAGCAGCCTGATAAGCTTGCCATCTGACCGTGGTGCCATAAGACTTTGCTGAGTGATACAAGCGTTTCTTTTTATTCGATAAACGCTTCAGTGCTGTGGTATACCATGGGGATTTAGGATCAGCTGGTATGACACTGGTAGGTGTTGTATTTTCGTGTAAGGTTTGTTATTGCGTGAGTGAAAATATCCCAATTAACTTGGACAGTACGCATCTTGAAATTATCAATGAATACATCCAGTAATGAGCACAATTCACGATTTATAGCATCAAAATTAGCTTTCTTATAGTTAAATATAACTTTACGTTTCTTGGATGCACGGGTGACACTAACGTAATATAGAAGTGAAGTGTGGAGTGGTCACTCAAACCAGGTAGAAATGATATTGGGTTGATTTCCTCTGGGTTAGTTGTAAGAATAAGGTCGAGAATGTTGGCAGATCCCATAGCAACTCGTGTGGGTTTAGTTACTACTTGAGTGAGATTAAATAACACACAAAGATCAATAAAAGCTTGACATTGTGAGGAGAAAGGCATACAATGTGGTTGTTCAGTAGTCCAAACAATGGACGGGTAATTAAAATCGCCAAGCAATATTATTGGTGATGTTGGGAATCGTGCTTAGCTGATTTGTTGTGTAAGTAGTGCTTTCGCTCGTGATAACTTCGTCCCCCTATTTCTATGATTTTCATGTTAGGCGCTTGTTGCTGTTGTCCGGGAATCCCCGCCATTTTCTATCTTCTAGTCCCTTGGGAGCGAGAGTAGCACTGGTGTGATTCTTAATAGTTTTGTCAAGAGATTAGTTGAGAATGTAACGGCTAGGGGTGCAGCTGCGGGACTTTATACAGGAGGAAAAACCATTACGAGTCAGTTCTCTGCTTTGCTGTCGGATGGAGCAGTCGCATCGTTCTGCGCTCCCTGTGACTCCTGCTGTGGTGGGCTCATTTGTTGTGTAACTAATTCTTTTTGTTGTTAGCTATTGATGGTTAGCATATTTGCTCTTGCTTTCCCAGCCTCTGTATTACGAGTGTTTTTATCCTCGCATGTCAAGAGCTGTCCTAACCTATCCATATATGCCACGATTACGTCACAGGATATCCGGAACTTGTGGTCATAGCTGCGATGCTTTGGAGCCTGCCTCTGTGCTCCGTCGCAGGGCTATGGTCAGCGGCCATTCCGGACCACTTTCTTCAAGATGGCGTCGATGATCTTCAACTCCTTCTCTCCACTCTATCTCTATCTATTTTTTCCTTTTTATGACCATGATTATCCGGAAACGCACAGGGTGGTCTGGACACGAGTTAGATGCTCCCCAATTAGTGTTATGACTCATTGGATGATGCTGATTAATGTGGCGGTTCCCAATTAGCTCTAATTGGTAATTAAAATTGTCTAGAAGGCTTGTAGCGTTTCCGGAGAGTCGTGGTCATTCATTACTACCGCCTGCCCCCCCCCCCCCCCATAGCCCACCTTGCTTTTATGACCAGGACGTGATCAGGGGTTCAAATCCGGGCGCCGGTTGTGCTGTCTGGGTGTTATTCCTGTGTTTTCCTCAGACGGGCTTTGAGACAAATGTCGGCACAGTTCCTTGTGAAGTGTTCCCAGAACGCACGATCTCCTCCTGCGATAGCCGTGACGTTGCCTGCCCTCCCCCTATAGCCGACCCTGCTTCTGTGACCCGGACGTGACCGGGGGTTCAAATCCGGGCGCCGGTTGTGCTGTCTGGGTGTTTGTCCTTGGTTTTCCCCAGACGGGCCTTAAGAAAAATGTTGACACAGTTCCTCGTGAAGTCTGCCAAGAACGCACAATCTCCCCCTGCGATAGCCGTGACCTTGCCTGCCCTCCCCCTGTAGCCGACCCTGCTTCTGTGACCCGGACGTGACCGGGGGTTCAAATCCGGCCTCCGGATGTGCTGTCTGGGTGTTTTTCCTGTGTTTTCCTCAGACGGGCCTTGAGACAAATGTCGGCACAGTTTCTTGTGAAGTGTTCCCAGAACGCACGATCTCCCCCTGCGATAGCCATGATGTTGCAGGCCTCCCCCTGTAGCCGACCCTGCTTCTGTGACCCGGACGTGACCGGGGGTTCAAATCCGGGCTCCGATTGTGCTGTCTGGGTGTTTTTCCTGGGTTTTCCCCAGACGGGCCTTAAGAAAAATGTCGACACAGTTCCTCGTGAAGTCTGCCAAGAACGCACAATCTCCCCCTGCGATAGCCGTGACCTTGCCTGCCCTTCCCCTGTAGCCGACCCTGCTTTTGTGACCCGCACGTGCCCGGGGGTTCAAATCCGGGCGCCGGTTGTGCTGTCTGGGTGTTTTTCCTGTGTTTTCCTCAGACGGGCCTTGAGACAAATGTCGGCACAGTTCCTTGTGAAGTGTTCCCAGAACGCACGATCTCCCCCTGCGATAGCCGGACGTGTCCTGGCCTCCCCCTGTAGCCGACCCTGCTTTTGTGACCCGGATGTGACCGGGGGTTCAAATCCGGGCTCCGGTTGTGCTGTTCGGGTGTTTTTCCTGGGTTTTCGTCAGACGGGCCTTAATAAAAATGTCCGCACAGTTCCTCGTGAAGTCTGCAAAGAAAGCACGATCTTCCCCTGCGATAGCCGTGACGTTGCCTGGCCTCCCCCTATAGCCGACCCTGCTTCTGTGACCCGGACGTGACCGGAGGTTCAAATCCGGGCTTCGGTTGTGCTGTCTGAGTGTTTTTCCTGGGTTTTCCCCAGACTTGCCTTAAGAAAAATGTCGACACAGTTCCTCGTGAAGTCTGCCAAGAACGCACAATCTCCCCCTGCGATAGCCGTGACCTTGCCTGCCCTCCACCAGTAGCCGACCCTGCTTTTGTGACCCGGACGTGCCCGGGGGTTCAAATCCGGGCGCCGGTTGTGCTGTCTGGGTGTTTTTCCTGTGTTTTCCTCAGACGGGCCTTGAGATAAATGTCGGCACAGTTCCTTGTGAAGTGTTCCCAGAACGCACGATCTCCCCCTGCGATAGCCGTGACGTTGCCTGGCCTCCCCCTATAGCCGACCCTGCTTCTGTGACCCGGACGTGACCGGGGGTTCAAATCCGGGCTCCGGTTGTGCTGTCTGGGTCTTTTTCCTCGGTTTTCCCCAGACTTGCCTTAAGAAAAATGTCGACACAGTTCCTCGTGAAGTATGCCAAGAACGCACAATCTCCCCCTGCGATAGCCGTGACCTTGCCTGCCCTCCCCCTGTAGCCGACCCTGCTTTTGTGACCCGGACGTGACCGGGGGTTCAAATCCGGGCTCCGGTTGTGCTGTCTGGGTGTTTTTTCCTGGGTTTTGCCCAGACTTGCCTTAAGAAAAATGTCGACACAGTTCCTCGTGAAGTCTGCCAAGAACGCACAATCTCCCCCTGCGATAGCCGTGACCTTGCCTGCCCTCCCTCTGTAACCGACCCTGCTTTTGTGACCCGGACGTGACCGGGGGTTCAAATCCCGTTTCCGGTTGTGCTGTCTGGGTGTTTTTCCTGGGTTTTCGTCAGACGGGCCTTAAGAAAAATGTCCGCACAGTTCCTCGTGAAGTCTGCCCAGAACGCACGATCTCCCCCTGCGATAGCCGTGACGTTGCCTGGCCTCCCCCTATAGCCGACCCTGCTTCTGTGACCCGGACGTGACCGGGGGTTCAAATCCGGGCTCCGGTTGTGCTGTCTGGGTGTTTTTCCTGAGCTTTCCTCAGACGGACCTTAAGACAAATGTCGGCACATTTCCTTGTGAAGTCGGCCTCGGACGCACGATCCCCCCTGCGATAGTCGTTACGTTGGCCGCCTAAGCGTGGCCGACTACGTCAAGCCGTTCCACCACCACCACTACCGTAGGTTATGCGGATCCAGGGATTTCCCTACCCCCTCCGTACACCCTCCCTGCATTTTTGATACACCCCCCCTGAAATTTCTTAGGTGACCACACCCAGCTCGCCAACACGTTCTGGCAGTGAGTCCGCCGCAGCGAATTACATCCTGTACTGTCAAACTTGGGCTGTAGGACCACAGTCATGCAGATGATCATACCATGCATTTGTCCAAAATCATTTGAAAGTGACTGTTCAATGCATATATTGCGCGCATATACGAGCAAAAATGCGTTCGAGCACGCAAACTCAATGTGGATCATCAAGAACCATTTGCGCCCAACTCAGTCTAGCAAGGTATTCTGCATTTTTCGTCTAACGTTTTCACCGTTGGTTGCTAGGTATTCATTGAGCTTCGTGAGACAAGGTGCTAGCCTTTTTTCTTTGTCGGTCGTGTGATTATGCATCTTAATGTTGAAATGCCGTTCATAATGAACTTGTATTCTAATGTACTGTGTTCTAACGTAATAACATGTACAAATAAAATGGGAAAACTGTGCCAATATATCACTATTGTGCCACTATTCTTTCCGTGTCTAAGGAAAATACCGTAAATGGAACCTTCACCAAGCATACCCCGACACCCCTTGAAAGCTCGGCACCCCCCCCCCCCCCCCGCAGCAGTGAATTTCTGGGGAAATCACTGTGCAGATCTGAATCTTTGTCAAGTTGAAAGCATTAGAGAGTTTTAGTAGATCGCACGCAAAGTCGATAGCGTACGCAACGGATAGCGTTAGTGGTTCTGCGCACTGCGCGAAGCTCCCTTTTTGTTATGGGCGTGTGCAGAGCTATCAACGCTATCCACTAGGTACGCAAAAGCGATAGTGTACGATGTATTAAAACTCTCTATTGTTCGCACTGTATGTGCACTGACTATACATTTGTTTTGTTACCATGATAAGTAGGAATATCATTATTTCGCTTTGTTACAAGCAGATCATATTATTCCCTGCGGCTTGAAGCTGCAAGTGTGCGGATAGCCCACGAGCATGAATCAGGGCCCAAATCTTGAACTCGCACATAGCAAGCATTATCCTTATCTTTGAACTTCGCGCGCTGCAAGCGGCACGCGGCGGAACGCGAAAATCGTTTTGGTAGGGCCGGTTCCCAAATAACCCCAAAGCACCCCCCCCCCTTTGTTTTGTTATAGACAGTTCGACTTATTGTGACCTATGAGGATATATTCTTTTCTCTTTTTTTTATAGTACATTTCACTGGGGCAGTTACTGTTAGTGGAGTCGTGTGGTTGTCGTGTGAAGTGTGGTTGTCCGCAGCCATTGTGTCTTGCACATGTCATAGCATGCACAGGACACCTTTCATACGCTCTCGATGACGTCTGCCTGCAGTGTACGCCTCATCTGTCATGTGTGCGTGTGTGCTCCGTCCATTTGATTGTCGCTCCGCTCATATAAAAACACACATGTAATGAGGTATACCGCAATTCCTGCGGTGTAAAAGCTCATGTCATCGTCATCAGCATCTGTGTTCTGTGTTCTTTCTCAGATAATAGGGCTTTGGCCATTCCGAACTTCCTTCCTGTAATTATACGTAAAGACAAATAGTAACTACGGCTTGCAGTACACTCTGAGACGAACAAAAATACTTAAAAGATTTCAGCGGCAAGGAATCAATGAACCGCCAGCGCGCCGTGCCTTTTTTCGTGGGGTATATTTGATTGACTCCGTGCTGTATTTTCGTTTATGCAAGAAGGACCCCGCTACAAAATAAATGCTGTCGTTACAACTTCCCTGTTAGTAAGTACATAGTACATACATTTTAAGTGTCCCCCAGCGCAATTTTACGACAGACGGCACTGAAAACAACGTCGTTGTGTATGCTTTATGCGTGTCGTAAAGGGAAAGGCATCGTTATTCCGTTGTTTGCTACATACCGCACTTCACTTCTTGCGTAGAAGGTTGCTTTGTGGAGCTAGAGTATCACCTAAAAGGTAAAGGTCTGAGATAGTTTGCTTAATCACATTCATCCTGGGCTGATCTAAATTGCGGTATTAGCCGTCAGTGCTGGGAATTTTCTTGTTTCATGTTTCGTCTGTCTCACTTCAAGTCGGATTGCGGTTGATGAACCGCTATGAAATTTACCTGTACAACTTGGAACGTCTGCTATCATGGTGGACATCAACTGCCGTTACGGTGGGCTCGATACGAGAAGTACGTTCTAGTTCACCGTACTGCGGTCTATGATCTGAGAGGAGGCACTGTGGGTATTCAATTACGTTAAAGACAGGGCAGCCGCGATGGCTCAATAGTTATCGACTTCTTCGGGGCCACTGCGATGACAAATATTAGAGTAAGAGCTTACAGCTACCAGGTTTCCCCCTCTCTCTTGAGACCTTGGTAACGCACATATGAGATGCATACGTATCAACCAGAGGAGTTAATACTTTAAAAGCGATAAAAACCCTGTGCCGGGCAACACACAGAAAGGCGACACAACGCACAGCACATATACTATAAAAGTGATAAAAAAAACCATTGCCGACACAGCACACAGCACAGACAGTTTAAAAGTGATTAAAAAAAACTAGGGGTGTGCGAATATTCGAATTCTCGAATTCGAATCGAATATCAAATGCTCGAACTATTCGATTCGCGAATCGAATATCCAATATTCGATTTTTCGAATATTCGACTATTCCACAAATATGAACGGCACAACCCGAAACTGGGCTTCACCTGATGCTTCGGTGCATGGGGTGAAGCCTACTTTACGAAATTGCCCTTGCGGCAGGACCAACACAGGCCGGACGGTGTTTAGTTTAAGATAACGTTATCCAAAGTTAGTTTTGTAGACATCGTCTGTGGAAGGGGTGGCGCCCCTCCTACATGCAGTTTAGCATGTTTTAGTACCGACGAGGGACTTAGATTTGATGTCTGTGAGGTTGCCTTTAAAAAGTTAGGACTCTTGAATAATGACTACAGCCCACGAACAAGAAGGGTGCCTTAAAGATGTCCTTTACGTCTAAAATTTCAGTAGTGCAACTTCCTAGTAGTGCAAAGACACCAAAAGGTGTTCATGGCAAAGCTCAGGCAGGAAGCCAATTCATTTGTTTCACAAATGGCCTGTGGTTGTCTGAAACAATTACAGCCTCATCCGTATAACATGCTACTGCCTTTCATAAAATTCTGAAATGAAGGAAACCACTCCAGTACTCCAGTAAGTGTAGGCTCACCTAAAAAGCAGGAAGCACGCTCATGTAAAATTAAAGAGTAGGGTCTTTAAACAGAAGAATTGCATGTCTCTCTTGTGACAGTTAATGCTAGAAAAATTACATAAAGCCATGGGCTACAGAATGGGAACTTTTAGTGCGAAAGTCACATGTTGTAAATTTTGCACGAATATTCGATATTCGATTCGGTATTCGAAATTTCCCCCCATTCCCCCATTCCCCCCCCCCCATTCCCCCCCATTTTTCCCCCATTCGATTCGATATTCGATTCGACTTAAAATATTCGGATTCGCACACCCCTAAAAAAACCCGTGCCGGGAAACAAACAAGAAGACGACACAACACACAGCACAAGTATGAACTACCAAACAGCCCGATTTTTAACCATTTTCGAAAGAGTTAGCCACCTACAGTATTCTGCATGTAAGCATACGTTCTCATGATTCTCCTACTGGGAAGTTTGGGGGATACTGCACATCCTGTGATGTGATGTGATAAAGCAAAAAAAAATGGGGATGTGCACATCCTCTTTCACTTCGCTTCGTACCCTTGCCGTGTATTATTAGTCTTCTATCCTGGATACACTCCTCTGGAGGCCCACGTTGGCCGGCCAATTTGCACCCATGCTACATCCCCAGTATCCCTGGTATCAGTACTGTCGAAATAAGAAGTCGAGGCTTGTTCGCTTCGTTATCACCACGTCTTAACAGTAATGTAGCGGATTTTTTTTATAGACACTGCGGCGTTTTTTAGGGTGCGTTTTCTTATTCAACCCTGGTACACCCTCGGGATAAGTCATGATGACGTATGACCTTCGGCCGTCACGTGACCAGAGAGTAGCTACCTTTCACAGGAATTTTTTCGCCAATCGAAAGTGACTCCCATCCGGTTTTTGAAGTTGGCCGCTGCAACGTTTGTAGGAGACGAGAAATGTTTCGGTGATAGTAACGCCTGTATGTGCTTATGTTGTCGATTTAAGTCTTTGGCGAGAAGCAAGGATGATGGTATGATATAATAATGATCTGTATGAAATAGTAGGTCCTAGTACATGCTGCGCAGCATCCATTCACAATTAATTTCCGGAACCAATTCATGCATGTTTCTCAAAAATGCCTATGCAATAAAAGCATTCTCACATGCAATGGATTCATAGAGTACGTGACAGTTTGAGTAGCGTCAGCATGCACCAAAAACTGGATGCAATATTTCAGGGCTACGTTAAACGTGGAATGTCTATGTATTGTCTATCACCGAGTAGCAGCAGACGACTCCTTTGATTCAAGTATGGGTGACGTCACACACAGTCTCCGCCTACTTACCTGGCGAGCTGCGTTGCTGAGAGCATAGGTACCCTCCACAACCCTTGGATGGCGACAGTTGAATTTTCGACGCCTAGTCACGATGTTATTTCCGCTACCGTCGATTTTTCACCGAGCTACGGTTTCCCTGCATTTTCCGGGAAGAATAACAAAATGCACCCCAAGTCAGCAGCGCTCTACATCCGTATCAGCTTGAAGTTCATTTACTTTTCATTGGGCTCCGATGGAGATGGTGATCCCGGTCCTCTGCGGTCAACGCTGCTATTTCAATTACTGGGTGGTTGTCGAGCGTTCGCGGTGCTCTCCAGAATGGGTCAAAGACGAGATCGCCTTTCCCGCTGCGCCTCTTGATGCAAAAACGGAAAGAAAACTAACTTGCATAATGGCCACGTATCCATAGCCGCAGTTCGTCCTTTAGAAGTACCATCTGCAGCTACAGATAATGACATGCAAATCAAGAGCGCCAGAGACTGCCGCTTATGCGGTCCTATGTTTGCCGCCGTGTTTCACGCGGAAGAAAGAGCTCATTTGAAATTCAAAACAATGTGAAACCCCAAGCTTTGTCAGGTCGATTATTGTCCGTACCGCCTCAACATGTGATGTCGCCACTAAAGTGCAAGTATCAGGCGTGAAAGTCCCACGCAGCGAACGAGGAACCACCATTTTTCGAAGTTGCAATTCACATAGACGCGACTTTATAACGTAGTATTAACTGAAGATGTTTTGTTAGCTTCCGTTCCAGTATATTAAACCGCATTTCTGACTGTGGAGTTCCCTTGTTCAATGTACCAACATTTTCTGTTTTTTCAATCTAACGCAGTCTTTTTCTTTAATAGTCCATCTGTCTGAGAGATTGGATTGGAGATTGGTTAGATGATGATGACTGGTTACAATATTCGTGTTGTCGAATTTAACTATATTATTGCATCATAGTGAGTACAAAGGGCTCCCGACAAAAACGACAATACTTCCTTCCTTTATGCAATCTTAATATTACAGTTATTAAGCAATTTTTTCCCGTTCCTTTTGTGCCAACTCTATGCTGCAGTTACTGCATTTATGCAACTCTTCTTATTTTTACGTATTATGGCAACTGATGTTCTGAAGCTGGACAATTTTATTTCATTTTGTTGTATTTTTTATTTTATTTAATTGATTTTACGTATTATATTTCTTTCTAATGCAACTTTAAAGGGAGACTTCGCAACAATCGGAGATAAAAAAAGCTGCATATTGTACTTGGTGCATAATAGCCCGCGAATACCTGCCATTACCTTTGTTTCCTCCTTATGTGCATAATTACGTCTGAAATGTGAAATAAGTCATTCTGTCTCAAACGTTCGAAGTCGGTGGGTCGACCATCACGAATCGCGATAGTATTTTTTGTAATGCTCCCTTTCAGTTGAATGGTACGTTGGCAAAATGTTTCACTTCCACTTCGCACCGTTCTTCCACCAGGAGGCGGAAGACATGTTTGCCTTGCGCGAAACCTTTCTTCGTTCCGGGGCCTCCAGCGTATGAACTATTCGTTCGATTTCAAAAAAATCCACAGTGCTCGTGCTGAGAAGGGGCCAGTACACCTTTCAGCAAATTTTCATGTACCTTTGACAAAAATCACTGGGAGAGAACGACGCCAGAAACAAAGCCCAGTGCGACAAAGTTCAGCAATTTTTATTATATCATCAACGTGGCACCTACGCACAAATATGTTTTATTTGGTACACATCACATACACGTATCACACAGAAGAAAAAAAGATCAGGGCTCTAGCTCCAAGTAATTCTTCTAAAAAAGATCACAAAGTTGCGTTTTTTTTTCGTAAAACGCGGATGTTCGGGGTAAAAAATAACAAACTGTCGGTCGTCCTAGGATCTCCAACTTGGAACTTCAATTAAAACGTAGCGCAATCACTATATCTTTCAACCTTAAAATATCTCGAGGGCATTTTTTGTTATTACCGGGTAACGATTTATTGAAGTCCGGTACCGCAGCTCCGAGGGAGTGCTCGCGTCCTTCAGCCAACTTTCCCGCACAACACTCTGCTTTCGCTGCATTTTCGGCATGTTTGTCGACCACAGGCAAGCCATGTCTCACGAGAATGTGCATTTTGGATTGTTGAAAAATGCTAGTCGTCAATATTGGACAAATTTCGGGATGCCCACAGTACACGAACAAGAGCAGGGGCAAACACGAGAAGGAAAAGAGGCAGTTATAAATAATTATAACAAGTCACGGTGTGTGGCAGGACGCGCCGGACGCTGAAACCCAGTAAGAAACAGACTTCAGTGAGGGGGTGTCTGGATACTATTGCTTCTGAAAGCATGACGCCACTCGCAATTAGCAAGATGGAATTTGCAATACACTTTCAACATTTCACTATATAAAAAAAAACGTTTCCAATCCGTTAACAAATCCGTTTTTCCTCTTTTTCAGCGGGCTTCCCTGTCAACATTTGGACACTTCATGCCGTGAAATTGTATTGTCCACAAAATCCCGTGTGTCGGGCGCAGTCCGGCGCAAGGCAACCTGCATTTGGGAAACAAATAAGTTCGCTCAAGGAAAAGCCCAAGAACGGTGTGCGGAACGGAACACGGTCACTGTCACGGTCAACTGGTATATACGTTCATGACCACGGTGTTGAATTTGGAAATGCCCAACTCATCGAGATTGAGAGCAACCTGACCTAGGAGGCTAAGCTCGTTCAGTGTAGAGATAACTAGAGGAGTCCAGAAAAATAATCACAACCCGTCTATTGGTAAATATCACTGTATTCTCCTTTTTATGCTTATCTTTGGTTCAAACTTTCGCGAATCTGACAGAAGGCCTAGTATAAGCCGTAGGGTCTGACTTTTTCGCTGTATATTTTTCAGCAACATGGGGAGGTAAATATCGGGTTATATTTTGCTTCCAGTGGACGCAGAGTATCAGTATGTAGTCCATGCATCTAAGAAGCAGGAAGGTCTCTGTTTTGACAGTTTGTATGAGTACATTGGTGCATTTACAACACAGTTTCCAAAGTCCTGTGCTAGTTGTGATAATTTCGTGATAGCAAGCTTCCGGGAAATATCGGGTGTGGCCATGTTTTTGCTTATTTGAATCGGCGGGTAAATATCGGGCGTAAACGGGTATAACCCTAAAAAGTCAGGGCCTATATTTTCGCGAATTCTTCACGCCACGGAATCCATGCGTATATGCGTCATTTCGTTAATGAAATGTTCGAGTGACCTCAAAATTAGCAAATTTTCGGGTTTCGTCAACGTTAGTTTGTTAAATTGCTATTAAATTATTACAAACTGACTGTATTATACGATAGTCCCGTTAAGCATTATTTAGGGCCGGATACACACACGTTCGCACGTCCTCGTTTGGACCTTGTCTCTTTCCTTAGGGATCTTTGTGCCGGGTGGACCTCCTTTCTCGTTTGGATATTTTTTCCCTTCATCACGTGACCCCGTTGGACGTTCATTCCCGATGGATCTTTATTCCACAAGCGTTCCAATAATTCCTTAAGATTCCTAGACATACAGTTATTTTTGAAGTCACGACTCTCTTGGGAATATGGACTACATGCTGGCTACAAAACAGATTGAATCAGAAAATGATTGTTGGACCTCCTTATTCCATACGATCCCGCGACAAAAAGCCCTACCAACCAACGTCCTGTCATCATTCGTCTTTTTCCATGGTATTTCCCACTCACTAGGAAAACTGGCTGCTGCTTATGGTGTACGTATGGCATACACGATACCTAACAAATTCTCAAATCTAACTGCGTTGATACGGCCCTCTACAGAAAACGGTTGCACCCTAAACCACAAATATCCTTTTGTGAATTGCTCCAAAAGCATTGTGTACTCAATTCCCCTAAAATGTGGATCCTTCTACAATGGCCAAACTAAAAGATGTATTAATAAGCACTTAAGAGAGCACTAAAACTAATTCACCAACCTCTGAACTATCCCAACATTGAGACAACTGTTCCGATTCCCTTCCTCTCTGCAATGAGGCGGAAACTGTATTGCATTGCAAAGATTATACTTCTAGCACACTCTGGGAAACAGCTTTTATCACTCACATCGCAGGTTTCATTAATAATCCGTCCATTGTTATCGCCCCTTGCCTTTATAATCACTCCCACCTAATCACCTTTCCCCTCTTATTTTTATTTTTTTTATCAGCATTAAACATCCACCCCCCAACACAGACTATTCCACTTTCTTGATTATTTCCTTCCCCTCCATAACGAAAACATAGGGCATCCTTCTCGACAACAAGGGACTCCTCTTTGCTTTGTTTTACTTTTACTCGGCCTCAGCGCTATTTGAATGAGTCAGATATCAGGCGTCATATTGGCTTCTTCAGAGACGACAGAGCGGCGTTCCCTTTCCCTTTCATGTTGCATATTAGTACCTGCAGTATTAAAACCTTCAAATTCACCTTTAAACTAGCAGTTCTTCACAAGCACGTCCAAAATGCCGCTCACGGAGAACATTGTGTGAGAAAGTTGGATCGAGGCCGCGCGGACTCCGTCGGAGCTGTAAGCTGCCGGTACCGGATTTCAAAAACTCGTTACGCGGTAATAACAAAAACGCCCTCGAGATATCTTAAGGTTGAACGATATAGTGATTGCGCTACGTTTTAAGATGGACATCCTAGGGCGACCGGCAGTTTGTTACTTTTTAACCCAAACATGTGCGTTTCACCAAAAAAACCGCAACCTTGTTATTTTTTTTTCCGAAAAACTACTTGCAGCTAGAGCCCTGATCTTTCTTTCTTTTTTTCTGTGAAACGTCTATGTGATGTGAAACAGATAATAAAATAATTGCACACGGTCGGCGCGTTGATGATCTAATAAAAAAAATTTGAACTTTGTCGCACTGGGCTTTGTGTCTGGCGTCCTTCTCTCCCAGTGATTTTTGTCAAAAGGTACATGGAAATTTGCTGAGAGGTGGACTGGCCCCTTCACAGCACGAGCACGGTAGAATGTTCAAAATCGAATGAATAGTTCGTACGCGGCAAGCCCCGGATTGAAGAAAGGTTTCGCGTCGGGCGAACATGTTTGGGGCCGCCTGGTGGGAGAACGGTGCGAAGCGGAAGTTTGACATTTTGCAACCGAAGGGGAACGTCACATAAAATTACTATCCTGATCTGTGATGGTCGAGCAACCCACTACAGACGGTCGAGCCAGAATGAGCCATGCTAGAACGTGAAGAGGAGGTTGCAAAAATCTCCCCCTCCCAAGGCAACTTTGCCAGCGGCAGCGTGATGTGACAGCCGGACCTCGTTTTATGAACCCTCGATATACGAATTCCCTCAACTTACGAACGACTCCACAGGGAACCAAACTTTTTCCGTGTATTTTGACCTCGTTTTACGAACCCTCGATATCCGAACTATGAACGGGTTATTAGGGAACGGACCCAAAGTAGCCACGCCATTCTGACCTCGATATACGAACGGGCGTTACGAACGTTCAGAGGACAGGCCAATGGACCGGAGGATAATGAAAGTTCCTCAGTGCATGCTCCCAAGGTCAAACATACAATGTCCCAACGTCGCTACGTTCCACAAACATGATTCACCATTTCCTGAAAGAATAATTCGGGCGTTTACAGCCGAACGGTTGTGAGTTTGGACCAGGTCTCCGAGATGGAAACATCTTGCCGTTCCAAGAGAAGGCGTTCAGTCCTAACAGCCGGTGACAAGCGTGATATTTGCCGTTGGAAACAGTCTCATCCGCGCGCGATACGGTACTTTGAGGACCGGGTGGATGAGTCAAGTGTCAGACTTCCTGTCATCTCTTCTAAACAGGATAGACCCTGCAAAACGCATGGTGCAAAGCACAATTACGCAGTATTTTCAAAAACAAAACTTATTCAAATCAATTTCCCGTGTTTTTGTGAGGTATTTGTGCACTGCACTCCTCGGACCTCGATTTACGAATACCTTGATTTACGAACGATTTTCTGAGAAACGAATGGTGTTCGTAAAGCGAGGTTTGACTGTATATGCATGCAGCTTGCATAGACGATATCACGTTGGATGCACGTCAACACTGCGACGCCTGCCGACCGGTGTTGCCCATAAAAGATTGCCATCGACGCATGCCTGCCAGAGCCAGCCTCTCGCAAATTTCAGAAATAGTTTTTATGGTTCCTGCTTCGGTTTCATAGGAAATATTTCGTCATGTAAATGATGGTAGGTCATGTAAATGATTAGGTCATGTAAAGGATTGTAGAAATAACACAAACTTGAAATGTATTTGGTTCCGAAGTCTCCCTTTAACGTTATCGCTTCATCGTTGATCTCTTTTGTTTTCCTTTACATTTTGCATGCTGTGCGTATAGGTGTGCCACCTTGATTTCATTGTGCTGGACGATATCACACGAAAATATATCGATATCAGTCTTCGAGAACTACGGTATCACGTTGAAGTCACCTGCGGTTGTGCGGTTTGCCGAAAATTTCTTATTTATCACCTATTGATTAATTACGCGGCTGGGATGCTTAAATGAGCCAATAAGCATTGATTGCGTGGCTGAGGGTTTCCTATGACGCGATACTCATTCATTTGCATGTATTCTCTTTGCTGGTTTCTACTTATAGCAATATAACTGCACAAACTCGCGTTGCCGAAGCGACGTACGAATCGATATTACAAAAAGGGGGAAATATTGACGAAACCACAACAAAGGAGGGGAAAATATGTATAAAGCACACACACAACGTCAGCTGCGTCGAGATACATCATTTATGTAGCAACCGTTCCAATCGTTGTGCTCTAGAATGCACCCGCGAACACCTGTGCGTTGACTTGATACCCTGGAGGCAATCTTTCAACGTACGGTCGGTGCATTCACTGCTCAGAAATCTGGGACTGCATTCAGCAGAAGAGCTATCGCATTGCCCAAAAGAAGAGAACAGAGCGAACACAGAGTGGGCAAATAGTGTCTCACATCGACCAAGTGTGGAATATTTCCTGATTCCCCGAAGAAAACCTGTATTAATTAATACATACCTGTATTGGGAAACAAGAGACGACAACAATGTCTGACTGTGTCCACTCTTCCGCAGTGTAAAGCGACAAAGGGATGTGGGTGTCGACAACTACATAGACAGCATATTTGTAAGAAATAGGAGGGTATCGTTTTACTAGAAGAAACTTAGGCGGTCTAGCTTATGGCCGGAATAATACCACATAATTTTAACTAATGCACTTTATAACTATGAAAGACAGATCCGCACTATGACACACCTGTTCCCTTTGGCGGGCTGATGGCGCTGCTGCCAGAGCCCTGTATAAAAAAGGGGAGTCTTGCCATTAGAGGGAGCCTAAAAAAAGGTGGCTCGACCTTTCACTCAACCCTGGGCGCTTTTCATTGGTTGCCGTTTCGTATGGGGTCCGCAATGACACCAAATTTTCCTCATTACATAGAGGTATTGCTTGGAACCGGTGAAGCGGGGCTTTCGTGGCAGAAAATTTTCATGAACTACTCCAATTTCACCTATGTGAGTATGTGCCCTCTTGTAGCTATCTACAAAATGAGTTTCAACTTTCCCTCCGCTATCATTATTTACACGGAAATATGTTTGGTCGCTGATATTAGGCCTAGTGACGAAAACATGGAACTTTCCCTGCAGAGATGACAGGTTTCCATCGCCATTGCAGCGCCATGGATTCGGTCCTCGACCTTGTCACCTCCGTCGAACAAGCCAAGAGCCAGAAGAAAATTGTCATGTCTGTTTTCCTGGATGTCAAAAGTGGGGAATGGATGAGAAGTCCCTTCTGGCCCTCCATCACGCTTTAGTTCGTGGCACACTTGTGTACAGCCTCCCGGTCCTGCATGACGTCTCCCAGACTCAAGAGCAGCAACTTCGGTGTATACTTGCGCGAAGTCTGAGGATATGTCTTGGGGTCCCGAGAGCCGCGGAAACTGGAATGGTGATAGCCGAAGCCCGCGAGCTACCGATAGAAATCCTACGGCAGATGGAAACCATTCGCCACTACCTGCGCCTCATAACGCACCACCGTCGTCATCCCCTTCTAGCAAAAATTTATCGGCGAAGCCAAAGTGCTGTCTTGAAGTGCCTAATGAAAGTGAGGCCCAAACTTCCTCCGTTCATAATCCACCCAACAGTTCCCACGACGCCTCCGTGGTCGCTTCCGCTCCCATCACTCTCCCCATCTGTCCCTGGCCTCAAGGTTCCAAAGCATCAAGTGCCACCTTTAGTTCTCCAGCAGTTGGCAGCGGACATGATGCACCTTAAATACCCTGACCACACCGCCGTCTTCACTGATGGATCTTCCACGCGGGATGGTTCGTCGTGTGCTTTTGTTGTCTCATCAAATGCAGTCGCACGTGGATATCGTCTGTCACATCGTACGTCATCAGCATCGGCGGAGCTGTATGCATGCCATTCTACTGTTTCGACAGCAGATCTCCCAACTTCCTCGTCGTGCCTGGGTGGTATACACTGATGCGCGGGCTGGTCTGCAATGTGTAGCAACCCTGGGCCTTCGTGGGTCTCTAGCCCCCATCGTGGCAGACATTCATTCATTGAATTCTCCACATCGCCAATCGCTCTAAAAACGCTATTTAGCACTGTTTTCGCGATCTAAGACGTTTTCAGCTTGATTTTTCCATTTCCGGTGCATTTTGAATATTCGTATTCTCCACGTCGCCAATCTAGCTAGTTGTCGCCGCGTGGTGGCATACGAATTGCTGAGGTGCACCGTTGGTTTCTGCGAAGATGAACGCAGACGAAACACAAAGTAAAGACAAAATTTGTCCATGTGATACTGAAAAGGATTTGCAGTGAAGCATTGCAAATTCCACTGCCAAACTGCCATGTATGATCCGATGCTGTGACACGGGCCTCTGTTCCACCTGCGGTGTCGTGGCGATCGCCCAACACATTCTTATGGAATGTTCACTCTATTGCCCGCAAAGGCGGACATTGTGTGGTGAGCTGGCCCGCATCAGCAAGAGGCCGCTCACCTTAGCTGCACTTATTGGCCCCTATGAAGATCCTGGGCTCCATCGTCGGGTTCTTCACCTGTTCATGGACTTCCTCTCGTCCACAGGACTGCTTCAGACGCTTTAGTTCTCTCTTGTGTTTTCATCCTTCCTTCATCATCTTCACATAATGTCTTATGTGCAATGGGGTAGGGTACCGCACCACCGCGGTGAAACACCCCATCTCATCGTCATCATTTATCATTGTTGTTGTTGTTGCCTAGTGAGGACCGCGATGTGAGTAAAATAGCAGGAAGGATGCCAGAGATGCATAACATTTTGCATTCTATTATTGAATTTTATTGATATATACATATTTGCCTATTTTGATTCCGTCTGCAGGCGTACGTGATTAAAAGTTCATACTGCTGACGGCGATGAAACTAATTGCTGTAGTCGGCCACCCTCAGGGGGGCAACGTCACGACAATCACAGGGATTACACATACATACACATACATAGCTTACACGTACACAGCCCCGACAGAAAGATAAAACATGGTGTCAGCAGTAGGATCCGCAGACGTACTCCATTAACAGCGTGAAACATCGTGTCGACTAGACCAGAGTTCGAGGTAACTCGTTACAAGTAATTCGTTACTGTAACTACGTTCCTTTTTTGGTAATTTGTAACTTAACTCGGTACTTTTGCGGCCGTGGTAACTTTCAGAGGAACTCGTTTCTTTTTCAGGTAACTTTGCCAAAGTAACTTAAGTGAAGTTCGAAGTTACTTTTAAGTCGCTTTTCGCTCACGTCCACATATTTTCTTGCTTTCTCTCCAGTTCCTTCATGGCATTTTTTGCCGTAAAACGTGATATTCAATCAACGACAGTATTTTATTCAGGAAGGAAGAACCGCTGCCATGGAAATGAAGCTGAACCATTGTGCGCCCATTGTTGAAGAAATTCCAATATATTCCAAATTTCCCTTTCAAGCTGGGCATTACGTTAATTTATTACGAAAGCTGGAACTTCTAATGGCGATGAACTGCGTACGTTTTTCCTAAGCGACAATTCTTGTACCGAGATGTCCATGTACTGAGAAGTTCGTGCACCGAAACGTCCGTGTACCGAGATGTCCGTGTACCGAGATGTCCATGCACCGAAATGTCCGTGTACCGAAGCGTCCGTGTACCGAGATGTTCGTACCAGAATGCCCTATACCGAAACGTCTTGTACCGAAGTGTCCTAGATTTCCCTGTCCGAAATGTGAGGGCGCTCAGCTGGGAGGGCACACAAGCAGCTCCACAAGCAGGGTACACAAGCAGGTCCGGTGGCACAAAGTTGAATGATGCCATGGATGACAGTCCTTCTGTTGATTTCTCATCCGAACTTGAATTGGCTGAATGTCTACTTCCGTTGAGGACTGTGTCGACGACTTTTGGTCCCCGTCGACGTATAGACCTGGTCCGCGGTGCCATCGCGATTAATACTGTGGTCTAGTCGACACGATATTTCACGCTGTTAATGGAGTGCGTCTGCGGATACCACTTCTGACAAGATGTTTTATCTCTGTGGCGGGGCTGTGTATGTGTAAGCCTTAGCTTGGGACATATCCAGCTCCAAGCGTAGCACAAGACCAAACAGCGTTTATTTTACATATGCAGAAGAAACCTCCAGAGATTGGAGGGGCAGTTTCCAAGAGGGGAAGCGGAGTAATAACAAGAGAGGGGTGCGGCACTGAGTGGATGGGAGTCAGGGCTCAGTTATTAGAGGGGTGCATAGTGGACTGTACTGTTGCCTTTCCAACAAAAACGAAGAAGGAATCATAAAAATGATTTCTGAAATTTGCGAGAGGCTGGCTCTCAGCGGCCTGCGTCGATGGAAGTATTTCGTGGACAACACTGTTGGGCAGTCGGTGCTGTGTCGCCATGCATGCGTTCCATTCTCTACGTGCCTCTCCTTCGATCTGCTCTCATAGTTCTTGCGTTAATTATTTGGCAATGAGCGAAAAGAGAGGTGGGTCCAGATGTTGCTTCAAAGCGTGAGAGAACAAGTCAACTTCGACGTCAGGTATCACCTATTTCTCCTTTCTAAGACATGAACAGCGTTGCCGTCTGTCGAAGGCAGCGCTGGGAAACGCCAGATAAACAAAACAGCGTAGAGCCGAATTTGTTCCGACCATTCCACACCTGAGATGTTCGACATCAGAGCATGCCTCATACATGAGCTCGGAGTATCTTAAGAACGAAAGTCCTAGCGAGTGATGCATTCCTATGCTGTTTCCCGACTCTCCGAAGCCGACATAACGCGGCGCATACATGAAACAGCAACGCAAAGAGCCATACTCGTACTTTACTGAAGATGTTCGTCATCCCTATCTACAAGGTCTTCTTGCAAACGGTGTCTTGCAGTTTGCACAGAGCGTGTGTAACGAGAGGTAACGTTTTTGGTGGCATATCCTGCCACATAGCACAGTGATTGTGACTCAACACTATTGACTACTGTTACTACTCAATACTATCCACAGAAGTATTTACTGGATTGGTTTGGATTGAGACGGATATCCGTAGCGATGTACGAAAACAATGAATGTTTGTGATCACTCTTATGAACGGAATCTGGATGGAAAGAGGCATGTCCTGTAGACGCGGAAGTGCAGAAATATTTGGCCGGGATAGCGGCAGAACCGCGTCTTCGTACTGAGACGACTAATGGTATGAAACCAGCTACTGTGGCCTAGTGACTCCGATGGTGATATTCCACGCCGAACTTGGGAGGTGACCTGTGTTCCAATCCCGGTGCGGCTGTGCTGTCTGTGTGTTTTCCCTGGGTTTTCTTCAGACGCTTTAAGAAAAATGTCGCCCTGTGAAGTCGGCCCAGGACTCACCATCACCCTGCGATAGTCGTGACGTTGCCCACCTTAGCGTGGCCGACTACGCCAATCAGTTCCATACCGTCGCCAGCGGTATGAACTTTTAATCACGTACGCATACAGACGGAATCAAAAATGGGCAAACATATATATATGACGTATAAAAGAGGAGGTGCAGCGCTCGCAATAAACATATGTTCGTTCTCCGATTCACTGATCGCTCCGTTCCTTCGTCACATGAGTCGACAGGATAAAACCTGAAGTCAAGCCACCTGCAGCATGCCACCGAAACACCAACCACTTGTGATTCCCAAATATGACAGGGAGGCCGGCAGCGTACCCATCCAGAAATGGCTCCGTCTTTTCGAGTCGAAGGCTGATTCCTGCAACTGGACCGACAACGAAAAGGTACAGAATTTCAGCAAATATGTGGAAGGCGAAACTTTCCGGTGGTTTCTAAACGAAATTTTTGACACCTACGAGACGTGGGAGGACATCAAATCCAGCATGGGTCTCCGCTTCGCAACATCGGCTGCCGACCCTTTCCGCGCGTTGCTTTCCTTTCCGCGCAACAACATCTACTTGATGCGCTTCCTCGGAAGTGTCCCGATTCGATCTTCTCCAAGTGTCACCACGACTTTGGGCATATTGGCGTGCGAAAAACTCTCGGTCTTATATCTCCCCAGTGCTACTGGCCTGACATCACCAACGGTGTTTCCAACTTCATTCGTCACTGTGATATCTGTCAGCGATGCAAAAAGTCGAAAAAGAAATTTGGACTCTTGGAAGCTCTGCCACCAGTTGAGGAACCCTTCGAGCTCATTGCAATGGATACCATCGGGGGATTCGCTGAATACGGTTCTACCAAACGGTTTGTTCACTTGGTCGTTGACCATGCCACACGATACGCTTGGGCATTTGCGCAGAAGCATGAGACACCCGACGCGTACATCTCTTGTCTTCGAGAAGTTTTTGCGACTGCCACCCCTCGCCGATTTTTCTCCGACCGAGGCCCCTGGTTTCTCGCCAACACCTTCAAGCGGTCCCTGAAAAATCGGAACGTCCATCAATTATTCACATCGACCAGTCACCCCCAGTGCAATGGCCTCAATGAGCGCACGAATCAAACTATTGTCAACCGACTCAAGTGCAAAATTCAGGAACAACCTAGGATCCCTTGGCACCAGCTCCTTATGCAAGTAGTCGCCCAATACAACCGCACCCCGCACGAAGTAACCCGTTTTCCTCCGTCATATTTAATACACGGCGTCCCTTCGTACGATCTTCACATCTCTGACAACATCCCGTCCCTCGCCGAAGCCCGTAGGCAAGCGGTGCGCAATTCTCTTGCCTACCATCAGAAAAACAAAGTAATGTACGACCGAAAATTTCTTCCGGCTGATTTCTCCCCGGCAGACGCCGTACTCTATGAGACCCCGTGGCACCCCAACCGTGGGAAGCTCGCTCCTGCCATGGAAGGACCTTACACCATACTTCGCAAGATTTCACCTGTTAATTATGAAATCAACCGCTCCATCTTACCTCTTGGGAAGCTAACTGACATCGTCCACGTTAGTAAACTACGCCTCTACCATTCCCCTACTCGCTTTTCTCTTGCAGGGGGGGGGGGGAGTGTGACGTATAAAAGAGGAGGTGCAGCGCGCGCAAAAAACATATGTTCGTTCTCCGATTCACTGATCGCTCCGTTCCTTCGTCACATATATACAGGGTGTTTCAAAAAACGTGTCATTGGGACTTTATAAAAAAACGGGGCGACGGAAAAATACGGGGTAAAGGGCACTTGTGTGGCAACTGAATTTGCTTTCTTGCAAAAATATTTTAATTTGATTTTAATTAACATAAATTGAATTTCTTTAATTGAACTACAAAATTTCCCAACTCAACCTAACGTTTTTTTTACAGAATTAGAGAGCCTGTAGCGAACTTAGTCAGATCCACCAAGAAATCCGCTCGATATTGCAAAGGGTATACTGCCCAAAAAAAGTCCCGAAGTTGAGGCTTCAGAGTTTCGGGTATTCAACAGCGCACCAAATCAGTCGGAAAAATGCGCGGAGGGCAGGACATGCTCCTGCCCCCATGAAGCTAGAACAGTTTATCGCCGGACCGGCGTGCAACACAAGACGCGCAGATAACAAGGCAGGTGACATTCCACCATACGTTGATAAGCGGCAAACAAAAATGATTCCGCCTCTTTTTTCCCGCCCTGTGTTTTTTCGACCTTCTATCTTTCATGAGGGCAGGAGCAGTCCTCCTCTCCACGAATCTTTGCGCCTGATTTGGTGCGCCGTTGAATACCCGAAACTTGGAAGCCTCAATTTCGGGACTTTTTTTGGGCAGTTCCATTTGCAATATCGAGCGGATTTCTTAGTGGATCTGACTAAGTTCGCTACGGGCTCTCTAATTCTGTAAAAAAAACGTTAGGTTGACTTGGGAAATTTTGGAGTTCAATTAAAGAAATTCAATTTATTTCAATTAAAATCAAATGAAAATATTTTTTCAAGGTGGCAAATTCAGTTGCCACACAAATGCCGTTTACCCCGTATTTTTCCGTCGCCCCGTTTTTTTATAAAGTTCGAATGACACGTTTTTTGAAACACCCTGTATATACAGGGTGTCCCAGCTAACTGCAAACATATTTTTTAAAAACATATATAACACCTTTTCCAAGATGAAATCAATTGCAGTATAGCATATGCTGAAGGGCACTCCCTAGGAGGGCATTAGCAAAGTCCAAAGGCAATGTCTTAATTAACTTTCATTAATTAACTTTTTAAGCATAAAAGCTACAAAGCTGTCCCAATGAAAACATCGGTTCCTTTCGGTCACCTGATATCGTAGCCGTTTTCAGAACAAAAATCCGTTCGATAGATCGCCCGCAAAAAATTCGTGAAGGAACGCCATTTTTTTTCTTTATTTTGTTCATTGCGCTTCTTAGAAGACGCGTCTCTCCTTCACCCCCAATGTGAGAGGGAGAAAGAGCACACTATCGCCTCTCGCGGCCTCGAAAGAGATTGGAAGGAACAGAAAATGCAACCCAAGATAAGGCCAGTTCCGATAGAGTCACCCGATACATTTGTTTTTGTTTTGTTTCCGCAAGTTAAAGCTAATCTTCGACGCATGAGGCGGCACTGTACTCCTTTCCCCTCTCACGTTGGGGATAAAGGAAACACGCGTCTGCGAAGATGCGCAATGAACAAAATAAAGTAAAAAAAATGGCGTTCCTTCACTAATTTTTTGCGGGCGATCTATTGAACGGATTTTTGTTCTGAAAACGGCTACGATATCAGATGACCGAAAGGAACAGATGTTCTCATTGGGACAACTTTGTAGCTTTTATAATTAAAAAGTTAATTATGACATCGCTTTTGGACTTTGCTAATGCCCTCCTAGGGAGTGCCCTTCAGCATATGCTATATTGCCATTGATTTCATCTTGGAAAAAGTGTTACATATATAATTTCAAAAAATATGTTTGCAGTTAGCTGGGACACCCTGTATACAGGGTGTTT
Source organism: Ornithodoros turicata (assembly GCF_037126465.1). Lineage (NCBI taxonomy): Eukaryota > Metazoa > Arthropoda > Arachnida > Ixodida > Argasidae > Ornithodoros > Ornithodoros turicata. The sequence continues at coordinate 37,439,465 of NC_088202.1, read as the reverse complement.
AAAAAAAACGTGTCATTCGGACTTTATAAAAAACGGTGCGACGGAAAAATACGGGGTAAAAGGCACTTGTGTGGCAACTGAATTTGCCATCTCGCAAAAATATTTTAATTTTATTTTAATTAACAAAAATTTAATTTCTTTAATTTAACTCCAAAATTTCCCAACTCAACCTAACGTTTTTTTTTACGGAATTAGAGAGCCTGTAGCGAACTTAGTCAGATCCACCAAGAAATCCGCTCAATATTGCAAAAGGTACTGCCCAAAAAAGTCCCGAAGTTGAGGCTTCAGAGTTTCGGGTATTCAACAGCGCACCAAATCAGTCGGAAAAATGCGCGGAGGGCAGGACATGCTGCTGCCCCCATGAAGCTAGAACAGTTTATCGCCGGACCGGCGTGCAGCACAAGACGCGCAGATAACAAGGCAGGTGACATTCCACCATACGTTGACAAGCGGCAAACAAAAATGATTCCGCCTCTTTTTTCCCGCCCTCTGTTTTTTCTACCTTCTATCTTTCATGGGGACACGAGCAGTCCCCCTCTCCACGAATATTTGCGTCTGATTTGGTGCGCCGTTGAATACCCGAAACTTGGAAGCCTCAATTTCGGGACTTTTTTTGGGCAGTTCCATTTGCAATATCGAGCGGATTTCTTAGAGGATCTGACTAAGTTCGCTACGGGCTCTCTAATTCTGTAAAAAAAAAACGTTAGGTTGATTTGGGAAATTTTGAAGTTCAATTAAAGAAATTCAATTTATTTCAATTAAAATCAAATGAAAATATTTTTTCAAGGTGGCAAATTCAGCTGCCACACAAATGCCGTTTACCCCGTATTTTCCCGTCGCCCCGTTTTTTTATAAAGTCCGAATGACACGTTTTTTGAAACACCCTGTATATCGCCACGTAAATAAAATTCAACAATACAAAACAAAATGTTATGCATCTGTGATTTGTGGCTTCCTTCCTGCTATTTTATTCACATCGCAGTCCTCACTAGCCGTAATATCAGCGACCAAACATATTTTCGTGTAAATAATGATAGCGAAACGAAAGGACAGAGGATATATACTCACATAAGTGAAATAGAAGTAGTTCATGAAAATTTTCCACGAAATTCCCACTTCACCGGTTCCAAGCAATATCTGTGTGGAGGAAAATTTGGTGTCATCGCGGCCCCCATATGAAACAGCAATCAATGAAAAGCGGCAAATTTTGAGTGACAGGTCGAGCTATATGCTCGTTCCAATGCAAGAACCTCCCTTTTCTATGCACGGCTTTAGCGGCAGCCCCATCAGCCTGCCAAAGAGAACAGGCGTGTCATAGTGCGGAACTTCTATATTCCACACCTATAAAGTGAATTAGTCAAAATTAGGGACAACGTCCCAGGATGTGGCTATAGTGCGGCCATAAGGTAGACCGCCTAACTTTATTCTAGTAAAATGACATCCCCCTATTTCTTACAAACATTCTGTCTGTGTAGTTGTCGACACCCACGTCCTTTTGTCCCTTTACGCTACCGAAGCGTGAACACAGTCAGGCATTTGTTGTTGTCGTCTCTTGTTTCCCGATACCACACTTGCTGACAGACAGGGCCCATATCACACTGATAGAAGAGACCCTCAAACCCCATACTTCTAAACTTCACCCTTTCCCAGTCTTCTCCAAGGTCTTGATGTCAGCCGAGTCTGTTCAGCTAATAGAGTGGCTGACCCACTACCTCGAGCAGGATTGGTCATCTGACTCCTTTAGGTATGCACGATAAAACACCCGGAGTAATACAGGTTTCCTCCAGGGAATTGGGAAATATCCCGCACGTGGTCGATGTGAGACACTATTTGCCCACTCTGTATTCGCTCTGTTCTCCTCTTTAGGGGCGATGCGATAGCTCTTCTGCTCCGATGCAGTAGCCGTGTTTCTGAGCAGTGAATGCACACAGACCGTACGTTGAAAGACTGCCCCCAGGGTATCAAGTCAACGCACACGTGTTCGCTGGTGCTTTCCAGAGCACAACGACTGGATGGGTGTTACATAAAACATGTCTCTTGCATGCACCTGACGCTGTGTGTGCGTTTTTATATATATTTTCCCGTCCTTTGTTGTGTGTTCCTCAATATTTCCTCATTTTTTTCATATCGATACGTAACGCTTCTGCAACGCGTGTTTGTGCAGTTATATTGATATAAGGAGATGACGCATGCAAATGAAACTCACATCCCCATTTTTTTCTTTATCGCATCACATCACATCACATCGCATGCAAATGAATGAATACCGCGTCATAGGAAAGCCGGGAACCGGAGTAAAGGGCCCCGGAGGAAACGACCCCGGAGAAAAGGTCCCCTCAAAAGTCCCTCCCATGACGTTATAGTTCACCGCTCGTAACTCGAATCAGTGACTTTGTCTTGGAGCATTATGGCCTTTGTCGCTCGTACGCCAGGAAAACCCGAATCATCATCATCATAATCGAATTAGTGACTATTACACCGCGAATTTTCATGTTATTTTTTATTGATGAAGTGGTCTTGTACTTGAACGGGGGCTTAAAACACGATTCTGGTCAAAACCTATGGGACTGATTAGAAGAGCAAGTAGGTGGAAGAAGACAAAGAACAAAAAAAAAAAAAACAACAACAGCGTGGAGAGAGAGAGAGAGAGATACATGATGACGATGATATGGGGATGACTTCCGCTCATTGAGCAGAATGCTACCCCATTGCTATTGGGGGGAAATGAGACGATGGTGATGAGGATGATGCTGACGACGCTGACGAGGTCTTAAAGGGAGTCGATCAGGCCGGTATTTTCCAGGAATTTGATAAAGAGTCGCAAGACGGACATTTGCTTTCGCTTGTCCCATGGGCCCAAAATGAGTCTGAGGTCGACGGGTCGGCTGTCAATCCGCGCAAAGTCGTTTGCCAACAAGTGACGCTCCCTCCTGTAAGTGGCACATGCGATGATCACATGGTCCGCGGTCGCTGGCACACCACACTCCGGGCACAGGGGGCTACTGGCACACCCTATCTTGTAACGGTAGTACGGCGTAAAGGCGACATTCAGCCGTAAGCGATGTAGGAGGGACTTAATGACGCGCGGTAAAGATGACGGGAAGCGGCACGAGAACAACGTGGAACAACAGCGTGGAACTTTCAGCTACCGAGCATGGAAATAGGGGAATGCATTGTAGCGGCGACTACCTCGGCTCAGGAACTTGACACCACGCATATTTTCATGATTCAGACTTAATCTGGATTGCATTTTTCGAAGCCTTATTTCTAAACTGTTTATTTCAGCGTCATCTATCGGATCGGACGTATATGCGCTTCCTCGTTCTGGTTGTTAACTCTATCGCCTGAACCCGGTCCCAATGGCCAGATAAACGTCTCCGCCCGGACTGATCACACATGCAAAGTTGAGCATATCCATTGTCGTTCATCCCAGTTTCTCCATTCCTTCTTTCCACATGCTATTGACATTTGGAATGACCTTCCCCAATCCATCGCCACCATCTCTGATGTTTCTGCATTTCGTAGACAGTTGTGTTCCTTTTTTGAATTATAAAGTGTGTCTCATTTACTTGTATTACTTTGTTTGTGTGTTACTGAACATATGTAACCTCGCGCGCTAGTTTATATTAATATATTGATTATGTGATATATAGTTCTTATTGTATTATTCGTTCACACACCCCTCATGTAACGCCCCTCGCGGGCATTTGAGGTATTCGCATAAATAAAATAAATAAAGAAAGAAACAAGGACACTGCCCTGTCAGGTATATTGGCCATTGCCACAAAGAGCATCATGAATCATCCTGAAATTCGTGGGTCAGCTTTGGCATGCGTCACGGGAAACCCATGAGCAGGTCGAGGGCAGAATACACATATTTTTCCTGTATTTGTATGAATAGTCTCGGTAATTCTAATGTACGTAAACGAACTGTCATTTTAACGAGTATGACAACGGCCATAGTACGACGACGTGAGATTTTGTGTATTAAGTGACGTGCCTTCATAGGAAGTCCAACGCAAAATCTTTACAGATATGATATCTTATTCATTCATATCCTTATGGATGTGCAATATCTTTAGAGATTTTAGTCCATTGTTGCATGCATATTTCAGGGGCTTTTAGTGCACAATTATTCGCACTTTAGTGACACATTGTGTACACGGTATTAAAAGCTGTGTTGCCAACAAGTGCAAACCAATGAAAGAACAGGTATACTTTTGAGGGAACCTTTTCTCCGAGGGCGTTTTCGCCGGGGACCTTTTCTCCTACACCAACGAAACTCTCAGCCACGCAACAATGCTTATTGGCTCATTTAAGCATTCCGACCGCGTACTTAAAGGGGCCGTCAACAGGCCACCAAACATTTGCTGAAATAATGATACCCAATGAAAGAACGGAGATCATAATACCCAAATATACATTTCGTTCGGCTCGTGCCAGCTCATTGACCCATATAACTGCTTTCAAAGATGAGTAACCAGCGACCCTCTCTCCACCACCCATACGTCACATGGCTACGTAGCGTTTTGCCGTCCAATCGGGAGGCCGAGGTGCGCACATGACGTTTCAAATTACCAGCCAATAAACATACCTCGTTATCAGCTGTGAGTCGGAGCGCTCAGTTTGTTTGTGTGAAACGACGTTTTGCTCTCTGTGGTTCCGAAATTCAACGTCATGACATCTTCAACATCTCCGGCTGGCGCAAACGTCAACAGTTGAGCTGCTATCACATGACGCGATTCGAACCCGGGTTCCTCCTAGTCACGACGTGACATGGCCAGCACGCTATCCACTGTACCACGCGAGCTGGTGACGTGATGCCGCGTGGCTCAAACCAAAGTACGGCAGCCCAGTTGTCGGAACCATTCGAAGATGACGAAGATGTTCCATCGCACACCTACTATGGCGGGCTACACCTACCTAAGATTCCGGAACTGTAGTCCCGGATATTCATTCGCGCTCGTGGTGTGCTGCGTGTTACTGCCCAGAAAACGTAGTGCGGGTATGATACTTAAATTAAACGCATTTCTTTTTCAGTTTGAGACTGTAACTGTTTAGATTTTGAATAGAAGAAGATTCACGTTCATCTAGTCCAATTCCGCATTTGAAATAAAATCAAAAGTGGAACACTCGATCCTAATTGGTGAGGAAAGGGCTACGTCAAAATGACGCAAAGTTAGAGCGCGGGGCGGAGCTAAAATGCGAAAGAGTGCAGTGAATATTTCATTCGTATGCAAGCGCCTTTTGTTTTTGAGTGTTAGTAATTTCAAGGAGTTTTCGCTGCCTAGGTGTCAATAATATAACACAAAGAAATGTGCACCTTTTGTACCTGTTTACGGCTCCTTTAATCAGTGCGTGATAACTAACAAATTTTCGTCAAACCGCACAACCGCAAGTGACTTTAACATAATACCGTAATTCGCGAAGAACAGGGATATATTTTCGCGTGATATAGTCTAGCACAATGAAATGAAGGTGGTACACCTATACGTACAGCGAGCAAGATGTAAAGGAAAACAAAAGAGATGAACGACGAAGCGATTACGTTAAAGGGAGACTTCGGAACGAAATAGGTTTCAATTTTGTGTTATTTCTACAATCATTTACATGACCAGAACACGGTTATGAAATATTTTCTGTGAAAACTGTTTGTGCTGGGAGTCCCAGGCCGAAGAGGTGTTCAGCACGTTTGAACTGTCAGAAGCGACAGAAAACGACTTCGACACAGTACTGGGGCATTTTTACAGCTAGTTTGTGCCACGTCGAAATGTAATCTTCGAGCGCGTCAAGTTCAAATCTGGGGACCAGCTTCCGGGCGAGTCTATCGAAGACTTTGTGAGCGCACTACATGCTGTGGCCAACACGTGTGAATAGGGGACAAGGAAGATATCATCCGCGTCTGTGTTGTTGTCGGACTTCGTGACAATCAAATGTCTGAAGCCCTTCAGGTTGATGCGGAACTCAACCTCCAAAAGGATCTCACAGTGGGACGACAACGTGAAACAGTGCGGCAGTAGCAGACAGAAATGCGCGATGTGTCGCCAAAAGCTGACGTGTGTCTCAACCGGTTCAGTCGAGGAAGAGCTCCTTCAAAAGCAACATCTTCGTTTTCAAGAGTAAGCAACACGACGCCAGGGGTACCACAAATGAAAGAAGTTACACCACGTAGGAACAACTGTCGATGGTGTGGCGGGGAGACACACCTGACGAAGTCATGTCCCGCAAAGGCCAACGTCTGTCCACAAGTGCCGTAAGAGAGGACATTATGCTACCGTGTGCCGCTCAACCCGCGAGGTCCGTGCGTTCAAGGCCGTTCGTGACAGCTTCTTGGGCTTAACGTCGGACGGGGTATCAACGAACTGCGAAGTGACCATACAGGTGGCAGGTTCAGTTCAAAGGCATTCAGTTCAAAGTCAACACCGGCGCCGACGAAGTTGTCATTTCCGAACTTGCGTTTAAGAAGCATTTTGCGGGCATTCAATTCCACAAGCCAAAGCCAAATTTGCGAGGGCCCGATGAAAAGCCGCTGAGAATGACAGGAATGACAGAGTTGCAACTAACGCACAATAGTAAAAGCACGAGAAGTGACATCTACGTTCTGAAAGGCCCCCGCAATTGATTTCTTGGGAGACCGGCCATCGAGCAGCTAGATCTAATAGCTCTCATTAATAATATCAACGGTGACCCAGTGATCCAATTTCCGGAGGTGTTTAGTGGTCTTGGGAGTTTCAACGACGAGTACACCATTCAGCTAATCAAGGAAGCAAAGCCCTTTGCGTTGACATTGCCTCGCCGAGTTCCCTTTCCGCTCCATCGTATCAACGGAAAGAAAAAACTACAGCCCTGCAGAGCTGGTAATGAGGAGATGGCTTCGCACCACCCTGCCTTCCTCAAGCATGCAGCTGCACTCGAGGACACCGGACGAGAGACGCCTCCGGGAATTCCAGGAGAAACATAAAAAAAAAAAAAAAAAAAAAACAGAAGCAACAGTATGACTGCCACCATGGTGTTAAGGACCTTCTTCCGCTTGAAGAGGGCACAGAAGGCTGGATAAGTGACCTAAAAAGGGGAGGCATTGTAAAAAGAAAGGCAGAAGAGCCATGTTCACATTGGGTCTTAATCGGCAGCGAGGAGATTCGACGCAACGCGGACGTCTGGTGCCCCTCCCTGGCGGAACACCGCCTCAGGCCGTAATAAATCCCAACGAGGTGCCCGCGACGACAGCAATGCTGTCATACACTGCTGGCATGCGTACGAGGAGTGGTAGGTGGGCTATCCGATGTCGTTGAGTGAAAGGGAAGCTACATTCCAGCCAAAAGGGGATGTTGGAAAGGCCGCTACAGTACAGTCCACCATGCACCCCTCTCATAACTGAGCCCTGACTCGGATCCCTCAGTCCCCCCCTCTCTCTCTAATTGTTCCTAATCCTTTTCTCTTCTTGACAGCTGCACCTCGCCTCTATTGAGGCTTCTTGCACATGTGCAACATAAATTTTTTGGCCTTGTGCTACGCCTGGAGGGTATACGGACGTTTCGAAACAAGACATCTCGGTAGATATCTCGGTAGATGGACATTTCGGTACACGGACGTTTCGGTGCGCGGACAACTCGGTACATGGAAATCTCGGTACACGGGCATCTCGGTACAAGTCATGCGCGGGACGCGGCGCGCATGTGTGCGCGCCCTTCGAGTTTGCAAAACGAGGGTGATAACCTGTGCGTAATAAATGGGTTTATCGAGGTGTGTCTGTAACAAATACCAAGGTTATTTGATGAGTTGAAAACACTTACGCTCATTTCTACATACAACGTGCCAAATGCTATGCATATGAAGAAATGCTACGCGGAGAACGCTGCGAACAATAGGTATCTCTGCTCCGAAATTTATTTTTGGCATGGCCACTTCCCTGCAGGAGGCAACAAATGGCCTGTTCAATCAGTTATGTAACACAGTCATTTTCATGAACTAATACTGCTATTTTTTGTTTTTGTTTTTCGTTGCTAGTTTCGTCGTGGTTTAGAAAGACTGTGAGCATCTAAGCGAATATGATGATTTTTCGAATACTGCTTTTCTTCGTCTTTCTGTTTATTCTTGTTTGTTATCATGTGCGTGACTTATGGTGGTTATAAGTTGTTTCCTAAGTGTTCGTTAACTTTATGTCAATTTGATTGTATGTTACCATGTCATTGCTTGGCCCCGAGATGGACCTGCAGTATTGCTAACAAAAAAAAAGCGAATTGAATGTGGCAGTCTTGGGTAAGGTACTTCTAAAAAGTAACCGAGTTACAGTTACAATTTATCTGCCAAAAATAATAACTAATAGTTACTGTTTCGGTCGAGTAACTAGTTACAGTTACTGAGAGAAAGTAACTTAGTTACATTACAGTTACTTTTTATAAAAAAGACCATGAGAGGGTGATACAATTGTTTAAAACATACATTTATTTACATTTACTGAAGTGCGATTAAAGTTGTCTTGCACTTAACCAGAAGCAGTATAAGTTAATATGCGGTTATCCCCAACGGAAAAATACGACATGTGCATGCGACCTGGCGCATCGCGGTGAAAAAGAAGAGCACGGTGACACTCACGCGTTTTGTAGCGTGTAGAGACAGAGACATATACACAAGAGCAAGGAACTCGCCTCAAAATACTTTTCAGATTTGAAGTTGACGTCCTGTTTGCCGAGTGCGTCCTATTCCATCTTGCACTTTGCAATTAAATTATTCTCGTCCTTCCATGATAAAAACTCGAGGGTTGCTACATAGAGCGGCAACGGAAGCTTATGATAGCAGCAACCGGAGCAGGACTAGCCATTGCACTGGTCGGAGCACAAATGAGCTGACCGGAAAGTTTCTATTTGTGCATAATCATTCCTTTGTCCATATTCACAGGAGGCAGGATCCTGTGCTAGTGCACTGACACTCACATATGACTCACTCCGACCGTTGAGGGTCATTAACTTCAACTAATTTCTGTTCGCAAAGCTGGAATTCCCTGCTTGGTCAACAGCCCAAGGCACGGGGCACATACCGATTACAGATCAAATGAAGGAAGGTATTTTTGGCGGGAAGTAGGGGAAGGTAGGGTAGAGAAAAAAAAGGAACGACATTTATTCGAGTAACTAGTTACATTTTGCAGTTACATTCATAGAAATAGGAACTAGTTACAGTTAAAAGATACTTCTCCGGAAATGTAACAAGTTACTGTAACTAGTTACCCCCAAAACTAACTGGTTACAGTTACAAGTTAAAAGTAACTTAGTTACTGCCCAAGACTGGTCAATGTGGAATACTATACATTGGAATTTCGAATCGAAGCGATTGCTCTTCGAAACCGATTATATGGGAATAGTTTCAAAGCTGCGCTCATAAGCCCGAAAACGAAACAAAAATCGTGCTCATATATAGTGTCACAAATATAATAACAATTTAATTGAGAGCTTGCCCGAACCTCAGCTGCGATCCCGACCAACACCAATATCGATCCGAGAAAACGTTATACCCGATTTAATAGAGTCTTTGGAAATTGGGTGTTGCTGCTTTCTATAGACCCGCTAGCTCAGCCTCGAATATATATTGTCGAAGAAATTCCAATTTATGAGGGGTGTTCGAGTCAAACTGGGATTTTTCAGTTTTCCAAAAGTAACACGAACTTACAGGCGAGAAATTAGTTTTATATTTCAACGTAATCTCCATCTGCACTAATGCACTTGTCCCAGCGTTTCACGAGGGCTTGGGTGCCAGCAGCGTAGAAATCCTTACCGCCGCGTAGCAGCCATGATCGGACCGCATTCTTGACCTCGTCGTCGCAGCTGAAGTGGCGGCCCCCAAGGAACGCCTTCAGTGGCCCGAAGAGATGGAGAGCGCTGGGGGCGAGGTCTGGACTGTAAGGGGGATGTGGCTGCAACTCCCAGCCAAGTTCCTGTAAGGTGCGTGTCGTGAGATGCGCGGTATGCGGGCGTGCATTGTCCTGTAGGAGGAGGACTCCTTTGGTAATGAGGCCCGGCCGCTTTTGCTTCAGCGCCTTATGCACATCCCTGAAAACCTGGCAGTAATTGCACTATTGATGTGGTATCACTGGGCAGAAAATCAACATCAACAACGCCAGCCTTGTCTCAGAAAACCATGGCCATGACCTTACCCGCAGACGGAGTGCTTCGGAACTTCTTGGGATCTGGCGAGCCCGGGTGCTTCCACTGTTCGTTTAGACTCAGGAGTGCAATGGTGCACCCATGTTTCATCGCACGTGATGATCCGATCGAGGAACGGCTGTCCTTCAGTGTCGAAACGGTACCTTAGCTCTTGGGAGATGTACAGGCTTCTCTGCCGGTCGAACACGTAGAGCTGCCTCGGGACCCAACCGGCACTAACTTTCCGAAACTGGAGGTGTTCATGAATGATAGTGTTCAACGTTCCCACAGAAAGGTCCGTCTTTCGAGCCAGTTCGAGGCAGGTTATCCGTCGGTCCTTGAGGATCAGGCGCTCCACAAGTTGGATATTATCAGGAACTCTTACACTGGGCGGTGAGCCGCCCGGCCGGGATCGTCCCGCACTGACATACGGCCGTCTCGGAACCGTTTGCACCACTCAAACGCTTTGCTGCGGCTAAGTGTATCGTGGCCATACTGAGCCTGAAGTCTTCTGTGAATTTCAGATGACTTTACGCCTTCATTCACGAGAAACTTAATGACAATTCGCTGTTCGATGTGCGCGCTCACCTCGTTGTCGGACATCTTGTCCAGCACGTGTCTTCTGTTTTGCGCAAACTTTGGACCACCACGTGGTGAACGCGGAGGCCTGTCGCGTGTGAAAATGACGAAAAAGAAGTAGCGCGAGCTATTTGTACACTCAGGAGACAGAAAGTCCCGGTTTGACTTGGACTCCCCTCGTATGTCCCATTTTCCAGCTCAGCATTCCGTTAATTTATCACGAAAGCTGGGACTTCCAATGGCGACGAATTGGCGTGCAATCATTTTCCCTACGCGGCAATTCTTGTACCCAGATGCCCGTGCACCGAAACCTCCGTGTACCAAGATATTCGTGCACCTAAATGTGCGTGTACCCAAACGTCCGTGTACCGAGATGTCCGTACCAGAATGCTCCGTACGGATCGCCTTGTACCGAAATGTCGTAGAGCCCGTGTGGAGCCGTTATACGAACATTTCGGTAAAATATATTTCGGTTCAGGGCATTCTGGTACAGGCATCTCGGTAAACGGGTATTTTGGTACACGGATGTTTCGGTGCACGGACATCTTGGAACATGGACATCTCGGCACACGGTAGTAAAAGTGTGGGTCATAGAGTTTTCGAAGAAACTAGCGGATATGAGAGCCAGGGAGCTTTGCACAGCTTTGTTTTATTGCCGGGCCGTAGTGCCAAGGTTCGCTCGACCTACTCAGTGTCCCAGCACGGATTGTTCTTCCAGAATGTTTCGTGCCCCAGCACATTTCCCCGCGTGCTTTCCCTTATCTGATGCTGACCTGGCTTCCGGGTCGCCGTTTCACCTCGCACCTCATGTTCGCACCTCTACCTCTACACACAACCCGTATTACACGCAAGTTTGGTTTCGAAGGCGCGACTGTGCGTCTGCGTTTGCGAGCACCTTTCCTTTTCGATACCTTGCAGTTACATTATAACGCTGCAAGCTAACGCCCAGCGAATCAAAATTGCGGGGAACACTCGCTGTCAGTAAAGAAAGCGGGTTGTGATCAGATAACACAAAGATGACCGCACCAAGCAGCTCGTTGTCAAAACGCCGGAGCGACCAAATTATGGCGTACGCCTCTTTTTCTATAGTCGCCCATCTTTTCTGCGTAGGGGAAGGCTTGCAGCTAGCGAATGAGATTGGCAGCTCCCACTCCCTTTGTTTTGTGCCAAACAGGCTCCTATAGCACAATTGGAAGCGTCAGTGAAGAGCCAATATGGCTCCCATGGGTTGAGAGCGGGGTCGCTGAAGACAAGGCGGCTTTCAAGGTGACGAACGCGTGTTCAGCCTTCTGTGACCAAAATATCGAAGTATACCTTTGCGTAGTTCGGGATATACCCCCTGTAGCAGCACAACAAACCTAGCACACGCCACACGTCTTTCTTGGTTTCTGGAGGTTCTAAGTCGTTAATAGCCGAAAGATTAGCCGGATCACGAGCATGCTTATCCGAGTCAGTAATGTGCCTCAAATATTTAACAGAAGTCAGCGCGAACCTACAGCCTGCAATTCACCAAACACAGCGCGGACATGCTCTAAATGAAGCGACCACGTCAACGAAAAAATCGCTGTCGATGTAAGCCGTAGCATACTCACAATGTCAGCGTAACAAGGAATTGACCATACGCTGAAAAGTAGCAGCTGCAATCTCGAACCCAAAGGGCATGACCCGCCATGCGAATTGGCCCTCGTGAATAACAAAAGCACCTACCTGCGGTACCTGCGGTACCTGCAAGTAACCTGGACGGAGGTTTAACAGGGTAATAAACATGGCTCGCCTAACTTTTTAAAGAGCTCCTGAGGAAGGGCAATAGAAAACTCACGTCACACTCTTTAGTCACTTCATTCAGACAACGATAATCTACGCTCATGCGTATTCCTCAGTCTTTCTTCGCTACACAAAGTATAGCGTGAGCAAGCTCACTCTCTACAGAATACAGAAGCCCTTGGGCTAAAAGTTCATCTACCTGTTTGGAGACCTCACTTTTTCTGGGGTACGGTATCGATGGGGGCGTTTGTGTATTTGACCATCCTTCAACTTCATCCGGTGTTCTATTAATCTAGCGACCTTCGTCTAAGTGTGAAAGAGTGTTGAAAACTCGCGAAGTATTTTACAGACGTCATCCGTCTCTGTGACTGATAGATGATGCAGCTTAGCTAACAAGTAAACGTCACTTAATGCTTGTGAATCCTTAGCTGATAGAACATACGGTACTTCTCCAAACTCCTCCTCGCCCTCAAAGACGATGCCGACCTGCCCTAAGTGATAAGGCCGCACTTTATTAACATGAACTGTTCTGCCTTGGAGGCCGTGGCATCGTATCCGCCCAAAGTTATCAACGACATCTACACGGAGATCCTTTTGTCTTTGTCGTCTCTAGTTCAGTGTGTGGTTTCAGTGGATTCCGGGCCACGTTGGTATCTCGGGGAATGCCCTCGCCGATTCTGCGGCCAGGTGTGCTCGTGCAGCTGGGTCTGTCAGTTCTGTCCTGCTTACGCCGTCTGCCTGTCGGCTAGCCATCCACCGATAGTGCAGAAATAGCTCTCAGACCTTTTTTTCAAGACGCTGCCAGGACGAACCCTTTTCTGCGGTCGATTGACCCTACGATGATCCACACTCAGGTAGGCCGCTACCCCAGGGAGGAAGAGTCCTTGCTTCACAGGCCTCGATTGAATGAGGCGCGGACTCCACTGCTCCTCTTTAAGATATGCCATCTTTCGTCCCCCAACTGCCCCACCTGTCATGTTGAAGGAGACATCCCGCACTTGCTGCTCCACTGCACCAATAACCACCAACATCGTCTCCTACGGTCGTGCATCACTCTCCTGACGGTTTCGGACTTATTCCTAGCTACGCTGCTACCCTAATGAAAAACACCTCTCAGGCCTGACGTGTTAAGGGACCTCTCATGCTGTGGGGACCTCTCAGGCTGGAGGGACCTCTCACGCTGTGGGGACCTCTCAAGCTGGGGAGACCTCTCAGCCTGAGGGGACCTCTCAGGTTCGCGGCTTTCAGGGTGTTGGGACGGCACATGCACAGCATCTGAGACAAGATAGCAGTGCATTTGAGCGACCCACTTTATTTTTTTGGCTGCATTGCTTTCCTTAGATCGTTACATTTTTCACTCAGAAATTTTCTGATGCAACGTGATCTCGCCACGGCATCTTGCTCAGCGACACGGTCTTCACCCTGAGTTAGTTGATGGATGAAGACGTCTGAAAAGAACAAAAAAAAATTGTAGCAATGGAGTGGCAACTTGAGCTATCGTGACCTATCTTCAGTTTTATACGCATTCCCAATGGTTACGCATATATTATTATATGCACATATATCACAAATTGGGGAAAATTATGCACACCCTGTGTTCCGTCAATATCAAGCCATTCATGTATTATATGTATGACAGTAAATGCTTGCTAATTCGTACGAAATTTGATGCCAACTGCGTAATTCAAACTTCATGAGGGATAATTGACTGTCACTACCACAAAAAATTGCAGTACATTACCAGCTCTCATCAAGAGAGTCTTCCCACTCACTCCTTCTGAAAACAGGGATTTGCACGCAGCCTATATGGACATTACGTAGTTTATACGGCAAATTGTTAAGTTGTATAAGGGCCCAACGCTTTGCCACTACCTAGTCCTGTTCAATTAGTGCATGTGTGGCAGACGACAGCAACGTGACATTCAGAGCATAGAAATTTTGAGAAAAGTGGTATAACAGAAAACAGTAAAATTTATTCCCATCACAATACATGGCAAAGATTACAACTAACGTCGCAGTGCTTCCACCTTTTCGGGGCTCAAGCTGGGATATGCTTCTTTTTTCCCTTCTTGTTTCGCACGGTTTGACAGCGTGCCTGTCACTGACCGTTTCTTCAGGACGTCGGTAGCCCACACAAGTGCAGCCGCCTCTTTCACGAACCGGCTATTTACCTTTTGCGTAGATCACCTTTCCCATTTCGTTTTTGGGATTTGTACATTGTTGCCTATGTTGACCTGGTGAACACAAAGAATTTCTGATGAGGTCTACAGAAATTTTTAATACAACCACGAAAGCATTCACAAATAAGAAATGAGTGGGACTAAGCAGATGTACACAATTAACATGAAATCAAATTACTACACTTTTTTGGAAGTCTGACCAGCAAAATCTTCTCGTGGCCTTACTTAAAGTATTCGGAGTCCTTACCATTTCAACATTCTCCTGGCTGTTGAGGGTAATGCCTGTTTTGGGCAGGTTGGCTCCTGCAGGTTGTGGTTCCTGCACTGGGGAGGCAGCCAACTGCAGCTCGTCCCTCGACAAGGCGACCTGCACCTCTTCCTGTGCAGTGCTGTCGCCCACACAAAATGATGTCACCTCCTGGACTGGTTGGAGGAGGTTTCTTTCCAGCTCTTGCCATGAATTTGTTGACACTATCCATGACATGCCTCCTTCGTCATTTGTGCACTGTGGAGGTCGAGCCTCCTCCACAGCTTTTCCGGCACAGCGGTGGCACTGTAAGTGGAGCAAAAAACAAGTCACTTATGCATGCTGTGAGCAGCAACAATGTACAGAGAGCGACCAGCAACTGGGCATTGGTATTCAAAGCTCACCAATTTACAACTTCCCTGCTTTTACGACTTTCACAGCGAGTGCTTCTTGCAGCTGTGTGTTTAATAGCTGAACCCTACATAGCTGCTCTTTGAGTTCTGCTACCTCGTTGCACACTTTGTCATGAACATGCCGAGGTACAGTATCCTCAGCTGGTTCCAAGCTATCCATAATAGCCATCTGTCGCTCTTGGTTGATGGCCTTCAGGGTATCTTTGCTCTTCTTTTTGTGCGGGGTGAGAAAAAAAATGCTTCGTTGAACCCCTAGAGTACTGCCCTTTGAGTCAACAGTAATACAGCTTCGTGTCATGGAGTGGGAGCACCAACATCCTGGCTATACATTAGCGATTGTAATGGTGACAAATAAAATGTTTACGCGGTTAAAAGCATGAATTAATTTTAATTACAAGACTTTCATGCAGCAGTATGCACTTGTTCATTGTGCGTGCATTGCAACTTTTGCTCTCTAGTGTTTTTCGTAGATGTCGTCACCCTAATTCTGCATCATATGTTGGAGTGCTTTTTTTTTAGGTCATCTTGTGTGAATTTGTCTTCCATCCTATTTGACCCCTGCACCTGTTTCCGGTGCACTGTCCTTTGTGGCATCGCTACGTCTGCAAGTTGTCGCTGAATTCCTTTGAATATGTACTATTTTTTTCAGCTTCCTATTCCCCAAATATTTTTCCGCCCATACTTAGAATGTCTTAGAACATCTTGTTTCCTTATGTATGCAGAATGGCTTGTTCGCTGCAGCTGGACTTCGTGGTGCCGGTGCTCTAACTCTGAACCGTACTTTTGAGCCCGTTGTAAATAACCCTTTCCACTTATTCTATATTTCTTTTTTCTGGTGACCACAGCATATATGAATGTATACTTTGCAGTGTAATACTTGTTACCTGAAGAAGTGCAGGCTGCTGGACGAAAGTCTTGAAATTAAAATTAATTCCTGCTTCTAACTGGGTAAACTTTTATTTGTTACCCTTATTCTCGTAGGCTTGCCATTCTTCATCTCCCTTCTGCCTTGATACAACGATTGTAATGGGGAAGAATGTCACAATTATGCCAACTTTCAGCTAATGGTGCCTTGATATCAATGGGCAAACTGGCTACGAATACAGGACAACTTCTACCATTTGATATCCACAAAACTCATTCATTCGTGTCCTTTTGCCAGGCGGTTAAAATATCTCTCCGCCTCACCCTGCACTTGAGTTCATAAAGAACACACCTTTGGTTTTGTGGATCCGGAAGCTTCGTTCACAGTAGTTCCTAGCGGTAGCTGTCTCTTTCGACGACCGACTTGAAGGCCATCTTGAGTCTCTGTATAGCGGTGCGAAAGGACATAGTTATAACTGACAATAGTAGCTTTCGTCATAATTGACACAGCATAATGAACAATACATTTGTCGTGTATGTCTCGGCTGCTTACCAGATAACCGGATGATCTGCACCTCGTAATACCCGCCCTGCGTGCAATCGTCGCCACTCCAAAAAACTTCGTAAAGAATGTCCGGGTTGAAGTCATCAACGTCAGTCGCGCTGAAGTCCTTTATGTACGACGTGGGAACGACAGACGTGGCATCGTCAATTCGATATCGGATGAGCGCGAACATCTTCCGCCAGGTATGCAGGCAAAGAAAAACGAGTGACAGAATGGAAAAAAAAAGAAAAGTGACACACTATAAAAGTTTAGACGGAGCGAACCAAACACGTGCAAAGATGACAACACACGGCCGGCAAAAGGGGCGAGCGTTGTTCAATAGAAGCGCACCAACCGCACTACCGTATAATGAAATGTTGAACCATGTGTTCAAGCGATTCAGACAGGGTGATAGACTTCGTAGAAATATGCGATAAAGATTTATTATAATTCTAAGTGTATTCATTTGCAAAGAGTTGGTGTTGCGTGAATATATGATGCCCCGGTGACTAAGAAAAATGCACAAAATCCCGTTGTGAACAGCAGCGCTTTTCGGAGTCTTGGAGATGATGAATATTCAAAATAAGGAACCGCTAAAACAACATAAAACTGCCAGGATCAATAATGTGACATTTCCCATCGATTTGGCAAAGTCATGTTGTTTACACAAGTCCAAGCGATTCACCGCTATCGACATCACCGTTGTTGCAGTTTTTGCGCCACCGTTTTTTCTAGTTTTCTCTGTGTATGTGTAAACTCATCATGTCTGCAAACCAGCGGCGAACAAGAAAGCGGTATCTGGAACCGGGGGAGGAATATGTGGTCCCGAAGCAGACGCTTTCTGGACAGAGAAGGCTGGCTGCGATTTGTTCCACTGCACGTATCAGCAATGAAGCGCCTAGTGACCCACCCCTCCCTGAAGACATCGAGCCCGTAATTCCTAGCAGTGCAACAACTGGAATGATTTCAGACGACAGTGATGGGGACATCAGTGACCTACAGTCTTTGCCAGAAGACGACGATGACGGCGATATGAACGAGTTCGTTGCAGTAGCAAGGGATGACGGCGACGATTCACCCGCTCACGGTAGCGGCGGTACGGAGCAACAGCGAAGTCAAATACGTAGAATACGAGGACAATATGATGTGGGTGGAAGAAACGTACGGCAGATACAGCTTGTCAGGGCAACGCACGACGCAAGCTCAAGCACTCTTGTTAATTCTCGCATATGTTGTTTCGGCTGGGCTATCCTGGGAGCAAGTCGATGGGCTTTTGCGGCTCATCAATGCCTTGTTTGGTGAAATTGTTGCACCAAAGTCAAAGTACCTTTTCATGAAGTTCTGGAAGCGCACACGGAGCGAGATGGTTAATTTCTACTTTTTCTGCAAGGAATGCCACGAGATACTGATGGTACAGAAAATGCACTATAAAGACGTGGAAACAAAGTGTGATCGCTGCAAGCTTTCTTCATCCACCACGACTCTTATTTCGGACGAATCATTTTTCATTACATTTAATTTGGAGATGCAGCTGAGGGCGCAGGTGAATCATTTTAACAGAGCCCTACAAGAAAACCTTTGAAAGATTGCACGTCGCTCTGTGGCTGATATTTTGACTGATCTGTCAGATGGTAGCCTCATCACGGAAGCACGAAAGAAGTTTTGCTCTAGTTTGTATGACATCACTGTGAGTTTCAGCACGGAGGATCCACAAAATTTAAGTCTGCTGTGACGACCATGTGGCCCATTCACATCATGCTCAATGAACTTCCTGTTGTTCACCGCGTTAGAACCTACTTTTATGTGGGCTCTGGTTCGGAAAACACAAACCAAAGATGTTCATGTTCCACAGTGAATTTGTGAACCGACTATTGGCTACAGGGCCAATCATGTGGAAGTGCTTCAGGACTGGACAGACACCTCCTCTATGGTACATGCAGTATGCTGTATTGCTGACGCTCCGGCTAGGGCAACTGCACTCAGTAGGAAACAGTTCAACGGCTACTTTGGTTGTCCATGGTGCTACCAGAAGGGCACGCTTGTAAACGGTATGTAGTCATTTGCTTTATTAAAACTTATAATCATAGGACAGTGACTGCATGTAGAGGACATGCCATAAATCTTGTTTTTGGCCAGATAACTAGGCAATAAAACTCGTAATGATTTCAACAACTGCCGATGAGGACTACCCATGAATTGTTGGAGGGTATCTATAGAGCTCATTGCAGTGGGACCAGTGCACATTACATGTGAGGACCTTCACTGTGGCACATGTCCCCAAGATGTTCTGATACTCATTTTAGCACACACAAATTGTCTGCAAAAGCACACACTTTTGCCTTTACATGTGCCCATGGATCACATAACTAAAAGCATTCCTTGCGTGTTTTGCAACCATAGGTGGTTTCCCCGTCACATTGCACATGCGGAGATGTTTAGCATGCACTCAAGTAAGCAGGATTACTTGTTTTGATCCATTTCGTGTTGCCATTGTCGCTAATGTGTGGTCACCAATGTTTCTGACTCTGCAATCTCTTCCAGGTGTGCTGAAGTATCCGTTCTCAGAGACTGAGCTAGAGAGGACACATCTTGGTGTACTACACGACATGAGGGCAGCAACAAGAAGTAGTGAAACAGTGCGCGGCCTTTCCGGGGCCACTCCAATTGCAAGAATTGGACCTCATGTGGAGTGTCGTCCCACATTATATGCACTGTGTTCTAGAAGGCGTGGTGAAGCAACTAACTGAGGCTTGGATGTCTTGTACAGGGTCACCGTACTATATCGGAGCACTCATCAGTGTTATTGATGACAGGCTAACGAGGATAACACCATCAGTCTTATTTTCACGTTGCCCGAGAGGGTTAAAAGAAAGAGCACTGTGGAAGGCCAAAGAATGGAGTTACTGGCTACTTTACTATTCCTTGCCATGTCTCTATGGCATTCTTCCCCGACAGTACCTCGCTCACATGTCGCTCCTTTCTGAAAATATTTTTCTTCTGCTAAAAAAAAAGGATACAGCGGAACGACATAGTAGCCTCTGAAAACCTCCTTCGGTGCTTCTTGCGACAGGTGTCTAGCCTGTACGGTGAGGGTGCGGTAACATCAAACATGCATCTCCTCAAACTTGGGCCTCTGTGGGCTACATCAATGTTCCCTTTTGAGGGTGCAAATGGAACACTTCTACAGCTCATTACAGCACACAAGAAGGCGCCATTGCAAATTGCTGAGAGGTAGGTTATGCGGCAGAGCCTTGTCTTCACAGCAGGAATTTCAGCACTTCCACATCACATGGAGATGGCCTTCATGAGCTTCATGAAGAGGGCAACCAGTCACAGAGAAGGCACATTGGGTTCACCCCAGCAGGGAAGGTTCTCAGCTGCCGAGGAAGCTGCATTGGATGCATATTTTTCTCATGCGGTTGCACTTCAGGAGTTCCACAGGGTCAGTGTTCATGGAGTGGACATTCACTGTGGCGCATACAAACGGTGCAAGAGGACGTGTATACGTTATATAAAGGTGACGGACGGTACATATTGTGAGGTGTTATGGATTGTCCGGCCTGTTGAACGGGAAAGAGTGTTCTTTCTGTGCAGAAAACTAATCAAGGAACACTGTCTGTGCAGCACAAGTTACATCCACAAGTGCATCGTCTCTCCAACTGGAGAGAACCTCGGGGTCTACCCTACCAGCGACTTTGAAGGAATCTGTGTCTGTGTCAAGGTTCTTCAACAACTGTATCTATGTGAAATGCCGAACTATTACGAAAGGGAGTAATGTTATCTTATAAACAGTACTACCTTCTCAGTTCTGTTCGTTATTAGCATGCAAGTTCTGTCTCTTGCTGAGTACTGTAGCAGAATAAATTATCCTAGTAACAGTTACAGAAATGAGAGTCATGGTTTCTTCACAGTACGTCAAGCACCTTGCATATATTTGGGAAAATGCAAAGTGATGGCATCTTTCTTGAGAGTGGCATCGGCTTTCAGCTCAATCACTTTCAGCTCAATGGTTTGGAAGCAACGCGAGTAAAAACCACGGTCCTTCTGCACGGGTCGGAACTCAACTTGTTAACGACTGTTAATGGTATCTGTGGATGATAGGGTAATTTGAGTAACAGAAATAAGTATTGCGGTTCTTCGCAGTCGGTCACATAGTTTGCATGTGTTTGCAAAGTTACAGAGCGGTAGCTCCGTGCACCGTTCTTGAGGATAGCCTCCGTTCAGTGATATTCGTCCTTTTGAGCTTATCGGTTTTGAAGCAACGCAAGTAAAAACCACGGTCCTGCTGCACGGGTCGGAACTCAACTTGTTAACGACTGTTAATGATACCTGTGGGTGATAGGGCAATTTGCAAGTAACAGAAATGAGGGTTGCGGTTCTTCGCAGTCGGTCAAATACTTTGCATGTGTTTGGAAAGTTACAGAGCGGTAGCTCCGTGCACCGTTCTTGAGGGTAGCCTCCGTTCAGTGATATTCGTCCTTTTGAGCTTATCGGTTTTGAAGCAACGCAAGTAAAAACCACGGTCCTGCTGCACGGGTCGGAACTCAACTTGTTAACGACTGTTAATGATACCTGTGGGTGATAGGGCAATTTGCAAGTAACAGAAATGAGGGTTGCGGTTCTTCGCAGTCGGTCAAATACTTTGCATGTGTTTGGAAAGTTACAGAGCGGTAGCTCCGTGCACCGTTCTTGAGGGTAGCCTCCGTTCAGTGATATTCGTCCTTTTGAGCTTATCGGTTTTGAAGCAACGCAAGTAAAAACCACGGTCCTGCTGCACGGGTCGGAACTCAACTTGTTAACGACTGTTAATGATACCTGTGGGTGATAGGGCAATTTGCAAGTAACAGAAATGAGGGTTGCGGTTCTTCGCAGTCGGTCAAATACTTTGCATGTGTTTGGAAAGTTACAGAGCGGTAGCTCCGTGCACCGTTCTTGAGGGTAGCCTCCGTTCAGTGATATTCGTCCTTTTGAGCTTATCGGTTTTGAAGCAACGCAAGTAAAAACCACGGTCCTGCTGCACGGGTCGGAACTCAACTTGTTAACGACTGTTAATGATACCTGTGGGTGATAGGGCAATTTGCAAGTAACAGAAATGAGGGTTGCGGTTCTTCGCAGTCGGTCAAATACTTTGCATGTGTTTGGAAAGTTACAGAGCGGTAGCTCCGTGCACCGTTCTTGAGGGTAGCCTCCGTTCAGTGATATTCGTCCTTTTGAGCTTATCGGTTTTGAAGCAACGCAAGTAAAAACCACGGTCCTGCTGCACGGGTCGGAACTCAACTTGTTAACGACTGTTAATGATACCTGTGGGTGATAGGGCAATTTGCAAGTAACAGAAATGAGGGTTGCGGTTCTTCGCAGTCGGTCAAATACTTTGCATGTGTTTGGAAAGTTACAGAGCGGTAGCTCCGTGCACCGTTCTTGAGGGTAGCCTCCGTTCAGTGATATTCGTCCTTTTGAGCTTATCGGTTTTGAAGCAACGCAAGTAAAAACCACGGTCCTGCTGCACGGGTCGGAACTCAACTTGTTAACGACTGTTAATGATACCTGTGGGTGATAGGGCAATTTGCAAGTAACAGAAATGAGGGTTGCGGTTCTTCGCAGTCGGTCAAATACTTTGCATGTGTTTGGAAAGTTACAGAGCGGTAGCTCCGTGCACCGTTCTTGAGGGTAGCCTCCGTTCAGTGATTTTCATCTTTTTGAGCTTATCGGTTTGGAAGCAACGCGAGTAAAAACCACGGTCCTGCTGCACGGGTCGGAACTCAACTTTTTAACGACTGTTAATGGTACCTGTGGGTGTTAGGGCAATTTGCAAGTAACAGAAATGAGTGTTGCGGTTTTTCGCAGTCGGTCAAATACTTTGCATGTGTTTAAAAAGTTACAGAGCGGTAGCTCCGTGCACCGTTCTTGGGGGTACCCTTATGAAAATGATTTTCTAGTTTCTATACAAGACCTATAGAGAATCTATCTATCGTGTCTAGTGTGAATCTTGTGCATAGGAAATAGATAGAACCTGTATAGGGTTTTTAACTGGTAAACTCTATACAGTTTCTATACAGGATTCAGACTCTAGAATGTATACATTTTCTATACAGTCTCTATAGAGCTAATACTATAGCTGCCCCGAAAGATCTTATTTACGAACATGTGCTACTTGTTTTTTGCTGTACATTTGAAGAACAACTAATACATGTGATGTGTGCATGTATGAACACGGATACAAATGCTAATAGCAATATTGTGACTTATCACTTCAGACAACGTGAACATTTGCCGTTTAGTACTTTTTAATGTTGCACTTGAAGAAGTGCTGCTTCTACACTGTCAGGGGAAAAGGTATAAAAAGCGTATCTATAAAAAGGTAAACGGGGGCGGAAGTAATATTTTTGTACATATTCCAACTGTCTATACCATCGTTTAAACCAAGTGTAACTCACTGATCGCAGTAGCTAATCGTATAGTACGGGGCTGGCTCATTAATTTGGTGTGGAGATTGTGCTGGTCTAGTTCGCGTAATTTGAATAATAAACACAGTCCTTAATGCAGTAATATATTAACAGTTGGAGGAAATGCTTTCAGTGACTGTTATTCGCTACTGAAATAACAATCTATGCGTGCTCCCCTCGGGTGGTGACCGAAATAAACCGTCCAAAATAAATCGTTCCGAAATAAATCGTGCTGAAATAAACCGTGTCAATATAAATCCTACTAATACTCCCACGGTGTTCAAAATCCCGCTACCGGCGAGAAAACCACCGCCAGCTATCCGGACACCGAGTGCCGGTCGCCAATAGCCACAGGAGCGGTGATAGCCCGCACCCTGTGCCGACGGCAAAAGCAGCCGGCACGCAGGCAATAAGAATGATTTTCTAGTTTCTATACAGGACCTATACATAATCTATTTATCGTATCTAGTGTCAATTTTCTGCATAGGAAATAGATAAAAGCTGTATAGGGTTTTTAACTGCTAAACTCTATACACATTCTATACAGGATTCAGGAACTAGAATGTATACATTTTCTACACAGTATCTATAGAGCTAATACTAGGCGCCGAAAAGGTCTTTTTTAGCGACGTGTGTTACTTGTTTTTGCTGCACATTTGAAGAACAACTAATACACGTGATTTGTGCATGTATGGGCATAGATACAAATGCTAATAGCAATATTGTGACTTATCACTTCAGGCAACATTTACCGTTTATTACTTTTTAATGTTGCACTTGACGAACTGCTGCTTCTACACTGTCAGAAGAAAAGGTATAAAAAGTGTATGTGTAAACCAGGGCGGAAGTGCCATTGTTGTACCTATTTCAACTGTCTATACCATCGTTTAAACCAAGTGTAACTCACTGATAGCATGTAGCTAATCGTATAGTACGGGGCTGACTCCATGCATGCGCAACGTGCAGCACCACATTAATTTGGTGTGGAGATTGTGCTGGGTTAGTTCGAGTAATTTGAGTAATAAACACAGTCCTTAATGCAGTAATATACTAACAAGTTGGAGGAAATATTTTTTGTGGTTGTTATTCGCTACCGAAATAACAATCTATGCGTGCGCTCCTCACCCGTGTGGTTGCATCTCTAGCTAAGACGGCTCCACACGTGGCCTAGCCATTTCGTTGCGTGTTTTATTAGTGTCTGTTCCTCTGCAAAATACGTCACAGGCGTGAGCGTGTGCAAGCGTATTTCTTCGGTTTCTTTTTCGTTCCTTTTCTTCTTTTTTTTCTTTTTTTTCGGTTTGGAGTTTTGAGCAGTGGCTGGGATGTGGCGGTGAAATGAATGGAAAGTTCCTGGTTTTTGAAATACAGAAGAAGATTATCGAGCTACTGCCATCGGCTCCCTCTTCAAAATTCTTTCGTAACCCGTTTCGTGACGCACCATGTATTGACAGTAAAGTCCACTTCATATAGTACATAAATACGGTGAGTATAGAAAAATGAGGCAACTTTGGGTCCTACATGAACACAATCTGTGTAGAAAAATGGGGCAACTTTCTATCCTATGTCTAACTACTTTGTTTTCAATGTATATATAAATGCTTAATCTATTTTCTATCCGATAGTATTCCCATTTATTCATAGAAACTCCATTCGGAGTAGATACAAGTTTTAATCTATTTCTTATGCGCTCTATCTAGGGTTTCCTATAGAAATCCTGTAGAAAATAGAAATTTTTTTTCATAAGGGTAGCCTCCGTTCAGTGATTTTCGTCCTTTTGAGCTTATCGGTTTTGAAGCAACGAGAGTAAAAACCACGGTCCTGTTGCACGGGTCGGAACTAAACTTGTTAACGACCGTTAATGAAACCTCTGGGTGATACTGCAGTTTGCAAGTAACAGAAATAAGTGTTGCGCAGTCGGTCAAATACTTTGCATGTGTTTAGAATGTTACAGAGCGGTAGCTCCGTGCACCGTTCTTGAGGGTAGCCTCCGTTCAGTGATTTTCGTCCTTTTGAGCTTATCGGTTTGGAAGCAACGCGAGTAAAAACCACGGTCCTGCTGCACGGGTCGGAACTCAACTTGTTAACGACTGTTAATGGTATCTGTGGATGATAGGGTAATTTGAGTAACAGAAATAAGTATTCGCAGTCGGTCACATAGTTTGCATGTGTTTGGAAAGTTACAGAGCGGTAGCTCCGTGCACCGTTCTTGAGGGTAGCCTTCGTTCAGTGATTTTCGTCCTTTTGAGCTTATCGGTTTTGAAGCAACCCAAGTAAAAACCACGGTCCTGCTGCACGGGTCGGAACTCAACTTGTTAACGACTGTTAATGGTACCTGTGGATGATAAGGCAATTTGCAAGTAACAGAAATGAGCGTTGGGGTTCTTCGCAGTCGGTCAAATACTTTGCATGTGTTTGGAAAGTTACAGAGCGGTAGCTCCGTGCACCGTTCTTGAGGGTAGCCTTCGTTCAGTGATTTTCGTCCTTTTGAGCTTATCGGTTTTGAAGCAACCCAGGTAAAAACCACGGTCCTGCTGCACGGGTCGGAACTCAACTTGTTAACGACTGTTAATGGTACCTGTGGATGATAAGGCTATTTGCAAGTAACAGAAATGAGCGTTGGGGTTCTTCGCAGTCGGTCAAATACTTTGCATGTGTTTGGAAAGTTACAGAGCGGTAGCTCCGTGCACCGTTCTTGAGGGTAGCCTTCGTTCAGTGATTTTCGTCCTTTTGAGCTTATCGGTTTTGAAGCAACGCAAGTAAAAACCACGGTCCTGCTGCACGGGTCGGAACTCAACTTTTTAACGACTGTTAATGGTACCTGTGGGTGTTAGGGCAATTTGCAAGTAACAGAAATGAGGGTTGCGGTTCTTCGCAGTCGGTCAAATACTTTGCATGTGTTTGGAAAGTTACAGAGCGGTAGCTCCGTGCACCGTTCTTGAGGGTAGCCTTCGTTCAGTGATTTTCGTCCTTTTGAGCTTATCGGTTTTGAAGCAACGCAAGTAAAAACCACGGTCCTGCTGCACGGGTCGGAACTCAACTTGTTAACGACTGTTAATGGTACCTGTGGATGATAAGGCAATTTGCAAGTAACAGAAATGAGCGTTGGGGTTCTTCGCAGTCGGTCAAATACTTTGCATGTGTTTGGAAAGTTACAGAGCGGTAGCTCCGTGCACCGTTCTTGAGGGTAGCCTCCGTTCAGTGATTTTCGTCTTTTTGAGCTTATCGGTTTGGAAGCAACGCGAGTAAAAACCACGGTCCTGCTGCACGGGTCGGAACTCAACTTTTTAACGACTGTTAATGGTACCTGTGGGTGATAGGGCGATTTGCAAGTAACAGAAATGAGGGTTGCGGTTCTTCGCAGTCGGTCAAATACTTTGCATGCGTTTAAAAAGTTACAGAGCGGTAGCTCCGTGCACCGTTCTTGAGGGTAGCCTCCGTTCAGTGATTTTCGTCCTTTTGAGCTTATCGGTTTGGAAGCAACGCAAGTAAAAACCACGGTCCTGCTGCACGGGTCGGAACTCAACTTGTTAACGACTGTTAATGATACCTGTGGGTGATAGGGCAATTTGCAAGTAACAGAAATGAGGGTTGCGGTTCTTCGCAGTCGGTCAAATACTTTGCATGTGTTTGGAAAGTTACAGAGCGGTAGCTCCGTGCACCGTTCTTGAGGGTAGCCTCCGTTCAGTGATATTCGTCCTTTTGAGCTTATCGGTTTTGAAGCAACGCAAGTAAAAACCACGGTCCTGCTGCACGGGTCGGAACTCAACTTGTTAACGACTGTTAATGATACCTGTGGGCGATAGGGCAATTTGCAAGTAACAGAAATGAGGGTTGCGGTTCTTCGCAGTCGGTCAAATACTTTGCATGTGTTTGGAAATGTTACAGAGCGGTAGCTCCGTGCACCGTTCTTGAGGGTAGCCTTCGTTCAGTGATATTCGTCCTTTTGAGCTTATCGGTTTTGAAGCAACGCAAGTAAAAACCACGGTCCTGCTGCACGGGTCGGAACTCAACTTGTTAACGACTGTTAATGATACCTGTGGGTGATAGGGCAATTTGCAAGTAACAGAAATGAGGGTTGCGGTTCTTCGCAGTCGGTCAAATACTTTGCATGTGTTTGGAAAGTTACAGAGCGGTAGCTCCGTGCACCGTTCTTGAGGGTAGCCTCCGTTCAGTGATTTTCATCTTTTTGAGCTTATCGGTTTGGAAGCAACGCGAGTAAAAACCACGGTCCTGCTGCACGGGTCGGAACTCAACTTTTTAACGACTGTTAATGGTACCTGTGGGTGTTAGGGCAATTTGCAAGTAACAGAAATGAGTGTTGCGGTTTTTCGCAGTCGGTCAAATACTTTGCATGTGTTTAAAAAGTTACAGAGCGGTAGCTCCGTGCACCGTTCTTGGGGGTAGCCTCCGTTCAGTGATTTTCGTCCTTTTGAGCTTATCGGTTTGGAAGCAACGAGAGTAAAAACCACGGTCCTGTTGCACGGGTCGGAACTAAACTTGTTAACGACCGTTAATGAAACCTCTGGGTGATACTGCAGTTTGCAAGTAACAGAAATAAGTGTTGCGCAGTCGGTCAAATACTTTGCATGTGTTTAGAATGTTACAGAGCGGTAGCTCCGTGCACCGTTCTTGAGGGTAGCCTTCGTTCAGTGATTTTCGTCCTTTTGAGCTTATCGGTTTGGAAGCAACGCGAGTAAAAACCACGGTCCTGCTGCACGGGTCGGAACTCAACTTGTTAACGACTGTTAATGGTACCTGTGGATGATAAGGCAATTTGCAAGTAACAGAAATGAGCGTTGGGGTTCTTCGCAGTCGGTCAAATACTTCGCATGTGTTTGGAAAGTTACAGAGCGGTAGCTCCGTGCACCGTTCTTGAGGGTAGCCTTCGTTCAGTGATTTTCGTCCTTTTGAGCTTATCGGTTTTGAAGCAACGCAAGTAAAAACCACGGTCCTGTTGCACGGGTCGGAACTCAACTTTTTAACGACTGTTAATGGTACCTGTGGGTGTTAGGGCAATTTGCAAGTAACAGAAATTAGGGTTGCGGTTCTTCGCAGTCGGTCAAATACTTTGCATGTGTTTGGAAAGTTACAGAGCGGTAGCTCCGTGCACCGTTCTTGAGGGTAGCCTTCGTTCAGTGATTTTCGTCCTTTTGAGCTTATCGGTTTTGAAGCAACGCAAGTAAAAACCACGGTCCTGCTGCACGGGTCGGAACTCAACTTGTTAACGACTGTTAATGGTACCTGTGGATGATAAGGCAATTTGCAAGTAACAGAAATGAGCGTTGGGGTTCTTCGCAGTCGGTCAAATACTTTGCATGTGTTTGGAAAGTTACAGAGCGGTAGCTCCGTGCACCGTTCTTGAGGGTAGCCTCCGTTCAGTGATTTTCGTCTTTTTGAGCGTATCGGTTTGGAAGCAACGCGAGTAAAAACCACGGTCCTGCTGCACGGGTCGGAACTCAACTATTTAACGACTGTTAATGGTACCTGTGGGTGACAGGGCAATTTGCAAGTAACAGAAATGAGGGTTGCGGTTCTTCGCAGTCGGTCAAATACTTTGCATGTGTTTGGAAAGTTACAGAGCGGTAGCTCCGTGCACCGTTCTTGAGGGTAGCCTTCGTTCAGTGATATTCGTCCTTTTGAGCTTATCGGTTTGGAAGCAACGCGAGTAAAAACCACGGTCCTGCTGCACGGGTCGGAACTCAACTTTTTAACGACTGTTAATGGTACCTGTGGGTGACAGGGCAATTTGCAAGTAACAGAAATGAGGGTTGCGGTTCTTCGCAGTCGGTCAAATACATTGCATGTGTTTAAAAAGTTACAGAGCGGTAGCTCCGTGCACCGTTCTTGAGGGTAGCCTCCGTTCAGTGATTTTCGTCCTTTTGAGCTTATCGGTTTGGAAGCAACGAGAGTAAAAACCACGGTCCTGCTGCACGGGTCGGAACTAAACTTGTTAACGACCGTTAATGAAACCTCTGGGTGATACTGCAGTTTGCAAGTAACAGAAATAAGTGTTGCGCAGTCGGTCAAATACTTTGCATGTGTTTAGAATGTTACAGAGCGGTAGCTCCGTGCACCGTTCTTGAGGGTAGCCTCCGTTCAGTGACTTTCGTCCTTTTGAGCTTATCGGTTTGGAAGCAAAGCGAGTAAAAACCACTGTCCTGCTGCACGGGCTGGAACTCAACTTGTTAACGACCGTTAATGGTACCTGTGGGTGATAGGGCAATTTGCAAGTTACAGAAATGAGTGTTGCGGTTCTTCGCAGTCGGTCAAATACTTTGCATGTGTTTAGAATGTTACAGAGCGGTAGCTCCGTGCACCGTTCTTGAGCGTAGCCTCCGTTAAGTGATTTTCGTCCTTTTGAGCTTATCGGTATGGAAGCAATGCGAGTAAAAACCACTGTCCTGCTGCACGGGCTGGAACTCAACTTGTTAACGACCGTTAATGGTACCTGTGTGTGATAGGGCAATTTGCAAGTAACAGAAATGAGTGTTGCGGTTCTTCGCAATCGGTCAAATACTTTGCATGTGTTTAGAAAGTCACAGAGCGGTAGCTCCGTGCACCGTTCTTGAGCGTAGCCTCTGTTAAGTGATTTTCGTCCTTTTGAGCTTATCGGTTTGGAAGCAATGCGAGTAAAAACCACTGTCCTGCTGCACGGGCTGGAACTCAACTTGTTAACGACCGTTAATGGTACCTGTGGGTGATAGGGCAATTTGCAAGTAACAGAAATGAGTGTTGCGGTTCTTCGCAGTCGGTCAAATACTTTGCATGTGTTTAGAATGTTACAGAGCGGTAGCTCCGTGCACCGTTCTTGAGCGTAGCCTCCGTTAAGTGATTTTCGTCCTTTTGAGCTTATCGGTTTGGAAGCAATGCGAGTAAAAACCACTGTCCTGCTGCACGGGCTGGAACTCAACTTGTTAACGACCGTTAATGGTACCTGTGGGTGATAGGGCAATTTGCCAGCAACAGAAATGAGTGTTGCGGTTCTTCGCAGTCGGTCAAATACTTTGCATGTGTTTAGAATGTTACAGAGCGGTAGCTCCGTGCACCGTTCTTGAGCGTAGCCTCCGTTAAGTGATTTTCGTCCTTTTGAGCTTATCGCTTTGGAAGCAATGCGAGTAAAAACCACCGTCCTGCTGCATGGGCTGGAACTCAACTTGTTAACGACCGTTAATGGTACCTGTGGGTGATAAGACAATTTGCCAGTAACAAAAATGAGTGTTGCGGTTCTTCGCAGTCGGTCAAATACTTTGCATGTGTTTAGAATGTTACAGAGCGGTAGCTCCGTGCACCGTTCTTGAGCGTAGCCTCCGTTAAGTGATTTTCGTCCTTTTGAGCTTATCGGTTTGGAAGCAATGCGAGTAAAAACCACTGTCCTGCTGCACGGGCTGGAACTCAACTTGTTAACGACCGTTAATGGTACCTGTGGGTGATAAGGCAATTTGCCAGTAACAGAAATGAGTGTTGCGGTTCTTCGCAGTCGGTCAAATACTTTGCATGTGTTTAGAAAGTTACAGAGCAGTAGCTCCGTGCACCGTTCTTGAGCGTAGCCTACGTTCAGTGACTTTCGTCATTTTGAGCTTATCGGTTTGGAAGTAACGCGAGTAAAAACCACAGTCCTGCTGCACGGGTCGGAATTCAACTTGTTAACGACCGTTAATGGTACCTGTGTGTGATAGGGCAATTTGCAAGTAACAGAAATGAGTGTTGCGGTTCTTCGCAGTCGGTCAAATACTTTGCATGTGTTTAGAAAGTCACAGAGCGGTAGCTCCGTGCACCGTTCTTGAGCGTAGCCTCCGTTAAGTGATTTTCGTCCTTTTGAGCTTATCGGTTTGGAAGCAATGCGAGTAAAAACCACTGTCCTGCTGCACGGACTGGAACTCAACTTGTTAACGACCGTTAATGGTACCTGTGTGTGATAGGGCAATTTGCAAGTAACAGAAATGAGTGTTGCGGTTCTTCGCAATCGGTCAAATACTTTGCATGTGTTTAGAAAGTCACAGAGCGGTAGCTCCGTGCACCGTTCTTGAGCGTAGCCTCCGTTAAGTGATTTTCGTCCTTTTGAGCTTATCGGTTTGGAAGCAATGCGAGTAAAAACCACTGTCCTGCTGCACGGACTGGAACTCAACTTGTTAACGACCGTTAATGGTACCTGTGTGTGCTAGGGCAATTTGCAAGTAACAGAAATGAGGGTTGCGGTTCTTCGCAGTCGGTCAAATACTTTGCATGTGTTTAGAATGTTACAGAGCGGTAGCTCCGTGCACCGTTCTCGAGCGTAGCCTCCGTTAAGTGATTTTCGTCCTTTTGAGCTTATCGGTTTGGAAGCAATGCGAGTAAAAACCACCGTCCTGCTGCATGGGCTGGAACTCAACTTGTTAACGACCGTTAATGGTACCTGTGGGTGATAGGGCAATTTGCCAGCAACAGAAATGAGTGTTGCGGTTCTTCGCAGTCGGTCAAATACTTTGCATGTGTTTAGAATGTTACAGAGCGGTAGCTCCGTGCACCGTTCTTGAGCGTAGCCTCCGTTAAGTGATTTTCGTCCTTTTGAGCTTATCGGTTTGGAAGCAATGCGAGTAAAAACCACCGTCCTGCTGCATGGGCTGGAACTCAACTTGTTAACGACCGTTAATGGTACCTGTGGGTGATAAGGCAATTTGCCAGTAACAAAAATGAGTGTTGCGGTTCTTCGCAGTCGGTCAAATACTTTGCATGTGTTTAGAATGTTACAGAGCGGTAGCTCCGTGCACCGTTCTTGAGCGTAGCCTCCGTTAAGTGATTTTCGTCCTTTTGAGCTTATCGGTTTGGAAGCAATGCGAGTAAAAACCACTGTCCTGCTGCACGGGCTGGAACTCAACTTGTTAACGACCGTTAATGGTACCTGTGGGTGATAAGGCAATTTGCCAGTAACAGAAATGAGTGTTGCGGTTCTTCGCAGTCGGTCAAATACTTTGCATGTGTTTAGAAAGTTACAGAGCAGTAGCTCCGTGCACCGTTCTTGAGCGTAGCCTACGTTCAGTGACTTTCGTCATTTTGAGCTTATCGGTTTGGAAGTAACGCGAGTAAAAACCACAGTCCTGCTGCACGGGTCGGAATTCAACTTGTTAACGACCGTTAATGGTACCTGTGTGTGATAGGGCAATTTGCAAGTAACAGAAATGAGTGTTGCGGTTCTTCGCAGTCGGTCAAATACTTTGCATGTGTTTAGAAAGTCACAGAGCGGTAGCTCCGTGCACCGTTCTTGAGCGTAGCCTCCGTTAAGTGATTTTCGTCCTTTTGAGCTTATCGGTTTGGAAGCAATGCGAGTAAAAACCACTGTCCTGCTGCACGGACTGGAACTCAACTTGTTAACGACCGTTAATGGTACCTGTGTGTGATAGGGCAATTTGCAAGTAACAGAAATGAGTGTTGCGGTTCTTCGCAATCGGTCAAATACTTTGAATGTGTTTAGAAAGTCACAGAGCGGTAGCTCCGTGCACCGTTCTTGAGCGTAGCCTCTGTTAAGTGATTTTCGTCCTTTTGAGCTTATCGGTTTGGAAGCAATGCGAGTAAAAACCACTGTCCTGCTGCACGGACTGGAACTCAACTTGTTAACGACCGTTAATGGTACCTGTGTGTGCTAGGGCAATTTGCAAGTAACAGAAATGAGGGTTGCGGTTCTTCGCAGTCGGTCAAATACTTTGCATGTGTTTAGAAAGTCACAGAGCGGTAGCTCCGTGCACCGTTCTTGAGGGTAACCTCCGTTCAGCGATTTTCGTCCTTCTGAGCTTATCGGTTTGGAAGCAACGCGAGTAAAAACCACGGTCCTGCTGCACGAGTCGGAACTCAACTTCTAACGACCGTTGATGGTAGGGTAATAGGGCAATTTGCAAATAACAGAAATGAATGTTGTGGCATGTTAGGTTCCGAAACATATTCCAAAAACGTCAGCAGGTATGGCCAGGGCAGTAAACGCTGCTCTTTCGTTGACTCCAAACAATGCAAGTAAAAACACGGTCCTAATCGGTCAAACACTTTGGGTATATTTGGAAAGATGCAGAAAGACAGCTCCGTGCACCTTTCTTGAGAAAGGTTCAGTTCAAGTTCAAAGGTTCACGATTCAGTTCAGTGAACTTCGTCCTTCTCAACTCAGCGATTTGCAAATAATGCTAGTAAAAACTACAGTCAGTCAAGAACTTTGGCGATATGTAAAATGTAGTTTCTTATGCCTCTTTTAAGTAGCCTATGAACCAGGGTTCGCCGAGTGGACCCAGTTTTAAAAAAACCGCCCGGGTTTTTTTGTCGGCACAAGTCAAATAACCCAATAAAACGCACACGTAGAAAAACATGCATTAAAGACAAACTTCTAAAAGCCGCAATACGTAGTTAAATGAATTTTATTAGCATCTAAATAGCAAGCACGCTCGTGATATATTGGACACTTCTTCAGTGTTTACAAAGTATTAACTGTAGAACAGCATAAACCACATATTTGTGGACTTTGTTGGACTTCAGGTGTTGGTACACTTGGACAAGCTTCTTTGCCTTTTCAGTTCCAAGGCGATTTCGCAACTTTGACCAGACAAGCCCAAACGACGAAAATATCTTCTCTAATGGCGCTGTGCTTGCTGGTATGGAGTGCAGCTTCTCAAGAAAGCTGCTGAAACCAGCCGGGATGTTTCCACTCTGCTGCGTCTTTTGTCCAACGATATTCCACCACTTTGATGCGGAAAAGCTTGTCGCAACTGAGTCGTGGAACACCACTTTAGGATACATATTTTCGTCTTTTATCTTCAACGCTAAAAGGGCTGGGAGGTACTGTAGATAATTATCCATGACCCACACTTCTGCTGCATCCTCGTGGGCTGTATCAAGTCTTTTGCCGTTTAGTTTTGGATCTGTCATGTTGGCAACAAAGTGAAATGGTTCCATAGCTTGGTGCAACCTTTTCAGAAAAGCTTCATGACACGGCTCCAGTTCCTTTGCCTCAATCATGTCGTACCAAACCTCTACAGCCTTAGCGAAATTTGTATTTTCTTTCTGCAGCTTATCCAGTGCTGCGTAAACAAGCGATAACCGCTTCAAAAGAGAAGTCGCTTCTCTGTACGTAACTTTGTCAAGTATGTTGGCAATGTTTCTTTCCACGTCCTTTTCCAAACGTATCTCAACGTAAATGTGGTAGTTGGATACGAAGGTACGAACACACTCCGCATGGGAGCCCCATCGCGTATCGTTGGGGAGTTGGGGTACAAGTTCGTTGTTCTCTTGCAGCCAGCCATGGGCCTGGTTGAGGTTACGAAAGTATTTGTGCACTGCAAGGGTGTCTGCGAGAGCACTTTTGCGACTGACTTCTTTTTCGACTAGACTCATGTAATGGGCGGGGCATCCATACGTCAGAAGACCCGGGCGCCGCATTTTAACAATCTCTTTCATCTCTCTCATTTTATTTTCGTTGTCAGTTAACAATGCGAACACGTCAGAATTCAAATGTTCCTTGCAGAAAGTTAGTGCTTCTTCAGCGACTTCTACACAGTACTCTGCAGTCTTCTTTTGTGAACCGGATTCCTTAGCATCAAGCAGGAAAGCGTTTGAACCTGTGTGCACGCACGTCGCAATAATCGCGTCATTGCGCACGCTTGACCAGCCATTAAGTATTGTGGTCAGAGTTCCACTTCCAGCTTGCATTTCGAGCTCATTCTGCGCTTCCTCTGCAGCAGGGTCCAGTAAGGGTCCGCTAATAACTTTAGATGTGGGTCCGGTGTACCCAGGCCGAAGTGATGATACTATTTCACGATAATGTACGTTATCAGCTACATTTAAAGCAATGTTGTTCGCAAAGAAGAACCTCGCGATTTTCGCATCAAGAGCATCTTTCTGAGAAGTTGTCGTCTTAACAATAAAGTCCGCCATGGAGGACTGTAGTTTCCATTTTTTGCCCTTCGAAGTCAAATGTGACGTGTCTTCTTCCAAGACTTGCAGTGCAAAGTTAGCGTTGCTCGTACATGGTTCGGTCAAACTGTAGTGTTGTCCAGACGCCTCATCTTGCTGACACAAATGGTGCTCATCCGTCACACAACGCGTACGACAAGCCCGCGATGGACATTTGTCGAGATGGCTTTTGATGCGCTCTATCTTTGCACTGATATCAGTATTTCAATGAACGCACACCACTTTTGATGAAACGTTCTCTAACGCTTCACCTCTTTCCATTCAGGAGCTAGTCCCCGTCCGCTGTCAGGAGCCATGATGTCACAGAGTTCGCACACCGGCACACAAACACGACCGAAAACACCGGATGACATAGACCTCGATAGCAATGGGCTTCCCCTTTGTTTTTGCTCCCAATGTTTGCTGACCACGAAATGTGATCTCTCAAGCCCAGCATTTGTGTCAGTTTTTTCTTCGCTGTAGAGGTCATATCGCTCCCCTCCAACACGGTTATCGTCTGTTATCGTGCACGTTAATATTTTTGGCATAACTTCGTTGCGTGATTGATCTCTCCATTATCATCGGCGCGAAGGCAGAAGACGGTTCTTGCTTTCGGTTACATAAAAGAAGTGACGAAGTACGAAATACCCACTAAGTCTAGAATAGAAAAGGCTATTGGAGATCGATTTTCTCCGGGTGGGAAAACGGTTTCGCTTCCTGATTCATAAATTCAGTACCAAACCGACGGTTTACGGGCAGTTTAATGTTGAAACCACCTCAAACCAGGGGCGGATCCGGGGGGGGGGGGGGGGGGGGGGCGAGACTTACCTCTACCCCCCATTCCGGCAGATTTTCCTGCCGCACGCTCCGTTTTCCGCACACGGTGGCGTTCCTCTACAGCTTGCTAAGCTTCGCAACATGTAGATCATAAATAAAGTTCTGGTGTGAAATGAAAGCGCAGCAGCTCGCCGTCTTACATGGCGACCCCCCCCCCCATCTTCTCTCTCTTTTTTTAGTGCCCCCCCCCGACGATCTTCCCTGGATCCGCCCCTGCCTCAAACGCCCCGCCCTCCGGCCCTTATGCTGCCAAACAAGTTTACAATAGCATATACCGCTGACGAAAAAAAAAAAACCCGTGTACCCAATAAAGCCCAACATAACCAAAAAAAAAAAACAGTGGGGCGTTTTTTTTAAAGAAACCCGGGTTTTTTCGAACCCAGCTATGAACATATATGCGACCATGTTTTGGCACTTTGCAGGTTATGCCTGCACAACATTTAACAACAAGCATAACCATATTTCTCTTTCTTTGGGAGCTTCGGTCACTCAGTTTTACGGCTGTAGCAACAACAGTCTGCGAACAGTGGAGATTTATTTATTTATTTAGCAATACTGTTTGTCCTTGTCAGGACTGTTACATGGGGGGTCCCAAAAAAAAATTAAAAGAAATATTACAAGAACAAGAACAACAACACCTGAATCATGTAAACAATATATTATATCAACCAAATGCACCAACTATCAAGCGTGAGAATTCATTGATATCGTCGACAGTGGCAATTGACCGGGGCAGGCTGTTCCAAAGAGCGACAGTATCCGGAAAAAATGAATACTTAAAAAGATCTAAATGTGAGGTAAATGGCTTAATGCTCCTATCATGGTTGAGTCGCCTACTATGGTGATCTGTAACTGTAATATATATATGTTACCGTCTAGTTTTAACTTGTTGTGGTAGATGAGGAATAAGAATTTAAGCTTGGCTGCCTTTCGACGTTTCGCGAGGGATTCCATCTGGAGCTGCTCAAGCATGTGTGTTACTGAGGCTGTTCGTCTGTAGTTCCCCATTATAAATCTAGCTGCCATTCTTTGTACCTGCTCAAGTTTATTATTCAACTTGACCGCATAGTGGTCCCACACTATGCTGGCATACTCAAGTATTGTGCGAATTAACATGTTATAAGCGGTTAGTTTAGTGCCCCTGGCACCAAGCTGTAGCCTCCTTTTCAACATCCACAATCTCTTTTTTGCTTTAGTGCATATTACTTCAACATGGTCATCCCATTTTAAGTGTTGATTAACGGTAACCCCTAGATACTTGAAACTGCTTACTCTATTCAGCTTTTGACCCAGTATGGAGTACTCATAAAGTAAGGTCGACTTCTTGTTAGTCATATGACAGAACACCGTTTTGTTGCAGTTAATTGCCATGCCCCAGTCACAACACCACTTTGTTACGTTATCAAGATATTTGGCAAAAGTTAATTGATCTGTACTTTCCTTAACAGCGCAATATAAGAAACAATCATGTGCAAACATTCTAATTGTAACAGGTGCACAAACACAGGAAGCCAGATCATTTATAAATATCAAAAATAGCAGCGGTCCTAATACGGAACCCTGGGGAACGCGAGATGTTACAGGTATCAGACCTGATTTTTTGTTTTTAATTTCGACGTACTGCAGGCGACCAGTCAGATAGGAAGCAATCCACCGAACAACCCATGCGTTTATGCCGACTTCCAAGAGCTTATCAAGCAATTTTGTGTGCGGTATAGTATCAAATGCATTCCGGAAGTCCAACGATATGATATCAATTTGTAGGCCCTTATCTAAAATCGCGGCAAAGTCGTGAACTGCTTCAACTAACTGGGTTGTTGTTGACAGGCCCTTCCGGAAGCCATGCTGATTAGGGAAAAAGACATTCCGGCCTTCCAAATAATCCCTAAGATAATGACTTATTATATGTTCAAGTATTTTACAAGATTGGCTTGTTAAAGATATCGGACGATAGTTGTTTACCTCTTCCCTATCGCCAGGCTTGAAGAGCGGCACGACCTTAGCAATCTTCCAATCATCTGGTACTTCACCATCAGACAAAGACTTTTGATAAATCAAATGGAGAAATTGAGACGTCATTAATGCATACCTTATGAGAAATTCATTAGGTATTATATCTGGGCCCGGAGACTTCTTTATATCTAAATTAGTAACTAATTTAAGTATCCCGTCGCTCGACAAAGTTACGTCATCTTGGAAAGATTGGGCTACCGCCATATTTACAGAACCCTCGACATTTGACGTGAAGACACTCTGGAAAAATTCATAAGAGCCACAGCAATTTCTGCAGGATCGGTCAAAAATGTGTCATTCCGATGAAGCTTATCAATAGGGGTACTAGCTTCTTGGAAGTGGCTCCAGAACTTTCTGGGGTTTGTTTTCATAAATTCCAGTAGCGTACTAGTGTAATAGAAATGCTTGGCCTCAGCCAATTTTATTCTAAGAGAGTTCTTAGTAATGTTCATCTTGTTTGTATTGCCGGAGCGCCGAAGGCGATGCAGTCGTCGCTTCAAGTGTATGATTTCTCGTGTTACCCAAGGGTTCCGCTTGTTCGCAGTTTTAACTTTATTTGGAATAAATTTATTCATGCAATAGTGAACACATGACTTAAAGTTCATCCAAAGGTCATTTACAGTCAAATCATCAACACGACACGATAATTCATTGAAAACGTCTTCCATACACAAGAGGACACAGTTATCGTTAGCAGCTATGAAGTTTTTGATAACTTTGCGTCTGGGCTTTGGCCTTGATGAGGCATTAACGTAGTACTGGAGCAACACGGCTTGATGATCAGATAAGCCTTATATAACAGCGACGTCACTATCTTGGATGGAACCAGAAAGGAATACCAAATCAAGCACCGACTTGGAGCTTCTAGTTGGCTCACACACCTTTTGGTCTAGGTTGTACTGAAACGCTATTTGTAGCAGATAATCAGAGGTGGTGGTGGTGATGATGGTGAAAGGGCTAGCCGTTGTCGGCCTCACGTATGTGGGCAACGTCACGACTGACGCCCTGGGGAAATGTGCGTCCTGGGCCGACTTCTAGGGGAACTGTGCCGACATATGTCTGAAGGCGTCTGAGGAAAACCCAGAAAAAACCCCAGACAGCACATCCGATAATCAGAGACCTCATGGTCAGAGCCAAAACTACTAAGCGCCGTCCAATCAATATTAGGTAAATAAAAATCGCCTAATAACATGATTTTGTGATGCGGTTTCACATGTTTATTCGTGTACTGATGAACGTCGAACAAGAAGGAAACGTCTGTGTTTGGAGGACGGTAAACAACGCCAACAACGATAAGGGAAGAGCCAATTTTGACTCGGCACCACAAGGTCTCTGAAGGGAATGGACGCGGTAATAAATTGCACTGTACACATTCTTTATACACGAGTGCAACGCCCCCTCCTCGTAAACTTAGGCGGTCAGAGCGAAACATACTGTATTCGCGGGGAATAATATCTTGATCAGGTATATCAGGCTTCAACCAAGTTTCTGTAACAGCGATAATATGTGGCTCATACGACAACAGCATATATTCAAATGCAGGTACCTTATTAACTATACTGCGCATATTTACATTCAAAAATCGATACTCTCTTTTATCGTGAAACGTCTGTCATTCCTCAATATCTCCATTAGCTGCTGCATCGTGACGGCCGCTATGCCCATCATTTGCACGCGCACTCTGCAGGTCGTGAGCTGAATTGACAGGATTGACCACGTTCTGTCTAGTATGTGTCGTAGTTATGTCAATTATCTGCTTTGTTACCCTGTTATATCTCAATACACGCTCACCGAGGAATAACTTATTGTACACTAGCTTAAAAGTCCCACCCTGACTATGGGCGTATTCACGTAGGGCTTGACGCTCCGTCCTTATTCCTGGTGAGTAATCTTGAGAAATTGAAAATTGGGTTCCTTTCAGCTTGTGACTGAGTGAAAGAACACTCGGTTTGTCCTTGAAGTGAGTAAAGTTTACAATAATTGGCCTCTTTTTCGTTACTTGAAAGGACCCAAGTCTATGGGCTCGCTGTATAGCAGAAGTTTCCAGATGAGTTTCTAGCTTTGCATTGCAGAACTCTGTGATTTTACCTTCGGCTTCCTTCCAAGTTTCTGTGGGTAGATCATCAACACCGTGGAACAATAAATTGCACCGGCGCATCCTATTCTCTAAGTCGTCGCTGTGAAGTTGCATCTGAACCAGCTGCTGTTGCAGGGTAGCCGTTGTTCGCTGTACATTATTTACTTGCTCCCGAACGTCCTTGAACACGGATACTTCTTTTTCTAGAGAACTCAATCTTAACGATAAGTAATTTAACTTCATGTCTGCCGCGTCTTGTTTCTGTTGTACGGCCTTTATTTCCGCCATCAAGACTTTCTGGCCACTGTCTAGCCTTTGAAGCAGTTCGATGACGTCATCATTGGTGGAACCGGAACGTGTTTGAGGCCCTGGGTTCGACTCGATATCACCAGATAAGAGCAGTACGTATTTGATATTAATTATACACTGGAATAGATCAATGCCATTTTCGTACATACACCCTAAACAAAGCTCAAACAATGTACGCTTTGGGCACGGCACATTGAACAAAAACAGGTTGTCGCTACAATAACACTCAGAGCCTTTCATGTAACTGACCTGTAAGAGCAGCAGCGGCATACTTTTAGTCGATGTACACGAGGTGCCGTGCCCCAGAGGAGTGGCAAGGTAAATATAGATGGTAGCGAAGCTTGCATTGGCCACCATGTCTTCAAGGGCGGCCATGATAAAGACCGTCAGCGCCATCCATCCGTTGCGGGGCAAACTACAAATTCCGTCATAATGACGTCACCTGGTACTTCACCATTACGTATAGCGCGGGGCGGGCGCTCGCGCTGCGCGTGCGTTCCATCGCGATGTCGAGCCGCGGAATGTCAGAACCGCTGTTGAAAGCAAATCCAAGAGCAAAAACTCAAACAATTTGTAAACAGAGAAGAATCAACACTAGTGACAAGCGTGCAAGAAGGGACACAGGAGACCAGGTAGGGGCTTGCTTTCTTTTATCACAGGTAAATTCGCCATGCCGTTGTAAACAGTATAAATACCCACATGAGACAATTGATGTTCTGAGGCTGGAACACAGTGACTTTTCAGTGACTTTCATCTTTCATCATAAATACCCACGACGAATAATGTGCAAAATAACCAGTATGACAGTCCATGTACTGAATAAGCACGAAAGGATAATGTACAAATTCCAGCAAACACAGGTGGGGCCCAGGACCTTAATGTCCAATGCATGCTGCTATAGCTGTCCTGATATACATCTGGAACTATCCACATATCTCTCGTACAAAGAAGGTGGAAGTGAACATATTTGCACTTGAAGATCACATTATATGATATTTGCATACTGTGTGGTGCTATATCTGCCCACAGTTTTTTGCACTGTAACGAATGCTATGGGGGAATAAGAAGGCACAAGTCCATTAGCTCATTTTACTTGGTGGTTGAAATTGAAAAGACGACGATGAAGAAGAAAACGCCTATGAACGGTCACAAAGTGCGCAGTCAACGTACAGCAAACTCGTAGCTAACAACATGGAGAGCGACAGGAACCGGAAGAGTACTCGGCTCTGTCTATAATCTTACGTATTACTGGCAGACCGCGCGAATTGCTACATTAAAAACATGCATATTGTATTAGTACAGACATTATTCGCGCCTCCGATTAAATTATTTTTGTTTACCTTCGTAGTTTGCCACAACCAAATTGTACGATAACATCAGCACCTGTAAGAGCACCAGCGGCATACTTTTAGTCTATGTACACGGGGTGCCGTGCCCCAGACGAGGGGCGCTTGTCAGCTGTTTAAGTAGATTCTCATTAGGCGATGTGGTAGGTTGTTGCTTGACGAAAAGATGGCATTCTTCTATTTTTAGAGGAAGGTGGTCTTCGACTAACAGAACTGGAGTTGTGCGTTCTGTTGAAGCGAAGGTGAAGTCGTCCTTGAGTACGGGCGTACCCACAGCCAAATTGTACGATAACGACCATGTTGGCAGTGGGCATGGCGATCAACTACATAAACGAAAGGCATGCAAAATATATTCTGCCTTTTTCGGTTGTATTGACCTGGAATGTTTTCAATTTCAGCAACACGGTCAGCAAATAGTGCAAGCAACAGACATAGAGGAAATAATGTGGAAGGTGCACCCACACAAAAGTAAAACAAGGCATGCACATATGAAACACATTTTTTACAGGTTTGAGAAATGTCTTTAAATGTTCGGGATAAATTATCTAAAGAGAGACCACTGAAATCCAGATGTTCATGCAGTTTTATCGCAACATATGAAGCTATGAATTATGAACTGTCTTATTAAATACCACTCACCTGTTGAACTGCCTTTTATGCTTTCCACATTAACTTTAAGGTATCTGCTGTGGAATAAGAGGGGCCAACTGAGCACATCGTGGCGTTCCCTCGCTACTTTTCAAAAGTTTACGCGGTCCGCGGTTTTCAAAAGTTTACGCGAATTTTCCGTCGTCATGTGTCACGTACAAGAACCGATGCTACTCATGTTGAATTCCAATGGCAGACTCGGAGCAAGTCGCACATTCCGCAGTGGAGCGGCTTGATCTG
Source organism: Ornithodoros turicata (assembly GCF_037126465.1). Classification (NCBI taxonomy): domain Eukaryota; kingdom Metazoa; phylum Arthropoda; class Arachnida; order Ixodida; family Argasidae; genus Ornithodoros; species Ornithodoros turicata. The sequence goes on along the minus strand of NC_088202.1, from coordinate 37,396,921 downwards.
GCCTAGAGCAAGTGATCCGAATCTGCGACTGGAACACTTGCGGCCAACTTGGAGTTTAGCCCTGGCCAATCTTCCTTGGTGGATGGGGGCCAGAGACGGAGGAATAAGAAGAAGATTGTGCTCATGTTCCAATACAACGCCATGTTTTGCAACATTCTAATCTCCTAACGTTGCCCTGGTGATGTCTGGCTTATTGCTTTCGTCAAGAAACAAAATTGCTAACGTACGACGCGAAATACTAGTCACGGCGAAGACGCGTCGGGAAGCGGCCATGTTGCCGAAGCAGAGACAGGAAATAGGAAGCACGAGCGACAAGTGACACGTCGCGTAGAGTTCCGGTTGAATCTGCCTATTTTGGCGGAGCAGTCTGGGTTGCTCCCTGGAGCGACCTTGGCTCGAATGCCGCTCCGAAGCTCCCACTGGAAGACTCCAGACCTGTTCCTAATCTGCTAATGGAACAGACTTGCTCTCGGCGGAGCAACAAAACTTGGCCTGGAAACGCTCCGAATCTGCCATTGGAATTCAACATCAGCGCCGCAGGTGTCACGATCGAGCGGCGCGTGCAGGAACGACAAAAAAGAAGTAGACGACTGATTAGTTAAAAATTATAAAGGAAGATGAGGTTTGGTATTGGCGCCGCGTGCTGCATTTTCGTAGCAGTTATTTGTATTTGAGCAATATCTTTCTCAGCGTTCTGGGCATGGTGAGTGGGCTAGGATCCGATGCGACAGCTAACGACAGTTATCTGGTAGTGCACACATATTCCACGTGCTTGAGGTTACATTTATTAATTGTGGAGGGCCGTACGGCATGGATCATACGAGAAGGGCAAAACAATGTTAGAATCCGTACAAAAGGAACAAATGAGTATCAGCGATAAAATAGTCATAGGAGGCATAATCGTGCTTTCATGGCGCTTGCGATGCACTGCGAGGCCTTTCACGGCAATTTGGGAGACCCTTCACGGCACTTCAGGAGGCTCTCACATATCCTTCACAGTTGCTTGCAGGGTCGCTACACACCTCTTACGTTGACTTGAGAGGCCGTTTTAGACCTCTCACGGCTGCTTGAAGGGTCCCCTCAGGTCTCTTACAAGCGCTTGAGTGGTCCCCTCAGACCTCTCACAGGGGCCTGAGTGGTCCCCTCAGACAATCTCACAGAAACTTGGAAGGTCCTCTCAGACCCCTCACAGGGGCTTGAGTGGTCCCCTCAGACCTCTCACAGGAACTTGAAAGGTCCTCTCAGACCTCTCAGAAAATCCTGAAAGGCCTCTCAGACAGATTTTTACTAGGGATAGGCCCCACACAATAGAGTCAGGTGGCAAAGGCACTTGTTCAGTTTCTGCGGATCTGTGGCCTTCTGGGTGAACTATGACCGGTTTCGTGTTTGTTTCCCTTTTGGTTTCTTTTTCTTTCTTCCTTTCTTTCCTGGGAATAGCAAACCGCTGTAGCGGTGGCTAACCTTTCCCTCTGTTTTTATATAATAAACATATCCATCCCCCCTGTTCTGCGTTTGCCCACTGTATCTTCGATAGGATAAGTATGCTGTCTGTCAAGGGACAATATTGTGTGAGGGCCAGTTCATCTCGCGTGTAGTTTCGTGGGAGGGTCGACATCATGAAAAAGAACCTGTTGACCGACTGTGAACTGTTTAAACTTGGTAGTTCGATTATATTGTCTTGCGTACCATCGTTCACGAGTGTCACAGCGCGCGGCTGCAACGCCCGCGGCTATGACCAATTGCTCCCTGAGGCCGTGCAAGTATGCAACTGGATTTCTGCTCAACACTTCGGGTACCTCCATCTCATCCGTCCAAGTGCGTTCCAGAATAGAAAGTGGTCCAGTGGGAGCTCACCCAAACAGTAGCTGAAACGGCGATACTCCTGTGATGTCGTGCGGGGCTTCCCTATACGTTCATAGAAGGCATGGCACGAATTTGTTCCAAGCCCGGCCTTCCTCCTGAATGATGTGAAACAGCATGTTTTTAAAAACTAACTAACGTTCTAATGTCTAACGTTCAACTGAGCCATTGCTTTCGGGGTGATCCGGCGTAAAAAATCTAGGCGCACAGCCCAATCTCTGAAGCATTTGCTGAGTAACTGCGGCAGTAAAGTTCGTTTCTTGATCAGTGCAAACCTTTTCAAGAAACGCGTCAAACGTAGCTTTGGCCTTTAAAGACATAGGACAGACCACCTCTGGCCATCTCGTGTGTAAATATATAGTGCATCAAGCATACTTGTGTCCTCTAGCTGAAGGTGGTTTAATGGGGCCCCTGATATCCACATTGACACGCTCAGAAGGCCTCTCCGGACGTGTTAAGGGAGTAATGGGTACTCCGTCAGTCTTGCGTCTGTCCGCCTTAAGCTGGCATCTATGACAATTCGAACAGTGTTGTCTAATGTGTATCTCCAACCCGGACTAATAAAAACTGTACTTAATGCGGGCTGTTGTCTTACGAGCGCCAAAGTGACCGCCCCATGGTGAGTCGTCAGATAGCTGCAGTAACTCGTTGCGTCTGCGCTGCGGAGTTGTCTCACAGGCCTAGCCAAAACTTTTCCTTTGTGATGCAGAAGTCCCTGATCTAGGTACATTCCGCCTTCGTTCTTCAATGAATCCTCGCGCGCTTTAGCCAGCGAGGGTTCATATTGTGCGCTGCGGCTAAGTCCAGAACCTCAGTCGACTCACTACCTGTTCCTTCCGTGCCCTTTATCTCAAAAGTTGAGGCGCTGAGCATATTGACCTCCTCCAAACGAGTCGTAGTTTTGCCTTTATCCCTTTGGAACACCTTTTCCCCAAAGCCACCTAACGGCCTCCTGCATACAAGTACCTCGAGCACCTACTTCAAAATCATCTATCCCTCGTGGACCCACGACTTCTTTTTGAGAAGATGCAGATTTTTCACAGGAGGAAGTGCTACCACTATCATATTGGATTTACGGTACAGCAGCGCAGCTGTCAATCATCGATTCCTGAGCGTCAGCGCCCTTCAGTAGTTCCCAATCTGTAGTTCCCAATCTGTAACGGATGACAGACAGTCCGTCTCTGACGATAATTTATGCATGACCGCGCATAGAGCCTCAAATCCGCGGGCTATTTACGATAGGGACTTTTCTACCAGTAAGAACAGCGGTAGAGTGACAGGTTTAGCTGCGAGCGTGCCACCAAAAGCAGAACGGAGAGTGATAGCTGCGCCGGTTTCAAACTGTCCTCCAGGGATAACAGTTTCTCGAACCATCGTTACCTCACTACCGTAACGGTGGTTCGAGCCACCGAACCACCCTTACCACACCACTATCCAGGATCGCGTCTATGGTCTGGGTCCCGCATCCTAGACGAACATGCTTCAGGGTAGAGAAGGAAGCCTCCGGCGCCCCAATAAACGAGACATTAGCAGTCAACTGAGAGTGAGGTTAACTCCTGATGCGCTTACTGCGGGTCCTCCACCTGCACCTGCTCGCCGTATTGGGGGACAGTCAGCTCTCCTGTGGTCGCCACTACCACGTTCGAAACATCCTCTGAAAGTATTATGCCTGCGAAACTGACTGTTTCGGGATGACAGCTGACTATTTTGCCTGTCTTGTTCAGCATCAAACGTCCTTTGTACGTGGGCAAGAGAGTTAGCAGTATTCTCTTCAATTAATCTCCTGTCGGAGTTTCCAGATGCACTCCGTCGTCCTTCTGCGTTATCATACTGCATTAACACTTCGGAGGTTTTAGAGGCATCACAGCACTAATCTCCTTCTTTCAAAGAGACATAGTTTAACGCGTCCCTACTGACAGTAGCCTTCAACTGGTTCGCCACAAGCAACTGAGTCAGCTTCTCCATGGGCTTCACATCCCTAGACTCAAAATAGCAACTAAGGTAACTGCCTAAACGCTTAGAAAAAGGCCTCTATGTACCCGTAGCCTGTTTGCCGACGCTCAGAAAACTTTTGCGATACTCATTCGGCGATATACCTCAATTCTTTTAGTACACTTGTCTTTAGAGAGGTAAATGTAAACTCCTCTGGATCGAGCCTCGAGCACAAATATTCCGTCGTACTAGCGATAGCAGGGTACATCATATGGGCCCTAGTATCCTCAGGCATCTCATACTTCTCAGATACGGTTCAAACACGGTTTCTACCGTACCAAACCACGCAGGGGCTTCTACGTCTGCCGGGAATTTGGAAATAGTTACCTGAAGCATTTTTTTTAATACGTAGCAACGCATCATCACTACCCTCTCACTACCCGAAGTGGGCCCACCGTCTACCTGTGCGCCAGCTGCTGCCCTCAGCTCCTCATTCCTCACTTGCAGCCTGAGTTCCTGAGTTCTGTCCCGCTCAGTTGCTAATCGTGAATCACTGACCTCCGTTTCCATATCACTCCCACTTCCATTACCTTGAGCGACACCAGCATTATCCTCTACTTCCGTCCTCGCACCCCTAGTCTTTGGGCCCGGCATTACAGCATACATGTGTCAGTCCCGGAGAACAGACATCATGGAGAGACCCACCACGACAACGACTCCATCACGGAACACCTCCGCAGGTCCAGTAGTGCCCGGCGATGATCTGGTGAACTCCTGTAGCAGCACAGGGTAGAGCGACCCAGCGACAGCTCCTCAATTCCCAGCAGACCAAGCTTCCCGAAGAAACGTGTGGTATCGACGCAGTTATAAGGCCACCACCCGCAGAACCATTAACCGCCCATCAACGTCCAGCGAACGTCGGGTTGTGGTTGCTGGGTACGTCTCACGGACGTACACATTTGCTCCCGGCTACGTTTAGCTACGCCCGTACTACCGTGGTAATCGAGAGAAAATTATGCGAAATGGACGTCGTAGGACCGCCAATGTGGATCTTCGAGGCACCTGTGGAGGATCTATTCCGGCCCCATAGGTATCGCATGCCTATGGAAATATCGTAATTTTAATCATGGAACAAATACAATATATAAGACGCAAGTGTGCACCCAAAACACTTTATTTCTAGTGGACTTTTATGGACTTTATATGTGCATTCGTACATGCCTGTCGGCACATAGTAGCAGTACAAATAATGAAATAATGTGACAAGGTGCCATATCCAGATAATTCCCGTTCATACAGATAGTGATCACAATATCGCCACATTATGTAAACAGGAAAAAAAAACATCCATGTTAGTCGCCGTAGAATTAGTTGGCATCTTGCATGGAATCGACGTAACTGTATCCTCACGCTCCTTCACGCCTTATGAATGGCTGCCGGTCTCCTTATATTGTTCCTTTGTGTGTCTTCCGGCCTCTGGAACTCACTGGCCAAGTTCTGCCGCCGAGGCACACTCATAAAAAACATAATAGACAGACAGACATAAACATGACAGACATAATAGAGGCATCATCGGTCCCTGACTATGGCACATATACGCATACAAGCGTTTGGCAATACTTCCCGTTTATCTAGCATTCTTACCTGTAACGCTTAAGACAGTAAATAATTCCAAGACTGCTAATATAGAAAACATCCCACACTCTGTGGGAGATGCTGAGACGCACACAGCAAGGAATGGCCGATGCCGAGCGGTATAGCCGTTTATGCATGAAAGAACATCAAGAACAGAGTGAGTGGACCCCAAAATAAAAGTAGAATACGCGTGCTAATATGCCTATATTGCAAGCTCAGCTAGGATCGATTGCATTTTTTTCACTAGCCAGTGCGCTAAAGCGACTTGAAGAACAAAGGAGTCTAAAACGCGAGCGCTAACAAACAAAGGGACCACGGCCGTTTACCTGTATTTCGGTCCTAGCTAGTGGCCTCCGATGGAGAATCCGTTACTTACAAGGCATATTCACCTAACTCTTCACAAACTTCAAGCTGTACTGGTGCTGTTCGCGTTGAAAATTACAGTATTACTCCAAGCCATTGGAGACGCCGCCATATTTCTGCAGCCTCTCCAGTGATCACGGAGGAGAAGTAAGGAGACCGAACTCTGCCGCGCCGCCGTTGAAAAAGTGTGGTCCCGATTCCTCGAGTCTAATTGTGTCCGCGGCGCGGCGCTCGCGCTCCGTCAGGTACTTGCTCCTCTGAAATGACGTGCTTTGTAATGCGCTGTGTCAGACTTACTAGTGTGTCCCGTGCAAGCAGGAAAAAATATTTTGATAAAGAAACACGATTGTCGTGTATCAAGGAACGATCTATCTTTGCATTTTTCGCCTGTAGTCCTTGTTGGTGCAAAGCGGGAGGCTTTCATTTTACAATGTGGGGAAGCCGCCGTCAAGGGGGATCCGCGTTTGCTCGAAGGCTTGAATGGGTAAATAAGCGTAGTGCTCTCGCAGTTAGGAAGTTGTTAAGAATCGCGGAAGTACGTTTTGTTTTATTTTAGATAAAAAGACACCCGAAGGAGCACAAAGGTTGTTGTTTGACATCGTACAGGATGAGTATAAGTTGCACGACTGGCAAGGCACGACTGCGAGATCTACATTGTTAATGGTGTGCACTGATTATTATTACTTCCCACGAACATCTCGCAGCGTGAGGAAATGATGTAATTGAGCACATCTGGATTTCAGCTGTTGCACGACGCATCGTAGCGCGCGTTTCTACCACCCGCTTCGCGTGCAGAACGTTTTGGCAAACGGGAACTTTTTGTCGTAATTGGATAGAGTTACATTTCACATGACACCACATATGAAGTTAATGCCAAGGTGCCAGAACGCACTTTCTGTCACAGGTTTGCAAACGCGGTATAGGACACGTACTTCAGTTTCCCGGAGACGATTTTCATCTTGGTGTCCGGTTGGGCTGTGAACCCCATATCTACTGGATTTGGGTCTTTTTTAGCTTGGGTAGAATACCTGGGGTAGCGTGTTCAGCAGCATGCTTGTGCTGAAGTAAATTGAAACTCCTAGGCATGGAACTGAACATCAAAAGTCAGTGTTATTCAAGATGTCAGTGTTGGACAACATACATTACAGACTACATACCGACTTTCTTTTCTGTTCCCAAAACCGTAGCATAGCATGTCACTAAAACCGTCGCCATACACGAAGTTCTCTTAATTGCTTCACACGTACGCAGATAAAACTTTCCTAGTCCCAACTTATGCGGCGACACCACATAGAAATTCCCACATATTCCGAAAAGATCGCGTCCGGAAACTTTACAGATCTTCAAACACATCATTCCCTCCACGGCATTTAAATGTTGCTTTTCAGCACAAACTTTGCTTCCTTTGGAGTAGGTCCCACATATGACACGAAAACGAGGCAACAGAAATTGCAAAACAAGATTGGAGCTGACCAAAAAACATTAACTCACTATTGGAGAAATCGTTGTTAATTTTTATTACACAAACACTCGTTTTTAACGCTTCTTAGTAGAGTATTCGAGGACAAACAGCGCATTGCCTTGCAGGAGATTTCGCGGAGCTAGTACCGGAGGGAACGCGAGCGCCGCGCCGTGGCCAACAATAGACTCGAGGAATCGGGACGTCATTCTCCAGCCGAGTTCGGTCTCCTTACTTCTCCTCCGTGCCAGTGATGTTTGAAATCATCCGCACAACGGGCTATGGCGTCACGTGGAACTCTCTTCTGCGCGTGGCGAAAAAACAAGTCTTCTGCGCAGATTTCTCCTTTGGCGGCGACGCAGTCAGACGACAGAGCGGGAGAGAAGAAGGAGGCGGAGGGTCAAGAGCGAAAAGGAGTGCTCAAACGGCTCTTTGTGGACACAGTGCGGATGGGGTGCGCACGGTATCCACAGGGTGATATATGTGGGACGTCTCCTGCTGTATACTCATTGGAGCATCCCAACTAACACGTTTAGGAGGCGTTCAATTGATGCTCACTTTAGGCTGCGGATGGTCGGACCCTTGTCGGCTGTCCAGGGGCGGTTACTGGTTCTGTGGGCAGCCTGCTCGCAAAGCAATTTGGCACCAGCAGGCTCCGAAGTTTAACAAGGCTGACCCTTCATGATCCTCTCAACTGCGCCAGTAAAAGTGTGGGTCATAGAGCCTGCGCACAAGCTAGTGAATTTGAGAGCCAGGGGGCGTTGCACAACTTGGTTTTATTGCCGGCTACTTCCAAGGTCAATCCGACCTGCTCATTGTTCCAGCGCGCACTGTTCTTGCAGAATGGTTCGTGCCCCAGCACACTTCCCGCGTGCTCTCCCTCATGTGATCACGATCGCACTTCCCGGTCACCGTTACAACGGGCATCTCGTACCCAGATAACACAAAATGATCCGAGGAATGTGTGTGCGACGTCCCTTCACGGATGTTGTGGACGTCCGAGCGACGTGCGAACTTGGTTCAATAGAGGTCCAAAATGCGTCTATATGAAACTCCGATAGATGTTGTAGTTCATGATATAGGGACGTTCATTGCGATTTCTATTGGACGTGTAGGAGTCTTATTGGGATGTTATGCATTCACTGGAAGCGGTCTTCCCTGCACAGCACGTAAGCTGTGAAAAGTTCTAGCCTTATTGATATTACCGCGTTCAACATGGGAGAGGTTTTCAAACAGTGTAGATAAGGACATGTGCTGATTTATGCTATTAGACAGCCTTGTTGAACAAATTACTGTCATCAAACAACAGAAAATGCTCACTTGCTCCGACACCAGAAACGCTTGTCCTTTATTAGTTCATCAAACTCGTTTACGTGTACGGTAACAGTGATAAATTCAATAGCTAAGCCACTGGCGGACCCAGACGCTTGGTGGTAGTGGTGGTGGTTGGGGGGGGGGGGGGGGGTTGTCGAAGCTCGTAGTGGGGAGGGAAGAGAGGAAAGCTAACGTTTTTTTTTTTAGTCAAACCATTGCTCATTTAAACAATGTTACATTAAAGTAATTCGAAGTACAAGAATCAGCTATATACCTCATTCGCCATCGAGTGCTCTCGCCTGTACTTCACAGGCTAAGCAGGCACACGCACAGCCAACATGGAGGACAAGGTGTCAACGGAAATTTGCCTTCCCGCCACTTTCAAAGATCAGTTTCAGCAAGCCACAATTATGTATCCGTCATAATCCTCATCACGAACACAAACAGCTCGGATTATTATCACAACGATAGACATCACGATAAAGATTCATGTCCACCGTAGCGGTTCTTCGTATTCTTCCAAATATTGCATACTCGACTCGGAAATGCGATGGAAACTCATCAAATGGAGTTTATAAACAAGCGCGAGCTTAACAAACATAGGGCATTGGTCCGGAGCACCACTGCATCAGCACACATGGCTCTTCACTGCAGGAACTGTGGGTGCTCCCCGCTATTCAGTGGTACCACAAGAGAGGGTGTGTTCAAAGCGCGCGTTGCTCAAGAAGTTCTAGAGGCCTTCTTAATCACAACATCATAAGAAGATCACTGTGCGGGCACACCTTCTTTGGCTCTGTTATCAGCCGAGATGGAATATCTTGGGTCGTGCCCGGATCGGGACCAGCGTGTGTTGCGTGTCTAGTTTTTTGTTACCATTTTCCTATTGTGATAAGGTTTTGTTGTCACCTTCCTGGTCTAGTTTTTCTAGCTTTTGCATACCAACTTGTTTTGTATTTAAACCTGTACAGCAAGTAAACTTCTGTTCGTTGAGAGTCAGCAGTTTGTTTCTGCGCTTCCTTGTCCTTGTCCCTAGGTGCTATTCCTATTATCATTATGTACTGTTACCAACTACCCCGCATTTCGGCGTTCGTTCAGTTTATTTCCAGTGCAAAGGGGAATGAATTCTTTTTAATGTTCTATATGGTGGTTCTCCTACCAGCATCGCTATGTGTTTATTCCAATCAGCTTTGAGTGTCTTCAAAGCTCGATCTATATCCTTCGCCTTGGATCACCACTGCATACATCAACCATTTCAGCAGATGTTCGGCTTCATTGCTCCGAGAACAAGACATGCTAATCGCATAGACAAGATCCTTCGGGGCGAGTGCTGACGGCACTACCGGTTCCTTCAAGACTGCTTGAAGGTGTGTTGCTGCATTCGGGGAGAACCTGGAGAACCATCGCTCTCAAGGTTTAAACAGTACAGCCGAATTGGGAAAATTGGGAACCAGTTCGCTGATGCTTTGTGGGATTCAACGCTTCGAGGACTTCTACTAAGCTTGAAAAAAAAAAAATGAAGCATCCCCCTGCGGAAGGACATGTCACGGTGGTGGACCCCGTGGATGCGCCAAAAAAAGTACTTGCCACTTTAAAACTTGGCCTGATGTTAAACAACTACAACAACAAATAAGTAATAATAATGTAGTGGGATGTTTTGCCGCTGAGGCGGCACCCTATTCCATTGCCCGAAGTTCAGCTTACAACCTGATCTTAAGAAACCTAAAGTATTGAGCTTGATTAGGAGTGTGTCGGGGGCTGCACCTGAAGGAGAGTAGTAAAAGAATAATACGACTTAGCGAGCAACATGACACCTTCCTCCTCTCTCACCCCCCCCCCTGTTACCCCCAATTTTGCAATTTGCACCCCCACCCAATTTTTTTTAAATTTTTTTTTCGATTTTTTCACTTAAAATCGCTCATACATGCATAAGAATGTGATAATAGAGCGTAGAATATAATTTTCAATTAATAAATTCAATTCCTATTCATTCCAACGAGAGAGAGAGAGGAGGAAAATATCAAATTATCGTTAAGTCGTGTTATTCTATAATGAGACACACGAAAAGAAGCGCACATACGCATAAATGCACTTTCTAAACTCTTTTAATAATTCAAGTCATTACTATACACATTCAATTCATTAATGTGTCAGTCCAGGTTCGGTAACAGCATCGGCCCATGGGGGCCGCCATTTGCAAAGCGTCACACCAGGCAGGTCGGAAAGCATCACGTCAGTTGGCAGCACCGCTGTCATCATGGGGACTTCCGTGGAATGCAGAAAAAAACAAAACAAAGAAGTGCTAACGAGGGGAAAACACGCGCGAAAACAGGCACACACACACAAAATTTTCACCATCGCGAATATGTGCGGGCATGCACCGACGAGAATAGCAACAAGGGTCATTGACAGAATGGAGTACAAGGGAATTGCGTACATGTTTGGGCATGCACGGACAAGAATAATAACAACAAGGGGAAGACTTTCTACTACTCGCAACAAGATAAATCGCCAAACATACACTACTCCAATACACGCTGTCAAGTAATCGCAGTTAGGGGGTAGGTAAACGCGACAACAGAAGAAGTATTAAAACGACAACTCACCGGCACCGAAGTATTTCCACACACATCACTCAGTCAAAAACAGTCGCTCGTCACGAAATCCGTGGCGAGGAGAGCACCAACAGCATGACCGCCACTCAGAGATCCACCCGAAGCAATGAAGCGTCCGTTGATTTCTCCGCCAGGGCATCAGGAGCTCTGCACTGTCATTGGTCGTGACGTCATCCGTTCCAAAGGTCGTCCAGAGAGGAGAGCTTCGCAAATCCCCCTCTGTTATTCATTAAATATAGTAACCAATTATGACGTCACTGTTTATGGAAATATTGCATTAAAGCGAAATCCAGACGGGTGCGCACCTACACCACAACCGTTGCCCTAGCTTCCCCTGCGAGAATGAAGCACTGGTCTGCCAGACACCGCGCTGTTTGACGTCATCATTTCCTCCCATTGTTTGAGGCTGCTCCTGTGAGCATCCAACCACCGCCCAGACGGTCAACGTTTCAAAGTTCGCTGTTGCTATCAGGAGTGAAGAATGCGCGCCAGACAAGAGTGCTTCATGCTCCCTGGTATGAATTGAATTTACATCGCCATATTATTTTCTTTACTGCGCTATTACTGATTTTTCATTTTACATTAAAGATTACAAAGACTACTACTACTACAAAAAAATGCTCTTGCTGCTGTTATTGAAGGTCATATGAAATTACTCTAATTTTTAACAGTCATAAATTATATTCACTCATTAAAGGAAACACCATCCATGCGCAAAGGCTGAGAAAAAAAAACAAAGAAAAACTGAGCCTTGCAATTAAGCGCTATTTCCTCGAAGACTTACTAAATGACTAAATAAACATATCAAAAAGCGCTGTTTCTACTTTCAATCATTGTGAACCATATCAACATTTTTTGAACAACAATTCAAGAAACTAATCATCGCTCTCTTCATGGACGCTGTTGCTTCTGTCTAAAATAACTGCCCCTATTGAAGATGAGAAAATAATAAGCGAGCCTGGACCACTCAAAGTGATCAATAGGCATACTCAATGCGCGAAAATCATATTTTCTTTCTGATTTTGCTCTTTAAAAGTAGCGCGCTATCCACAAAGCGCGATCTCAGTTGTCTCGCGACGTAAACCCCCAATTATTATTATTATTATTAACCATAAAGCGCGCCAAGTTTTCCTCAACCCCCATTTCTGCTTGCTACATGATGTGTCATGCAGTGACGCAGGGCAAGAATGAATAAATTTAGCATATGAAACGCATTTTCACCATTCCCTTTTGCAGCTTGCTTCCATGAGCAGACACACAACCCTCCCTTTTTTGTTCACGTTCTCTATGAAATTTAATTATTATTACTTGAAATGGAACAAACTGCAGCAGATTTGTCTCACAGAGACGGAAATTTGCATTGAACGCTCAGATACCCGATTTTCTGCGCTACGACTGCAAAATTAAGCACCATCATAAACACATAAGTCATAATACGTGTCATGCCTTATCGAGCAATGTGCATACCGACAGGCATGACAAAACACAGAACAAACACACACTCCCGTTTCTACTGTCCGAAAATTATGGAACCGCGTAATTGTACGCACTCTGAATTTTACCAGGAAATCTAAACTTGAACAGAGCTAAAAGCCCGACAAAAGCTAACACTGACAAACAACAACTGAAAAACAACAATTAACAAACACACCCATTCGTTTCTGCTGTCTGAATTCGCGCTAAATGCGTGAGCGATTCCAAGAGCAAGCACGCCGTTTGAAGAAAGCCTAACAAATGTAGCTCAACACAGCCCTCGCCACAATAGCCGGGTGGGAGGCGGCACGATTCACAAAAAACGACTTCTCTTGCTGATTTTGCTTTTAAAACACGGTTAACTAGCAATTAAGCGCTCCAAGTTTTTCTTACTTCTCATTCCTTCCTGCGTCTTCCACGTCCTGTCATGCAATGAAGCATGGCAAGAATTAGTAACTTTAGCATATGAAAGTCATTTTCACCATTCCATTTCGAAATTTGCTTCCATGAGCAGGCACACAGCCGCCCGTTTTTTGTTCACATTGGCTATGAAAATCCAATACTCATACTTACTTCCAACAAATTGCAGTGAAATCCAGATTCGATTCACGGAGACGATAATTTCTACCCTCTGCGTTAAGCGCCCAGATACCCGTATTGATGCTGGAATTGTAATAGCTATGACTGCAAAACTTAAGCACCTTCATCAACATAACAGTTATAATGCGTGTCATGCTTTATCTAGCAAAGGGCATGCACAAGAATCGTGAAGCATGACAAGATACACGCTAACAAACAACAACTAACAGACACACACACACATTTCTCCTCTCGGAAAATTATTAAGCAGCATAATACGACGTGCTCTGAATTTTACCGATAAAACTAAGTTTGAACACAGCTACAAGCACCGACAAACGCGCAATCTATCAACCTACAACAATAACTGACGGTTAACTAGCAAACACACCATTTAATTCTACGCTAAAGGCATGAGCGATTCGATAAGAACAAAGCACACCGCTTTATGAAAGCCTAACAGCTATGTAGTTTTAATACGGCCCTCGCTGCGATAACAGCGTGCAAGGCTCGTAAAATCGGTGCGAATCCTTGTAAATTAGCGTGCCCAAAACAAGCACTTCACCTTGCCCGCAAGTCATTCCACAAAGAACTCTATTAAAAAACGCGCGCGATAAACCTCATTTTTTAAACTAATATTTCGCGCAATCGTACATAACTTCTTCACTCGACCGACAGGAATAGGCATACACAAAGAACTTACTTGCCAAGTGGGGTCCCCGCATAAAATACGCCCGCACACAACAACAACAATAAATGATGACGATTAGATGGGGTGTGGTGGGGTGCTGCGGTGGGGTGAGGCACGCACACAGACACACATACAGACAGACTCACATTTTTCATTACACACAACGAGCGTCGCGAGTCTTCACAGTCACAGAAATCCATATTATTTCTCTAAGTCAATAATTATTCATCGCAAAACACTGCCCATATATACTATGTATGCAGCCATGAAACAATAGCTTCGGTTCGGATGTAATAGGATTCACCGTCTGCCGACCGACGCGTACGAGAGAGAGAGAAAAAAAGAAAGAAAAACACGAGTGAAAGCAGGCCAGGAATGCGCGTTGGCTATGGCTATGCGTACAGAAAAAAAGAAAGAAACGGTGCCATCATGCTCATATGTAGTATCTCTAATACCATCTCCCTATTATTATTACTATTTTCAACAACATCAACACCATAATACAGATGGGCTACACGAAATTCTGATTCTTTCCTTTTACTTGTATTCGCTTCCACTAAAATAATTTGAAGGAATAATATACAGTGGAACAGGAAAATCAGAACAGAATTTCAGCATACGCTACACGCTGGTTCACCTAACAAGCTCGAAACATTTCTGAATATATCCTGCAGGTACTGGAATAAAGATTTATCGCAAAGATAATCATCTGCTGCACGTCGTATTTTTTAAAATAAGAAATTGTAAAAACACTCGCTCTCAGCGTGTTAAACGCTATATGTAGCAAATAATAACAACAATATCAGAGCATTTTTGTTCTTTATTTCGTTATTTCCAAGAGCTCATTACTTTGTGCGAGCCATAGAAAAATTAAAAATTTCTGCTTTGCTGCCGTTAAAGTAGCACGAAAGCGCACTCGAATAGCAAAGTGCATATTGTCAAGCATAACAAATGCACACGCTAACGACAACAATAACGACTAACAAACACAACCCTTCATTTCTACTGTCTGAATTCGCGGTAGAAGCGTATAAGTGCTTTCACAAGAACAAGCACAGTGCTTGAAGAAAGTCTATAACAAATGTAGCTCAACGCAGCGCTTCCCACAATCACCGTGTTGAAGGCTGTCTTTTCTTTCTGATTTTGCTTTAAAAACGTAGCTTAAACAGTTTTTCGCACATAACATTTCTGCCTGCTACGTGACGCGTCCTATCATGTAATAAAGCAGAGAAAGAATTACTAAATTTAGCACACAAAAAAATATTTTGCGATACCGATTCGCAATTCGCTTTCATGAGCAGGCACATCCCTTCCCTTGTTTGTTCACAACTTCACAGCGCGCATGAAATTTAAACACGATTTCTTAAAATGCAACAAATTACTGCAGAATCGTCTCACGGGGGCTGGAATTTCTACCATCTACGTTAAGCGCTCAGATACCCGCATTTTTGCACAAATAGCAATATAGCTATGTCTGCAAAAAGTAAGCACCTTCAACAAGTTCATAGTTCCTGTCATGCCTTATCGAGCAATGTGCATACCGACAGGCATGACAAAACACAGAACAAACGCACCCATTTCTGCTGACAGAACTGAGCTGTACAATGAGGCACGGAGCAACCCGGGCAAAACAAGGGCTCACACATTCAGTGAGCAGTGACTACTCCTTGATCAGCATAATACCACATACTGTGAATTTTACCCCGAAAACTCAGCTTGAACACAGCTTAACAGCGGCAAAGCAGACATGTTAAATTTAGATGACTCGTACAAAGTAATAAACTCTAAAGAAAAAATAAAATAAATAAAGAAATAAAGAAAAATTACCCTGCCCTCTATTGTATCAGTCCCTACGTACTGTTTAACACGACGAGAGTGAGGCTCTTTTGGCGTCTCTTAAAAAATAAAAAATACGACACGAGGCAGATGATTATCCTTGCGATAAACATATAAACATTTCATTCCGGTGGCAGTAGGATATATTAAGAAAGGTATCGTATGTGTGCGAAGTGAGTCCAAGGCATGCTGATGGGCGCGCATTGCTCTGTTGGGCACTGAAGCTTGCAGTCAATGATGTTGGAATGACAATTTTGTGAGTGTCATTAGCAACTTATCTATCTAGTGAAAGGTCGTATGCTGATGAACACAAGTCAACTGGTGTGGTTTAAAAATTATGACAGCTACAGTGTGTAGCGAATGATGATCGCATTTACCCGTTCCACTCTATAGTATTCTTGCAAAATATATGGGTGCAACGAAATAAAAGCAAATATAACCCTTCTGTATCATAACTGCTGCGCAAAAGCTAGGGACCGTTTTCTCATGGATGTATAGCGAACATGCATTCCTTTCTTTTTTTCTTTTTTGTTACGATTATTATAGCATACTAATGAATACATGCATTCTCGTTTGGTTTAAAAATGGCTTAGAGGTGCTGTGTGTATAGCGAATCCAGATGTATTCTTTGCTCAATTGCTTGACTCACTTCTGTAGTATTGTTTCAAAATATTTTGGTGTAAGTAAATAAAGCAAGAGGCAACGAATTCCAATTCTGTGTTATTCATCTTTTTTTATTACTGCATGGAGCTCGATGTCTTTCTGTACGCAATGGCAATGTTCATTTCTGAGCTGCTTTATTTGTTTTTAGCTGGTGTCGTCTGCGTGGAAGTTCCTATTACATCCGGTGCGAAGACGCGCTGTCCTTTGTACCACTGGCGCATATGTGTGTTGCGTATTTTGTCGTTGGATAATTATTGACCTGAGGAATAATGTGGCTGGGAAGACACTTTTGGGAGTTTGAATAGGCGACGCTCGTTGTGTGTATGAAAAATATGTGTGGACGTGTGTATTTGTGAAGCTAGGAAGTCACTTGAAAAGTAAGTAAGTAATCTCCGCATTGTGTACGCCTTTTCGTGTGAAAGAAAAGTACTGTAGCGCGAAATATTGATTAAAAATAAAGTTTATCGCGTTTTCTGAAAAGAGATGGGTACAGGGTGCCCTGCAAACAAGGTGAAGTGCTTGTTGTGGACGCGCTATTTTACCAGGATTCGAATCGATTTTACGAGCCTTCCACGCGGTCATCACAGCGAGGGCTGCATCAAGCTACATTTGTTAGTTAAGAGCAACAACAACAGCAAGAACCGGAGTGCTTGTTCTTATGCTGGCACTCACTTGACGCGAGTTCAGACAGTATCAGTGCAAGCGTGTGTTTGTCAGTTTTTTGTTTAGCACGTGCATTTGTCATGCCCGTAGCTGTGTTCAAGCTGAGTTTTCGGGGTAAAATTCACAGTATGTGGTATTATGCTGATCAAGGAGAAGTCACTGCTCACTGAATGTGTGAGCCCTTGTTTTGCCCGGGTTGCTCCGTGCCTCATTGTACAGCTCAGTTCTGTCAGCAGAAATGGGTGCGTTTGTTCTGTGTTTTGTCATGCCTGTCGGTATGCACATTGCTCGATAAGGCATGACAGGAACTATGAACTTGTTGAAGGTGCTTACTTTTTGCAGACATAGCTATATTGCTATTTGTGCAAAAATGCGGGTATCTGAGCGCTTAACGTAGATGGTAGAAATTCCAGCCCCCGTGAGACGATTCTGCAGTAATTTGTTGCATTTTAAGAAATCGTGTTTAAATTTCATGCGCGCTGTGAAGTTGTGAACAAACAAGGGAAGGGATGTGCCTGCTCATGAAAGCGAATTGCGAATCGGTATCGCAAAACATTTTTTTGTGTGCTAAATTTAGTAATTCTTTCTCTGCTTTATTACATGATAGGACGCGTCACGTAGCAGGCAGAAATGTTATGTGCGAAAAACTGTTTAAGCTACGTTTTTAAAGCAAAATCAGAAAGAAAAGACAGCCTTCAACACGGTGATTGTGGGAAGCGCTGCGTTGAGCTACATTTGTTATAGACTTTCTTCAAGCACTGTGCTTGTTCTTGTGAAAGCACTTATACGCTTCTACCGCGAATTCAGACAGTAGAAATGAAGGGTTGTGTTTGTTAGTCGTTATTGTTGTCGTTAGCGTGTGCATTTGTTATGCTTGACAATATGCACTTTGCTATTCGAGTGCGCTTTCGTGCTACTTTAACGGCAGCAAAGCAGAAATTTTTAATTTTTCTATGGCTCGCACAAAGTAATGAGCTCTTGGAAATAACGAAATAAAGAAGAAAAATGCTCTGATATTGTTGTTATTATTTGCTACATATAGCGTTTAACACGCTGAGAGCGAGTGTTTTTACAATTTCTTATTTTAAAAAATAGGACGTGCAGCAGATGATTATCTTTGCGATAAATCTTTATTCCAGTACCTGCAGGATATATTCAGAAATGTTTCGAGCTTGTTAGGTGAACCAGCGTGTAGCGTATGCTGAAATTCTGTTCTCATTTTCCTGTTCCACTGTATATTATTCCTTCAAATTATTTTAGTGGAAGCGAATACAAGTAAAAGGAAAGAATCAGAATTTCGTGTAGCCCATCTGTATTATGGTGTTGATGTTGTTGAAAATAGTAATAATAATAGGGAGATGGTATTAGAGATGCTACATATGAGCATGATGGCACCGTTTCTTTCTTTTTTTCTGTACGCATAGCCATAGCCAACGCGCATTCCTGGCCTGCTTTCACTCGTGTTTTTCTTTCTTTTTTTCTCTCTCTCTCGTACGCGTCGGTCGGCAGACGGTGAATCCTATTACATCCGAACCGAAGCTATTGTTTCATGGCTGCATACATAGTATATATGGGCAGTGTTTTGCGATGAATAATTATTGACTTAGAGAAATAATATGGATTTCTGTGACTGTGAAGACTCGCGACGCTCGTTGTGTGTAATGAAAAATGTGAGTCTGTCTGTATGTGTGTCTGTGTGCGTGCCTCACCCCATCGCAGCACCCCACCACACCCCATCTAATCGTCATCATTTATTGTTGTTGTTGTGTGCGGGCGTATTTTATGCGGGGACCCCACTTGGCAAGTAAGTTCTTTGTGTATGCCTATTCCTGTCGGTCGAGTGAAGAAGTTATGTACGATTGCGCGAAATATTAGTTTAAAAAATGAGGTTTATCGCGCGCGTTTTTTAATAGAGTTCTTTGTGGAATGACTTGCGGGCAAGGTGAAGTGCTTGTTTTGGGCACGCTAATTTACAAGGATTCGCACCGATTTTATGAGTCTTGCACGCTGTTATCGCAGCGAGGGCCGTATTAAAACTACATAGCTGTTAGGCTTTCATAAAGCGGTGTGCTTTGTTCTTATCGAATCGCTCATGCCTTTAGCGTAGAATTAAATGGTGTGTTTGCTAGTTAACCGTCAGTTATTGTTGTAGGTTCATAGATTGCGCGTTTGTCGGTGCTTGTAGCTGTGTTCAAACTTAGTTTTATCGGTAAAATTCAGAGTATGTCGTATTATGCTGCTTAATAATTTTCCGAGAGGAGAAATGTGTGTGTGTGTCTGTTAGTTGTTGTTTGTTAGCGTGTATCTTGTCATGCTTCACGATTCTTGTGCATGCCCTTTGCTAGATAAAGCATGACACGCATTATAACTGTTATGTTGATGAAGGTGCTTAAGTTTTGCAGTCATAGCTATTACAATTCCAGCATCAATACGGGTATCTGGGCGCTTAACGCAGAGGGTAGAAATTATCGTCTCCGTGAATCGAATCTGGATTTCACTGCAATTTGTTGGAAGTAAGTATGATTATTGGATTTTCATAGCCAATGTGAACAAAAAACGGGCGGCTGTGTGCCTGCTCATGGAAGCAAATTTCGAAATGGAATGGTGAAAATGACTTTCATATGCTAAAGTTACTAATTCTTGCCATGCTTCATTGCATGACAGGACGTGGAAGACGCAGGAAGGAATGAGAAGTAAGAAAAACTTGGAGCGCTTAATTGTTAGTTAACCGTGTTTTAAAAGCAAAATCAGCAAGAGAAGTCGTTTTTTGTGAATCGTGCCGCCTCCCACCCGGCTATTGTGGCGAGGGCTGTGTTGAGCTACATTTGTTAGGCTTTCTTCAAACGGCGTGCTTGCTCTTGGAATCGCTCACGCATTTAGCGCGAATTCAGACAGCAGAAACGAATGGGTGTGTTTGTTAATTGTTGTTTTTCAGTTGTTGTTTGTCAGTGTTAGCTTTTGTCGGGCTTTTAGCTCTGTTCAAGTTTAGATTTCCTGGTAAAATTCAGAGTGCGTACAATTACGCGGTTCCATAATTTTCGGACAGTAGAAACGGGAGTGTGTGTTTGTTCTGTGTTTTGTCATGCCTGTCGGTATGCACATTGCTCGATAAGGCATGACACGTATTATGACTTATGTGTTGATGATGGTGCTTAATTTTGCAGTCGTAGCGCAGAAAATCGGGTATCTGAGCGTTCAATGCAAATTTCCGTCTCTGTGAGACGAATCTGCTGCAGTTTGTTCCATTTCAAGTAATAATAATTAAATTTCATAGAGAACGTGAACAAAAAAGGGAGGGTTGTGTGTCTGCTCATGGAAGCAAGCTGCAAAAGGGAATGGTGAAAATGCGTTTCATATGCTAAATTTATTCATTCTTGCCCTGCGTCACTGCATGACACATCATGTAGCAAGCAGAAATGGGGGTTGAGGAAAACTTGGCGCGCTTTATGGTTAATAATAATAATAATAATTGGGGGTTTACGTCGCGAGACGACTGAGATCGCGCTTTGTGGATAGCGCGCTACTTTTAAAGAGCAAAATCAGAAAGAAAATATGATTTTCGCGCATTGAGTATGCCTATTGATCACTTTGAGTGGTCCAGGCTCGCTTATTATTTTCTCATCTTCAATAGGGGCAGTTATTTTAGACAGAAGCAACAGCGTCCATGAAGAGAGCGATGATTAGTTTCTTGAATTGTTGTACAAAAAATGTTGATATGGTTCACAATGATTGAAAGTAGAAACAGCGCTTTTTGATATGTTTATTTAGTCATTTAGTAAGTCTTCGAGGAAATAGCGCTTAATTGCAAGGCTCAGTTTTTCTTTGTTTTTTTTTCTCAGCCTTTGCGCATGGATGGTGTTTCCTTTAATGAGTGAATATAATTTATGACTGTTAAAAATTAGAGTAATTTCATATGACCTTCAATAACAGGAGCAAGAGCATTTTTTTGTAGTAGTAGTAGTCTTTGTAATCTTTAATGTAAAATGAAAAATCAGTAATAGCGCAGTAAGGAAAATAATATGGCGATGTAAATTCAATTAATACCAGGGAGCATGAAGCACTCTTGTCTGGCGCGCATTCTTCACTCCTGATAGCAAGAGCGAACTTTGAAACGTTGATCGTCTGGGTGGTGGTTGGGTGCTCACAGGAGCAGCCTCAGACAATGGGAGGAAATGATGACGTCAAACAGCGCGGTGTCTGGTAGACCAGTGCTTCATTCTCGCAGGGGAAGCTAGGGCAACGGTTGTGGTGTAGGTGCGCACCCGTCTGGATTTCGCTTTAATGCAATATTTCCATAAACAGTGACGTCATAATTGGTTACTATATTTAATGAATAACAGAGGGGGATTTGCGAAGCTCTCCTCTCTGGACGACCTTTGGAACGGATGACGTCACGACCAATGACAGTGCAGAGCTCCTGATGCCCTGGCGGAGAAATCAACGGACGCTTCATTGCTTCGGGTGGATCTCTGAGTGGCGGTCATGCTGTTGGTGCTCTCCTCGCCACGGATTTCGTGACGAGCGACTGTTTTTGACTGAGTGATGTGTGTGGAAATACTTCGGTGCCGGTGAGTTGTCGTTTTAATACTTCTTCTGTTGTCGCGTTTACCTACCCCCTAACTGCGATTACTTGACAGCGTGTATTGGAGTAGTGTATGTTTGGCGATTTATCTTGTTGCGAGTAGTAGAAAGTCTTCCCCTTGTTGTTATTATTCTTGTCCGTGCATGCCCAAACATGTACGCAATTCCCTTGTACTCCATTCTGTCAATGACCCTTGTTGCTATTCTCGTCGGTGCATGCCCGCACATATTCGCGATGGTGAAAATTTTGTGTGTGTGTGCCTGTTTTCGCGCGTGTTTTCCCCTCGTTAGCACTTCTTTGTTTTGTTTTTTTCTGCATTCCACGGAAGTCCCCATGATGACAGCGGTGCTGCCAACTGACGTGATGCTTTCCGACCTGCCTGGTGTGACTCTTTGCAAATGGCGGCCCCCATGGGCCGATGCTGTTACCGAACCTGGACTGACACATTAATGAATTGAATGTGTATAGTAATGACTTGAATTATTAAATGAGTTTAGAAAGTGCATTTATGCGTATGTGCGCTTCTTTTCGTGTGTCTCATTATAGAATAACACGACTTAACGATAATTTGATATTTTCCTCCTCTCCCTCTCTCGTTGGAATGAATAGTAATTGAATTTATTAATTGAAAATTATATTCTACGCTCTATTATCACATTCTTATGCGTGTATGAGCGATTTTAAGTGAAAAAATCAAAAAAAAATTTAAAAAAAAATGGGTGGGGGTGCAAATTGCAAAATTGGGGGTAACAGGGGGGGGGTGAGAGAGGAGGAAGGTGTCATGTTGCTCGCTAAGTCGTATTATTCTTTTACTACTAAGGAGAGCAAGATGTTTGCACACGGGAAGCGGTCCATGTGGTCAAGCACCTTCCACTGCCCACTGGAGCAACCCATTGAACTGAGGAAAGTCACTGCACCGCAGCACAAGTTAAGGTAGTCACGAAAGACAAGGAAGGGGGTTTTGTGGTGGTGCCCATGTCCTTGTACCTAGAGAAACGCGACTAAGCACTGCTGAAGAATTTTCGTCCTGCTACAGAGCGGGAAGCCAAGGACACTTTTAAAGATGTGCTCGAATTGTGCAAGGACAACAATCTGGACAACTTGTGTCGTCGTGTGAGGTCTTCGTCTAAACATTTTTTTTAGAAGTGTTCTATGCTGCGAAGACACAGAAGGAAGGAGTGCCCTTTAGGGGCAATTGTTTCGGAGACAGGCAATTGGCAACGGAATGTGTGTACCTTTCTTCTGCAGCAGCTTAGGCAACTTAACGTTCAAGACCCCTTTGCTATAGCGAGCTCGCTACCGGTTATTCAGTTCCTGCGGTATGAGAGCACTGCTGGTTTGAACATGCTTTCTATAGACGTTCACAACCTGTTTTACTCTATTCCACAAAACGCTCTGATTTCATCAGTGCAAGATGCCATTGAGCGGTCTGACCCTGTCCGGTTTTAAAATAATGCGGGTTTGACTGTAACCGTGTTTATGGATCTACTACGAGCTTATTTGTCTTCCACTATCATCAAGGAGAAGGACAAACTGTTTATTCAAAAAAGTGGCACCTCAATTGGTTCCAGACGTTTCCCAGTTGTTTTCCAAATTTTCTTGGCGGATATTGACAGGTTTGTCAGTGGAGCACTGGAGGACATGTGCAGAATACCGCACTTTTAGGTACGTTGATGTTTTTTTTTAGATTGTACTGGCAAAATGATTGCTGTTCACCGGGAATCTCTGTGAATGACTTCTTAGATGTCTTTCAGCCGTATGCAAGGGGCATGGAGTTTACCTTTGAAATGCCCATTGCAGGCTGCCTGCAGTTCCTTGACCTGCGCTTGACAATATCTCCCTTTCATTTATGCTAGACATACTATCCCAGGTCTAAATGAGCGGTTCTGCCCTTCAATTCGTGTCATGCGAAAGTGGTAAAAAGAGCCATCGCCTCAGCGTCACTTGCGGCTGTTTTGGACAGGTCATGCGAAGATCATGTAGAGGGCAGCTTTGCTATGCAAGTGAAGAAGTTATGCGAAGGGGGCTACCCGGTAGGAATGTTTTATGACATATCTGAAACTCTCTTGGCTAAGTTGAAAGGTTTGGCTAAGAAGAAGCACGATAGATTACCAGGTCGACCAGTGTCCATACCGTGTGTACACACTATGTCACACAACGTGGAACAAGTGGGAGAGATACATAACGTTCCTGTGGTCCTCTCAACGCCCATTAAGTTATTAACTCTTTCTGCTAAGGTAAATGGATCTTCTGCCAAAAGAGGCTGCTAGATTTCGCACAAGAATGCCTCCGTTGAATGCCGGCAGAATGTGGTGCCAGTCCGTGCGCTGAATCAACACGAGACTTAACGAACATAGGGCATTGGTCCGGACCACCACTCCATCAGGACGCCTGGCTCTTCACTGCAAGACCTGTGGGTGCTCCCCGCTATTCAGTGATACCACAATAGAGGGTGTATTCAAAGCGCGCGTTGCTCGAGGAGTTCTATAGAGCCATTCTTAATCACAACATCAGAAGATCACGGGAAGATCTTGGGACGTGCCCGGATCGCAACCAGCGTGTGTGACGTATCTAGTTTTTTGTTGCAATTTTCCTATTGTGATAAGGTTTTGGTGTCACCTTCCTTGTATCTACTTTTTGTTTACCAACTTGCTTTGTATTTAAACCTGTACAGCAAGTAAACTTCTGTTAGTTGAGATTCAGCAGTTCATTTCTGTGCTTCCTTGTTCTTGTCCCTGGCTTCTTTTATCATTATGAGTTTGTAAACGAGGGTTAAAACCTGTGCGTACTAAATTACCTTACCGAGGTGTTTTTGTAACAAACACCAAGGCTATTTGATGAGCCAGAAAAACGTATGCTCATTTCTACTTACAAGATAGATACGATGTAAGATATGCTACAGATATGTAGAAATGCTACGCGGAGTACAATGACTCCCTGCTCCGAAATTTATTTTTGGCGTGGCCATTTCTCTAGAGGAAGAGAACAAATGGGCCATATTTACGAACTAATACGGCATGCAACTATGAATTGAAATCTCTAAAGGTATTACATGTCTATAAGGATATGTATGAATAACATACCATATCTATCAAGATATTACGTTGCACTTCCTAGCACGTCTCCTAATACACAGGAGCTCACGTCCTCGTACTATGGCCATTCCGTCCCCACGTCAATCCTATATGCGTTGTCTTACTCGTTAAAATGACAGTTCGGTTATACTAGAATAATCAAGAATATTCCGAAAAATACAGGAAAAAGATGTGAATTCTGCCCTCGATAATTTGACCTACTCATAGGTTTCCGATGACGCATGTCAAAGCTGACCCCTGATTTCAGGATGATTCATGATGCTCTTTGTGGCAATGGGCATCCGCGGCTCGTTGGCCCCGGTGATAGTTAGTATCCTGACGGCGCTCAAGGTTCTCGGCGAACAGGGACACCGGGTGACCCTACAGTGGGTCTCCGGCCACACCGGCATTCAGGGCAACGAAGAGGCAGATTTGGCGGCTGCTGTGGCCCACCGTATCTCCAGAGCCGTGCCCATTATCCTCTCCAACGGAGATAGGCGCTCCTACTTGTCTGCGTTGGTGTCACCCCTGGCCCGTCAGCAATGGCTTCATGACATCATTCAATGGTCGCTCCTCCATGCAGTGGACCCGTCATTATCATTTAGGATGCCAGGTGGCTTTCCTCGCAGCTTTACGACACTCCTGCGGCGTCTACGACTCAATTTCGCCTTCACCTCTGTGTTCCGTGTTAAGCTGGGTTACAGTAACACGGCGCTGTGCCTAACTTGCCGCACCCCAGCTACGATCCTTATCATCGAGGACTGTGAGCGGTACACGTGTGAAGGATATTTCGACGCCAACTTGAACTCCTCGACCATAGACCATTCAGCCTGTCCAAAGTACTTGGCCCAAGGAGCTCCCCTGCGCATCAGTGTCGGACTCTTCGCTTCCTTTTTGCTTTCATGCAAGCCACTGGACTCCTCGAAGAGCTCTAAACAGAACTCCGACCTGTCGTCGCTTCACTCTCACCATAATTCATCCTCTCATGTTAACCACTGTGAAGTGGGATAGGGTCCTGTGGCTGCCGCGGGGAGACATCCCATGTCATCGTCACTTTTTCATTTATTGTTGTTGTTGTTGTGGCAATGGCCAATATACCTGACAGGGCAGCGTCCTAGGTTATCTGGCCATTGGGACCTGGTTCAGCGGACAGAGTTAACAGCCAGAACTAGGAAGCGTATGTATGTACGTTTGGTCGGATAGACGACGCTGAAATAAACAGTTTAAAGGGACTATCGCATCCATCTCGGTCGATTCCGAAACTTCAGTACCACAATATTTCTCGGTGATCTCTGACGAGGGTAACGAATACCCCAAGTGAATAGGTTGCGTATATGCTGAGCAATCTAATTGAAATGCATCGAAAGAGCAGACGACTATGATGTCCCTCTGCACCAGCTCTCCACAAAGTATTGGAAACGTCACGCCTAACAGGGCCTTGGAGAGCGCCTCTTCCCGCACAGCT
This sequence comes from Ornithodoros turicata, assembly GCF_037126465.1. Taxonomy (NCBI): domain Eukaryota; kingdom Metazoa; phylum Arthropoda; class Arachnida; order Ixodida; family Argasidae; genus Ornithodoros; species Ornithodoros turicata. Next base: position 37,370,720 of record NC_088202.1, on the reverse strand, counting down.
GACGGGTGTGGTCGGCGTGCGTCCGAAATGCGAGGCGGCGAGCAGACAGCCAGCGTCATGTCGGAATCGTCGCAACACGAAAGTGACGTCGCGTCGCTTCCAAGCGGTTCAGGAGATTATAGCGTTGAAGAAATTGTTCTAGAGGAAGACACTTACTCTAAAAACCATCTGCCACTTACCCTGTTGCAGGTGAAGGTGCAGGCTGTGAAAACGAACCGTCCGATGGCGACGACACTTTCAGGTAAGCCTATCATATCCGATCTCTTATGTTGATTGTGCACTGTCGGGCATTTTGACATTTGTCCACTTGGAAATGGCAGATCCCCCCGCACTCGCTGTACTCCAGTGGAACCTGACGAACACGGGGTGTCGGCTGTCTCTGAGTGTGCAGGGACAGTTGTATCGCCGATCGCCCGCTCTTCAATGACATTTGTGTGCGGAGGGAGGGAGCCGGTTTACGCTGCCTTCTTTGGTCGTGATGACCGCAGCATGCGTATTCTCGAGCCACTTGACAGTGGGTACAGTGTAAAATAACTTCTCATACGTCGTAAATGGCGCGATTTCATTCCAATTTCATGTTAAGCACATGGATAACGCTTTACTGAAAGTTTCCTGCTCTTAGTCAAACAAATCAATACTTTTCTTCTTTATTATTGTTTCACACAGGCGCCCTGATTCACTGCATACTGCTTCTGCACAAGCTGGATTTATGGATACCTTTGCATAAGAAACCGAAGGCAGATACCAGGATGTGCTGTGCGCAGAATCAGGAACTTCATATAGCGGATAATACGAGTAACATAAGGGTCAAGTGGGCCACTGTACAATGCAAACCAGGCATGTCTTGCATTGTATAGCATTAGTCGCTATTGTCATTGTTGTTATTCCATGTCCATGAAAGCTGCTTTGCTATTGCTATTATTATTATTATTATTATTATTCATTATTGACAAGACGTAACTGTGTACATAATCAAAACAATATCGATGGTTCCTGCTTTTCATAACCATATTGGCGTAGAAATGATGCAGTCTGAAGTCACAAATTATTGAGCGGCTATACTGCTCATAGTGTTATTCATATGTGTATGCATTGACAGTTTCGAAAGGCTTAACCCTTTGTTTCAGTTCAAGAAGCATGTCTCAAAACAGTGTAAACTTGTAGCCAGATATTGCAAGTACAGTGGAATGTGTAAATAATTTTCATTGCAAATCATTCTGGAGTACAAACCAAGATTATCACACGACGAGGATAAGCACTGGTACTTGTGTAATGCACATTTTGAATAGTCTATTCAACTTCACCTTAGAGAAGTTTCTTTTGTGCCACGTTTTTCACCTATGTTAAAAAAAAAAAACAGAGAAAAAGCGATATTTTTGCCCCGAGCATGGATTTTTGCTTCATTTCTAAATGGAGGATAGAGGTTAATGCCAATGTGTGTATTACCACAGTTTTATCTCCTCTTGTGTGGATGAAAGCTTTGTGAGCCTCATACAAATATTAAACGTTTCAAACAAAATCTGATTACATTATGTCAATAGATTTTATTTCCCTCGTTCTTGCTATATTTTCAGTTACTGTGTGGAGAGCTGGCATTTAGGTGAATGTTGACAAGGTGGTACAGGTCCATTCCTTCCATACAATATCCGAGCAGTGCAGATGTGAATCTTGATGTGCTGAAAAAAAAAAAGAAAACAAGAGAGAAAAAAAAAGTTACATCGTGCGCACATCAGTGGCCAATACCACCATATTCTTGAACCCCTGGAGTGATCTCTGTGCACTGTAACTGGAATTGTTCTAAAAGTCACAGGTGTGCATATAGTTCATTAGACGCCGTTCATAGCCAGTTGCTAAAATTTAATCTAAAAAAAAGCTCATTAGAACCAGCAGCACAATTCACAAAAGTGTTTCCAGCTGGACGAAAAACAATAATGTGCTCGTTGGTGGGTTCATAACGCAGTGTTTGTCTCTGCATGAAACATGTGGTGGCCCTGAAAATGGCCTTTTTTTTTAATTTAGTTTCAATGGCTCGTTCAGTGTGTGACGTAGATGGAAGCCTCACTTCTGGAACCTAACAATAAAAATTCACAATATAGCGACATCAAACAATGACAGTATGTGAGCAATATACAGGGTGTCCCAGCTAAATGCGAACATATTTTTAAATATATATATATCACCTTTTCCGAGATGAAATCAATTGCATTAGAGCATAGGCTGAAGGGCACTCCTTAGGAGGGCGTTAGCAAACTCCTAAGGCAATGTCTTAATTAACGTTCAATAATTAACTTTTTAATTATAAAAGCGACGAAGTTGTCCCAATGAGCACATGTGCTGCCTTTCGTCACCTGATACCGGAGCCGTTTTCAGAACAAAATCCGTTCGATAGATCGTCCGCAAAAAAAATCGTGCAGGGACACCATGTTTTTTCTTTATTTTGTTCATTGCGCATCTTCGGAGACGCGTCTTTCCTTCGCCCCCAATGTGACAGGGTGAAAGAGCACACTATCGCCTCTTGCGTCCTGGAAAAAGATTAAAAGAAAACAAAAATGCAACCCAAGATAAGAGCAGTTCCGATAGAGTCACCCGATACATTTGTTTGGTTTCCGTAAGTTAAAGCTCATCTTCGACGCATGAGGCGGCACTGTGCTCCAGATTTTAGGGAAGTTAGAAACACTAGTTCATTTAATGGGCAGAAATTCAAAGTTGAATGAGAAACTGGGTCGACGTTTCCCCAGTGGCACTGTCTTCGTCAGGACAAAAGATGCGCAGGGGGTTACTGATTACTTAAATAGGTTTGGTGTGTGACGTCATCATCGGTACAAGGCACGCCGCAGGCGGTTGTCGGTGAGTCAGGTACGGGAATATTCCAGAAGGTCACTGTCCGGGTGGTGAGGTCATTCTCCTTTGGTCCCTCTACGTATTTGGGGAAAAACATTCCTGGGCAGGGTGAGTGCTGCTTCGGACTTTGCTGAAAAAAAAAAAAAGAAAGAAAATAAAGTAACGAAAAGAAAGAAGCTCAACTAGGCGGCCAGATTTCTTACCGTTGCTTAACCGGGGCTTTATATGTTAACTCGTGGTACTTGCCGGCGCTGCCATCAGGCGTCACCTGCTGTCGCTGATTCTGTGTTTCTCCGATGGACATCTTTATCAGAGAGACAACATGTGCAGGAAGCAAATGCGAACGTTCTGAGCAGAGTATTCGATTCATAGAACCATTCATGAAACCAACCTTTTAGTGCGAGAGCAAAACACTCGATCTCGTTCCTGTATATCTGGTTCACAAGTTCAGTTACCACACATTTAGCAACGTTATCCACCAAGTGCACCGTACTCTCGCACGATGATCAGGTGTAACCACGTTAAACCGCTGTTACCTTTTTATGATTTACTCACAACGATGAAAACGAGTAGGCATCGTAAATATCAAGGCTTGATCTGAATACTCGACAGGGTCAGATGACACTCCCCTGGGGAGCGGGTGTCATGAGAAATTCCTGGGGGGGGGGGGAGGTTCGACGAATTTTGGGGAGGGGGTGTTAGGGGTAGTGGTGGGGGGTGCTGGGAAAATCACTGAGGCAGACTGCCGTGCATTGCTGCTTCCAACTTTCGTTTCGCCTCCCTGTCCTTGGGCTCGTGAAATGTCAATTCTGGGTTTGGCCCAGACGATTTTTTGCAGCCAGAAACACCACGACGCGTTCCTGAACTCAACAACATGTTGCAATTTCACCACTGAGCGAAACCCACAGCACTTTCGAAGAAATAGGTTGTTTCATATACGCAGTCATGCACGACGGCATCTCCAAAGCAGGCGATATCTCTGAGAAAAAATGGGGGAACGGCGCCAGCAAAGCGCCGCCCTCGCATCGGTCCTGTTAGCTCCTGCGTAACAATGGTGTCATCGGAGGTTTCGCTGATTGGAAAAGCTCGTTTATTTAATACCCAAACATTTCTCAGCATGGAAAATCGGCTAAAACGATCGATTATACGAATCGATATTACAAAAAATGAGAACTATTGAGAAACACACAACAAAGGAGGGGAAAATATATAGATATATGTGTAACGCCTGAGGCTCCCGTCCAGATGTGCTGGCCGACTGGGTGGCCCCCCTCCTGGACCCCGTCTAACCCCGAAGTGGGACAGGGTCATAACCTGAAGCTTGGGGATCCCAAGAACGGATGGGAAGAGTAGTTGCTTCTTGAGTGCGAGGGAATAAACACGTATTCTCCTAGTGACTCCTCGTCTGTTGTCTCCTTCGTCACCTATTACTCGAAAAAAATCACCAAGTGTCGATGCATTTTTTTTTCTTGGAATATTTTTCGCTGAAGGTCCCGATGCGTAAAACAGAGGTTCCCTAAGCGTGCGAAGTAAAAGTTAAAAGTTAGCATGTTTATTTAATTAGTGAGCGTATGCAAATGACCGCACACTACACAGTTCATGGTCAATGTCCCAAAGATCTCTACCAAAAAGAAACTTCTTCGATGGCGCCACCTGTTCACGAATTATTCAGCCGGGGGATTTTCGTGAAACACCCTGTGTATATATATATATATATATATAGATTAGAAGCTTAGGAGGGCGGTTGACCACAAGAATGAAATAAGCAGGAAAAATCAGAAGACGACAAAGAGCTTACAGGAAAACACAAAGGGGAGTTTATTAAGACATATAGGGATAGGGGTCGACGTTTCGGCAGTCAGCGCTGCCTTCGACGGGGATATATATATATATATATATATATATAAACACACACACAACGTCTGGTGCGTACAAGATACATGTTTTATGGAACAACCATTCAAATCGTTGTGCTCTGGAATGCACCTGCGAACACGTGTGCGTTGACTTGATACCCTGGGGGCAGTCTTTCAACGTACGGTCGGTGAATTGACTGCTCAGAAACCTGGGTCTGCATCGAGCAGTAGAGCTATCGCATCGCCCAAAAGGGCAGAACACAGTGAACACAGCGTGTGCAAATAGTGTCTCACATCGACCAAGTGTGGAATATATCCCCAATTCCCCCGAGAAAACTTGTGTTACTCCGGGTCTTTTATCGTACGTGCCTAAAGGAGTCAAACGACAAATCCTGCTCGATGTAGTGGGTCAGCCACTCTCAGCTGAAGAGTCTCTGCTGACATCAAGACAAATACTTTGGAGAAGACTGGGAAAAGGTGAAATATAGTTTGAGGATCTCGTCTGTCGGCGTGATATGAGCCCGCCTGTCAGCAGGTGTTGTATCGGGAAACAAGAGACGACAACAAATGTCTGACTGCGTCCACGCCTCCATAGCGTAAAGGAACAAAGGGACGTGGGTGTCGACAACTACATAGAGTGTTTCTAAGATATAGGGGGATATGATTTTACAAGAATAAAGTTAGGCGGTCTACCTTATGGCCGTATAGTCACATCCTGGGACTTGTCCTTAGTTTTGACTAATGAACCTTATAATTATTTAAGATAGAAGTTCCGCACTATGACACACCTATTCCCTTTGGCGGGCTGATGGCGCTGCCGCGAGAGCCATCTATGAAAAATGAAGTTTTGCTATTAGAAGGAGCATGAAAAAAAAAAGAACTCGACCTGTGACTCAAAATTGGCCGCTTTTCATTGGTTGCTGTTTCATATGGGGGCCGCAATGACACCAAATTTTCGCCATCACAAGGAGGTGTTGCTTGGAATCGGTGAAGCGAGGATTTCGTGATCGAAAATTTTCATGAACTACTTCAGTTTCGCCTATGTGAGTATATATATCCCGTGTCCTTTCACTATCATTATTTACACGGAAACATGTTTCAGTCGCCACAAAGGAAGGACGCCACAAGTGCATAAAATCTTGCATTGTATTCTTGAATTTTATTTATATATACATCTTTGCCCATTTTTAATTCTACCTGATTATGGTGCTGATTAAAAGCTCATACCCGTGCTAGTGATGGAACTGCTAGCCGTAGTCGGAAAACGCTCAGACGGGCAACGTCACGACTGTCGCAGTTTGTCCGTGCGTCCTGGGCCGACTTCACAGGGAGCTAGGAAAAACACAAAGACCACAAAGCGGGCGCCCAGATTTGAATCTGGGACACCTCCAAATCTCAGCGTGGAATTCCATCATCGTAGCCACCAGGCCACGGTGTAGCTGGTTCCATACCAGCAGTCGTCTCAGTACGAAGAAGCGTTTCCGCCGCTCTCCCAGCTATTCATTTCTTCCAGCAACCATTTCTGCACTTCTGCGTCTTCCCGACATGCCTCTTTCCATCCAGATTGCGTTGATAAAAGTGACCGCAAAACCCTTTGTTTTCGTACGTCTCTAGGGATATCTGCCTCATTCCGAACCAATCCAGTAAATATCGAGGGGTAGAAAGCAGTAGGGAAGCGGTAGGCAAGTATGAAGGGAATTGCCTCAGGACGAGTGTCGCCGATATTTCGAACAGAGACTGTTCTTTTTCTGGGTGCCCATAAGAAGAACAGCTCTGCTCCAAATATCGGCGGCACTCGTCCTGAGGCAATTCCCTTCATACAATCCAGTAAATAGTATTGTGAATAGCATTGAGTACTAATAATAGTAATCAATAGTTTTTAATCACAATCATTGTGCTATGTAGCAGGATATGCCATAAAAAGTGTTGCCTCTCGTTACACACGCTCTGTGCAATGTGTAAGACGCCTTTCCAAGAAGACGTTGTTGCAGGGATGACGGACTAGATATCCAGCGAACCGGTAAGGAAGTATGAAGGGAAGTGGCTCAGGACGAAAGCCGCTGATATTTCGAACAGAGACTGTTCTTCTTCGGAAGAAGAACAGATAACGTCCAACAAAAACAAAATGCAATAAGGTCCGAACGGCGTTATGAAAGTTGTCGGCGGTTATCAGCAGTTGTCAGTGGTGTCTTTTCTGAGAGCATAACCTGATAAAACCTGGAATTGGCATCCAGCTTCGCGAAAAACGTGGCGAGGCTAATGCTGCCCAAGACCTGTTCTACGGTTGGCGTGAGGTAAAGGATATCCGGTCACGTTGCGGTATAGAACATCAATGCTTTATTCATTCACGAGTCACTTTATTCCACGAGTTCCTCCACATCGTCAACGTCGTCTTCCTTTTCCCGTAACAGCGGAACCGCCACTATACACATCAGTGTCCGTCCTTCCATGGAACTGCCAAGAAGCTGGCGGATAAGTACCTCTCTCGACGGATAGCACTCAGGAGATCAACCACGGGCTGCGCCGTCGCAATGTCGCACTAAGAGCGTAGGAATGGGGGTACTTTCACGTCACATAAAGTGGTGTATAAACACTCACTACAATAGAAGGAAGAAGGCTACAGCGGACATCAACTTCTACAAGAACATGAAACCGGAAAGGAGAAAAAGGGAAAAGAATAAGCCATTTTCAAAACCAACAGTTTTCCTTTCTACAGGGGTCTGCTGCGTGTTTGAAAACCCTCATGAGAACCCTCAGACATACTCACTCAAGTTTAAAACGCAAAATGTTTAACACCGCAGTCACACGGCGCTCTTGAGCGGGCACTGAAAGCAACGTTCATTCACAATCGGATGTTTTTTTGTTTTTTTATTGGGTGTTAGCGCCGCGAAGCAACTGTGGCAATGAGCGACGGACAGATGTGGACAGACGCAGAGGGGATAGCAGGAAGGAGTGGGGGACAGTGGGGTTAGTATGCGTCCTGGGCCGACTTCAGGGGGAACTGTGCCGACATTCGTCTGGAAAGTCTTCGGAAAACCCAGGGAAGACCTCAGACAGGTAGGATTCGAACCCACCACCTCCCAGTCTTCAGCACGACCTTGGTTACCACCAACGAGCGGACGCCTTAGCCCACTCGGCCATGCCGCTGGTACAATCGGATGTGATGCCATCCCGGGGGAGGGGGGAGTAACACATCAAATGCCAGAGTGCAGATGCTTTTTGCAAGGTCGGCGGTTCTAGACCCTGTGTCGCATAACGTGCGTCTTTTTGTTTATCTGCTTTTGGGCGCCGCTGAATTCGTCGTTCATTTCGGCGCGACATTTCCGCACTGATGATATTTCTTGCCTGTGTTGCTGTTTGGCGCAGGTGTCAGGTTTTCGGGCGGTCCGACGGACGGACGGGCGGGTGTATGGATGGATGGATACTGTGGCTTTTCACTTTGTTCGCTGTGTTCAGGTCTGCAAGTTCCACCTTATACTCTATGATACATACAGGGTGTACCAGAAAACGTGTCATTGAATTATAATGAAAAAACTACACCACCTAGAGTCATACGGTCAATGGCATTTGTTCTTACTGGGTTTTTGACACCTCCTCATGTGAATGTCGTGTAACGTTAGTTTAATTATGTAAATTTTTGCGAGCTTAAGTCGGAAATTTGCATAGTAAAGGTCACTTTTTTACCCCAACAATGTGAAGAGCGTGTCTAACTTAGTCAAATTAATGTTAATTGACAGGGATATTCAGGGGCTATCCCATCGGAAAAAGCAGCCGAACATCATGCTCTACGGAGGTCGCACAGAATAGCGCACGATGAATTTTTCAGCGCAATCTTTGTCAGTCCGACGAAAGGAGGTTGGAAACCCAGCCCTCCCCGACATCGCAGAAAGAGATAAAACAGGCACGGCTTATCACGTCCGACTTCAGCTGGTATAATGCTTTGCCTCTCCCAATTTTAGGAACTGTTGCTTTTTCTACTATCACTCTGTGGGCTGGCTTCGGAACCTCCTTTCGTCGCACTGAGAGCGATCGCGATCAAAAAGTCATCGCGCGCTATGGTCCGGTGCTACGAAAAGCATGATATTTGGCTATTTTTTCCGATGGGATAGCTCGTGAATATCACTGTGAGTTATCACGAATTTGAGTGAATTCGGCACGCTCTTCATATTGGTGGGGTAAAAAAGTGGCCTTTACTTGGCAAATTTCCGAGTTCAGTTCGCAAATATTTACGTAATGAAACTTGGAGTACATTACATTCACATTAGGAGGTGGCAAAAACCTAACAAGAACAAATGCTGTTGACCGCATGATTCTAGGTGGCGTAGTTTTTTTATTATAATTCAATGACACGTTTTCTGGGACACCCTGTATATATGAGGATTTTTTTGTTCTCAGTGCGTCATGTTTTTGCAGTTCATGTCTCCAGGAGCCCACATGTTTTGTGTATGCGAGGTTAACACCTTCCCTGCGGATTAGGAACAGTGGAATGTTTCTGCCGCGTTTCTTGTGAAAGCTAAGCGCCCGTGAATGGCCTGGGAAACCTTAGGGCTTTCTACATCGAAAAGCAAAAGAAAAGCGTGCCGCGTGATCATACCTATCAGAGGCGAAAGTAACTGAATGCATTTGAGATTCAGACAAGGAGGTCGTTACCTATACCTGAGTATAACCGAACCTTCTTTTGGGTGGTGATGAATAGTGATGTCGCGAACTTTTGGCGAACTTTAGATTCGCGTGGTTCGACGAACTTTCGAATTTCAAGCCAGATCCGCCGAGGTCCGCAAAGTGTCACAGACTTGGCCTTTGTTGTGATAAGCTTGAAAGCATGTGACTGATATAGCTCTTAAAATTGAAATGTCTGCTTGTCAAACATGAAAAACATTGGTTTGACTAGTCAGTATAAGTTCACAATGAAACGAGCGCAGCACGGAGAGGGATCGAGAAAGAACGACATCACAGAGGCACTCACTAACAACTACGAAAAGTTTATTGAAAACAACAGTTCTTATAACCGCCACCACAGCAAGTACAATCGAGATTGTAATAATGCACCCGCATCTATCAAACCTACCCCTTACGTCATCTCGCTGCGTCTGCTTCGGAATAGTTAGAAATCGCATGTTAGGAAGACAAACGACGCGCAGGAAATACGGTTGTTTTCCGGCGGCGTCTCAGTCGCGCAAGAAGGTTGCTCGCATTATACTTTTTCCTTTTCGGGTTTCTCATCCACCATGTTAGCGTAATAAATAGATAGCGCACAGAAAAATATACAGGGTGTTCCAGTATACGTGTCATTGAATTATAATAATAATAATTTAAAAAAAAACTACGCTACTTAGAATCACGCGGTCAACGGCATTTGTTCTTCCTAGGTTTTTGGCATCTCCTGATGTAAATGTCGTGTAACGTCAGTTTAATTATGTAAATTTTCGCGAACTAAACTCAGACATTTGCCAAGTAGATGTCACTTTTTACCCCACCAATGTGAACAGCGTGTCGAATTTACTCAAATTCGTGGTAATTCCGTGAGCTATCCCATCGAAAAAAAAAAATAAACATCATGCTCTTCCGAGCACCCCGAGCATAGCACGTGACTACTTTTTGAGCATAATGGCTGTGGACAGCCATTATGCTCAAAAACTGCTGGAAACTGCTGCATTATGCTTATGCTGGAAACCCAGCCCACAGTAGAAAGATTGACGGTTCCTGAAATTGGGAAAGGGAAGGCATAATCCCAGCAGAAGCCACATGCGATAAGCCATGACTCTGTTATCTATTTCTGCTACCCCGGTGTGGGCCGGGTTTCCAACCTCCTCTCACCAAAATGGCAGAATGGGCCTGTTGGTACATGACTGAATCAAAACTGGAGCACGAAGCACGCACAAAGAAACACACGATACGACACTTGCTCATTCTCTCAATGTAAGTTCACATCCTATTTCTTTGTTCATTCATCTAGATATATGCAAAATATGGGCACTTCATGACATGCAGAGCACGGTTACTGTCATTTCACCTTCGGAAGGGTAGCGAGTGTCGTCTCGTGTGTTTCTTGGTCCGTGTGCCACTGTTCATTCAACCTCCTTTCGTCGGACTGACAAGAACTGCGTTGAAGAATTTGTCGCGCGCTATGCTCCGGGTGCGATGCTCCGTTAATAACGATGCTCGGCTATTTTTTTTTTCGGATGGGATGGCTCCTCAATATTTCTGTCAATTATCATGAATTTCAGTAAGTTCGGCACGCTCGTCACATTGGTGGAGCAAAACACACACACATTGGTAAAACACATTCACATTGTTAATAAAAGTGACCTTTACTTGGCAACTTTCCGAGCTCAGTTCGCAAAAATTTACATAGTTAAAGTTCCGTTACATAACATTCACATCAAGAGGTGGCAAAACCTTGTAGGAACAAATAACGTTGACCACATGATTCTATGCGGTGTAGTTTTTTAAAATTTAATTATAATTCAATGACACGTTTTCTGGGACACCCTACAGAACGTCATAATCTAAACACACCACAAGTAGGGTAAAGTGGGACAAGATGAGACATTTTTTGCTAGACGCCGCCGTCCAAGAAACGCGCTACTCCATGAGCTTGAAACTGTACTCATAGGTGGCTCTGCATGTCCCCCTTGTTGCATGTGAGAATTGTCCGGATTGGTGTTTCCCTCGAAGAGAGGAAAAGTCGGTTACTTCAGCCTTGTAAAGACCCGCAATAAAGTCGCGATTTTCTGTAGTCCTTTTTCTTGTCAGCTGTGCAGCAGGGTGTCGCAGGCTTACTCTGTCAATGTAAGTCCACATCCTATTTCTTTGTTTATTCATCCAGCCATATGCAAAATATTGGCACTCTTGGTTATCCGGTGTTACAGATTCAACCAATGCAACAGACGATATGCACGGGGCAAGACGCGAGAGCTTAATGCAATTTAAATTTGATGTGATTTAGCAACTGATAAGTCAACTACCAGGTGGCTTTATGCTTCTTCCTCAGAGATTCCTGTGTTTGCGTATTGCCTAGGATTTTCCAGCACATTTTCCTGTTTCTTAGGATATTTCCAGCAAAGCAGAAGCGCACTTAAAACCGAGCGACCAGCCACACACCAGACTGGCGGTGCCTTCTTCACAAAGGACGGTGAAGGGAAATAGCACCGGGTTCTGTGTGGTTTTATTGCACATCATGTGGGCGATGCGCTCAAGGGGCCTGTGTAGGTGCTTGGATTGCGAAAACTAATTTGTATAGTTCATTACTACAGCGTGTATCACCTTGCCCCACGCGATGTCTCGTCTTGCCCTGAGGGTTGGGGCAGGTCTTAGCATATCATTATCTTGTCATGTTGTTCGTCTTATTCTGTATTTATTTTAGAACCCGCACGTCCGTTCTGATTTACAGATCAGCAGTTCTAGACCTCTGAGAGTGCGTCTATGGCTAGTTTCTTTTTTTTTTAACACGAAAAATAAAAATGACATATTCAATTCCAAATTTCTGTCTCATCTCGCCCCACCTCCCCCTACCCCTACTTGGCGGCTTTTCGAGTCGTAAAAGATATAAACAATGACATGGTGTTGGCTGGTTTGTCCAACATATTTGGTAAAATCTTGACCCCCAAGTGCCGGGGTTCAGTGCTGTCTTCGTCTTATCTTTTCTGTGCTCCCCGGCACTGTGAATTTTTAAAGTGTTATCAAGAAGTAAAACATATGCTTCCGCTTTCGGTAACGAAATCGGCGCGCATGCGCAGTCGAAATTGAGCTTCTGCGAACTTTTCGAATTTTCCGAAGAAATCTTCAAACTTTTGCGAATCCGCACATCGAAAGGTTCGCTAGACCTCTAGTTATGAACTGGGTGTCGAACCCAACCCGAACCCGAACCGAAATTTACCCAAACTGAAGCAGAACCGGAAAAAATAATAGCGGTAACCGGTTCGCATGCAAAACGATTCGTACATAAAAGAAGTCGGCATAAGAGCTCGAATCCGCGAATGAGGACACATTGGTCTCCATATCATGAATTTCGCAAATTTTCACGTAGCAGTATAACGAGGACGTATAGTAAGTATGCTTTCAGCATCTTTTTTGACACGTTGAAGCGCAATTGTCCTTTTGAGTGCAGCGCTAGCACCCCACGCACGCGCTACGTCTGCTCTTCAGAGAGGAGGCGCCACGCGGACGAATCAAACAGGAATGGAGTAGGCCAGTTGTGTGGCTCTATAGGACGAATATGTGATTAAGCAAGCGCCCAACATTTCCCTTTACAGTTGAGCAGTAAAAATTAAAGGAGCAAGAAACATGAGAAGTGGAGAAGAAGCGTACTCAGAACGGTCCCTGTTTGATTGGTCGGGGTTCCAAAAGTAAATGTAGTTCTGCTTACTGGTAGTGCGGGACTACGGAAAGCGAAGGCGAAGGAAGAAATGAAAAAATGAAGCGTACGCCTTTTTTGTGACACTTATGCTGATCACAACTGTCAGAAAAAGGGCGTACGCCTCCCGTTTTCAACAAATTAGCCCAAATAACGATACCATTCGAGATTATGGTTGGAGCGGAAGGAAGTTCACGGATGGAAGGAGTTCAAGGATGGAAGTTCATCTCAAAGAGTGTAGGCGACAACCTAAGCAAATTTACCTATTCGATAGCATGAGCCATCAGTAGTACTATTACGTCGCCGTTCTGTTTTTTCTGTTTTTTTATGTGCACTCATAGAAAATTTAAATTGAAAACTACGGGCAACATTGCGTCGAAGTACCCCACAAACCTGGCATTGCTAGCCGAGTACGGCTCTAAAACTGCATTGCATGCGCAGAACACTGGGTCTAAAACGTGCCGGCTACGTAGCAGCCAGGACCAGACAATCATTCTCGGGAATATATATCACTGTTGCTTGACGAATTGCAGATTATTTCCCAACAGCCGTCGCCGTACTGACGCAATTTTGCCACCAAATTAAAAATATTAACGTACGGGTTTTTACGAGCGACAAAGTGTTCAATTACCCCACCAGCATAGAGACTGCTCGTCGGCTTCATTTACAGTACATTTAGCATACTGCAGCTTGAGGGTCCGCTAGTCAGGTGCGCAACGTATATTTCGCAGGGGGTTACATCCCATTTCGCCTATTCCCATTTTGCCTAACCCGGATTATCGGATTAAAGAGGCGGGAGGGGTAACAGCCGTTAGGCGAAATGGGACTGCCGTGCAATCTCATTAGGCAAAACGGGACTGTCGGCAAGTGGGCGTTACTTACACGCTCCGACCCGATGATCACGTGTGCAAGAAATGAATGTGCTCGTCGAACAACTACCTTACGTCGTCCGAAACAAAGACCCTTTACATTTGCAAATATAAGGTGTAAATATAATGTACAAATGTAACAAAAACATTTTACAAACATTTTACATAGTGACTCCTGATGGACAGCATGACGAATGAAACAAGGCTTCGAGCCATGTTCAGTGTCACCTGAGCGATGTTAAATATGGAAACTGGTGTCACTGTAGTCGTGTTTAATTTAACTCTTTTTTTTTTTTACTTTCGTGTTAGCGCCGCGAAGCTATGAGCGACGGCGAGGTGGCTATGAGCGAGATGTGGCTATGTGGAGATGAGGGGTGGCTATGAGCGACGTACAGATGAGGACAGATGGAGAGAGGACAGCAGGAAGGAGCGGGGGGATAGGGGGTTAATATGCGTCTTGGGCAGACTTCAGGGGGAACTGTGCCGGTATTCGTCTCGAAAGTCTTCGGAAAACCCAGGGAAAACCTCAGACAGCACAACCGGTGGTAGGATTCGAACCCACCGCCTCCCCGTTAGCACGACACCACCGAGCGAGACGCCTTAACCCACGTTCAACCTAACTACCGTATTTTCCGGTGTATAACGCGCGCGTTATTCGGTAAAAAGGTGCTCTGAAGAGGGCCTGCGCATTATCTAACGGTGGGAGTTATACACGGAAATATTCTCCGACAGGAATTCCTTTTCTGGTCGGTGTCGTACAAATTCTAGTCTCCTCCAGGGTGTGCTGTGAAGTTCTCCCAAATCACTTAGGGTCAGTTGAAAAAGCCGGCGTAGGGCGTTGGAATTAATGAAAAGTTGTGATGCTACTTAAGAATGTCATTGAGCAGTCAATAATTCAGAATGGCGAACGGGACATGATGTCGTACCTCGATGCCGTGGGATATCTAATGCATATTGAGTAGAGCTGCAAATTTGGAAGAATTTTGAAGTGCAGAAAACAAAGCTGCCCTTTTAATTTAAAAAAATGTAAATAAAAACTATGTTTTCACTCTTGCACAGTCTATATTTGTGAACCAACAGATGAGGGAAGAAACCCTAGTGTAATATGAATTATAAATACAGACCTCATGCTTCAGTGAAACCAACAAGGTTGCATGTAAAGTTATATGAATATCCGAAATTGACTTTTGGCAGCATGCCAGAGGACCGCCTTCTTTCTTACGTAACACGGATTAGTAGGCGAAGTGGGACTGTCTGCAGCATACATTAGGCCAAATGGGACCCCCTGCAGTTCGAGGTCCGCGAACCTGCTAAGGGATGGCGAGATAATCTGCTAAGAAGCATTAGGCAAAATGGGAATAGGCGAAATGGGAAGACACGTTCGCAGGGTACAACGCCAGGAGAATGCTCAACAAAAGACGATGTATGCAAACAGATATGGTTGTCTCGTGCAACGTCAAGACTCCAGGGACTACTGTACTTTAGCTTCTCTATCTCATCACGCAATTCGCGCAGCTGAATGTTTTAATACGTGACTTTCGGCTGGTCTTTGTACAAGATTGGAAAGCACTGCGTGATCTTCGTGCTGCTGACTCGAGGAAGCTGTGAGGAGACTGACCAGTTGCTCTAACGTGACGAGGAATCGGAGTCCTACAGAAACATCATACATGGAGACCCCTCCCACATGTTAATCGCCGTCTTTCCCGTCTTCTTACGTGCACGCACATACAAAAATGCATACTTAATTATTTGGTGTAGCGCTGGCTCCTCGATTGTAGGAGTCAACACACCATATTTTTTCTCACCGCACCTCACTTTACGTTATCTGGAAGATTCGCACCTAAGAGATGCCTTTCATTTTAACGTGATACCTCCCGATTAAATGACCCGAACTCATGTGAGGTTGGCACCCGTCCGCAGGGACCCGATCTTCAATTTGTCCTTACAGAGGCTTACCCAATTTGTCCTGTCGACCTGTGAGCAACGTCATGACTGACGCCCTGGGGGAATGTGCGTCCTGGGCCGAGTGCTAAGGAAACTGTTCCGACAGATGTCTGTAAGCGTCTGAAGAACTAGCAGTATTACATTTCAGCCGGCAGCCGGCACGAGCAACAAATAGCTAGGTCACGATCTTCAACTTTGACATCGAATCATTATCGTCCAGCTATTTGTTGCTCGTGCCGGCTGCCGGCTGAAATGTAATACTGCTAGTTCTTCAGACGCTTTCAGACATCTGTTGGCACAGTTCCCTTAGTAGTCGGCCCAGGACGACATTCCCCGGGGCGTCAGTCGTGACGTTGCCCACCTCTGTGGAGACGACAACGGCGAACCCTTTCACAATCACAACCACCACCAATGCTGGCAACGTATAGTCGGTATTTTACCACAGAGCCCACAGAGCTCACGGAACCCAACGGGCCCGACTCCGTTGCAGTCATAGTAATCTTAAGGAGTATGCTAGAAGGAAACCTCCGAAAATGGGACGTACGGGCGAGGGGAGCGCCATATTGAATCAGCTACTGTTGCCGCGGCGCATGCAAACAAAGGAATCCAGTAAGCATACAGCAAACATAACACCAAAAATGTTTTTGGAACAGTAACACACCGCCAGAACCCATGAAACCGTAAGATATATGAAAACACATACACACACACACACACACTCACGAAGAAACAAACACGACACGGACGCCACATGGTGACGCCGTCTCCGCCGCCTCAACCAATCTTGACTACAAGCCTGGATAGGGGCGGACACTGACAAAATATGTAGCCGACTGAAGCAGAGGAGACCGAGCAAGTGTTGCAACAGTTTTTGGAACTGTGGCTGCTTTCACGGGCTGGAAATACACGACGTTTCCTCGGCTGATTCAATATGGCTGCCTTCGAGCGCATACATTGAGAGAGGGAAAAGCCCCGTTCAAGTGCTTTGCTCTCCTCCGATCCTCCTCCCCAGCTTTCCTTCTAGCCTCTCTCCATAAGATTTCTATGGTTGTAGTAGTCGTGATATCGTCCGCCTATGTGAGGTCGACAACGGGAAGCTCTTTCAGTAATACCACCACCACAATGTCTGTGTGTGTGTGTTGTCTGACGCACGTGCACTCGGCGCCACCTATATAGCCAGGCCAGCAGGACGCGACTCCGCAACGCAGACTGAGCTGCCTTTGGACTACGTTTCTGTTGACTGCTGCGAGCCATACAACATGCCGAGAACGAGGTCGATGTTGCTTACTGTGAGATAAATAACGAAGCTTTTTCCTCTTTTCCCGCCACCACAAGGCCACCTCAAGTCCCGTTTGTTAGCCACTTCGATCAATAAATTTGTATTGACGTATTCTTCGCGCTTTCCCTCATTGGCCAAACAGTACGTTTGAAGAATGAAGCATTCTTCTGGACGTTTTCGTGGCGTTTAGACACGCGTCGCGCAACGAGCATCTGTCCCTGATCATAGAAGCCCTGGTGAAATACGTGACCGTATTTAAAGGGTTGATTTTTGTCGGTCATGTAGGATCCTGAAAGGGGGGGAGGGACTGAACTCTTCTTTATGCATGCATACAGCCGAAGATACAAAACATATGCGTTAATTTATAATGCGTATGAATTTTATGTTATTGCCTAAATCGATACTTTTTCTATCCTTTATGTGCGCACGAACAAACTTTTTTTCGTGCCGCAACAGCCACGGTCTGCTCCTAATGATTTTCGTGCATATTTCCAGAACAATTAGTACCTAACAGCACCCATACTTATCCAGGTTTTATCTACAGCAACTCCGGTCATGCCTTATAGGTCAGAATGGTAACTCGGCTGTGGGTGATGGTGAATGGCGCGTTGTATGAAACACAGTAATTTTTAAGAAGGTCCTGAAAACATAATAACGCTCTAACAACACAAAAAACAAACAAACAAAAACTGCTGAATTATGGCCATTGGCATTACGCTTATTAGTAGCACGACCTCTGCAGCGAAGAGATATTTTAACGCGACGTAGACGAAGATAAGAGGCATGTCGCGCGCAGTCATTCTTACGCATTAAATCATTACCATACTGACGCATCGCATCATTTGATGGAGGTGCTGCCTCGATGCCCCGACTGAAGTGATTATGACATCTTTCTTCAACGTTCCCCTGCCTGTACTGGTGCCCCAACGCTGGAGCCGCCTTATTCACAATATTTCACACATCTTCTTTACAATATTCCAGTTTAAGACAGGTTCAAAAACAAATAAACCCAATATGCGCTATAACGGAGGAAGAGGTACAGGATGCTGCACGCCCACAACGCGGAAACACCCACGTCTGCCAGAAAAAAAGAGTGGGCTGCATAATGCTTTAGTTACTTCCTATTCTTACTACCTGTCACTTTAAAAAAAGGCGATCGTTACCTGCACATTACGACACAGGGACCTGTCAATAGGCTTCCGTTCTCCCTAGCATGCTCTCTAAGGAAGAAAAGGGGGGATGAAGCGCTCTCGATAGGTAGTTTTGACCCCCGTCAGCAGGAAGGATGATAATGCAGATTTTTCATGCTAGGAGCAATCTATATTCTGTGAAAAGAGACCTTTTTGTTATTCAAAGTAGAGGGCTTATCGAAGCTTGGATTATGCGACGGCACGTGCGTAAAACTTTGAGATTGCAGTTCAAAGTACGCAAGGCAAAAACTTGCTGACCATATCAGTCTGGGAAATTGGACGGGATGCTTGTGACAGTTTTCCGACAACTTTGAGCGACAAAGATTTCAGTGATACCGCAACGCAATTTTATAACAAACACACACACACAAACTCAATTCAAGGCCGAACGATACAACATAAAAATGTGCTGAATCAGATCGTTTATCTGATGTCTTAATTTCCTGGTATTTACAGTAGCAGAGTGCGCTCAGAATTTGCACAATGTTATGCACCTCTAGAGCTGTGCTGAACCCAAGACGGCACGTTTAAGACAGCCCTGCGCTTGTGTTTATTGCTTGCAATATCTGGGCGCATCAGTCTACCCTCGCAGGGGGGACCGGTTTCGGCTGGTGTTTGGTGAGTGGCGCCACCACGGACCCCAGCCCCCAGTCCCAAGGTGTTAACCGTACCGTGCCGAGGGGATTTAAGGTGAAGGGTAGAAGCCTTGAACGGTGGCGGTAGGAGGGGTCTTGGTCAAGCCCCGGCTGATGGGTTTTCTGAAAACTCCGGGACCTTCCCGTACGTATGAATATGAAGTGCGGGTGATGGTTAGGAATACTCATTTGATCAAACCTGTGTGGGAAAATTTTCTTCTTCACCTGAGATCGTGGGCGCAAAGCGACCACGGACCGAAGTCTTACAGACTGTACCAAAACCAGTTCACAACTAAATACATCGTACTTTCCTCCTCAGACACAGAGAAAGACAAAAGCATACCGCTTGGAAAGATGTCACCCTTTTTCATTGAGAAAGCGGTGGCATCGCTGTGCAGAAACGTCACTGAAATCAAACGTATACGATCTGGTGATCTGCTCATAAAATGTACAAATGCCAAAGATTGCGAACACATCCTCAATACACATGAGATGATGGGAAAAAAGATTTCAGCTTCTCTACACAAAACACTCAACACTTGCAAGGGCGTCATCTCAGTTTCAGAGCTGATTGACGTACCTGTGGAAGAGATCCTGGAAAACTTGAAAGATCAGGATGTCGTAGATGTTCGCAAAATTAAGATCAGTAAGAATGGTGAATATATCACAACGAGGAACATTGTGCACCTTTGATAAACCGACGTTACCTGACAAGTTAAAAATAGGATATCTTTCAGCGGAAGTGCGGCCATATATCCCAAATCCGTTGCGCTGTTTTCGCTGCAATAGATATGGACATGCTGCTGATGCATGCCGGGGTTCCCCGTGTTGTGCAAGATGTGGTCAGGCAGGCCACGACACAAAGGAGTGCAAGGGGGCCGACTGCTGCGTCAATTACTCCGGTGAACACCCCTCATATTCACGAGCTTGTCCGAAGTGGAAATATGAGAAGGAGATTCTACATGTTAAGGTTACTCAAAACCTCAGCTATCCGGAGGCAAGAAAAAAGGTATCACCATATTTCTTTGAAAAATATTTTGCAGCGACGGTCAAAGGAAAGCCACAAATGGTCAGTCTGTGTGTGTTTACACACAGACTGAAACACATATAAGCACAGAGGCAAACATGGGAGTGGAAGATCCACCCCCCACTTCACTCACTTCTGTGGCGTCACCGTCATCGACGCCACTGCTGTCATCGCCACCCATAGAAATGACTTCTATGGAATGCGATGACGATGCAAGCTCGCAAGGCTCATTCGCGAGCGCGAGCTCCCAGTCTAAAAGACAGACTGCACGTAGTCTATCTGGGAGTGGCTCACTCCCCGATATATCGCCTAAGGAACTAGCGGCTGCTCGGAAGAAAACCCCGAGACAGCCCATAATGCCCCCAAAGAAAAAATAATGAAACTTTGCTTGAACAATACACTCCTCTCCATAATGCAGACACGTCTTGTATGCATCTCTCTGATGTTCTTCATTATGGCCATCGTACAGTGGAATTGTCGAGGGCTTTTCACGAATCTCGGTGACATCAACGATCTTTCAGACAGGTATGATGCATTTTGTGTTGCGTTACAAGAAACATACCTGAATCACCAACAGACACACACTCTCAGGCGGTGGAACCTGTTCCAAAGAGACCGTCTAGATGCAACACGTACATCTGGAGGTGTTGCAATCCTCACACGGGATTCCGTTCCTACGAAGCACCTTCCACTGAAAACAGGTCTTGAAGCAGTTGCTGTTCAAATTTGTCTTCATAGGGTTTTAACAGTTTGCTCTTTATATCTGCCTCCATCGGTGGTGGTGGAGCAAAAACAACTGGAACATTTACTGGATGAACTTCCATCACCATATCTTGTACTTGGAGATTTCAATGCCCATAACTGCTTATGGGGCAGTCGAAAGATCGACAGACGGGGAAAGATGATAGAAAGGATTTTGCTTGCAAGGTCGATTTGCATCCTCAACACAGGAGCTGCAACCTACGTAAATAGTGCCAAACAGTCATTTTCAGCAATTGACCTTTCCTTCTGCAGCCCATCTCTGTTCCAGGACATAGACTGAGCAGTAGAGGACAACCCTCGAGGTAGTGATCACTTCCCTTTAGTCCTAAGGTTAAACCATGCATTAAACACTATGAATACACGACGTCCACGATGGAAACTGTCCTTAGCAGATTGGAACCTCTTTCAAGAGAAAGCCACACTACCATTGGGGTCTTTATCTGGTTTGGACGTCAACCAGGCTAATGACTTTATTACAGCCACAATCATAAAAGCAGCTATTGAGTTCATTCCACAGACATCTGGTCGCATCCCCAAGCGCCCCAAGCCTTGGTGGACGAGCGACTGTGACAAAACACGAAAAGAACAAAACCGAGCATGGGCTTTCGCAGGTACCCCACTACACAGAATTTACTTACCTTTAAGAAAGCACGGACGAAAGCGAGATGGACAAGGAAACAAGCTCAAAAAGAATCGTGGAGAGGCTTTGTTTCGTCATTAACATCAAATACACCCTCAAAGAAAGTTTGGGAGAGGCTGAGAAATATTAAAGGCGACTATCGTAACCTTTCAACCCCTCTTCTGCAAATCAATGGGTCTCCCTGTGACAGTTTGGAAGACCAAGCCAACGTCTTGGGCGAATATTTTCAGAGCGTTTGGAGTTCCGAGCATTACAGTAAGGGATTCTTGAAGGTTAAAACATCTGCTGAAAAGAAGAGTATATCTGTCGGTCATGGTGAGCATTTCGAGTATAATATGCCTTTCAATATGACTGAGCTTCTGAGGGCTTTGCCATCGAAAGGCACATCCCCAGGACCAGATCGCATCACACACTCGATACTAAGGCACCTGTCAGCCGAAGCACGAGAATGTCTTCTCCACTTCTTTAACTTCGTTTGTAAAGAAGGGCAGCTTCCTTCTCGTTGGAAATTAGCGACAATCCTTCCTTTGTTGAAACCAGGAAAAGATGCCTCTAACCCAAGCAGTTACAGGCCTATAGCTCTCACGAGTTGCCTCGGCAAAACTTTTGAACGGATGGTAAACAACCGCCTTGTCTACTATCTAGAAGAAAATCAGTGTCTTAGTAAGTTTCAGTGTGGGTTTCGAGTCGGATGTTCTACAGTTGACCATCTTGTTCGTCTAGAAACTACCATCCGGGAAGCATTTGTGAGAAAACAGCACTGCTTATCTGTCTTCTTTGACCTAGAAAAGGCCTCCGACGCTGCGTGGCGCTACGGCATCCTTCGTGACCTGCACGCTTTCGGGATACGGGGCCGTCTTTTGCGTTGTATCGCTAACTTTCTTGAGGGGAGAACCTTCAGGGCCTTCTCGGCACAGTATTATCACAACCCTTTATCCAATAAAATGGTGTTCCGCAGGGATCTGTGCTGAGTGTGACACTGTTCATAGATAAAATGAATTATGTGAATGCAATTCCACCTGCTATTACATATTCCCTATATGTGGATGATCTACAGATATCGTGCTGCTCCAGTGATCTGGGTAGATGCGAACGGCAATTACAGCTCACTATAAATAAACTGAGCAAGTGGGCAAACGAAAACGGGTTTAGGTTTTCACCGGCAAAACAGTTTGTGCTCCCTTTTCTCGAGTAAGGGTGAATACTCCCCGAACCTTCTCTGAAAATGGACAGGCGCGACCTAGCTGTTCAGCCAGAATACAAGTTTCTCGGTCTCATCTTCGATAAGAAATTGACCTTCTCGACTCAAATCACACAGCTGAAAGTAAAATGCACAAAATACTTAAACCTTTTGAAAGTACTGTCACGCAGGTCATGGGGAGCAGATAGAGAAACTCTTCACAGAG
Organism: Ornithodoros turicata; assembly: GCF_037126465.1. NCBI lineage: Eukaryota > Metazoa > Arthropoda > Arachnida > Ixodida > Argasidae > Ornithodoros > Ornithodoros turicata. Next base: position 37,347,915 of record NC_088202.1, on the reverse strand, counting down.
TTTATATGTCCATGATCCGTTCAAGACTTGACTATGGGTCAGTGGTGTATGGTTCAGCGCGTCAATCAGTTCTGAGACGTCTTGATCCTATTCATCACCAGGGGCTTCGTCTGGTCCTGGGGGCATTCCGCGCCTCGCCGGTTGAGAGCCTCTATGTTGAATGTAATGAATGGTCCATTTAACGACGAAGGTTTTATCTTGCCACTTCTTACGCGTTAAGGATAAGAGGATACCCTGATAACCCGGCCCTTCCATGTGTTAAGGACACGTGCTTTAAACAACACTTCCATTAATAGACCCACGATCGTCCCGCCACTTAGCATGCGCCTTTTGCAAGATGTTCAACGCTATAGGTTTACACATTGTAGCTCTTTGCTCGGTGACGAACCTCTTATTCCCCCTTCAAGAACTTTTAGCTTTTTTAGGGACATAGGACTTTTAAATGCACTATGATTGCCTGTTTCTTAATTTCTACGGTCCTGTTTTATGCCACCTTTTAAATGCTTTACGTTTAACCTAATCGACTTATCTTAACCCTGTTTCATTCATTACCACAGTATTGGCGCTTATGGCCTTTGTCGCTTTCGCGCCATTAAAATTCATTCATCATCATCAGCATCAGTCTACGTTGCGAAGGGTATAGACGACTTTCTGTTCACAAACATGCGGCGTCATGAGAAGACCGGTTCGAGGTTATGTTTTGCTGTGGTTGGCAAGAAGCGGGAAGAACGCGCCTGCTGATAGGTTGATAAATCTGATAATGCCCACCAGAATACTTTGCGCGGCTGCATTACGTAATCGATTATGTATAGTGGTGCAGGTCGTCTATAGTGCTATTACTCATACTACACGAGCCCTAAACAGATAAACACCTCGTTACGTCGACAATTCGGCGCGCTCTCATTAATGTCGACCCGAGATATTGCTCTGAAAGCGATTGGCATACGATATGATTAATTATAGCTAGACAACAACAACAACTTTATTTACTCTCATTTATTATTATTCTCAACAGCTTTATTTGAATGATGACTAGTAGGGAGTTTCATCGCCATGGGCGACACTGTAACCCACTGCTGGCGGTACCGTGGTGAGATGTCATAATGAGTCGCTTCACACTGAGGACTGAAGTCCTACACAGTGTCAAAATGCTTCAGAAATGCTTTTAGGGCAGAGCGTTGGTGTGTACGATTTTGCAAGTAAGACAAGAAAGTTATGGCGACACTGAGCGAGCTGCTAACGAGCACCAAACGTCTTGAGGCTACGCAGAAAAGAGCACTACATATTGTCCATAACATCTTCCTCAGAAATATTCCTGGCTTCGAAAAATACGACTATTCAAACCTCTTCGCATATTTTAAGCTTCAACCACTGTCATTACGGCGCAGTAGTGCTGATGTTATGTTCCTTTACAAATGCATCAACTCCATTCTTGATGCTTCCTATCTCCTCAGCCGTATTAACTTTGGTTGTTGTACTGGTACTATGCGCCATCCACCGTCATTTTACGTGCGTAACTTCTGTCCAAATGATCCCCTAACGCGTTGCCAGATGATGCTGAACTCTGTACGCACATCATGTGACGTGTTCCCTACTTCCTACGTGCAGGAATTCAAGCGTGACATCCTGTGTATCATAGTTTAGTGGTTTCTGGGTACATGTGTTACATGTATTGGGTACATTTAGTGCTATCTGGGTACATGTATTATGTATTAGCTTTATGGTACATTTACACATTATCATAACAGTATTATCATTCTTAGTATTAACTATGTTAGTATTGCGTATGGCGACTCACCTATGAATCACATCTCCGAGTATTACATATCATTCAGAACTGAGCCATTAAGATTGTTTTTGGACTGCCATACTTCTGGAGCATCCGCATTTTATGACTAACGCACATATTCTTAACATCTCGAAACTAATTGCATTTCAGGTACTAAAAATTAGCCATCGTATTATTAATGGCACACTTACCTTACCAATAAAAAATTTTAAGGAACTACATCCCAGTAGCCGCACACAGGTAGGAACGAAGGGCGTCTTTAACCTCCCGAACATAAAAGCAAATTATGGCAAACACACATTTTTGTTCCGCTCTGTGCAGGAATGGAATTGTCTGCCCGCACAAATTAATAAAGAGAGCAATTTATCGTGATTAAAAAAAAGGAAAGTCAAATGTGTTTTAATTCCAATGTGTTTTAATTGCCACTGTTCTGTGATTTGAATATTCGGTTACTGTTTGGTATGGTTAGTGTAGTTACTGTAAGGTTAGTGTAAATTTTACTTTTAGGGTGTATTATGCTTGGCGGTAGTGTTATTGATATTTTGTAGATTGTTATTAGTATTGCTCATAATTGTTCTAACCCTTATATGCGCATTAGGGAGGACACTTTAACAGGGAGTGTTTCCATTTGTCTCCTCCGCCCTATGTATTTGTGTATACAGTGTGTGTATCAAATAAAATCAATCAATCAATATAGTTTAGTGCATTCTGGTTACCTGTATAATACCCTAGCGCATTGTGGTTACCTGTATTCTTTATCGATTCTTTATTCTATATCCATTCTCTATTTTCTTCTCTTCCCCTGGCGATGAAACTCTCCATCCATCATCTCGCAATAAAGTTGTTGTTCTTCTTCTGATTGTTATCCGTACTCCCACGAATTCATTCAGTTTCATTAATCTATAGGTGTCATTAATCGTATTAGAGGTTTACTCCCAAACTGGTTGGTGAGAGACATTTATTATGCCCTGGTATATTCTGGTATATACTATTGCATCTTAATTTGGGGAAACACTTCAACCGCCAACCTAAATAAATTGCGCGTTCTCCATAGAAGACCAGTGCGCTTTATAACAAATGCGCAGTTTCGCCACCCCATCTTCAATACTCTGTCGTAATGCACGAATTCTCACTATAGAAAATATATTTTGGTTAAAACTTGGAATACATATTCGCACTCTGGTTAAGCACAACATGCTGAGTCTTGCAGATGGGGTTCCACCGTATTGTATCCGGGAGGCCAGAAAATTCATAACCCGTGTACTACGAACAAACTATGGCAAACAGGCTATGTCGTATTTAATAGTCGGAATGGCAACCCAATTACGTAGGAGTACTGGGGTAGACGGTCCGATTTAGTCGTGACACACCTTCACATTTTTTCTTCTCTCCATCACCATCACCATCGTTCGTACTTCATTTTTTGTATTAATTTTGTAGACACCATGAACCCCCGCATATCCTATGCACACTTGAAGCGACCCTTCTTTGATCATCTGTTAGTTTTTCGTTATTTCCAAATTCTTTTTCTTTATTTCTTATTTCTTAATTTTCTTCCTTTAATTCTTTCTTATTCCTTCCTATTTCTTTCTTTAATTCTTATCTTTTCTTTTTATTTATTTATTATTATTTCTTATTTCTGGAATAGCAAGCCGACGTCCCGTTTGGCTGACCTTTCCCCGTTTTTTTTTCCTTTTCGTCTAATAAATATATCCCCCCTCCAAGTTACACTTAGTAATGAATCATTAAATCATTCTAAGGTACTTCTTTATGTGCTTGTAGTCCGACTTGTCGTAGCTTTTCTTCCTTTTTTTTCTTTTCTTTTTGCTGTTGAATACCGAGCGCGAATTCTGCGCTACATTTTAGTAATACGTAAATCTGCGCCAATTCTACTTTGTCTATGATGTTTTTGCATTATGAGTTTGAGGCAGAGTTTGATTATAGAAACAAAAACAGAAGATATTGAATTATGTTGTACGGTGACACATATGTTGTGAGTATTTGGGTATGTTTGATATATTGTTAGACAGCACCGATTGCAGGTTCAGGCACCACGTGAGGCTTTGCCTTTCGCGCTTGAACCACATCTCTGTGACAGAAATAAAATAAACGAAATTAAAAATAGAACAATTATAGAAAATGGCAATGCCCTTAGTTTTCTGTGCCGTATAGACGAGCAGCGAGCAATCATTGAAGTTCTTATTTTCGTGGGAGCCTCTGAAATTCGTAAAGGAGTGCCGCTCCTCAAAATCCTCAAAATGGCGAAACATATCTTCTCCAGACATGAAAGGGTTCAAGCCTGAGGCCTCCGCTGGACAAGCCCTCCTTACGCTGCTCGTGGATACGAATGGACCAATACATATATTTGGCCTCTCTTTGAAAAAAAAACAAAAAAACAGTGAGCTGTGCCTGATACACTGCAGCAGTAGCTGAAGTGAATAATACGAAGAAGTCGTAGATTACATATTATTCTCCTGCATGACAACGCACGCCCTCTCACAGCTGCCGCAACACCTTGACACCCCTTGTTCGGCTTTCACCTTACTCCCTCTGTTTATCATTAGTTTGTGTACCTGAGGACGAAAATTTGGGAATGATCACACAGTCGATTATGAAGAAGTGGCGCGTTCGTATGTCAAACAAAAACCGTTTTTGCTGACGGAATAAAAAGTAAGTGCAATGGTGTGAGCAGTGTATTGAAAGGAAGTTTGCGACTAGGTAGAAAATGACATAGAATCTGCATTTCTAACTTCGTGTTCCTCAACATATTTATATTGTTGTTACTTTTTGAAACACATTCGTATTTAACGAACAGTTAAAAACAGTGACATACGACTCGTAGTCCCTCTTACTGCCTAATGGGTGGAGGCGGCACGTGAGAACGCAACAGAGGTGCTTTGCTGTTAACGCACAGTGGCTATCTTTACGTCAGTTTGCTGTGTTTGAGCACTAGTGCTACCCCGGTGGCATGTCGTAGTAATATTTCCTGCGAAACTGCAGTTCTGCTAGTTGGCAGTTTATCTTGAAAGTATCCTGCTCTAATAAAGATACGAACGAGAGAAGATAAACAATGGGCGCTCACTATAGCAACTGAAGATTTTATTACGAGAGGAGTCGCGCAAGTCTCCCCCCCGTAACCACCTTTTCCTCCATTACCTTCTTCGCGTTATATTTCCTCACTCGCTCGTAAGCCCACTGTTGATTGTCTTGTTGGTTCGTAACTCTGTTTTGCGCTTGATATCTTCAAGATGAGAAATGTTATATCGCACCGCACGTACTCAACGTCTAGAGCTACATACCATCTTACTATTCGTCAGAAATCTTCCACCCGCTCATCTTAGCAGCTGGGTAGTATATACTGCGATTCGAAAGCTTCCCTGCAATGTATTGAACATATGGGTCTTGGTAGATCCCCGTATCCGGTAGTTACAGCCATCGTCCAGGAATGGACAGGGCTGCGGCAGCCGCGTATGGCTCCCGACCGATAATAGCGAGTTTTCGTACATCGTAAGGTGTTCACGATCACAGTTCCGAAACCATGGTAAGCCAATCACCCTGTTTCAAATGGGTGACATCACTTGCTGAGCTTGGATTTGATAACTTCTATTATCGTATCGTTTTCGTAGAAATCTTCGGACGTACTAAAACACTCTTCATCCCACTCTTTAAACACAGGCTTGGTGGCTGTGACATCATGTTATGCCCCAGGTACCAGGTGGCGATGCTCAAGGTGTACCGTGGTGGCAGATATCAAGCACATGATTCTGGACGGTGTCCTCCTCAGGAGTCCACGAGAAAAGATACGAAACCACATGAAGCAGACCACTGCCGCTCCGTTCACTTTGGCGACAGTCCTTGGACCCTGCAGGTTTTCCTGGATTTTATGCAAGACACCGGTCGCCTTTATGTCCTTTAGTGCGCCTCTCCACATTATGTGCCTTCCCTGTCTTCCTTCATTTACAGAACCCTTACTCCACAGATGCTGATACGCAGCCTTCTCTGTACCGTCTCTCCGCCATCGTCTCCTCGATGTCATTTTACATTTCATGCAGTGCCGTCGGCATTGGGGTAGTGGGCCACAACTCAGGTGGCGAATTTCCCCATTCGTCCTTGTCAGTGTATTTGTTGTAGTTCGAGGCATGTTAACTGATGATCTAGGGAAACAATAAATTTTATCATCGTTTTAATGTTGACGACTGCCAGTGCATATATACATATTAGGGAATGGCTGTCCAGGTATCGTCGTGGATCACTGACAGTTATACCGATGTCACAAGGACATTCCAATGGTCATTAAAATGAACCATGATTCAACCAAATGGTCATTGGCCGCTGCTACACGGCGATTTTCAATTGCCATTGACTGTTCCTCGACTTACCGAAGGATCGCGGAATGCCGCTGAGGAAGTTGAGGGTCGTCGAAAGGTGCCGCTGGCAGCTTTGTGTTGAGTGAACAGCTACGCTCTCGACAGAAGTACACAAGAAAACAGCGCAAGCTTAAAGAAAAGTCACGAAACTTCAAATGCATAGTTATTACATGTGGCTGGCATTCGCAAGTTAAGTGTTCTACCCTCGACGCCACGCATCATCACGGTGTCGACCGCGTCGACAACACGCACGGTCGTACAAAAATGCACATTAAATTAGGAGTTGAAAATTCAGTGAACAATTCAAACACTAATTGCAAGAACGCGTTCGTTTTACATTTTCGTCACCATAGACGCTCTTTGCCAACCAAAACTTATGGACATGGCGGTCGGCAGAGCCGTCTATCAGAAGAGAGTCTGGTCATTAATGGGACCTCCATATACCCGTTACTCCACCCACCTTGATGTGTCCGGCCAATCACATGTCGAAATACTGTTCGTATTATTTCAGGCTACCCAAAACTATATTTCGACCTTGTTTGTTGGGCACCACCATATTGGGTAAACTAGATTGGATTGCAATGGATATCTATAGCAAGCTAGCAACATAATGGATTTTGCGGTCACTTTTATCAACGCCATCTGGCTGGAGAGAGGCGGTTTATATATGAGAGGCAAAATTTCGCGGTACCCCACACACACGTACCCCAAGGTACGTGTTTGTTCCTGGATATTTACGAGAGATTGTGTATTTAAATAATGGCCGACTCAAATTGTGCTATCTCGCATTTTCCCAAAAGGTCTAATTCATAAGTTAATTAATGACCTATAGGTAATTAGTCGGTGAGTAGTACCACACGCGTTCCGACATATTGGCTGCCCTGCCGCATTACTCACCTGCGAAAACCGCATCTTAGTAGCTCTCATACTTTTTATTGTAAGAATTATGTGCTGGATAAAAGCGCTCTGTAGACTGGCGTCGAATTCATTTTCTTCCTTTTTTCTTTACATTCAAACTCAAACTCGCCCTGTAGACCGCTTGCACGTGATGATGGAATCGCACTGCTTTCTTTTTGTATGAACACCACATGCGAGGAAGTCCACTATATCTTCACTATATCACTTCATTTCACTATATCTGCAGTCACAGATCTCAATTCTTCATTAGCCGATTTCAAAAATTTCAGCCATCAATCCCAGTGGTCCTTCCAGTGCAGACATTTTCGTAATGCATGTAGATCTTGCGCACTGTTTGTCGTAACACCCCTCCCGCTCTGATATGTCCGAAAGGGATATCCCTGAACAGGACCGTGCCTGTGACACATCGAAAAGCAGAGATGACGATATCAATTCGTGGGTCTCTTTTAAAATAGCTTCGTTTCAGGTCCTCCTGTGCAGGTGTGATGTCAAGGTTTAAGAGAACAGTAACAGAACATATTTTCCGTAGAAAAAGCGAGACCGAAAATGGTGTTTCCTTTTTTGAGCAGCTTTTTGTCCTGTTTCCATGGGGCTTCTGCACCAGTGTTTCCACGGAGCTTTCTTAGAAATGTTACAATGTGTTACAATGTTACGGTGTGTCCGGCCCCTGTATGTATTGGAGCTGCGGAAATGTGTCTTGTGTACGGAAACATGATAAAATTACGTTTAAAGAAAATTTGTGTCCTCCCTACGTCAAGTAGATAGCTTACAGAACAGCAAGAGTGACCGAAAAAAGGAAACCCTTAGAAAAACAGTAGCGGCCCCCTCACGTTTCACGAAACAGCGAAAAAGAATGTGTGAAACTTGCCCCCGGTTCCGCAGAAGTTCCAGAGGGCGGTCAGCAAACCTGTATATTCTTCTGGGTGGTATAGACGCTTTGGTGCTGCGCTGGCTGAGTTGTATTGTGTCTGTCTCTAAATCAGCGGACTGTCTTATGTCATATCCCCCTATGCCATATCCGTGTCACTATGTCAAAATAGCTTAGTCCATGGCCAAATCCAGCCCACCAATGCTCTTCCCTAAAAGCACTTCTAAAGTTTTTGGACACCGTAGGACTTCAGTCCCCACTGTGAGGCGACTCATTATCCGATTTCACCACATTGCCTCCAACGATGGGGTAGAGTACCGCCCCTGGCTATTAAACTCCCCACTCATCATCATTCAAATAAATTTGTTAGTGTGCTGTAAAGCATTGATGACAACGTGACCTTGATGTTTTTCTGAATACACGTGGGCTGTACTATAGCAATGAAACTCATCGTTAAAAAAAAGGAAGTACAAGAAACAGTGAGTGCGATTAAAAGTGAAACAATGTTGTGGAAGTACGGACTCTAAAAATAAAATATAAAATATGTGGTCTAGAACCTTCTTATACGCATTTCAATAACATCATCTGAAGCATTTCTATACAGCAGGTGGGGGGAGCACGGGCTTGCTAAGCCTAACGGATTTGGAGGGTGCCATCTCGTGAAAGGTAGAGAGCAACAACAACAGAACATCAACAAAGGTAGAGAGCGTTGGACATTAACCTGTGGGTTCTGAGCAAATTCGGAGGATGTTTTTCAGAGTTTGTTATTTTCCGGGAAATCGGAGTTCTCCCCAAGTTTATGTTTTAGGACTCTGTTAATAATCGAAATTCGAAGAAAAATTTGCGACTTATGTGAATGAGTGGTCACGGCAGATGGGAATGTCCTCCAACGCGCCTTTGCTGTTAGCATTGCGTACAACACACTCTCAAAGTACAGGTTGGGGCAAAACCTTACGGAACACGCGAGCGACGTACTGTTTGTTCTGTGCGACACCCTAGCGCAGTGGTTCCCAAAGTGTGGTCCGCGGACCCCCAGGGGTCCCCGAGTGTGTTCGTGGGGGTCCGCGACGATCGAAGACAGCCTGAAGACCGACTTGGCGAGTGCTGGTCACGTTATCTCTGAGGGCGACGGTTGATATATGACGATATTATGATACTAAAGAAGGCAGACATATACCACATTCTCATTTCCTGCATGGCGGTGCCTTGTTTGTTTGTTTTCCTTTTCTTTCTTCACATCCCTTATTTATGTCAACAAGAATCGTACTGAGCGGGGGTCCTCGAATGGATTCTCAGTGTGTTTGGGGGTCCGAGACAACGAGAAGTTTGGGAAACGCTGCCCTAGCGGCAGCTGGAAGCGGGTGAGTTCACTATTTCGGAGGCATGGAAGGGTTCGCTGCTGGCGGCACACAGTGGTAGTTGCCGATGTCGCTGGAGTGTGCCTGGGAAGTGGAAGCTACCGCTCTGTGTCGATAACAGTGTACCCTTCCACCCCTCTGAAACTGTGAACTCACCAGCTTCTGGCAGCCGCAAGGGTGTCGCACTGAACAAACAGTACGTCGCTCGCGTGTTCCGTAAACTTTTGCCCCAACCTGTACAAACCTTACATTATATACAAAATTTAAATATTTTGCGTTGCACAAGTAATTACTTTCCTGTATCTACCCGTGGCTTCTTCAATTGAATGTGGCGTTGAGAATTTATTTCTTCGGTAATTCTTAGCGCTTCCTTTCCGTTTGCGTACTGTTACGCGACAGTACCTGCAGACAAGGACATCTCTATTGCGATCACCCGATGACATAGTCGCAGGGCAGCTTCCGCTTTCCTCCCATCACGATGTTTGGGCTGACTTGTAATCCTTCAGAATGACCGCTTTGTGCCACCAGTGTTCCATGCTCCGTTGTAGTGTTTCGTTTACAAGGAGGACAAGGAATACGGGACAAAGCCTACCGAAAAAAAAAACCGGGTGTAGAACTGAACCAGTCCAAATGATTTGATTGAATGATGAATATCCAGTCCAGTAAATGTCCTTGAGGTTGAGTACAGTTACCGCATTTATGGACTCAGGTAACTCACAGGAATTTTTCTCCTATTATTATTATTATTATTATTATTGTCATTATTATTCTCCTACCATCATCATCACCATTATCATCACAGGAATTGCCAGCATTGTCAACTGAAACCCTGACTGTCGAATTCTGGGATCTCTAAAACCAGAGTTTTTCGGATAAATCCGAATTGTCGAAAATTTTACCGGCGTATGTTTTCCGGAGTTTTTTGGATCAATCCGAAAAGCCGGAACCTTAACATTAGGTTAGGTTAGCGCACCTTAGTTAGGTTATGTCAGGTTAGGTTCTAGCCTCAGACTTTGCCGCCTTCCCTCCTGAGTTAACATGGCGGATCATCTTGAAGAAACTAGCGGTAAATTTAATTTTAATTGTTTCACTTTTGAATTAAATTTTTGTACGTTTCACACGACATTGGACATTTATTCTTGTTTCATTTTATCCAATATTTTCTTTTCTTGCTGGTAACATAATTTGTCATTTAATGTTCTTCGTTAACACAGGATGTTTAATCCCGTGTGTTCAGAAATCACGACTTTTCGCATCCATATGCGAAGAAGTGACAGCGATAGCTATATCGTCCACGTCCAACAGTTGGCTGTGTGGCGGCTAGAAGGATCCTGGTGTGAGGCGGAGAAGCCTCTCTGGTGACGGCGCAGAAGGCGCTGCGCTACGTATGTATGCTACTCCGATGCTGGGAGCATGGACGGTTTGCTCGCTGTTACGTGCTGGCCGTCTTATTTTCTTCCGCAACTCGTGTACCTTAAAAAATCGTAACGTTAACATTGGCCAACGATTAAACGCAGGAATGTGCCACTTTGCAACGTATTTTTGCATGTTTTGTAACATTTTACGGCTCCCAATCGCAACAGTAGAATGGGACACCAGCTAGAGGCTTCAGCAAGCATTTATTTACAGACACTCTGCAGCAAGCATATATTATATAACCTGACCTTCTGAAAACACAGCAGACTACAACGAGGTATCAGTGTGCACACACGGAAAAAGCGGGCTAAACCAACATTCAAGTACGGTATTCAAGGAAATGGACCCTGTACAGCCTCAGTACGTCGGCATGCCCTCACAACAACTGTGATTGCTTGAAAAGTCTCTTCCTGTTTTTCCTTTCTGCTCTAGAACGACTGACGCCTTTTACATAGAAATGCATTCTAGTAGTTATATAGAATTTGCAGACGTTTGCACAAAGAACACTCATTGTGTCAGCGGCGGTACGCTCATCAATACAAGCCGTGCTTGCCACGCAGTTTTCAGTCTGGTCAATTTCCCCTGCGTGGTCAGCTTCAATAAATGCGTCTATAGTCACAAAATAGTGTCTTTAATAGCCACTAAATAGTGACACTTCAGTGTCTCTAGCTGGAGAACGTGTCGTGTCGTCCCCCCTCTGTCCCTTTCTCGGGTTCTAAATTTTTTCACCATGTACCAGCTGGCCTGCACCCTTGCCCTTTTGCCATGACTCTAGCTGCGTCCGATTTGCGTCGTTTTCCCGAGGACGGGTCACATTTTGGCGTATGAGTTAGATCCCGATTCTTCCGCTTGTTATGGCAGCTTTACTGTACAATAACTGGGATAGTCCGGAAACACAGTTTGGATTGCATTTGGCTTTAACCTACGCTTCTCCCTTTTCATGACGACTGTCTGTACATTGACTACAACGGCATTTGCGTATGTGTCATCGATGAATTCTGGAAAAAAGTGCATTTCACACATCACGGAATTCGCCTGGAGTTCACTGTCTCTTCGATGCAAAATCTTTTCCCACTTTGCGAAAAGCACAGGGTCCGTTGGCACAGCAAACAAGGAAAATGTCTCCTTACAAGAGCGATATCCTCACTTGCAACTGACGGCGAAGCGTGTCTTTGACCATTGGAGTCTTTTTGTAGGTTGATTTTCGTTGTCACTTGAAGGATGATCCATGCTTACTGCACTGGTAGCAGTTCACAGCTTATAAGCCAGCTCAGAAAATAAAAACGCACCCAATGACGACACAAAAACGTGGAAGGCGCACACACACCATAATGCCTCCGACCGACGATAGCATACATACGAATGTCAGCGCCGTCAGCAGCATAGTACCCGTTCTCTCCTTAGTGCGCCCCTTGGCGCTCCCCATACCACGTTCCTTCCTAGCTACCATAGTTGGGTGTGTTACGCGCGTGGTGGTGATGACGCTGGTGAAATGGCTTACCGTTGTCGGTCTCAGAGAGGAGGGCAAGGTTACGGACGACGCCCTGAAGGAATGTGCGTGGGCCGACTCCTAAGGAAACTGTACCAACATATGTCTGAAAGCGTCCGAGCAAAAACCCAGGAAAACCCCCAGACAGCACAGCCGGCACCAAGTTTCGAACCCAGGTCCACGTCGAAACGTCGGTCGCCACTCCGGTCCACAACTACAGCCTATCGCTAACGTCATAAACGTCTCCAAACTCGTTATTCAGACCGTTCACATCTCATGGCCACGGCTTCGTGCTCGAGTATTTATTGGTTCTCCCACCTTCCTCCCGTTTTCAACAAATCAGGGCAGATAACGATGTGATTAGAGATGATGGTTGGCTAGGAGCGTGCTATGCGGTGAAGTTCATTTTGAAGAGTGTGGGGCAAGATGACATACGGGGCAGTATGCGGCATTTTTTGTTGGACGCCGCCTGTCTCAGAGACGCGTTGCTTCATGCGCTTGAAACTTTACTCATAGGTGGCTGTGCATGTCTGCTTTATTGCACGTGAGAATTGTCCGGATTGCTGTTTGCGTTGAAGAGAAAAAAAAATCGGTTACTTCTGCCTGGAATGCAAAGACCCGCAAAACAGGCGCGATTTTCTGTAGTCCTTTTTCTTGTCAGCTATGCGGCATCGTGTCGCTGACTTATTCTGTCCAGCTCACCATACCCCTGGGGCGGATCTAGGATTTTCCCGAGGGGGGGGGGGTGGACATGTGCCACGTGCATGCTGGGATTGGTCCATTGAACCCTATGTTCAAGTCTGGAATTGAGGGGGGTCCGGACACCTGGACATATAAGCAAAATATGGGCACTCTTGGGTATCCGGTGTTTAACTGACAAATTAATGCATCCGATGATATGCACGAGGCAAGACGCGACAACTTAATGTAATTTAAACTTAATGCAGTTGAAATTTAATGTAATTTAGAACCTGACAAGTCAACTATCAGGTGACTTTATGCTTGTTCCTCGAAGATTCCTTTTTTTTTTTTTTGCATGTTGCCTAGGAGTTTCCACAAAATTTTCCTGTTTCCTAGGGTATTTGTAGCAAAGCACAAGCGCATTCAAAAGCGAGCGACCAGCGATACAACGGACTGGCGGTGCCTTGTTTGCAAAGGATGGTGGTGGGAAATAGCACCGGCTTCGGTGTGGTTTTAGTGCACATCATGTAGGCGGTGGGCTCAAGGGGGTCGTGTAGGTGCTTGGATTCTAAGAACTAAGTTGTATAGTTTATTATCGCGGCGTGTCTCATCTTGCCCCAAGGGTTGGGGCAAGACGAGACAATCTGTATTCTTGAATTTCTTGTTCTGTGTTTATTTTAGAACCAGCTACGTCCGTTCTGATTTACAGATCAGAAGCCCTAGAACTCTGAGAATGTGCCTGTGACTAGCTTTTTTTACACGAAAAATAAAAATTTGATATTCAATTGCAAATTTGTGCCTCATCTTGCCCCACCTTCCCCTATTCACCTTGCACTTACAACGTGCAAATACGCATGACTGAAATGTTGTCGGACATGTAAGTGCACGCCCTAACCAAAATCACTGCCGCTTGTTCATGCACTGTATGAGAAAGAGTAGTTTCGCGACCTTCTCAATTCCTAGTCGATTCGGCAACTTTGATTGTGGCAACCCAAGCGACGAAAATGTCCTTTTGGTATCCGCAGAAGACGCCACAGCGAACGATAGCTGCAACACGGCACCTAACTCGTCTGGTTGCAAAAACGATCCAGCAGATTTCCACGAGTTAAGTGTAGTAACGTCTCGAACGACTTCATCGCAAAACATGCAACTTTTGAGGGGGTGTCCCTTTACCTCAAAGGGACAGTCGCATTCTGCGAGGTCAATTTCGAAACTAGTGCGAATTCTAATTCCTTGCCGACCACTGAAGTGGGCCCGAAAATACCATTTCGATCCGCGGCGTACTTTTCGCGCAATCCGATGAAAAAGAAACCGGAATCCTTGCGCCCTCGCTCTCTAAAAGTGGGATCAAACGTCACACGGATAAGGCCAATCAGCGCGCGCCCTCGGCAAATGCCAGCCAAGGGCCCGAAACTCGCCAGTTCCATTGCGGGATAAAGTGAGGCGCTTCATGCGTTTCACGTCATCGGACGTCAGAAAACGTCACAAATTGAACGTCATGGAGACATCCGGTGGCTAGTGATTACTGATTGGTTCCCATGAGGATGAATTCGTTTTCTGAGCCATGATTGGCCGTTTTTAAATTTGTTCGCGAGCGCTCGAACAGGCGACAGCGAGGCGGCTGTGCCGGTCGGAACCGGCGTCCACGGAGTCGCCGGCGTCCGTTTCGGACGGCTCGTGTTGTGTGCCGGTTGTGTTGGACTATGAGTTCTGATTTTTCCTGTTTAAAAACGCAAGCTGTATCATGTGAGCGTCCTCGAACAGTCACAGATGCCAGGGAAGATGCCTGCGCAACATTTGTGCTCAGCTTCTTGGTGTAGAAACTATTCGAGCGTCCGAACGCCTCGTACCCGATACCTGGTCAACGACAGCCGAGAGGTAAGTCATCTGTCGTTGCTTGTTGCCTTACAACACCGCATTCACTTCGTGTATTGTGAATAAGTTGCTTAACAGTTACCGGAATACGCGGTGACCGAGACAGACAGCGTAGTTTTGCAGATACGATGGTAGACGATATTACTTTTCGTGAATCAATATCATCTAAATGTTATGATTAAGTACCCGTTCACGTCGTACTGTATAGAGGTATGACGCTACTGTAAGTCTGATAAGTCTGATTCTTGGTGATTTCGCTCGACAAGTTTCGTCAGACGCGTTGACTTAGTAGCTGTTCTGTACGTAGCGCCAAAGCCAAGATTGCCAGGCTAATCGGTCTGAATATATAATTGTGAAGTAGCGCAATAAAAGGTATTTTTCGTACTAAGGTCGCTCATCACACCCCATGACGCGAGCTTCTCACAACCCTACCACCGTTCTTATTTTTCGCGTTCAATAGCACCTTTATTCTTTCTATTTACATTGCAACTTTCACATGCATAACCGTATATCTGATACCAATTGTTTTCATCTTGCAGCCACTGAGCTCCAGTTCCCAGTAGCAGTCCTTGCCAGAGGCAGTCCGACGTCATCAGGCTTCTTCAAGCAAATTTTGGAGCAATATAAATGTCATCCTGTGTACGTCTTGCTTGCGTAACCGTATGTCGCACAATAAAATACTTCGTGTGACAAAAACAACCAAGGCTCAGTCGTATCCCTGTAACTCCCACTACATTCCGACAAACGCGAACAAAAAAACAGTGCATGGAAGAAAAAAAGGAACAACAAAAGAGGACGGGAAGCAGAGCAGAGAGGAGGAAAGTAGTAAGAGAGAAACGGATGACACGTCATTTACGTCATTCGCGACATAATCAAAAAAGAAAAAAAATAGGGTGGCTAGTCCTCAGACATTGGTCGAGCTCCGGAGGTCACGTGAGTTTTCTGCTACAATAGATTTATACTACAGCTTCGCGCCCCTGTGCGAGCCGCGAGCCTGTTTGGCGATCGCGAAGCGAAGGGAGCAAACATGGAGTCGGAAAACGAGAGTGATGTTTCTCTGTCTGGGGGAGATTCTGACGAACATGTTAGCGGCAGCGGCGACGAGTTAATGCTGGATGATGACCCATACTCTACGGACCCAATGCCTCTGAACCTGCAGACCATCCACGAGATGTGGCCGCGGCTAACCCACTGGATGACATTTTTAGGTGACGTATCTCTTTGCATGGTTACCGTCGGTTGTGCGAAACAGTTTAGAATGTTGAAATCGGCAGGTGTCTGTGTGGAGTTTGCGACCCACAGGAGCCCGACGAGAGCCTGTGTTGCCATTGTGTTGCCAGGGTGGTAGAAATGTGCAACAGTGCCGCCGTGCAGTGCGTAACACAACACCCATTGCTCAGGAACATCTGCCTCCGTAGAGAGCTTCTAGTGGTGTACGCGCCGCAATTCTGCTGCTATATGATCAACATTTTAGGCGACTCAATCCCCAGGACCGCAGGTAAGCCTGCTGCAGTGCTCTCCCGTTTGCTATACGACTACGACCGTAAGGAATTTTTCGGTTTAAATGACCCCCCCTCAAGATTTGGAAGGGTAAACTCGGGTGCTGGTGGTTATGCAAATTGTCGCACCTAAAGTGGACAAGGGCTGTATACAAAAGGGCGACTATTCTCAGCAGCTTTTTGGCCTACACAAGTTTGTCCCCCATAAATCATAAGCGTGGTCGACAGCCGTGGAACGATCCAGAGAATCCTGGTCCAACAATTACATTAGGAAAAGTAAAGCAACACAGCCGCCTCAGCTAGTCTCGACATGCTCTCAATTATGCCAGTTAGCCATGGCCTGATTGTCAACACAAAACCGTGATTGATTGACAGATATCCAGAGTTTTGGAAAAAAGCCAGAAAATATCCAGAATGGGAATTTTAAACTCTAAAGGAAAGTCTTACAAGTCTGAAAACAGAAGCATTTGAGGTGCCAATGAAGGGGGGAAGCATGCTACTGAAGAATGTAAGAGTAACATATTTTGGGAGAAATTTGATTTTGCCGAAATTGGAGGGAAGCTGGTTTGGGAGGGAGTTAGCAGTTGGGATCGGGCTCATCCTGAAGAAGGCAGACATTTCTCTGTTGTACTATGTTGCACACCTGCCAACCTTCCACATTCAAAATGCAGAAGACCCTGGAACTAAGGAAGGAATGCACAGGCTTTGAACTCCAAGGTTGGGATAGTGTCCGTTCTTCTCTTCTGGCCATTGTCTTCCGAACAATGCAGGAGATTTGACAGGTATGCAAATTCCCACAAGATATGATGCTAAACAAAAAGAAATGTCATGTGATTTGTCTTTTCCAGCTGCCTGAGGTTCACGGCATACTCGTCATTCACAAGATGGGTCTGGGGATACCTTGGTCCAAGGAACAGACGACAGGTTCCTGGATGCGTTGTCCGAGCGATCAGGAGGGAGTTCCCGTCTACGTCTTATCAAGGCGATCAGCGTTAGGACCATCGAAACAAGGGTGTCTTGACAAGAGAGACAAGCTGGTGCATACTGATGGCTGGAACTGGAGACATGTAGTGCAAGACGAAAATGTTGCTAACACAGGCACACTTCGTGTAAATGAGCCCTTGGTCATCCCCCTTGCCTCCCATCAGAGGTTTTCGAGGATACTATAGGTGTGTGGTGTACGGATAGGTTTATCCGTACGGATAGGTTTATCCGTACAGCACACACCTATAGTATTCTCGAAAACCTCTGATGGGAGCCAATTAAGGGGTATGACCAATGGCTCACTTACACGGAGTGTGCCTATGTCAGCAAAATTTTCGTCTTGCAGCAATTTTCGTCTTTTCGTCATGGCAGTGTGGGGGATGTTTTGTCTTGTCACTCTGTATCTCCAGTTGCAGTCAACAGACTGTCTACCCGTCTCTACAGCAAAAACTACTACACGTGGCGGTATTAGCTGTGGCATCAAATCCAGACTGTACTGCACTAAGTTAGTGCCGAGGTGGGAATATTTTGAACTCTGTGCAGATTGTCAATGCGGTGTAGTGACGGGAATAAAGAATAACCCTATAATTGTATCGATTTATTGTACAGTCGAGTATGACGGAGTGGGAATAACAAAATAGCTTAGGTTTATTTGCCTCCCATTACGTATGGGAGGCAAATAAACCTAAGCTATTTTATTATGTTGTGCTGTGGTTCTAAATTAATGTGGTGTGAAGTCTGGGTAGTTACAGGTATGCTGCCACAGGGATGTTAGGAGGGTTCATGTTGGCAGATCCATCTCTGGTGTACTAATACGTTATGCAAGTCTGTGTCCTTTGTATTCCTCTTCCTGGAATCAGGGGATAACAACCCCCTTGTGAGATGCGCCGTGAAGTGGGAAGTGGGTCCCCAGCACTTGCTTCAGCCATGACCTCCGCATCTGAAATATGGCCTTGAGTGTTAACACTCAAAAGAATACGTTGAGGGCCTAGCGGGTACAATAACAAACATAAAAATGACTATGCAAATAAATCTTCCCCTTTGCGGTCCCTGTTTCACTGGCACAGTTATTTTCCTGCCGACATTATACGTTATAAACGCTGGCAGCCGCATCACACAAGATTCCTTTCACAGAACTCGACAATTTTCAGGGCTCGTACATATCAATTATTTTGTGGGACGTGCAAAAAGAATTGCAATATTTTCGTGGCTTGACAAAACATACCAAATCCAGTTGATTCCGTTGACGTGCTTGCTGCCGCCTGAAACAGAGCCAGAAATTTGCAACAAGGCTGCAGTGATGCAACGTGCAGTGTCTCGGACGTAGCCAAACACAGATTGCGATGTTTCCACATCCCTGAATGGTGCCATCAGGCTTACACTATGAACTGTAGAAACATCCACTAGCTGCAGTAACATTAGAATAACGCTGTCATGTGGGAGTGTTACGTTACTTCTGCATAATACAGGCGACAATTAGCACAGCAACAACACACCAATCTTTTTTCTCGAGAGTACGCGTACTATTGCGTCAGGATGCTGCAATCATTGTAATAATTTGTGTACATTAGTAGCCGGTGTGACTGTGACGTTACAATCGGCGGCGAGGCCAAGTGTTGGCGATGATGTTTCTGTGACAACTGATATTTTTCATCGCAGCGTAGCTGTGACCACGCAGGATTGTCACTTACCTCCGTTACTGGTTCCTGCCCTTGTTCTTGATCGAATATGGTAAGCACAGCGTCAATCTTCAGCCGCTTCCGTTTCTGCCGTAGCCCGAGCCGAACTTGCAATACATCCTCATTAAAATAGGTGTCGTCGGCGAAATGACAGGAAGAGACGCATGAAACATTCAATCCTTGGGCCACACCACAGTAGTGGCTGACGATCGCTGCCTCCTACTTCCGTTTCGTCTCGCCATTGCGAGGTCGGTGAAATGTAAGCTCGGGATTCGCGTTATAAGTCTTTGTGCACCCGGGCACGTAGCACTGGTTTCCTGGCTGTGACATCGCACGTCAACGGCGTGAAATCCTAGGGCACACGCTGTGGTTCAAAGTACTTCAAAGCAAACGCGACAAGACAACAAGAAAAAGGGTCAGACGCACGCTCAGGCACACACGGAGCACAGAACTCCGGCGGGAAGGAGCGCCTCCTGATGGTTGGTTTATCCGGGTGACGTCATCCAGTGTCGGCGCCTTGCGGGGATTGCCGTGCGCGCCCGAAGCGCGAACATTTAAAAATCGTTCCTGGGTCAACCAAGTGAATTTGTGCAGAGAAAATTTGCCGACGTACATTATGAACGACAGGGAACATGACCATAACAGTTCCGGAACACGCTTCCGGATGCGATTATCCCTTTATAAAGTCTATAACAAGTGGAAGCAACGTAGGATGGAAGGTATCTGCGCAGCACATCGCATGGATGAATGGATGCTGAATCGGATTGTCTTCATACTTCACTGTTATGAGGGAGAGGATCGAATATGTGAGGCGGATTTGAATATTAAAAGAACGATTTATATTAAATAAACCCGATTTTTAATTTTAAACACATTGTGAGTTTTTCCAACCCTGCTGCTGACTGCGCTCGCGCCGCGCTTTTCTTTTTCCTTTTATCTGCTCTCTGATATGCTGCTGTGCCAGCTTCGCCAACCAATGGCGCGCCGAATAAAATGTGAAGAACCACGCAGCGACGTTGACCAAACTCCCTCATACAGCTATCGCTGTAAAAAAAGGCATAAGCCCGGTTACAGAGCTCCGGAAGTCACAATACTGTATAGTAGAGTATCCTGCACGTGTGTTTTCACGCTCTTCTCATCATCTTCATATGATATTCCACGTGCAGTGATACCGCGGCGGTGAAACACCATATCTCGTCGTCAGTATCCACAGGTTTTCCCGGCGATTTTAATCAATGTGCCAGCTAAATTAATCCATGCCCCATAAAGTTTGCATGGCATGTGGATTAATTTAGCTGGCACTTGGATTAAAATAGCCGGGAAAACCTGTAGTTGTTTGCTGCTGTGCGATATGTTCCAAGCAGGTCTACAGAATGGTGGCCACATACGGCAAGCTTAGAAGCTAAAGCTTGCGTATTGTGATATTACACATTCTACAACACTGATCGTAAATCGCAACACCTGTTCAAATTTTAATGAAACTCTTACTGATGTATTGTAGTCACCACTTCTCCTGAATGTGAATCGATAAATTTAAGCCACAATCAAATATCTTGTATAGTATGTGTGACTGTATGCACAACTTTTTAACCTATATCTTTAAAAAAATGCAAGAAATAGCGTGCAGTTCTCACTTTGAAAATTTAAAGAAGGAAATTATCTTTAGTGTTGTGCAAACCCAGTGTTTCCACAACCTCGGGGAGTCAGTCCGTCCGTTCCGTCGCCAAGGAAGACACAGCAAACGAAAAGGTTCAAACAACAAGCAAGGATTTATTCCATACCTTGCACAGGCGAGATCCTAACGGCACTCCGCCGTTCAAACAAAAGCCCTCCAAGCCACACGCACCCGTGTGCTTATATATCGGAGACCCGCCCCCTAACACGTGTCGTCGACCATCTGTCCTGCCATCTCGTGGCACAATCAAAAACAGAGCGATGGCAAGCAGTGTGGAGTTTGCGTTTAACAACGTTATGAGCTAAAAACTTATAGAATTAAAGTATGGCCTTCCTATTTGTAGTGCCCGGATGCTATGACACTAAAATAAGGTGAGAGTTTTTCAGTATGGCTACAGCAAATCTCGAGTATTTTTTGTGAATTGGATCTACGTTTATGTGTGACCTGTGCTGATCTGCTTATTATAATTAATATAAAATATCTTCCATTGTGTTTATGCATAATGCTCATATTCATTGTATATTGGTTACGCATTTCTGATAACGGTGGTGTGATCCGCTTCTCCCAAAATCTGATTGCCATTTGGAAATTATTTCATATACGTTCCCAAACAGCACAATGTACTGAAAGTCGAGTGCAATAGGGGTGGACGGTATGTGTCTTATCAGTGTTCTTTAGTTTCACGAGTCTGTTCAAGCACTTCCACCTACCCGGCCACCCCTATTGCACTCGACCTTCAGTACATTTTGCTGCTAGGGTTTGTGTGCCTTGTGTTACGAAGATTACGTGATTAGAAATGTAGACTTCGCCTGCACATCATGCTTGTCCATCATGCTTGTCATTGTAAAATCCTCTATTTGGATCACGGCATTTGATAATAGATTCGCTTTTCGCGAAGGCTTCGTATTATCTCGCAGGCACTGAACCCGAATGCAATTGTAAAAGTTGTTGACACTGTGTCGCGAACGCTTTGACTTATCCCGCCGTAATCAGTTATCTTGCCTTATTTCCCGTTTTACCCTAGCTTGGACGGCTCCTTTTTCCTTTCCAGTCATGCAAACGGACAACTGTGTTGACGAAAATATTTATTCCGCACTTCAATCGGGTTGCTTGTCAAAGACGCCTTTTATTCTTTTCGTCTGAGCTAGTGCAACTGTTTGAGAAATATACATACGCTGTGGAATGGAATTTAATTCATGAAATATGAGAAGTTTTCACAAAAGATTAGTGATCCTTTTTTGTAATCATAGACTGATGTATCATGCCTCTAAATTTCAATGACCGATCCTTCTCCGGCAAATCTATCCTTCGGGTGTCGAACTTGTACAGAGTGTGGTCGGATAAAACCTATTTGATGGTCAGCTCTGAATCCATATGAGAATTCTTACACACAGTGTGGAATATTGGTTTCCTTAGCGATCACTGTTCTCAGTCTAGCCATGCTAAATGCAAAGTGTAAAGATGCGTAGAATCATTATAATGATGACAAAGATTACATTTAGTATTTCAGTTATATGCTTGTTTATTCCGATAAATTACAATTGTCCTATTCCAATCTTTGAAGTTTTCGTTTGTTGTCTTGATTGATGAATTCGGAATGTATTACATAATGATGTCTTATTATCCGTCGCTTGAATCCAGCGTTGATTAATGCAATCGATACGTTGTCGCCGCATTTGTATCGCTCCAGTAACTTGCACTTTGTTGCGACGAACTTGCACAATCTCATATTGATGTTTCCTTCCTTTGTATGAATGTTCTTGAATGGCGTACAAGACAGTATTAGATGAAAATCGTCCGGTGGTTCACTGCAGTTGATATATTCGTTGAGTTTCAATAACTGATGATACATGAGACCTTGTACAACAATATTGAACTTCTGCTCATTCGACATCGTTGCAAGAACTGGTAGAAGAAAGTAATTGCGTTGCAATGGTAGTGGAACATATCATGTGATAAGATTTTATGTACTTTCCATCTCAGATATGTGTAATTTCACCAAATCCGTAATCAATCGTACGATATAGACCGCTTGTATACCATAATTTGATGCGACTGCTTTCTTGATGAAAGCAATGCCCATTGCAATGATTACAATTACGTCTGGTCTAGTGTATTTCAATTATTCGTTAGCAAACCTCAAAAACTCCGCCATCAATCCCAGTGGCCCTTCCGACGTTGGTGTGCAGATATTTTTATAAGTATTGTAGATTCGGCATATACATTCTTGCACCTTCAGTTCCGTAGTTTGTACCATATCTCCGAATACGACCATGTCTAGGACGTATTGAAATGCAGCGATAATGGAATCGTTTTGCGGCTCTGCCTTTTCGAAGAAGTTTATCACATCTTCCCATGACTTATGGTAGCGAGTACAAAATATGTCCATCTCTTCAATGTAGAGCAATTGTCTCTTCTGTTTGAAGTGCGCGTCTACACTTAATTAAAAACATGTCTATGCTCATTTTATTGATTAAAATTTTATTATCTGGTTTAGCATGCTATAATATCCACTTGTCGTGAGAATTATGTAAAATGATTTACAAAAGGATACGATGAGCAAGAAAAAACGTGTGCTTTCAATGATTCTGTATTCACGCTGCTTGCTTAGAAATGATTTGGCTGAATTAATTATTGTTTTGACTTTGTTTCAAGTATTCACTAGACTGATATTCTATGAGTTGTGAAGTTACTACCTGAAATAATTATTGTCTTGTATTTGTTTCAATTGTTCACTCGATCGACATAAGTGAAACTAACCTCTAATATAGGAATGCCTCATATCTCTGCGTTGCATTTCACATTTGATATTTCTGTGTGGTTCATCTATATAGAACTTTCTGTTGCAAGATATTGCACAAATTGATGTAATTAAATTTGTTTCTTGTTTTTGATTGAGTATTGTTGCTATCATATAATAATTTGGACTTTTTCTACATGTTCAATAAAAAATCTCACCTCTGTACAAACTTAGCCGACTATGTCATCCACTTTGACGAAATACTTCCGTTTCAAGGAGAGGATGCGCAAAGATGGTGATCCCCACGAATAATATTGGCAACTATTTGCGCTGCACAATAAAATATATCGCCTTTGTACTATCTTATCTTACTTCGAGAGCGCCCTATTTGCTGGAGGAAGGAATATAGCCCCCAACCCTTTGAGTGATAAAGTATGGGAGTTGCTTCGTTTTGGTCATATAGATAGTGACATAAAGTCTCCCGGCTTTGAGCAAAAGGAGTGAAAACCGAGATGAAAACTGTGCATATTTTCTATGTCTTGGATACCTCCATCAAGGTTTGTAGCGTTCGTTAGAATGAAAATTATATTGTGTTCGATTAGATTAAGTCACGAAGATGATTTTATGATGGTTCAATGATAGATTATTTTCCTCTGTTGTTGTTTACGTGGCGCTGCTTAGATTGCTCCTTTGTTCTTCAGCGTTAAGTCTGGGCTATTCACAGTACTAGATTGTAATGTTTCTTGTTTTTATAGTTTGTTTCGCTGTTGCATATATCTGTTGTTTACGCGTTGGCTAGGAGCTGCACGTTCGGCTTTCAATTAATGCTAGCTGGTGATTGTGTTGTTTCTCATTATTTCCTTATGTCTATGCTATTCACTTATTAAGAAATTGATTAACTAAAAGTTGTGTAACGTTTGAATAATCAACTTATTTTCCATATTGAGCTCGAAATGTTCATAACTGTCACAAAACAGGCGTACGCTCCCGTCTTCAACAAATCAGGGCAGATATTATTAGAGCTGGTTGTTGGCTAGGAGCGTGCTATGCAGTGAAGTTGATTTTGAATCTATCTATTTTCTGCGTTGGATTCATAGAACAAAGTAAGGTTTGTACTGTCTCTTAGAACGAAAATTGTATAGTGTTCGATTAGATTGTGTCACGAGGATGATTTTATGATAGTTAAAATTATAGATTATTCTCATCCTCTGTTGTTTTGATTAAGAATATCTTGTTTGGTTAAATGTGGTGTGATAGATTTTATTTCCTTTTGTGTTCGTGTCGTTATTGTCATTCGTGTCCCATGGGCTTCCAGGTTCTCTGCTGTCCACAATTAACTACATACATCTATCGGCACTTGTAATTAAAGCTCCTCTATGGTGGTCACGTATAGGAATATTACACTTTTTATAATAAAACTTGTAATTTTGATTGTAATCGTATTGATTAAAAATATCTTCTTTGTAGTGTTATATATTCTATTTCCTCTTGTGTTCGTGTCGTTCTCGTAATTCGTGTCCCATGGTCTTACATGGATTCAAGTATGGCTGTTGATATTAAAATGTGTCTTTTTCAGATTATCCAGTGTGGCTCCAGTATTGAATGTATTATTAAATGCGAATGTAGTTTCATATAATAATGAGTCAACTTTCAGGTCATTGGTGCTGGGGGCTCAGTAAGTGAACAATTCGTATGCAATGTGATGAATGTTGATTTTATGTTTCATTTCAGAATCTAAGGACTGGATATAGCTAATAAATTTTTTATACGCTTTACATGTACTGTCTTGTGTTTTTATTTCTTCTGTTTCAGGTCGTGAAGGTTTTTCAGCTGGGTTTTTCTCCTTCACCTGATTGGCATCACAATTGGCACAATTCACAGCACTATTGGCTTTACAATTGGCATTAATAAATATATTTCAGCTTCATTGGCATCACAATTGGCATTAATAAATATATTTCAACTTTTACTTTTTGTGTATGACCCTTCTTTGCATGTCTATGCATGTTATCACCTCGCGGACAACCCTTTGCACACGCCGCGCGCGGGAAAAAATACGCGAAGGACTCAGGGCAGGGCCCAGGGGTCCGGGTCGCTAACTCTCACCCCCGCTTACGCCCACCTTTTATTACTTACCCGAAATGCCCTCTTCGGCAATCTTCGAACATTCTTTGGATATATCTTTGCGACCCTCACATGGAATGCCCGCTTCAACAATCTCCGAATATTGTTTCGACACATAAATTTTGTTGTGGTTGTCTAGCAGATTGGCTCACCCATGTACGACATCGCCTGGACGTAACCTAGGAGAAAATACAATGTAAAAAAAAAATTCAACAACCGAATAGCTTGCCTGAAAGACATGCCTACTTGCTTGTGTAATCCAGGTATAAAGTGCAATCTAGGCTTCCCTAATAGACGAGTTCAGAAAATCCCAGAGTGCTAAGCGCCGCTTTGAACTGTGGGAGTTTACTAATACGAAAGAAACGGGTGGCCTCCAAACTGTTCCGATTTCTCACCTACCGGTCCATTGTCGACGACGTGTCAAGGCCAGCGAAAGCGAAATGCGAAGGATTATTCTTCGTTCCCCCGCTCAGCAAGCGCCCAGGTTGCAATGCGTGCGCAAAGAGCACTGGGATTTTCTGAAGTCGTCTATTCACGCAACAACATTCGTGCACGAAGAGCAAAGTTCGTGGTCTCCGTCCCTCAGTCGTTGTGTCCAGCATGACGGTGATCAGGGCCACTGGGAATCAGAGCGAAGATGAACGAAAATGCGTCGTGCGGACGAATAATTACTTCATAGATATAATACGCACCTTAACTGACTCAAACCTTGAAAGCGTCGAACGAGTTTCTTCAAAGACCGAGCAGACTCGTCCTCGCTCCCGACGCTTCAAAACAAACTGATTTGCCAGTGGTTGCAAGAAACAACTGTGCAAATGTGCGATCCCTCACGGTCACGGGTTCTAGTTATTGCACTTTTTTTATAGAATGATAGTGCTGATCCATTACGGCACTGCATAAGGGAATTTATTGACTGGTATTCGGAGTCACGCGAAATATTTTTTCAGCGCATGGAGATCGTGAGAAGGCGTTCGTACTCATGCGCAGGAAACACGCGGTACACATGAGGTACAGCTGCTATAGACCGCGCTTAAAAGATACCTAGCCGGTACGGATTGGTCTCGTAGCCCTTGTACTGCTTGAATTTCGCAGTGGTCGCGAACTGTACCTGCTGGTTGAGGACTGTACCTCTGTGTACCTCTGTGTACCGCTTGGCCCAGGTGCGGATCCTCTTTTATGCGGTACATATCGGCTGCCAGATCTAGAGTGTATATTGTGCTTTGGTATCTTTAATATCGTCCTTGAAAAAAGATTCTTTACGTTTCTGTGTGACGTCGTTATTAAAAGCGTAAGTTTGTAAACTTGTAAAACTTGTGGTAGGTGTTATGATATGAGGTTTCTCGCTTTGATTCTATCCCTCGTATTTGGAATAATAAATTCGTATTGTTTGCTTTAAGGAACGATTATAGTCAGGTAGAATAATTATTGATCACTTTGATTCAGTTCGTCTGATTTCATCCGAAAATTTGTGGTGAGTGTAGGAAATGATTATGGTATCGTGAGGTAGTATGATTATCGATCGCTTTGATTCCGCTCATAAAACTCGCAGCGAACGTTCTGATTTGATAGGCTTCGATATTTATAATGTTGGTTGTGACTGAATTGAACTAGAATAACTATTGCATACTTTGATACTGCCCGACTGATTTCGGTTAATAGAATCGTATTGGTAGCTTTCAGAAACGTTTATGATAGGCTTTCGTATTGCTCAGTTTGAAGGTATTCCTCTGACTCCTGATATTAACACAGTGTAAAACTTTTGGTGAGTGAAAGGAAGGTTTATGATACGTCAGGTAGAATAATAATCCCTTGCTTTGATTTCGTCCATAAAATGTGCAGTGAATGTTATGATTTGAGAGGTTTTAATAGCTCTCGTTTTAACTGTTTGTCATCCTTAGTTGGTTGAATTCGGTCATCAATAAAAATATTTTCAAATGTATACCTGCGTCTGTCAATTCCTTACATAGAGAAACAATAGCGCGGGGGGTCAGCGTGGTGTCCGCCGTGGGTCATAATTGCTTCTGATCGTGCATGAAATCTCTGCCTACATCCAACTACCTCTTCTTCCTTACTACTGACACCACAAGGTTTTCGATATACGAGATAACAGCAGAAGAAAGATATATGCCCGTATTCACCAGTCCCACTTAGCCGCTTGTTTAGTGACGTCTGGTTTAAGTTGATCATGTGTTCTCACCGGATCTGAAACCCTTTGACCACAACGCATGCGCATTATTCACATTGTCACGAGATGGTTGAGGGGAGGGAGAAATTAGCAGACGACGGAAAAGCCGCGAAGAGAAAAACGCCTTTCTTTTTTTTTTGTTGTTGTTGTTACGAGGTTGATGAAGGAAAGTTCATGCGGCGCTGGCGCTGCTACAGGTGGTTGCGGGATGGTGTGTGGTATGTCGGTAGCCGGCGGTTAAGCCTGCCTTTGTGTTTGTTAATATGATCGCTAAAACAACATACAAAGAGCGCGTTTGACATGTTATTGAAGAGGCAGGAGTACGTATTCTCGTGGAGGCGATCGTTGTACCTTCGTCAGTGTTCGGTCGTCGATTCAGGTTGCGTTTAATAACTGCACCTCCATGGACCATCGCTTGTTTATCCTTTGTTGTGCGGCCTGTGTAGTGAATTGCAACGATCAAGATAGCTTTTCGATCGGTGGGGCATGTCAGCAGCGTGTTTTTACGCTTTCAAGTCTGGTGTCATGTGCGTAGCGTGTGTGCAGGCGCATCATCACTGTAGGCTGCCTGTAAGTAAACAGCAATAACATTGATGCAAGGGTGGCCATATCCTGCATCGGACTCCCACACGCATAAGTTTTATAGTGTTATAGTTTTCTAGAAATTGACGTGGTACTTCACAAGGTATCACAAATCTGCAACGTTTTAAAGCATCGCGGGATGCGTTTGTTCGGGCGCACAACGGAAAGCGAACTGTGCAGTCGTGTTTACATCCGCGTCCTCTCTCTCTGCTGTCTGTCTGTGTGTGTGTGTGTGTGTGTTAGCGCTGTTTCCGTTATGTTACACAGAGTGCCCCTGTCTGTGAGTTGTGTGGAAGTTGCCAGTGTCGTGACCTCCTGTCGTTCTATCAGTGCGGTACCATGGTGAATTGTGACCTCCTTTATCTGCGTATCTCTGCATATAACTTTCTTGTAGAAATCATCAAGCACTGAATTGATTTATTCTGTTCAGCTAACAATGACTGGCTGTTCTGTGACTGTCACTTGCTGGAACTTAATATAATGGGAGTGTACACACTTGTTCTGTAGTCATATATTGAGCGCACTTGACATCACAGACACCATAGCTGCAAGAATAATAGGGCACACTTTAGTGTTGATACAATAGATCCGAGCCATTCAGAGTTTGTTGTTTATTGAGCCGACATACACAAAATACAAACAGTCTTCTCTTTGCTGTTAAAATGGATCAAATATCTCGTACAGAAGGTCTTATTTGTCTCCGTAATGGTGTTTCAAAGGTGCAGCAAACATACAATGGACAAAGACAAACACATACAGCAACAGCTGCAACATCAGCTACAAGACAATCTGTGCTGCTATTTGGATTGTGCTTGCTTCTTCGCAGCAGAGCCGGCGATAGGGTAAGGCGAGTAAGGCGACCGCCTTAGGCCCCGCGTACAAAGCCCTCAACCAGAGATTACTTTTTTTTTTTAAATATCAAGTATGCGCTTCATCGCACGCGAGATGTTCGACTAAAACAGAAATGGGAGAATAATGTGTTATGTGCCATTTACAAGCTGCAAGCTATACCGAGGATTTCGCAAACTTCTCTCTTGCTGCGGTTTCCTGTACTCCTAAAATCTCCCACTGCGAAAATCTTACCATTTCTTATCTTTTCATTCCTGCTGGTGTGAAACAAGCCCCGCGATGCGCCTTTGCCTCAGGCCCCCGCGAACCCCTACCACCGGCCCTGGTTCAGAGTCATATATTATTGACGAAACCCTTTTACATACATGGTCAGGGACTTATGTATTTTTCTGCGCTCATTCTTTATAAGCTGCTCTCTTGACTTCATACTGGCATTGTAAACAACCTCACTTCCGTTATCATTGCACCATTACATGCCAAACAATCACCACCACCAATGCCTAAAAACTCCCCACAGCTGATGCCATGATGTAATATGCCAGCAGAGGCTTTTAATTTAGGCTTTTTGTTCAAAAAGAATTTCTATGGTGATGCAGTTGCAGTTACCACTTCACTTTGACACAGATAGCTGAACTTGACAGAAAAATCACACGAGAGGCCCATGTGACCTCTGCTTCTCCTTTGGGAAGGCTGCTCTGAGAACTGCCACTGTCCAATTGTGCAAATTAAGGTATTGCAGAATTACATCAGCAGCTTTATACAGCGTTCTTGGGAATTTTCTTTTTTAGGTTTTAAGTCATGATATAGGTATCTGACTGTTCCCAGTTTTCTACACTGTCCTGTATTGCAGACAACCTGAAATACAGATGTAAAGCTCTGAAAATTTTCTGCATGTGCCCCATATATTTGTGGACTGCGTAGTTACGCAGTTATAAACTGCACAGCTGTCTGCTGAGAGATTGTGCTATTTCTTGAGGAACAACACCGTGGAACATCAAAGCAGACAGCAGCACTGACCATAGCATGCTAGCTTTCTGTATTGATATGTAATGGACAGTAAGTGGAAGGCTGCAATGGACAAATTAATGCAATGCAAATAAGCTCATATAAAGAACAGAATGAAACTTGAAATCAGATGCATCTTATCTACAATGAGCTGCTATTATTTTTTTTTTTTTTGGAAATACAGGATTGTATATCTTTCTTCCACACTTTTTGTTGTCTTTTGAGACACTTTTGCAGTTGTAACTTTGCAAAAGCCGACATATTCATTCAGCTGTGTCAGCACAAGGCTACACAACCAGACAGTATATTAGTGTAGTGAACAAGATGCAAGATCATCAAGGACAAAGTCTGGGAGCAGAAATGTGGGACATTGCTTAAAAAGCAGAAAAATAACAGATGTTTTTGCATGGCTGACAACATAACTTCAATAGCCAGTAATGAACATGCGATGTCTTCAGCTGGTGTGTTCTGGAAATTAATAGGTGACGTATGGGGAGGGGGCGGATGGTTTGCAAGTTAACAGCACCCAACAGCAACAACAGTTTCACAGATTTTGGGCACACACATCTATGTTGGCACAAATGAAGGGCATATAGTTATGTACCCATAAAGGTGCATTACAAAAGAAAAGTGGGAGGGAGCAGGGTTACAAAAAGAAACAGAGGTAGAGGTAGTGCGAAACTCCTCTTTAGAAGAAAGGAAAAATGCCGCACACACAACCACAATATTCCTGAAGCAATGGTTTCTACTCTTACAATGACATGTTTTTCATGCATTTAAGCAGGGTTAGTCACGTCCCAGCCACATATCTGTACGGCAATTAGTTTTCTTCACGTATTGCATTGAAGAACTGCTTTCCTGAAACAAACTAAATAAGAAGGTGTCACAGGCATTTTGTGCCGGTTATGCAGTAAAACTAGTACGCTTGAGGTGCCACATATTCTCCTGGTGATGATGTGAAGGAAGGAAGCTTCAATCTTTCCAAATGTAAATGAATGCCGTGGTGTCTTGCATTGTAGCAGCATCTAGGCACTCTTTCTTGTGGGCTTTCGAGTGACAGATTCATACATATAGTAATGATGCTGGTAACAACACTCCTAATTACATCAGATTTTTGTGACGCTAGTATGCCCATATTGCGTTCATACTTCATTCACTGGTGTGCATTTACGGATGGAGTGTGAGTCAAGGCAGAGGTGAGCTAGTACGAAATGGGAGTACCCATTCCTATCAGGTAATATACAGGACATGTCAAAAAGGAAGAACCGTGGGCACTTAGCATGTACCTGTACTGGTGTAAGGAGAACAAAGTTGCAACATAATTGAAAGTACAGTGAAGTGAAGTGTATATTAGAAGTGGTCATTGGTTTGGTTCATGCAGTATTACTACAATTTCTACTATTCTATACTTATTGCTCGAACTCAGCTATTTAGAACACATTGGAGACAGACACAACAGAACGAAATTACAGGCATTTGGATATTCATGATAAATAGAGGCACGGATACAATGTGGATGTGAATGCAGATGAATATAATAAATCTTGTGACTTGATTACACAGGAACGCGGTTCTATTCTTCAAGATTTTCCTTACAGCATATGAGACTACACAACAAGTGCACAGATCACACCAGTGTAAAGCTGGAGTGTCGTTGACATCCATGTCGCCAATATGTCATGACAGCTGTCAACAATGTATAGCATGTGAGATTTGCCAGGAAATCTTGCGAAAAAATGAGCATGCCTGTGTTCTCAGATCACGTGATCTGTCATACATCTGCAGTCACACCACAATGATACCCATGATTTCGCACAGACGATACAAATGTCAATCTGCCACGTGGTGACTGTCCTCAGCATAGCTGCGTTTCAGACAGATTGATGTACTTGTGCGCCGCAGTACAAGGTGGAAACATAGCATTACCAATAACAACAGGTCCCTGTGAAATACATATATTCCACGGTACTGGTAATTGTGTTATGGTTCTCTTTGCACCGGCTCAGACAAACCCTTCTATCACAGCTCCCTTTTTCATGGTCTCAATTTGTTTGTTATGTGTAATAGACAGCAGTTCCGATATTCAATCACTCTTCATGTCCAATGTACAGCAGCTATTTCAACTGTTCAGTGTTGGTACTTCCTGTGTCAGTAAGAGTGTCAGCTAGTGGTTCTGCTTTTCATGCTACACTGCCCAACAGAATCCCGCTCTGTTGCACTATCAATGCATTGGAAATGTGTCTCCATGCACAATGTAGTAAATATTTCTTTTCCATAGCATGTAGCTTGGGACAAACATCTGTACTTCACAACTAATAGTTGATATCCTTAATAATAATAATCCTTGTGGAATTGATGTAATGCAAAGAAACAACTCAAAAGCATGAGGTACAGGTGCTGCTGTGCCCATAACAGATAATTAGGAAGAAAAGTGTTGGGCATACACAGTGCTGCTCACACAATAAAGGGGAACACTGTGTGAATCATGGTCATGGGCTTGTATTGGCAGTAATCGCATCCCAGAAATATGTTGCTTTGATAAAGTCTGCAGCCAGGTTTCTTGCGTTTTGTGTATTGCGGTGGCAGTCTACAAAGCCACATCTACTGTTAGCAGATGATAAATGTGAGCATAAAAGCAGTAGCTGTCACCTTGAATATTTTCTAATATTACGGTACATCATCATGACAGAAATGTTGGTTGTTGGCGTATTTGCCCTCCCCTTCTGGTGTAGTGTGCTGGAAGCGGTTGAGCACACATTTTAGCTACACATCTACTTACATGTGCGTCCTCATAAAATTTTAAGACCTTCACTTCTCTGTGGATTTTCTCCTGAACCGGCAAGGTGAAACCTGCTCACAATTTTGCACGCAGCATCTGCACACTCCTGACAGTGGTATCGACATCATGACTGCATAGGCTGCTTGACACTCTAGTGTTGTGTTTATATGCCCCCGGGAAGGTTCTCATTTGTCCACACAAATTCGTTGACACAAAACACTGCTCGCAATATTTCCTTGTATGCCTCTGCGGGATATTTCTACCTGTACTTTTGTCGAATAACCAAGTCTGATATCCTAAAGACACGCTGTTTTGCCAAAATTTCTCCCAGTCGCCATATACAGCAGCGCCCTGCGTTGAAGCCGATAAGCATAGCCAGATCTCACCAGCACAAAATTGTGCCAAGAAACATGCTCATAGCGATTTCCAAAAAAACATTAGTGCTCTCATAATGACAGAATGCAATAATGCTTTCCTATGGGGCTTGCATCTTTCTGGGCAAGCAAATCAAGCTACCAAGGGAATCTAGAGCTTCCTCCATATATGGTGCCCTTTCCAGAGTCAGATCTGAAATATTGTACCTTGTTAATGCACTGGGACGTCCAACATATAACTCCAGGTACCCTCTCAATGCTACTATTTTGGAATGTCACTCGCACATTTCAAAGGCGAGCTACGCGTTTGATATTTGTGCCTCTACATGCTGGGTAGCATGTACCGTACTCCGCTGTATAGCTGTAAGGCATATGGAGGTATAACTGCTCCATGGAATCCCCCTCCCTCTTGTGACCTCCGTTTAGTTTAGAAGACAAACATGATGGATGCATTTTTAACAGGAAACACTTAACAGCAATCTAGGAACACAAAGCTCGTTCACAAGTACAGGCGATCACTGTAGTTTGCAGCAAGTCGTTAAACGTATCAATCAGAACCAACAACGGCAGCACAGCACAAACTATTGTTAGTGGTGTATAACAGAGTCACTACGGGCTGTATTAAAAGTACCACGCACAATCAGCGTCGTTTTTGTTGCTGGAGGTAACAGCTGTTTGTGCACGACCTCCTGTCAGCTTTGGATCGGAAAGCGACTTGTGTCTAGCTGCCAATGTTGACATCACTAACTTTAACGGTGTTGGTCCTAAATTAGGAGAGCGGATTTCAAAATTCCACTTCATACCGATCATTAACTTTTTATCGGCGGCGGGTTTGTTACTTCACTTACTTCGCTCACGGGTTCCTCACAACGTTCTTTTTGCTTAATTTGTGCAATTTCGACTTGAAAACTAGGCAACAGCGTCCAGCAAAAACTATTTTTGGGTTGTTTCTCGAAAGGCTCATTCACAGCCGCTCCGCGGTAGACTGACTTTAAACTACCCCCATCCCTAGTTTAAATAATCCTATGCAAATACATGGGAGTTAGACCATCGCTAGGACGCCGGGTTTAGGTCGTGTGCACGGCGAACGAAATGAGACGTTGAGGGCAAATATTGATTGGAGTGCAACAAGATTCGCCTTACGAACGCTTATAGTAGCTTTACAAGTAAAAACTTACCTGTATTTCGCTGAAAAATTTACGGCGAAGCGTAGATTAGGCCTATCCGTTGTGCACACAAACTCCATGGAGGCCGCCATGGGCCTCACGGTAGCCGGGTTAGACCAGCGGGGTGGTTGTTCGTGTTTGGCGGACGAAGTACTCACGTGATCAACTTAAACCAGACGTCACTAAACCACTGGCTAAGTGGGACTGGTGAATACTGGCAGAAGGGTCTCGTCGACGTCCACGGAAGGCACAAACGGTACAAAAATCGTACAAACGGTACAAAAAAGCTTTCAACTTATTTAATGACACAAGCTTTCATGTAGCAGACTACATTTCTTCAGATGTGAAAACCACAGGGCACATGGTGTACAATATATAGTCACAGGATACTACGTGAACACAGATGAAAAAAAAAAGAAAAAGGAGGAGGAGGAGAGGAACCTGCCTTGTGAGTGGCCTTGCCTTTATGTTGGGGTTCGGCGGATTTACACTGGGAAGGTCAAGTGGAGACAAGACACCAAAGGTGGCCGACGGGTTGGCGGTCCTACTTAACGCTTAACGGCACTGTCTGAGCTCGTGGAAATGGGTGAAAGTATGTTTGGCTTTGGGGAATAGGGAAGTTAAAACTCGATTAACTGATGAAGGGAACCGGGGCTAATATTGAGACCGTGGACCGTTGTGATCCGGAAGGTTAAACTGAATTGATACTGGAGATTGCCGGTTATTTAGGATATCGAATTCGTGAGCGTAGAACCTCTCTCGCATAGTGTTCGAAGTTTCCCCAATGTATTGCACATGACACTTGTTGATTAGATAACAAAGATTAGAGGTATGACAGTGAAGAGATTGACGTATGTTAAGTTCAAAGTTAGATCTGGAGCTACGTGCGGTTATGCAGGGGAAGATGAATTTACATGTCTGGAAACGCGTATTGCCACAAGGGCGACAACCAGGTTCGTTTTGTGTTAATCTTGATTACGTAAGAATATTACGTAAGTTATTAGATCTACGGAAGGCGACCACAGGGGGAGAAGGAAAAACTCCTTTTAACTTGTCGTCCGCATGCAGAATGTTGAGGTGACGCTTAAGGATGGATTTGGCATTAGTGAGTGATTTGTGAAAAGTGGTGGCAAAGATCATGTTATTGTTGTCATTTTTTGGCTTAGGGATGAGCAGGGTATCTCTATTAACCGAGGAAGACCTAGTAAAGGATTCCTGAATAAGACCGGATGAATAATTTCTTTTTTTTTTTTTTTGAAAGTCCGAATTCATCTCCCGAGCATGCTTGACAAAATTATTATTATCTGAGCAAATTCGTTTTAGCCGGAGGAATTGTCCATATGGTATGCTCTTCGGTTGTGTGTTGGTGTGGTAGCTTTCGAAATGGTGATATTGTCGCTTATCCGTCGTTTTTTTTTTTTTTTTTTTTTTTTGTAAAGGTCGGTGTCAAGCCTGCCATCTTTAAGGGACACTTTGACGTCAAGGGAGTTGATAGAAGTCCGGGAGTAGTTGCAAGATTGATTTTTGATTTTGTCATGAATGGAATTGAAATGTTCGAAAAATGCTTGGAGAGAGGCTTGATTACCAGACCAGACGATAAAGATGTCGTCTATGAATCTGAGGAACAGTAGCGGATTTATGGGAAAAAATTCTAGAGCAATTTTCCTGAACCGCCCCATGAAAAGGTTAGCGTAATTGGGAGGTACCCGAGATCTCATGGCAGCTCCGTGGATTTGTAGAAACTGTTTGTCACTAAAGACGAAGTTATTACAATTGAGGACCAATTCTAGGAGCGGGTTGATGGCAGAACAATGTAGGATATCGGTGGGAAAGGAATTTCGAAATAACTCAACCGCAAGAAGGCCTTCTTCATGAGGGATGTTGGTGTATAATGAAACAACATTCATGGTAGCCAGGAGAATGTTTCCGGATCCAGTCAAACTAGCGTAGAAAGTCTCAATTTTGGATAGGAAATCGTTGGTGTCTTAATCGTAATGTACGAAGGAAGCATGGGCGGTATGTGCTTTATGCAGTGATCGACAACCAGAGATAACTTTTCTGTTGGAGCGTTGATGCCAGATATAATTAGTCTGCCGGGATTGTTTTCCTTTTTCATGGGAAGGTGTGGCCATCATTGGCAACTCTTTGATGAAGTTGATCCCACATTTCCTGCATTCAAACGACATCTACTTCAATCCTTCTTCTTCACCAGCTTGCTTGCTTCCTAGCCATTTTTTTCATTTTTCATTATCTACTTCAAGTCCGTAAGCGGTGGAAAAGTTTTAGATTTCACCAAAGTCGTCTATGACCTGCCCGGCCAGTTTTCAGCAATTATTCTACAAGTGGGTTCGATCGATGTCTCCACTGAGCCCATATCTGTAACCATTGAAAGACTGGAGCTTCTTCTCTCATATATTCGGTCGTCGCGGCCTCAGACTCTGGTGGTGTTCTCCAGCATCCCTCCCAGATTACCCTCGTTCTACGACACCCATGACCAAAGACTGTTTCTGACAACTGTCAACCAGAACATTCGGTTAGTGAACCACCATTTGTGGTATCTGCCTTTTTTGAATCACGGAGTGGCAAGGATACTTCACACCCGAATTTACGAGTCCCCCTGGGATTTTTTGGCTCTCGATGGTCATCACCTCAGCTTACGTGGAGCCGGATGCCTTGCTCGCACTTCCGTAGCTGCATCAAGACGTACATTTCACGCGAAGTCCGTTTAGTACTCAACCCACCGAATTTCAAGTCCGCTTGGAGGACTTTCCCCCTTTTCCTGATCGGGACATTCCTGACTTTCCAACATCTTCCCCTACGGTGCGGTCCTACATTGATAAGTCTGTAGTGCCAGCGTCATCATCTTCCCCTACCAAGGTTTCTACCCCACCTCCGAGTAAGTATCCGTCTAGTGTACACGTCGTGCCCACCGGACCTTCAACTTCCGAGCCACTCTCCCGTACCTCGAGTTCGCCCCCGCCCGGTATTCCTGGCCACACTCGTACTGCGCTATCATCATCGCCGCCGTCCACAGACTCCCGTACTTCATCTGAACCACCTGTTCCGGTTAGCACGTCTTCTTTAGCGGACCTCCCTGGTGATTCCGCCTCGTGCCCTCCACAGTCCTCCGCTGTTCACTCTCCGCGGAACCTAATACCTCTCGCCAGGAAACCACGCAAGTTGCCCAGGAGACGTAAGAACTTTTCGTCCCGGTGACTGGAGCCTAACCGCCAGCATCTTTCACTCGTTTTTCTGAACTTCCCTATTCCCAAAGCCAAACATACTTTCACCCATTTTCCACGAGCTCAGACAGACATCCTGTCGCCGTTAAGCATTAAGTAGGACCGCCACCCCGTCGGCCACCTTTGGTGTCTTGTCTCCACTTGACCTTCCCAGTGTAAATCCGCCGAACCCCAACATAAAGGCAAGGTCACTCACGAGGCAGGTTCCTCTCTTCCTCCTCCTTTTTCCTTTTTTCATTCTGTGTTCACGTGGTATCCTGTGACTATATAATGTACACCATGTGCCCTGTGTTTTTCACACCTGAAGAAATGTAGTCTGCTACATCAAAGCTTGTGTCATTAAATAAGTTTAAAACTCCAGTGTTGGATTTTTGTACCGTATATACGAGATAAGTGAGAATCGAATAGACATCTACCAGAGAAGCGGCATCATGACTTTGGTACACCCACTGAAACCGAAACAAATCGAAAGGGGAGGGTTGGGTTCGGCATTTGTAAGCTATGACAGTATTTGGAAGCTACCCCCTATGAAATAAAAGTGGGACCGAGGGTCGCGTCCATTTCAGGGACCATCGTAATCCCCTCAAGACCGTGGCTTTCGGGCGCGACATTGTTCGCCTCTAGCTTCGAGCGTAGTCCAGTTCTACCAAATTGGTGACACTGTCGAACACTACAACGTCATTTGTTGACAAACAGGGAGAGGTCTATTCCCACGATTAGCAAAATAACCGTTCCACTGGGATAAACTCGATGAAAGAAGCGTTATAGCGTTCTGATCATGTCACGTTCAGACTGGGCGGTATCGGGGTTCGAATCCCGGTGCCGGCTGTACTGTCTGCGATTTTTCCTGAAGCGCTTTCAGACATATGTCGGCACAGTTCCTTTAGAAGTCGCTGCAGAATGCACATTCCCCCGGGGCGTCAGTCGTGACGTTGCCTACCTCTGTGAGAACGACAGCGGTGAGCCGTTTCACCAGCACCCAGAGAACAGTAATAAGTCTACTCTGCTCTCAGAATTGCGCCTATTTTTAAAACGATAACTTTATAGAAATAAGCAACGTAAACAGCCTTGTCAGACCGTAATAGTTGTGGAAAGAAGGTACAAGGAGGAAGAGAAGGCAAATAATCTACAATGGCACCGAAACCAGTGCGGGCTATGCGGGCGGCAGATGATCTGGGAGCTTAATGGCTTACACGTCTAACAAACTGAAGAGGGGCAGGGAACTCGTTAAGACGCGTACGTTACACATTGCATGTGACGCAGAGACAAGACCTTCGCGTATAACATGCATTGTTGACAAGTGCCCCGCCACTCGTTCTTGCGTTAGACGTGTAGGATCGCAACATGGTCCCATTAAGTTACTGCATTTAATTTCGTTCGACAAAATGAGCAAAGATGCCGTTGCTTCTTTTTGCTACCTAGATAGGGAAACAAGTGTTGCAGACAACATCTCATTTAGTTACTTTTAAAACCTGTTAAACGCTCTTTTCTCCTAAGTTATATGAGAACACTTTTGCGTCCCACGTGTTGTTTGATTTATGTGGATTACGTGAATCGGAATGTTCACATTTATCTGCTGCTATTGTCGGAATGAACCAGCTCGCGTGGTATATGTACAAATGGAAAATAGCCGACGCTCTGTAGCTGCACGTTGAGCATATGTTTGTAATTTGATCGTGCACTCCCAGCCGAGGACAGCTGCTTCGCTCTACTTGGAGCTCTTCAGCCCGACGCTGTGAAGTGACACGATCTTGGGGCTGAAGAGCTCCAAGTAGAGCGAAACAGCTGTCCTCGGCTGGGAGCGCACGATCAAATTACAAACTATATATTTATATATATAGGGTGAGGTAAAATGATTATCAAACGGCCACGAAGTTTTACAGAAGTTCAAAAAAGACGCGGAAACAGATTTTAGGGAAGTTACAAACACTAGTTTATTACATGGGGAGACGTTAAAAAGTAAAATGGGCAAGGGGTCGACGTTTCGACAGTGGCACTGTCTTCGTCAGGACAAAAGGTGCCTAGCTGGTTACACATTTCTTAAATAGGTTTGCTACATGACGTCATAATCGGTACGGGCATGCCACAGGCGTTTGTCAGTGAGTCAGATTCGGGAATATTCCAGAAGGTCAAGTCCGGGTGATGATGTCATTCGCCGTAGGTCACTGTCCGCTTTGGGGTAAATTCCAGCAGGGTGAGCGCTGCTTCAAACTTTGCTGAAAAAAAGAAAGAAAAACAGAAGGGAAACGAAAAGGAAGGAAGTGTAGCTCATCTAGGCGGCCAAATTTCTTACCGTTGAAAGTGCTCCCAAATCTTCGTTAATGGTTGATTGGAATTTGTAAATGAGATAAGATTCGCGTTGTTCCCTGGCACCGATCTGAGCTAAAATTTGACTGTAGAATAAAAAGTGACACGTTAGTTAGTGAATGACCTGGTTGTTTGAAATGGCGAGAGACCGGGAGGTTTGGCTGTTTGGTAACGTCTTATATATATATATATAAAAGGCAGCTCGCACGGCGTGGTGGTTAGGATTATCACCGTCCATGCTGAGACTGTGAGGTGACCCGGCTGGCACCGGCTGTGCTGTCTGAGGTTTTCCCTGGTTTTCCAGCAGACTTTTCAACTAATGTCGGCACATGTTTCCATGAAGTCGGCCCAGGACGCATAGTAACCCCCATGTCCCCCACTCCTTCCTGCTGTCCTCTACCCACCTGTCCACGTCTCTACGTTGCTCATTTCGTTGCTCACTTCGTTGCCACGGTTGCTTCACGACACCAACATGGAAATAAATAAAAAAATCTTGGGGGTAGTGCAATCTGAATTGAGAATTCCTTGTTCCTTTGCTCAACGGGTGCTTTACAATTCGTTGTGAATTTTAAGTAAAATGCCAGATATAGGCGCAGAGTGAAGCGTTTAAAATCCAGTTTTTCGTTTCTATAGTTCTCGTTCTTGATGTCTTGCCTATTGGTGTCCCCCGAAAATTGGGTAGCTACGGTTTATGGTGACTCCTTTCTTGCACAGTAGAGTAGACAATATATCCATGTCCTCATGCAAACAGTTGTCGAATGGAGGACGACTTTGCTGCGTTTGGATTGTTGTTGTCTACTTGCTTCTGATAGTGCTACTGGCAATGTAGGGCTTCGATCCTCACAGCGAGGTTCATCATATATTTTTTATCAAATTACCGCGTGCAATGAGGTAGAGTATCCCCTGTGGCGAAGAAACACCCCAATCATCATCACCTCAAAGTTGTTGTTGGTACTGGCTATTTAGAATACGACTATCTGATCAATATCATTGGGCAGCTAGAGAGGGAAACGGCAATGTCAAACAAACTGACAGTTGTCACTGAAAACAATTCCTTCAGGTTCCCGATAATTCGACGTTTCTCTTCTTTTTTTTCCTCCTCATACATTTTCGTCAAGTAAAGTTGCTAAATCAGAAGAAGCGTGTTTAAAGGGACTGTCGCATCCGGCCCGGTCGGTTCCGAAACTATAGTGCCGTTTCACTCCATTTTTATCACTGATAATATCGCCGCAAACCCGACGCGAATTGGTGGCGTTGTTCCTGTGCAGTTTGACGTAACTCATGACAAGAGCAGACGACGCGTATTGAAAGTATTCCGGGATTCCCTCTTCGGAGAGCCACGAAAACGTCACCTGGACCAAAGGAGACACATAATCAGACTGCGCCAATGAGGGCGCGCCTCCCGGCATAGCTGGCAGGCGGGCGTCTGCGAGGCGCTATTGCTAATTGTCTGCTATCATGTCGGAATCAGAAAGTTATGTCGCGACGCTGCCAAGCGATTTTGAAGAAGACACCGTCCATGAAGTGGTGGTAGACGATGACCCGTATTTGACAGGCCCGCTATCACTTCATCCTGCTCGTGATATAGGTGAGATATCTGACGTGACCTGCATGACGACATGCAGTTTCGGGTACGTTTCATTACCGAATCGCAGGCGTACGGCGAACCTTTCCACACACCGGCTTCACAGGTCCACTTGGCAATGACAGGTACTTCTGCGACTGCTGTAATACCGGAGAAGCATGGATGGGCACCTTTGCTGTAGTTCTGTGAGCCAGATATCTGCTCTGTGTGAAAACGCAGGTGCTCACACTTCAACGAGCTTTGCGTTCAGAGAGAGCTACTGGTAGTCTACAAGCCTCGTGTTGCCGATACGATCACCGGATGCGGCTTCTGTATTCAAGGGGCAACAGATTCAGTGGTGCACAAACTTTTAAGCTATATCCTCCGAAGTACAGTCTGCTCCCGTTTGTGCGGGCCACAGTTCCCGACGGAAATGCCCCGACAGGGGGGATCCGTATCAAGTCCGGATCAAAGGGGGTGGACTAAGCACATAATAATTTCACGTACACCGGTGTAGTTTTGAAGAGCTTTCTTGTTCTAACAACAGACTTAGTTCGTGATCAGAGCTACACCGTGTACACGCTATATATGCCGTGTAATTTTTATGGTAGTAATGTACATGCAGCATTAATTTTCTCTCATTCTTTGTCTGTTCCAAAACAGATGCCTGCTACTTACAGCATATTAGTCATTGCAAGCTGGGCCCCAGAAACAGTGCCCAAATTCCAGTGTGTGCTTTACACCTAATCAGAGGACACTGTACAGTCACAGTCATATTATGGATATTGTTATATTAAAGCTCAGCTACGCCGATTTTCGAGTGTCACAGAATGGAATGGTACTCACACGATGTGTTCATAAGGGAACACTGATTATGTATGCAAAATAGTTATCCCAAACTCCTCGCGGTTTTTCGAAAAAGTGAATTTTTAGTTTCACTGACATCCCGTCTTGTGGCCCGCAAACCCTGTGTCGACGACACATTCGTGGTCTGCCCACTGATCTCTATAGTAATAGGCTGGATAGCGGATTGAGGGTGCAACCGTACGGTCGCCGGCCGCCATCTTGGGAAGCTCAAAACATTGCCGTCCGCCACTCAGCACTCAGCTGCATTATGTGCAGGCGCCTTTGCGTAGCACTTTTGTGGTGTCGTGCAAGCCTGCTATGGTTATGGGTGTGCTGACCGTACTGGCAAGGCACCGGGGACGACATTTCACAAGTAAGTGACATGGTTTTACAAATAAATGTGATTTATTAGTCCACGAGCGGAGTGACAAAACGTTGCTGTTGATGCATGTGCGCGGCACTTTGTGAATCGTATCTCAAGATCTAAGCGTTAAACTTTAAGCCGTACGTTATCTGCATAGAGTCATTGGGATAGTCTAGCCTTCCTGCAGTTCACGGGTATGGTCTCGGCACTCAGTAAGCGTTGAAGTGCGCTTGTCAGCTGTGATATCTACGGCTCAGTTTGTTGGTCACGGTATCGACGATTGCTTGCTTGGATTAGCCTTGTTATCCCTTCCGTAATTGATGGCATAAATTGTTCAATGCAGGTTCCCTGACGGCCGCCCAGAACATTTAAACAAAGTGTGCGGTAAATGTCAGGCGAAAGGACTGGACGCCGTCGACGACATCACTGGTCTGCAGCAAACATTTTAAAAACAAATGCTTCGACAGAACGGGCCAAACCGTTCGACTGAGGCCTGACGCTGTGCCCAACAAGTTCGACTTCCCAGAACACCTCCAGAAAGTAATAATGCATGCGATGTAGAGGCCAGATTTATATCCACTAAAAGCTAGTTGAACACACATGCATGAAAAACTCATTTATCTTGCTCAAAATATGTACCTCTAGGAATTCACTTGCATGCATTTAAAATACGCAACAAACTCACTGGGACAAAAGTATCTTACTTTATGTAGTGTACAAAAAGCATGCAGAGTTGAAAGCATAGATCGAGAAGTTGCCCGTCAAAAGGAACTCGTTACAAAGTTACCGTGTGAAAAATGCAACTAAGTTATTCAGCCCGAAACGTAGCTTGAAACGTTAGAGAGTTACTTAAAAAAAAGAACGAGTTGCTCCCAAGTTACTTCGGACACAAAATAACACTACACAGGTGCAGCTGAGTTCGACCCTGAGTTGCCTGCGTTGAGTTTTCGTTTATGTCCAACAATTCGACCGTGTTACATCTTATTCCCTGTCTGCACACGATGGTTCAGCTTCATTTCAATAGCAGCAGTTCTTACTTCCTGAACAGAATACTGTCATTGACTGGACATCATGTTTTATGACATAAAATGCTGTGGAAGAACCGTAAAGAAAGCAAGGAAATAAGTGGACGTGAGTGAAAATACAAACACACCAGCCACATGTCTCTTTGGTGCATTCCAGCATGTTTACTTTATTTAGAGACAATAAATAATTTTTCAACCTCGAATGTCTACTCTTTATTCTCGCTGCTTAAGCTTGCGACAACACATGTTTGAATGCAGCCCAAATGAAAACAATGTGATCCGTCAGATCAAAGAAGTTTCCCAGTGCTACAGCAGTATCGGACTGTACCACCTTGCCAAAGAATATAGAGAGAAGGTGACAGCCAGGCCTCAGCTGCGAAAGAAATTGTCAAGGTTGATCATATTCAACAACCAGTAATGCACTCTGCCCACTTACCTGCTTGACTGCTTCAAACTTGCTGTTGCAACTGGACTTGTGATACTTTGATGTTGGAACTTTCACCACAAGACCTTGCTACTTAGCCTTTTTATGACTTATTCACTCTACCTCTAGTCATCTTGAACTGTCTTTACCGCCATTTATTTCCCCAGTGCACATATTTCTAGTCGGTATGTTTTTACCG
The DNA here is from genome assembly GCF_037126465.1 of Ornithodoros turicata. Classification (NCBI taxonomy): domain Eukaryota; kingdom Metazoa; phylum Arthropoda; class Arachnida; order Ixodida; family Argasidae; genus Ornithodoros; species Ornithodoros turicata. The sequence continues at coordinate 37,303,542 of NC_088202.1, read as the reverse complement.
TCATATAGCCTTTATATCACATATCATTCTAGTCCTTTGGAAGTGCTTTAGTGCCGTTCGGCATTTCGTGTCATAACCAGTCATATCTAAACTTCCTGTGCAAAGCATAATGTTTATACCCAAGCATATTAAGGTAGTTACATAAACAAACGTGCCAAACATTCCCTGGCATTCCGCACCCCCGAGCAGAAAGGATATGGGAGAAACACGGGAAGCAACACGCTGACGGACGACAAGGGAAACGTAACACAACATATACAACACCACACAAAACCTGCAAATCACATAATCGTAGTTCAAAGTACAAGATTGGAACGACACGCGCTCACACGAGTACAAAATTGACAGGAAATAACATGTATGTGACGGGATTTCACACAAAAAACGTAAGGAACTCAATCACGAGGGATTTCTGCAGCGATCCGTGGCAAAATTTTAGCGAAGCAGCAAGGGAAGCGCTCACAAGCAGCAAAACTTGTCACAGCTTACCTGCATTCCTATGGGCTGTAATCGCTCTTTTGAGCACCGCAATATGGCGGCCGGTGGTCGTACCCTTTCCCGCGATACCCTCACCCATCCGCTATCCAGCCTTTATACATAGAGATCAGTGGGTCTGCCCGTGCTCCGGCTTGGCATGACTTTTGGCTTGGTTTCTTCCGCCAAGCCGGCCAGTTTCTTCTGCCGAGCCGTCTGCTGCTGCGCAGATTCACATTGGGGAAGTGATGAACAGTTCGCTATTAGGGAGCCAGTATATTTCTGGACTTCACTAAACCCACGAGGAACGTGAGTTTTGTTTCCTTCGACTGCAAAGCATTTGCTAGGCCAGTACAGACTTCCTGGTGTGATGCGTGTTCTGTGCTGCGTGCCGAGAATGTGTGAGCGTTTTGCTCCCGTCTGCGAGAACACTTCAGCATGCAGTTCCAATGTTTCAAACCACAATTTTCCGAAAGGCGAAAGAGAAATCTATTGACTGCAACAATCGGTTACAACTCCGACTGGGTGCCACCTTCGAAAGGAGCGATTTGATCTGTTCATCTGGCTCATATACGAATGTTACGGAAGCAATGCGCAACTTGTTTCACAAGAAGCCGAAGATGTCTCGTCCGGGATCCTGTGCCAACCTTATCTGCAGCAGGAGATTGCAGGGGCAGGACTAGGCAGCAGATAAAGGTAAGACGCGTAATATGTTAGACAAGTCAGTCATGCGGTGCAAATTGCATCACGTAGAAGAGAAAAATACGCTATCTGTCGGTTACTGCTTCATCCTTTAGAGATTACGCCCCAGCGGGTGTATTCTCAGTACAGATTTGGAATTGCCTTATTTGTTAAATGATTTCGCAGGCATGCTGGCACCACTGAAAAGTTGCACTCCACGTCAACTATCACCGTCTGGGTTTCAAGCTGAAGGCTGTCACCAGTGCCAACCAGACGCCCCTTCAAAGTTCATCTGTTTTTGTTGACGGAACAGTGACACCTGGTACTGAGACATTTCATTTTCTGATTAATCAAGTGCATTCCATCACTTGTGCTCGACTTCTTGTGTTCGTATACCCTTGCTGTTGCTCGCTAGCTTAGAGCAACCATGCCTGAGGTGGCAGCGCTTTCATAGTACATTTAAGCAGTATCATCGTATCATATGCACGGCAGCAAATCTTGTGTATTTTGAGTAAGGTATAAATTCAATGTTGGCTCAGCTGTTGTATTTTGGTCATAAGGTGTTTTTCCAGAGCGCTCGAGGGCAGTTCAAGCAGTTTCATGTGTGCAACAGCACACACTTTTTCTCAGTTTTGACTAAGGTAAATCGAAATCTTCCAGTTGATGTCTTTTGGTCATAAATTATGTTTTTCGAGACATTCAAACAGCATCATGTGTGCAACAGTGCATACTTTTTCTGAGGTGAAGTAAGGTAAATCTGTCCGCCGTGGTGTTCTGGTAGTGCAGCAGAAGCTTGTGTAGCATTCAAGTGGTATCATGTATACAAAAACTTGTTTTATGCCTTTCTGTAGCTGCTGTACTAATATTGTGAGTACAGAGACATTCCTGCAGAACATATCGGAGCATCATGTGTGCTATTGTTTGTATCATCTGCAGCAGTATATTGATAATGTTAATTATTCAATGACTTCAGCTAACATTTACTTTCTTACTTCCAGGTAAACCTGTCACGCAGATGCCCTACCCCTTGGTATGCATAGTTCAAGATTGTACCGAAACAATCCACCTGGAGCATTATTCTTCAATTGGCAGTGGCATTACTATCACAACACACCACATACTGCATGTGTATGGTGCGTGTACAATGCATCAAACCTATTCTCAGGTACAGGCCAGCTGCTACGCAATTACAACATGAAACAACTGACACAGGGATAGTGAAGTCAAGTAAAGACCGTAAAGTGAAACCTTCCTATTTTGTACACCCGCGGTGCAGCCGAAGCGTGTCCGAGTTACAGAATATGACGGCAACAAAAAATGGAAGTGATCACAGCTGTGAGAAATGTCCCCCTTCTTCAATTTCAGGTCCTTAGTGCTACCTGGTGGTGGTGCCTGGTAGTGGTACCTGGTAGTGGTACCTCTACCCACTCTTCACTGATAATTATTACTGATTTTAGTATATTCAATTCCGTTCAGATTCTACTCAATGGCATTACCTCTGGAGCTTTTCGAGCAGCAAGGACTTGTCTCTGAAGCGTCAGCCCACTTCTGATAGCTTTGGTGCAGTGCTCGTTCAAAGGCTCTAGACAAACTGAAGACAAGTGCTCACATAAAGAATTACAATGTAGACTGACAGCACTTGTTTTTGGACTCTAAAAACTAAAGCAACAAAATGCTGTGACCAGTATAGGGAAAAAACGGGCAAAAGTCAAGGCCACTGGCTCATTTTGGGTCTTTTTGGTGCAAAGATGGGCCTATATTGAGGTAATTTAGCCAGGGTTTTGTCCGACTTTGCAGGGAAAACCCTATCCTACTTCCACGATAGGGAGGTGTCCGACATAGAGAATTTTGTCCCCATGTAGTTTCAATGGGAGCCTGCCCGTGCAATCAAATCGTGGGGAGTTGTCCGAGGTAGGGAGGTGTCAGACTTTGGAGGTTTTACTGTACTATAGAGCATTCTACATCATGTAATCTAACAGTTGTTCACGTTTGGATATTTTAACCATGGAATTTACCCTGCATGCACCATACCATGTCCAAACACGAACAACTGCTAGAGAGCAGCATGTACTGTTTCCGTATAGCATTTATGGCTTGCGTCCTGTGATCGAGAACAGTGATGTCTTTTTTCTGCTACAACCAGTAAACTACAGTAAAGATTTAGAAATACTGTGTCATACCATAAAGCACTATGGGAAATGGCAGTTTGAAAAACTGGAGAAGACTGTCATTAGAATGGGGGACATGTTCTACAGTGAAATTTTTAACAGTGTGTGCTGTACCACGTAATGCACTGCAGGCCTACCACAGTATGGTACGTGGTATGGTACCACGGTACGCTCTGAATACTAATTTGCTGAAAAAAGGAATGTGTGCGTTTCTTACTAACTTCCCCTTATGCAAGGTTGTAGAAAAATGTTTTCAGCTAATGGGGAGGGAGAGGACATTATTCTGGAGTCTCGTTGACCTGCAGTGTGTCGTGTGTGAAGGTCATTTTGAAGAGTGTAGGTGGTAAAAGACTGTGTTCCCACATTCTTGGCAGTGTTGACTAAAAACCATAATGAACTAGAGAGTACATTTGTTGCTTCATATATTTGTGTCATGGCAAAGTATGTAGAGATACATCTGTCTCAACATGCAGGTGCCAAAACTGCTTTTTGTGCCTAAAATATGACAAATAGTTGTCTGTTCAACACCACTAATCATGTGCCGGCCTCCATGACCTGTCTGTGACATTCCAAAGTGATTAACATGTCCCATAGATGTGTGCAATGCTGAAGATGATTGTGTACCTTCTATGGATTCTTGTTTCAAGAAAAGTACTGTGTGATTTGCTAACAGCACCTAGCTGTACCTTCACAATTCTACATAAAAATATGTCAAGTTTCCGGAAGGAAACATCATGAAGGCCCATAGTGAAAAACCCTGAGACGAGGGATAGGAAGGGACATACACAATGTCTCAACATAGCGTGTTTATGTCCCTTCTTGTATCTCCTCTTCAGGTTTTGCCATCATGGACACTATCACCAGCTCGCTTGCTGTTGAACCGTTCTTTCAACGATAAGGGTCACTTTCATGGACTGGATGGCAGCCAACATGCTGTCAATAAAAAGAATAATGGAAGGAGCTAAATATGATCCTTAGGCTGTGCGTGGTCATTGCTTTCTGACAAATGGTGACTTAGAATTTCAGGACAGTGCCTGCAGTGGTAGTATTCTTGTGTTCTCACCCTTGACGCCCATTGTGTGTCATCGGTCACCTGTAATCTGCTAGTATGCACATAGCTAAAACAAAGTATATTTGTATTTCTTTGAATACAGTTGGTACAGCACATTGTTTTTTACATGTTCTATGGAAAATATAAATAAAAAATTCTCTACTCTGCAAGTCTCCTGTCAGCCCTACAAAGCAGCTTCGAACTTCACTAGAAGCCACGTGTGAAACCTGGACCAAACTAGTGGTGAGGGTCCATATAGGTCATAGATAGATACTATTATTATTATTATTAGATCATAGGTCAGGCTTAGGTCCTGGTTGGTAGCAACGCATTTGAATCTTATTAAAAATTGGTGCAGGAGGTGACCAACATAACTAAATACACCAACTGACTCTCACAAATTTTGTGGTGTTATACTTTTGAAACAACATTAATACGCCGCAGTGGTCTTTTCTCTTTTGTTCCTTTTAACATAGAAATATTAGGTCTTCGGCATCACCAGCCTTAGTTGCTGAGCATGCGGTTATTTACGTTGAGCACTGCAGTTTCATATTTGTTTCTCTGGACAAGCAAGCCCGCTTCCCCATTTTGATAGGAGTCTTTCAGCTTTGACAGGGCATTTGTGGACAAGGAAAACATTTGGACTATTGTGTATTTTGCTATTATGTGCACCGTACAAGGCAGAGGACACCATCAACCATTTCCACCAAGGTTATTAAATTTGTGATAAAGTACATATACCTTTTGTCACTGACTAATTTGGTGGCAAAGTTACTTGAGTGGCAGTTGTGGAATTTTAAGCACATGTTTAAAAAAAATAGGATATGGGAAGTGCTGACTGGTTGAACATGTGGAGTACCCAATATAATAATTGGGGGTTTACGTCGCGAGACACCTGAGTGTGGAATACACAGCACAGTGTAATGTTCCTTATCCTGGCAATGTTAGCATGGTTCAAGAAGTGGGAAATGTTGCACTACCCTTAATAACATCTGTTGGCCCCAGCAAACAGGATACACATACCCTGATCTGAAGACACTATGCCTAACTCAAAAGCAATATAAGATCGACCCGTACGTGTTTATTTGCGAAACTATTATGAATGAAATATGGCCTGTGTGGTATAGAACAATGCGCACACTCAAGTAAACATGCAAAAAATACGTATAAGGGCTCTCGACCTACATGCCGCGATGCGCTCTACGAGATAAACAACACCCTACAAAACTACATCCAACACTATTTGTGCGGGGCAACTCTATTGAGCACTTTCATATAACCCACGAATGGTTCAACGAGTGCAGTTCGAGTGGTCACGATACATTCCTACGTCGTTCATTGCAGTCGCGCTATGATGCTGCACAATATATGTATCTCGTATAACAAGCCTGGCAATCGCACGATGTGCATGGGCAGAAATACGGCCTTCTTTCTTTGAAGACCAGTCCTCTGCAGGTATATGCTCAAACGATCACCAAGTCTCACATTGTTGCTCAATCGCTGCCATTCCTGCACTTGTAGTAAAAGCAGCGAACGGGTTGACGTGAATGGCACGCCGAAAATGATGTTGAGGTGAGTTCGCCGTTGTTGTTTCCATCGTTCAATAGTTCTCGGGATTACCTCGGACGAAACGCTCATCGCAGCCGGCGGCCATAACTGGATTTCCTCGCAAACGGGAGAATACGCCAGGGAAGTCAGAGAAAGCCTCAGCTTTCATCCAATCAGACGCACGATTCTCTATCTACGTAGATGGAGCAGGTTTATCCCATCTACGTCACAAAAATGGCTGCGCCCATGGCTTGTTTTGGTTTCTTTGATGAATTAATCTTCGTAATAGGAAGACAAAATTGAGAAACGAAGGTGCGTTTCGGGGGCAGTTGGATGTGCTCGTTCTGAATATCACAACCGTTTCAACACATCGGGAAATCGGCGTAGCTGACCTTTAACATCAGTACGTTTCAGGTAAGCTTCTGCCATGTCTGCAGTGCAAAGTGTGACTGATATGATTTTGTTTTTTGTTCTTGGAGCTGCATGTAATTTTTTAAACCCTATTCGAAAGAATTTTTCACAATTGTCATGTTCTGTACATGGAAACTGTGTTGGCTTTGCAGTAAACTCAGTGACTATGAAGGTTCAGAAGGAAAGAATCTGAAGTGATGCTTTTGAAAAAAAAAACACTATCACAGCATAACCAAAAAGTAGACAAACTTCAATCAACAAATCTTACGTTGGTTCACAGTTGCAAATGTCAGCTGACTTGACACTCCTCTGTTGTTTGAGTGCGTGGGTAAGAACAGCCAGATGTGGTGTTTTTGGTGCAGTTTTTATTACCTTCTTTTATAGTACCATGCAATTATTTGATTACAATGAATCATGGACTGGTTCTAGAATTTCATTTATTACAGATAGATAATTCACACAAAACCATGTATTGGAGTGAAAAATAACAATTCATATTACTCAACAGTTGTTATGCCTGTGTACCTAAAAGCTTTTTATGAAATTATTGGTTTGACATAATACAGTGCTGATGTGCCCTGGATAAAACTTGGGGGGGGGGGGAAGTGAACATGGTACATTATGAGTCTTATTCCTATAATTACCTTACCTCTTTCAGGTATATGACCCTTCTTCGACAGCTGTGAACAGAACTTCCTTCAAGACCACCGTGATGCTTCCCACATGTCAGTTTGCGCAGTAGGAAGACAAAATAGCTGGCACAGTTATGCCACATCATATAACTATGTACAGATTCCTTCAAAAGCTTACAGAACACAGGGTTGACATACTTCCTCACAGGAGTGACACCGTATCAGCGAACTGGTGTGGATGCAATTACAAATATCTGGCTAGGCTACCAAGGTGCCCACCTGTCAGTGTGTCAGCTACGGATGAACTTTGCGGCTAAGGTGGCACTCCTAAGAAGAAATACATGCCAAACCTGTGTTCTGTTGGAACTTTTGTCGGAATCTGTAGATACGTGTTGGGCTTGTTTGGTGGCAAAGATAGAACACTGTAGCAATATTTTATGCCCAATTCTGTTGGCTATTGTGTTATCACCGGGTGTAAAAGATCAAGGAAGGGCCCACGGGATACAACCACATCTTACTACATCCCCTCTAGCAATCCTTCCCCAATACCACACAAAGCTGTTGAAATACACTTATTTTGTCATGTAGAGTGAAATGAACGAATCTCACTCTCTAGGTTAGGGAACCCTTATGAAAATGATTTTCTAGTTTCTATACAGGACCTATAGAGAATCTATCTATCGTGTCTATAGTGTCAATCTTGTGCATAGGAAATAGATAGCTGTATAGGGTTTTTAACTGGTAAACCCTTTACAGCTTCTATACAGGATTCAGACTCTAGAATGTATACATTTTCCATACAGTCTCTATAGAGCTAATACTACCTGCCTCGAAAGATCTTATTTACGGACGTATGTTACTTGTTTTTTGCTGTACATTTGAAGAACAACTAATACATGTGATATGTGCATGTATGAACATGGATACAAACGGTAATAGCAATATTGTGACTTATCACTTCAGGCAACGTGAACGTTTACCGTTTAGTACTTTTTAATGTTGCACGAACTGCTGCTTCTACACTGTCAGGGGAAAAGGTATAAAAAGCGTATGTATAAAACAGGTAAACCAGGCGGAAGTACCATTTTTGTACCTATCTCAACTGTCTATACCATCGTTTAAACCAAGTGTAACTCACTGATCGCTGTAGCTAATCGTATAGTACGGGGTTAGCTCCATGCATGCGCAACGTGCAGCACCACATTAATTTGGTGTGGAGATTGTGATAGTCTAGTTCGAGTAATTTGAATAAGAAGCACAGTCCTTAATGCAGTAATATATTAAGAAGTTGGAGGAAATGTTTTTAGTAACTCTTATTCGCTACCGAAATAACAATCTATGCGTGCTCTCCTCGGGTGGTGACCGAAATAAACCGTCCAAAATAAATCGTGCCGAAATAAACCGTGTTAATATAAATCCTAGTAATACTCCCATGGTTTTCAAAATCCCGCTACCGGCGAGAACACCATCGCCAGCTATCCCGACACCGAGTGCCGGTCGCCCATAGCCGCAGGAGCGGTGGTGGCCCGCTCCCTGCGCCGACGGGAAACGCAACCGGCAAGTCGGCAATAAGAATGATTTTCTAGTTTCTATACAGGACCTATAGATAAAATATCTATCGTATCTAGTGTCAATCTTGTGCATAGGAAATAGATAAAAGCTGTATAGGGTTTTTAACTGGTAAACTCTATACACATTCTATACAGGATTCAGGAACTAGGATGTATACATTTTCTATACAGTCTGTATAGAGCTAATACAAGGCGCCGAAAGGTCTTATTTACGCGCATGTTTTACTTGTCTTTTGCTGTACATTTGAAGAACAACTAATACACGTGATTTGTGCATGTATGGACATAGATACAAATGCTCATAGCAATATTGTGACTTATCACTTCAGCAACGTGAACATTTACCGTTTAGTACTTTTTAATGTTGCACTTGACGAACTGCTGCTTCTACACTGTCAGAGGAAAAGGTATAAAAAGCGTATGTATAAAAAAGGTAAACCAGGGCGGAAGTACCATTTTTGCACCTATTTCAACTGTCTATACCATCGTTTAAACCAAGTGTAACTCACTGAGAGCAGTAGCTAATCGTATAGTACGGGGCTGGCTCCATGCATGCGCAACGTGCAGCACCACATTAATTTGGTGTGGAGATTGTGCTGGGTTAGTTCGAGTAATTTGAGTAATAAACACAGTCCTTAATGCAGTAATATATTAACCAGTTGGAGGAAATATTTTTAGTGACTGTTATTCGCTACCGAAATAACAATCTATGCGTGCTCTCCTCACCCGTGTGGTTGCATCTCGAGCTAGGACGGCTCCACATGTGGCATAGCCATTTCGTTCGGTGTTCTGCCAGTATCTGTTGTTCTGCAAACACGTCACAGGCTTGTGCGTGTGCAAGTGTTCGGTTTGTTTTACTCTCCTTTCTTTTGTTTCTTTTTCGGTTTGGAGTGGGATGGCACGCAGTGGGTGGGATGTGGCGGTAAAATAAATGGAATGTTCCTGGTTTTTGAAATGCAAAAAAAAGATTATCGAGCTACTGCCATCGGCTAGGCGGCACAAACAATGCGTAGCCAACCAGTTGTCGAAGCTGTATCGAAAATGAAACGAGATATTCATATTGTATACGACTTGTAATATGCTCTCCAATTCCTACCTAATATTGTTTCTAGTTTCTATAAAATATCGTTTCCAGCTTCTATTCAAATTTGCTACAAGTTTGTATCTGTTTCTATCACCAATTATTGAAAGGAACCGCATTGAAGCCGGATCAATGCTGTATACACTCTATATTCAGGATTAATGCTCTCATTCTATGTTCTTGTTTACAAACTCTGTACAATCTAGAAAACTTTTTTCGTAAGGGAATGTACTCTGTACATAAAATACAAGCCAGGAAAGCGGCGTAGCTGAGACCTCCTGTTGGGTGCCATCACTGAGGTGAATGTTCCAGAGCTCTCATGACTTCAGCATTGTTGCAGGTTCTCCAAGACTTCTTCTGAAAAAAATAAAAAAATAAAAACTGATGTCAATTAGTCCGATACTGCCATTTTTCCAACACCTTTACGTCTAAACAGTCTAGGTAGCGCCACAATACTTTAGTTGTATGAATATGTAAAACTGGTTTCATATATTAGCATGCAGAATGGGTTTTATCAAAAAGCAACGCTTGTCTCTGTGTAATGCATTGGGTGGCCCTGAAAAGGGCCTTTTTTGTTCTTTTTCTTCTTTGTCATGGTTTCTGAAGGGTCTGAAGTGTCAGCGTGTGAGGTGGTCACAGCCCTCACTTCCGGAACCTAGGAAGAAAAGTGCAAAGTGTTATTGAACGACTAGTGGTCATTGTAAGCAGGTGGCAAACAGCTCACATACCTGGCCTGGTGCTTTTCCACAGCTTGTGCCAAAGCTGGTCTTTCACCATATGTTGCTGCATGTGGTGGTCCAATTTCCACAGAAACAGGCTCCTTTTAGGTGTTTTTCTATGCGAGACAACACCTCGCCAGTGAGGATTGATGTATAGTCTAAAAGAAAAGGAGAAAGTGTGAAATGGCCACAACACTGCGTAGCACTTTGACAGCAGCAACTAGATGCTACTTAATGACCGAAATTTTGTTAATGAGTTCGTTCAGTCGCTTTTGGTCAAAGGTGAGATAGCAGAACAGAAGACAATCTTCAAGATTTGTTACAGGCAGATTAGCTTTGAACCAGACTCCTGCATAATGCACTAAAGTGATTGCATGACTTGTAATGAATTAGTGATCCTTTACCCAGCGGTGTATTACTTTTCCCGCAGAGACTGAATTATCTTGCAAATCTTAATCCAACACTTCCTACACCAGTGTGGTGGTGGCTGAAGATTGAGAGTTTTAACAAGTTATAGGGAAGTTCCAGGGTGTGGTTAAGTTGTTCTTCAAGAATCAGTCAATATCTTCCCTTGCGATATAAACAGACGTACTACCGGTTGGACTGTGTTAGTAGTGTTTCCTTGGCAGCGTGTGCGCCACCATGTCAGGGACTGCTCGTCAGCTTTTCTTGAATGTATCAAGTGCTCCGTCATATTGAAGCAGTAACTGCATTAATGTGTTCATATCAATATCGTGTGGCTGATGTGATGAGGTGTATGAAGGATTGTCTACCTGACCGTCTCGTTTTTTTACGTGTTATTGCAAATGTTCTGCCGTTTGACCTCCTTTTTTTTTTCAAGGAAGATATAATTTGGGTGAATTCACAGTAATGACCGGAGTAAAGTTACTTTTCCTCTTGCTATTCAGTTTCATTTTAAGTTGAGCAATTAATAATGGTGATCAGTTACTTTTTCCAAGCAACAGGCACAAGTCCCAATTCAAGCAGGATTGTTTCCCGTTCCACGTTCTTGCATCCACATTTTTTTCCTGAAAGCTTCCTATGGTCATCAAGTACCTGCATAGATGGGTAGAAATCCAGCGAACCGGTAGAATGTAGGAAGGGAGTTGCCTCAGGACAGAAGCCGCCGATATTTCGAACAGAGACTGTTCTTCTTCTGGGCACCGTCCTCATCATTGGCATGGTATTTAAAGGGTTAGGTGTGACGTGTTTAAAGGTTCATGCGAATTGTGGGTCAACAGCCCGGAGGGAAGAAAGGTTCCGTACGGGCTTTTACGGCCGGAGTGAATGGCTGCTTTGTTAGAGTGTGGAGGGGATTATGTGAACGTAGTGATCTAGGCTACAGACCGGTTACAGAAAACTGGAAGGTTCACGAACACGTGGACGAAACGGGACAACAGGGAAGAATTGGCAAGCATAGCGAAAGATAAGGAGGTTAGTGGTTACGTGGGGAAAATTCCAGAACCAGCAAAGGTTTTTTTTTTAATATTTGTAATGCAAAGTTGAGGCATGCAATAAAGAAAGTAGAAAGCAGTGGCCATGCAGAACATAACAGATGATAATGGAGGTAGAAGGGAAAAGCATATTTTATTTGTGAAGTGTTTCTAGGGTGCCTTGTGATTTGTTGATACCGGACGGGTGAAGAGCGTTGAACTTGTATATGAGATAAGACTCCCTATCACGTCTGTCACGTGTGGATCTAAACCCGGTTTCTAGAATATATAGTTTAATGTTGTCAAAATTGTGACCAGGAACGTTAAAGTGTTCGGCGACTGCTTTCGGGAGTTTGTTGGACATGTCAGTTCTGTGTCCGGTAAGGCGGTTGTTCATTTGTTGGCCGGTTTCACCAATGTATTGCATAGAGCAGTCGCCGCATTCAATGCAGTATATGACATTGGAGCTTGTGCATGTGAATGCGTGGTTAACGGGGTGGGTGTAATTGCTCGCAGTGCTTTTGATGGAGTTAGCGTGTTGAACGTGCTTGCATGTTTTGCAGCGCGGGAGGTTGCAGGGTCGTGTTCCCGTGTACGGGGTGCTTGTTTTGCTGATTTTGGCATTGACCAAGGAGTCTGCCAGGTTTTTTGCGCGTCGGTATGTCACCTGTATGGGATTAGTGAATATATTGCTAAGTCGGTCACTGCTTTGGAGGAGGGGCTCGTGCTTCTGTAGTGCTTTGGAAGTGCGTTGGAATATCTTGTGATGAAGCTTATTTGGCACGCGTCAGGATTTTTTCGGTTTTCCAGAACCTCGTCTCGATCGAGTGTGAGTGCCTTGCGACGGAATTCGGTTAGGAGGGAGTCTGGATAGTCCCTTTGGGCAAGTGTACTGCAGAGTTCGTCAAGCTTCTCAGCGTAATCTGTGTCGTTTGAACAAATTCTGCGTAGTCTTACACTCTGCCCATTAGGAATTCCAACCTTACAGTGACGCGGGTGGTGACTCTTGAAGTGAAGGTATTGTTGTTTGTCAGTTGGCTTTTTGTACAGGGTTGTGATGAGGTTGCCGTTGTCTAGTGATATTGTGGTGTCGAGGAAGTTAATTAAGTGAGTTGACTGTTGTGATGTGAACTTTATGTTGCTATGCGCGGTGTTCAGTAGATCTATGAACTTTTGAAATTCATGTTCCCCGTGTTCCCATATTATCAGTATATCATCGATGTATCTAAGGTACACCTTGGGTTTCAATGAGAGGGCGATGAGAACTTTGTTTTCTAAGAACCCCATGAAGATATTTGCGTATGTGGGTGCAACAGGTGTGCCCATACTTGTACCGTGTACTTGTAGGTAGTGTTCGCCATTGAACTCGAAGTAGTTCAGTTTAAGGACCAAGTCCATTAGAGCGAGTATGGTTTCCGTGTCTTTTCTGGTGTTTGTTGTAGAAAGGGTATTGCAGAGGGCTGTGATTCCGTCGTTGTGTGGGATGTTAGTATACAGTGATGTCACATCCAGCGTGGCTAGTATTGTGTCCCTACCAAATGTACGAGTGTTGTTTATATCTCTGATTATTCTGAGGAGGTGGGGTGTGTCTTGTACATGCGATGGCAGTGTTGTCGGAGTATGGTTTAAATAGTGGTCCAGGAATTTCGAGAGTCTTTCTGTTGGTGTGTTGTTATTAGATACAATTGGCCTGCCGGGGATGTCAGCCGTATAGAGCTCGTTGGCGTGTACCTTGTGGATTTTGGACAGTAAATAGAAACGACCTGCGCCTGTGTTTGGTGGGGTGAGATATTTGAGGTCATCACGTGTGATGAGCTTTCGTTCGTGGAGGTCCTGTATGGTATGGGTTATTAGCGCCGTGTACTCCTTTGTTGGGTCATCGTCCAGTTTCAGGTAGTGTTGCGTATTGTTGAGTTGCCTATGAGCTTCAGAAATATATTTATCTGTGGGCCAGATGACGATACTCCCACCCTTATCTGCGGGCTTGATAATGATATCATCTCTGTCAGCCAGCGCTTTGATGATGTCACGCTGTGTTTTAGTGAGGTTGTGACAACGCGAGCTTTGGGAAATACCGCGAAGGATGTCGTTGCTTACTTGTTTAATGTACAGGTCTAATGCGGGTTCTCGGCCGTGATTTGGTGTCCAGGTTGATGGTAGTCGGAGGTCGTTGTCGTTTTCTTGTGTTGTATGAGCGAAGAATTCTCTAAGGCGTAGCCGTCTCGCAAAGTCTGATATGTCTTTGTGGATTTCGTATTCGTTAACAGAATTGAGTGTAGGGCAGAATGTTAACCCCCTAGAGAGGACTTGTAGTTCGTCGCTGGTTAGTGAGCGTGATATATCTATTACGGTGCTTGCGTCAGCGTTTTCTCGGGGTGACTCAGCGATGTTGCGGAGAGTTGTGGTTGTGGTGCTGGAAATTATTTGTTCGGCTGCTGCGTGTGTCGTGTTAGTGGGTCCGGTATCCGTGTCGTTGTTGGAATTAGTTTTTCCGAGTTTTGAGTGTTCCTTGTTAGCTAGCTCGCGGTTGAGTTGTTGAATGTGTAGTTCGAGAGTGTTTGCCTCCGCGTCGGTGAGACTGATATTGTTCATATGGGCCTGGATCGTAGCGAGTTGCGCGTGGCACTGTTTCTTTAATATTTCTAGAAACGTACGGGCTGTGTTGTTAAGGGCTGATGCCCACTCTAGCTCTAGTTCAGGTGTCAGTTTTCCTAATGCAGGAACTGTTTTAGGGGTGAGGCCTTTAGGTACTGTGTTGTGAGCCAGGTGGTGGGTGTAGATCCGTAGATGATGTAGGTATCGGCTACGTTTCTCCATGAGTTTTCGCCTTCGTAGAAAGTTCGTTGACTGCATGGTAGGCTGGTGATTAGATAGTCAACGGTGTTTTCTGCGTGATGTGCGCGTGCGTCGTGTCTGTGGGGTCGGTGGGTCAGGGCTGTGGAGACTCGCTGTGTTCCTCGATGTCATCTGTCTGTGTTTGCGTGCTTGTGGTTTTTCGTGTCACAGTTTGCGTGAACCTTGTGTGTGTCTAACATTGCGCTTAACATATCTTACTGATACCAGGAGCACAATATCTCCACAAGCACAACAACATGGATACAAAAATAAAGTCAGTAGAGTCCATCTGCTACGATCTGTGGGAAACCCCAGAACACATGGCCAAATAAGCGTTTTCTTTTTTGAATGGACATACAACAATGACACATGGAATAAATCTCCAACTGACAGGAATGTATTTAGTCGTATCACATATATGCTGCACACACAGGCACAATACTGTCCACTAATTAACGACACCTCAGCACAATCGGAACAGAAACCACAACCGCGTAACGATACCACCTCCACCCGGGCCGTCACGGCAACACAGAGCTAGCACACCTATTACACTGCCCCAGTATTGTTTTATGCAAAACGTACGAGACAAATCATGTAAGAACGCAAGTGAATGTCAAACGCAAATAAATAGCAACAGCGTCTCAGTCGGTGCGTCGCCACGTTCCAGAGCTAGCAGACGATTGTGGCGGGGAGCGGACGCTTCCGGCAGCCAATGAAGTGGTTGGCCGCCTGACGTCACCACACGCCAGTCTCTGCTTGGGGGATACTGTTGCCGCGGAGCACATTCTTGCAAACTAATTTTCTCAGGAAATTCGCGCTTTTCGAATGAAATATTTTGCGTGACAGTTTATGAAGGTATTATGTTCATATCAAGCGGTGAAAAATATATGTTCCAAATGATTTCCATGCTCCTTTAAGTGGAGTTTCCTGTTTATTTGTAGTTATCACGTACCCTTCCTCAAAACCTGTGATAACTTTAGTATTTCTATATGTGTCATTAAACCTAATATGATTTATTTTTCCCTGTTCTCGTCTGGTATTGCTGCCCTGGGTGATTAGTATGGTTCGGTCAGGAAAAGGGGAAGGAAATACAACGCAAACGAATTATGCGAATGCAAACGCGCCAGGGCTAATTATGCACTGGTTATTATTCATGCTTCTGACGTCATATCTGACGCAGGGGCGGATCCAGGGGAGGGGCCCTGGGGGCCCGGCCCCCCCCCCGAGACATACCTCTACCCCCCATTCCGGCAGATTTTCCTGCCGCACGGCGAATTTTCCTGCTACGTGGCGACACCCCCCGCTTTCTCTCTTTTTTTTAGTGGGGGCCCCCCCCCGAGGATCTTCCCTGGATCCGCCCCTGATCTGACGTCATTTATTTATAAGAGTAGTCGTCCGCGCAACGGACGGATGGCGCAGACAGTCTCTATCACGGCGTCATCTAAAGACGCAGAGGCCTATGGGGGTTTCGCTACCTGTCTACCTTGTGGCTGGTCTTACCCAGCTGCCATTGGGCTCAGAAGCATTTCCATGAAGCCCGTGTCGCAAACGCGCGGACGAAAATGCGAAACGAAATCGGCGTCACATGCAAACGCCGACGGACGGACGCGTTTGAACGCAATGATGCGGACCTCACTTTCGCATGGATAACCTGAACATACGTGTAATAAGGTACGTATCATGTTTTCAACTTGCTGGGTGGTGTATGCGTTGACTATATGCCGCGTCTGTCATGTGTGCGCGTGCGAATGCTCCACCCATTTAATTTCCATCTCATATACCTGATAACACACGTGTAAGCACATAGCTGCTGCATAAGCAATGCTGTCTGTGTTTGCGTGCTTGTGGTTTTTCGTGTCACAGTTTGCGTGAACTTTGTGTGTGTGCGGGTTGTGTTCGGACTGTTGTCGTTTGCCGCGTATGTATGCGTGGGTGCAGTGGTCGTTGTGGTCCCCTTTGATGCCATCGTGTGTTCTGGCGTGTTTGCGGTGCTGGCACTTAAAGTGTAAGCTGGTTGAGAATGTTGGTTTGAGCGTTTGTCAGTGCAGGACGGCATCTATGGACCATTAGGTGTTTGATGTTATGTGCCATAGCTCGTACGCCTGCGTGGTTTGGGTGGATGCCGTCCCGAGCGAGATGTGCTTCAGCGTGGTATTCGAAAGCTGCGTGTGTGATACCATAACGTTGGTGTGTACCTGACGCATGTGGATGAGGTGGTTGTTGACAGCGTGCGCCTTCCTGTAGAACTCGTGTAGCCATGTGTCCTGGTATATGTATGTTCGGTGTTTGTTCTGTCTTCGGCATAGTTCGTCTTAGATAGAAAATCAACCTGCCTGTACAAGACAAATGACAAAACAGCATAAATCTAGCACTCAGTAACATACTGATTGTAAACTTCATAGTGGTCACATGGTAAATTTCATTTGGTCATAATAAGTATTGTACGTATCAACTTTTTTGTCTGTTGTACGTATCATACAGCCATTGTTTCAAACCCTCATAATTTAAACTTTTAGTTAATTCAAATCAATCTGAAACTTTTGTTTGGCCTGCTCTGTTTTCCATCTACTGAAGAGCTATATGACCCAGGCTTTACCGTCCCGTGATTCCAACTCTTCACCCACTAGTAGAATTTTCCTAACACAAAATAAAATGTGCTGACAAGCTGTTCACATGCTCATGGAGCACACATTCTATACCTAAAAGGGCTACAGAATGTCCTGGTCTGCTATTTTATGGGTGCGTCCTATCAAGAAAGGTAGAAACCTGTATCATATAGTTAGTTGTGACACCAGTCAAATGCAGTGGTCGTCGGATTGCATGATGTGAGCTACAGCAGTCATGACCATCAGTTGTAGACAATTGTCAGCAGCCTCCAGCACATGACATATATGCCTCCACAACAGAATTCTCTCTTGAAGCCCACATTTGAGGCATGTCTGATAATTCAAACAAATTTCTATGGTCGTGAGAGAACTGTTGAATCCCCTGGAGTTTGAATCAACAAGAGTCTACCAGGCATGATATATTGTGTTGAGTTGCAGTACTTAGCAGATAAGCTCATGCATGATGCTCACATCTTAGAAGATACAAGAACATACCATACGTAGCATCTTCCTTAAGAGGTACGGGTACCCACGCTTTCTTGAGCTTGGACGGCTTCAAGCGGTACTGTTTCGTACCTTCCCTTTCCAACTGCGCGCGGTTCGCATTTTCATTATAGTGGAGAATAGCCAGCTGTGTCCTACGAACCCGTCCTCATTCTCATAAGCCATTTGAGTCTTCCTAAGCCTTGAAAACTGCAGATTATGTATCATACCTGGCGACCATCCCCTCGTCCGTAAACGAATAGGACTCTGGCAGGAAATGGATGAGGACATTGTGGAAAGCCTCTAGTCCGTAAGTTTGCCCGTGCGAGGAGAGCATTGGATGTCCCTCACTCGTCTGTAGGTCTCTGTATCTACAATGGCATGTTGTCAGATGCATATATGCATGTCATTGTATAGTGATACCCTAGATTAGCAACAATAACTACAATGATGTAAATATGGTTGACTCACATTTATCTAGAGTTAACTTATTTAGATTCCCCACTTCGTAAACATTGAATATGGGGACGGGTTTCAGCTAAGACACCCCTGAGTTCAATATTTAAAGGTCTGTCACTATCCAGACCACCAGGAATAATGGATGTCACATAAGTGAGTGTGGATTGTGTAATATACTGTTGAATGCAGCAAGAAACACACAAGGAAGAACGAAGTTGACACCACGCCTGCTTACTCTCAACTGACAGAAAATTTATTTCGAGACGGACAAGGAAAATAAAGCATTTACGATGAACAGGTTTGAAGCACGTAAGATCCACTGATAACCACCTCCACCCC